>NC_137786.1:41683164-42393997 GCF_963383645.1 Muscardinus avellanarius
AAGGAACAAAATATTCCACCAGGAGCAATTTTGTCAAAAGTTGTTTAGATTTTGCTATTTTGTTTAAAAGCAGTTCACATTATACTAATAGGTCCAAGCCAGCTTTTAGTTTACAGGGAATATGATACCCATGTTGAAACAGAAGCTGAAATATTTTAAGCAATTAGTTTTCCTGATTTCTTATTTTTGTTTTCTTGCTGATGTAAGCCCTTGTAGCATACTTTTTGAACAGTATAACAGCACTTAAGATTTGTACTAAGCATTCTGAATTTTATTACACTGCTTTTTTGATTATGTGTTTTTTATTTGAAATGAGGTTTCCCTAAGGAAAGAGTCTTGTGTTCTACTTTTTACTTATTTTTCCAAGGACCCACTATGCAGGGCAATACTTAGATATACGTGATCTAATTGTATGGCATTACATGGCATTCTTTTATTATCTAAAGGGCTCAGTTTAGTTAGACTTATATTGAGAATCCTCCAACCCTGAAACTATTCATATAAGCAATACCATATTAATAATAAAAAATGTTATATTATCCTACATCTTCTCAAAGTTCATTGATTCACCCATATGTTTATTTTGCAATCTATATCCAACTGGCTTTCTGCTCTTTAGTCCTGTTTTGGGGATACTTTTAAAAATAGAGGTCCAGAAAGCAACTATTTTAGGCATTGTGATACATACAGTTTTTGTAACAATAATTCAACTGCCTTAGCAGTATGAAAGCAGCCAAGACAATGAATAAACAATTGAATGTGGCTGGGTTCCAATAAAACTTTATTTGTAAAACCCAACCACAGGCTGGATTTGGCCATAAGCCATAGTTTTCAGATTTCTTCTCTCCCATCTTCTTCCTCACTTAGAAATTCTCCATGAAAGTGTCCTAATTGCTACAAGACAAAATCTTTTAGAGATACTACCATTCCTTTGCTAATAAATCTTCAGTAGCATTAGTGACATTTCCAACTTGTTTTTTTAACCAGTTCTGATTTCTAACGTTTCTAAACGTCTGCTATTCCAAATAAGCTTGCTGGTTCCTCAGATTTAGAGATATCTTGAGCCTTTCCAGCACATTATATTTATACAAGCCATTCTATCATTACTGAAGTGTTCCTTACTTATTTTTCCAAGGATAGTTTCTATCATAATTTCCTGAACACCCATCAGAAAACAACTTAGCCAAAAAAAAAAGAAAGAAAAAAGAAAACAACTTAGCAGTGATGTTCATTTGTATAATTCATGTAATTACTTATCAATCCCTTTATTTCCAGGTCATCTTTTGCTAAGCATATTTTAATTTTAATCCTCATATTGTTTTTGTTTATATTCTTGTATTTCTAATTAAAGTATAATTTTTTGAAGAAAAGAAATGTCTTAAAATTACAAATTTCCCTCATTTTATCTAGCATAGTGATTAGTGAATAGTGATGTCATCACTGTTTGACTCGATGGCTAGGACATCAGTATTCGCCTGCCTTTAGACTTAGACACAGACTGAAACTTATGTGCACCATCAGTTCCCCTTCTTTTTAGGACTCTGAATTCAGACTAATCTATATCATCTGTTCTTCTGGGTTTCTAGCTTGCGAACTACAGATCTGGGAAATACTTAGCCTCAAAAATCACACAAACCTAATACCTATAATAAATATCTTTATATAATTGTAAGTAAATACATCCCTGTTTGGCTTAGGCCATCTCTTTGGCTAACACCCCCTTCGGATGCCCTCCCGTGCTATAGCTACAGATGTTTGGCACTCATCCCACATGTTTATAAAATCATTTATATCTCTGACTTTGTACGCACATAAGTTTTGTAAATTTTTGCTTAAATATATAGTGAACAGCTGAAAGACAAGCTTGGCACCATTTTACCTGATCCACTTCTTGACATTCAGTAATTACTCAGATTTTACTTGATCAATACATAATATGTAAAAAGACAAGGAATTAAATTTTCCTTTCTTTCCACAAGTTTCTATATATCAAATCTCTATTCAGAGGACAAATATAAACACAGACATGCCCACTAATGATTCCCTAAGAAATAAGCATTCATTCTTTTAAGTCAAATTAAAATAATAAGTGTATTGCTTTGATTTGCATTAAATTAAAATATTTTTTTACAGGTTCTTTACATAATTTAGAGCCTACTCAATATAAAAATTCATTAGGATAACTGGCTATTTTAAAAGATACATGCTTTTATGGTGCATTGTAAACACACATCATGATGAAGTTGAGAGTGATAGAGATATACAAGCACAAGGTACTTTGTGAACTTCCCCCTGGATTCCACCCAATTTTCCCTTTTCCCCATACATGATATTCATTTTTAAGGAAGTATTAAATTACTAACACTCAGCCTTAACTCATATTAGTTTTCTATGGTCACTGTAACAAAATACCCAAAACAAGGTAGCTTAAAACAACCAAAATTTGTTCTCTCACAGTTCTGGATGCTAGAAAACTGAAATGAAGTTATGAACAGGATTAGTTCCTCCTTAAAGCCATGAAGAAGTATCTGTTCTGTGCTTCTCTACCAGCTTCTGGTGACAACTGCTAATCCTTAGCATTCCTTGGCTCACAGTTGCATGCTCCTTCTCATCCTCTTTCACATGTCTTCTGCTTCCATGTCTCTTTCATTCTTATAAAGGACACTAGCCCTATTTAAGCAGAATCCACCCTTATCTAGTATTGCTTCAAGAAGCTATTTTAAAATGGAATCTCTGCTAAAAATCTGGTTGTACCTGGGTGTGGCAGCATACACTAATAATCCTTGTACTTGGGAGGCTGATACAAGAGGATCAAAGGTTTGATGCCAGCACAAGCTAACTTAGTGATACCCTGTTAAATATTAAAAAAAAAATAGGGCTGGGGGTTGATCCCAGAGGTAGAATGCTCTTGGATTCAGTACCACACACAAAAATATCAGTTATGACTATTATTCTTTCCTAAAGGCAAGCCTACTTTAATGTTGTACCTCTTTTTGAAGTAGATAAAATTTCTACTATATGGTATGGGTTTTGGAGATACATGTATATAAGTGATACTGTGTGTCTCTAATGAGAAACATCAAAACAGTAGTCAAGTGAATAGCAGCAGTAATGGTTTGAGAGCAGAACCAATGACCTGAACAAAAGGCAACTTGGGGAATGAGAAACTATTGCAGTGAAGAAGCCTCACCCCAAGTATCTCCATTCAAGTGGGAGAGGAGACTTATGGCCACTTCACATGTTTATAGTCAAAGGAGTAAGAACTTTAAAGGAAATGTCCACTAGCTTCATAAAGGTCATAATTAACTTAAAGTTTGACAGAAATCATATTAGAAAAGTGTTGAGGACATTGCCTACCTATCCTTTGTTGAAACAAGAGAAATCAAAAAGTTTAGACCAGAAGCTGGGCATGGTGGCACACGCTTGTAATCCCCATGCTTGGGAGGCTGAGACAGGAGGATTGCACAGGTTCGAAGCCAGCCTCAGCAACTTAGTGAGATCCTGTTTCCAAATAAAGCATAAAATAGGTCTGGGAGTGGGAGTGTAGCCCAGAGGTAGAAAGCCACTGGGTTCCACCCCTAGTACCACCACCAAAAAAAAAAAAAAAAGGTTAGATCAGGAGGAAAATAACCAAAGACCTAAATGGCTGCAGATCATCGAAATTGTAAGCCATCAGTTCCTCCTGCACAAACACTGGCTGCAACTTCAGCAGTGGCAGCTGAGCTCACCACACCCTCCAGAGATCCAGAGCAGCACTCAAAAACACCAGAAAAGAAGATCATCTGTCTTATGGGCACTGGTGCCATTGTGGTGCCATCATGCCTCATTGTACCTAACTCCATGAAAAAAAAAACAGAAAAACAACCAAGGACCTGAAGTAAGCAGCTGCAGATCATCAGAATTGAAAGACATTAGTTTCTTCTGCACAAACACTGGCTACAACTTGCAGCATTGATGGCAAGCTCACCATGCCCTCCAGAGATCCAGACCAGCGCTCGGCAACACCTGTCAATCCCCATCATTAAGTGAACCCACCATCCCTAAAGGAGAATGCCCAGTGCAGTGCCCCCAGGGACTTGCACAGCCACTATAACCTCCTTGGGTCTGAGACTTTGCAGTTTAACCCAGTGAAGGTGAGGGTAGTTGTGTTGTATTCAATAGTGAAGGTTGAGTGAGGAGGAAAGTGAAATAGTAAATGCAGGAATAGGGTAAAGTCACAGGATCAAATAGAATGAGAGTATGACTTTAGTAAGATAGTAAAGATTAGAGATAGTAAATACTTAGTAATTTTTTAGTAACCACTGTAGAGTTTATAGTATAGTGGTATAAAGTGAATTTAATACCAGACAAAGAGGAGAAGAGAGAAAAAGAAAAGAAAAAAATTAAATGGATGGAGAGAAGAGAGTAGGTATGTACAAGGGAAGAAGCTTGGGAGATGGGTTGGGAATAGAGCAATCAAACAAGCATACACAAAACAAAACAAAACAACCCAAAACAAAACAAAATAATGCAACCCTACAAATATATGAATATTCAGCTGACTGGGCCTCTGCAGTCTTTCTCTGTGCAGACACCAAGTGCCACTGGCACCTTCCTGCTGTAAGCCTGGTATCTGAATCTTTCTCAGTCTATTCAGATGGCCAGTATCAATAAGGCTGGACCTAGTGTTAAGTATAGATTACTATCCAGGCTTTCCAAAGATATGGAGTTTCAGTCTTTCTCCTGCCTCCATAGTTGTCAGATGCCTCTGAGACCAAACTCAATCTAAGAGTCTCTTTTCTTCACAGTAGGGCTGGGATGGTCTAATTTCTTCCCATTCCCCATGATTGGGTTGTCTGTGATGATCACAGGGATCCTACTAGTTGGATCTAGTGTTAAGCATAGGGCTTCTTACATACTTTATTTTCTACTGATGCAGAGCATGAGTCTATTTGAGACTCTACTATGTCCAACAGCAAACTCTACCCTCCTACAACCTCATATTAATAGAACCTGACAACACAGAATTGCAGAGATCTCCAGAAGGTCAAATCAGGAAGGTAACTGTAGAAATAATACAGGACTTTCAAAAAGAATTTAGAAAGAGTCTGAAAGAAATAAAGGATGCAATAATTGAAGTGAAGACATCAATTCAAACTTTAAACAGTTTATTAGACCACATAGAGAATAGAATCTCACTCCTAGAAAATGATCACCCCCAAAATGAAAGCGTGTATATAACTTAGAAAAAAACCAATTTGACAGCAGGAATTGGACATTGAAAAATATGGGCCAATTTTAAAAGTGCTAACCTAAGAAGAGGGAATAGAAGGTGAAACCAAAGGGATCAACAATCTTTTCAAAGAAGTAATATCAGGAAAATTTACAAACAGAGAACAAGAGGTTGATACACAGGTACAGAATATTTATAGAACCCCCTTTAGAAAAGATCTGAGAAAAGGTTCTCCATGCCACATAATAGTCCAACTGGTCAATGTAGAAGCCAAGGAGAGAATCTTAAAGTCAACAAAAATAAAAGGCCAGGTGACATTCAGAGGCAAACCAATTAGAATCACTCCAGACTTCCCAAACCAAGTCATGAAAGCCAGAAGGGCCTGAAGCAACATATTTCAAACTCTGAAAGAAAACAACTTGCAGCCAAAATTTTCTACCCAGAAAATATATCTCTCAAATTAGACAGGGAAATAAAAATCTTCCATGACAAACAGAAGCTGAAACAATTTAAGTTTTCAAAATCAGCATGAGAGAAAATACTCAAAGAGATTAACTGCAAAGAAGAAATGAGTAGTACACACCAGAGTCAACTCCCCAATAAAAGGACATAAGGTGACAAAAATGAATTAAAAAAAAACAGATTCTATCTATTTGCTGCCTTCAAGAAACTTACCTTACAAGTAGAGACAGTCACAAACTAAAGGTGAAGAGCTGGAGTAAGGTAATCCATGCCAATGGAACTCAAAGACAAGCAGGAGTAGCAACTATTATATCAGACAAGTTAGAATTTAAGCCCAAGCTTATTAGAGTAAATGAAGAAACTAATTTTTTTACTGGTAAAAGGGACAATTCAGTAAGAGGAAATGATAATAATCAACATTTATGCCCAAAACATAGGTGTAGCTACTTTCATAAAACAGATTCTTTGCGACATCAAGTCACACTTAAGTCCCAGTACAATTATACTGGGAGATGTCAACATCCCTCTCACACCATTATACTGATCTTCCAAACAAAAGGTCAGTGAGATGCTTCAGACCTAAAGAACACCATCAAACAAATGGACCTTTTAGGCACATATAGAATATTCCACCCAACTACAGCAAAATTCACATTTTTCTCAGCTGCTCACAGAACCTTCTCCAATATAGATCACATCCTGGGCCACAAAGTGAACATTAGCAAATTCAAAAAATGTGACATAGTTCCCTGTGTCTTTTCAGACCATAATGGAATAAAACTAGAAATAAACTATAAGAAGACCCAGAGAAACCACATAAACATGTGGAGATTGAACACCACATTGCTGAATGAAGATTTGGTCATAGAAGAAATAAGGGGTGAAATCAAGAAATTTCTAGGAACAAATGAAAATAGGGACACAATAATCAAAACCTCTGGGACACTTCGAGGGCAGTATTAAGAGGAAATTTCATAGCACTCAGTGCCCACATAAGAAGAACAGAAAATCACCAAATAAATAACCTAATGACATACCTCAAAACCCTTGAAAAAAAGGAACAGTATAATCCCAAAGCCAGTAGAAGGCAGGAAATTATTGAAATCAGAACTGAAATCAAAGTAGTAGAGAATAAAAAAATACAGAAAATCAATAAAACCAAGAGTTGGTTTTTTGAAAAAATTAACAAAGTAGATAAACCACTAGCCAACTTAACCAAAATAAAAGAGAATCAACCCAAATTACAAAGATAAGAGATGAGATAGGAGATATTACTGCTGACAGTGTAGAAATTTAGAGGATTATCAGAAACTACTTTGAAAAACTATACTCCAACAAAATGAAAAACCTGGAAGAAATTGACAAGTTTCTAGATAAATACAACCTTCCTAAACTAAGTAAAGGAGATATAGAAAATTTAAACCAAACAATAGCAATCAAAGAGATTGAAACAGCAATAAAGAGCCTACCATCAAAGAAATGCCAAGGACCAGATGGTTTCCCAAATGAATTTAATAAAATATTTATAGAAGAGCTAATCCTGATACTCCTTAATATATTTCATGAAATAGAAAGAAACAGGATTCTCCCAATACATTGTATGAAGCCAACATCACATTAATAACCAAACCAAATAAAGACAGATCAAGGATGGAAAACAACAGGGCTATATCAATGGTGAACCTGGATGCAAAACTGCTAAACAAAATACTAGCAACACATATTCAAAACCACATAAAGAAAATCATACACCATGACCAGGTAGGGTTCATCCCAGGGATGCAAGGCTGGTTCAACATATAAAAATTGATTCATGTAATATATTACATAAACAGAACAAAGACAAACATTACATGATAATTTCAATAGACTCTGAAAAAGCATTTGACAAATTTCAACATCCATTTATGCTAAAAGCACTGCAGAGAATCAGAATAGAAGTAACTTACCTCAACATCATAAAGGCAATCTACAATAGGCCCATAGCCAACATAATATCAAATGGGGAAAAACTTCAAGAATTTCCCTTAAAAATAGGAACAAAACAAAGATGTCCATTATTATGACTTTTCAATATAGTACTTGAGACTCTAACCAGAACAATAAGGCAAGAAAAGGAATTCAAAGAGTACAAATAGGAAAAGAAGAACTTGAACTTTCACCATATGCAGATGATATGATACTATACTTGGAAGATTCAACAAACTCAACCAAAAGTCTTATACAACTGATCAATAAATTCAGCATGGTGTCTGGACACAAAATCAATCTTAAAAAATCAGAAGTTTTTCTGTATATCAATCATAAATCCACTGAGAAAGAAATCCAGAAAACACTTCCACTCGGGATATCACACACACACACACACACACACACACACACACACACACACACTCATAAAATACTGCCAGGTGTGGTGGTTCATGCTTGTAATCTCAGCATTTGGGAGGCTCAGACTGGAGTATTGCGGTTCTCAGACAGCCTCAGTTACTTAGTGAGGCCCTTTGTCAGTCAGTGAGACTCTGTTCAAAATAAAGAATAAAAAATTGGGCAGGGGGTAAGCTTGGAGGTCAAATGCCTCTCCCTGGGTTCCATTCCCAGACCCACACACACAAAAAAATAAATAAAATACTTAGGAATAAACTTAACCAAAGAGGTAAAATACCTCTACAAGGAAAATTA
The DNA here is from genome assembly GCF_963383645.1 of Muscardinus avellanarius. Taxonomy (NCBI): domain Eukaryota; kingdom Metazoa; phylum Chordata; class Mammalia; order Rodentia; family Gliridae; genus Muscardinus; species Muscardinus avellanarius. The sequence goes on from NC_137786.1 coordinate 41,691,521, forward strand.
AAAATAATTAAATTAAAAATAATTAAATTAAAAATAAAACATTGAAAAAAGAAATCAAAGAAGAATTTAGAATATGGAAAGATATTCCATGTTCATGGATAGGCATTCCATTTTCATGGATAGGCAGAATAAATATCATCAGAATGGCCATATTTTTGAAAGTGATCTACAAATTCAACACAATACACATTAAGTTACCAAAGACATTTCTTTCAGACAGAAAAATCAGTACTTAAATTCATTTGGAACAACAAAATACACAGAATAGCTAAACTAGTTCTCAGCAACAAAAACCATGAAGGAAGAATCACAATATCTGACTTTAAATAATACTACAAAGCCATAGTAATAAAAACAGTATAGTAATAAAAATACTACAAAGCCATAGTAATAAAAACTGGCATAAAAACAGATACATAGACCAGTGGAGCAGAAGTCTCAGAAACAAATCCACATACTTACAGCCAATTGAGTTTTTGACAAGGGGCAAAAATATACACTGGAAAAAAGATGGCCTGTTCAACACATGATGTTGGTAAAACTGGTTAACCATATGCAGAAAAATGTAAATTAATACCACTTTCTCATCCTGCACAAAAGTCAATTCAAGACTTGGAAATTAGACCAGAGACCTTCAGGCTCCTGAAAGGGACTAAGTCCAACACTGCAACACATAGGCACAGGTAAAAACTTTCTCAACAAGACCCCAAAGGTACAAGAAACTAAAAGCTGAATAAATACATGGGATTGCAACCTCAACTGAGAGCCAACAGAATGGGAGAAGATTTTTGCCACCTACTCCTATGATAGAGAACTAATATCTAGACTATACAGTGAACTCAAGAAACTCAGCATTAAGAAAACAAATAACCCAATTAAAAATGGGCAAGGGAACTAAATAGATATCATGAAAGAAGAAATTCAAATGGCCAATAAATGAATGAAAAAATTCTCAACATCATTAGCCATCAGAAAGATATAAATCTAAACTACCCTGAGATTTCACCTAACTCCAACTAGAACGGCAATTATTCAAAACAAACAACAACAAATGCTAGCAAGGAAGTGGAGAAGTAGGAACTCTAATACATTGTTGGTGGGACTTCAAATTAGTGCAACCACTTTGGAAAACAGTATGGAGGATCCTCAGAAGAATGGGAACAAATTTATCATATAATCTAGCAATACCACTTCTGGGTATCTACCCAAAAAAATGGAAACCAAATTACCAAACTAATGCATGTATATCTATGTTCATAGCTGCACAATTCACAATTGCCAAACCATGGAACCAGCCAAGATATCCATCAACAGATGAATGTGTTATAAAATTATGGGATATGTACACAATGGAATTTTACTCAACAATTATTTCATTTACAGGGGAATGAATGGAACTGGAGAAAATTATGCTAAATGACACTAGTCACAAAAAAATAAGAAATTGAATGCTCTACCTAATATGTGAAAGCTAGGGAGAAAATGAGTCATAGGAGGAACTTTAGAAAAAGAAGGGGCTTTTATAGATGAGCAAATAAGTAGACCTGAAGGGATGGGAGGGGGGAAGAGGGAAACTCTCTAATGTTCATGATGTACATGAACAAAAATAACAAAGTCAATCACTAGGCCAAACATGAGAAGGAGGGAGGGGGAAGGAATGGAGAGAGAATTGGGTAAGGGCTAACTGATGTGTGCATGTATGCCTCTACCATAATGTACTCCATTAACATGTATGAATACAATGCATCAATAAAAGTTTTAAAAAGTTTAGATCAGACTTATTGGTTATTAAAATACAATTATAGATCACTTACACTGAGTAGAGAACAGGGGCTTTTTATTTATTTATTTTTCTGAATCACATATGAGGAGTAAATTGCTAGACTGATGAAGGTGAATACATACTTCAAGTTTTATATTTTTCAATAATGTAAAGAAGACTATTACTCATTAAAGCAATGGGCAGTTTTAAAGTGCAAATTAGAGGTAATGTTTGAGTAAATGTAAGTAAATGTTACAGGTTTTTGAAAAAGAAAATAATCACTGGAAGCCTGGTGTGATGGCATGTATCCATAATACCAGTACCTGTGAGGCCAGGAGGATTGTAGGTTAAATGCCAGTGCATGCCGGGCATAGTGACACACGCTTGTAATCCCTGAGCTTGGGAGGTGGAGACAGGAGGATTGCACAGGTTCGAAGCCAGCCTCGCTGGCTTGAGACCCTGTTTCCATATAAAATATAAAAAAATAGGTCTGGGAGTGTAGCCTGGAGAAAGGTTACATCTCCAGTACCACACACACACACACACACACACACACACACACACACACACACACAGCCAGCCCACTGTAATGCACACACACACACACACACACACACACACACACACTTAAAAATATACAAAACACCTTCAAAAATAGGAATAAAATTATGGGCATTATTTGTTGAAATTGATAAAAGCAAATTAAAGAAAGAAACTTTCACGTGGGATACGGTGGTTTACTTCAGAATGATAAAACCACCAACAACAACTAGAAAAACTGGATTAAATACATCAGTAATCTATTTAAAGCATAAAGGAGCCAGTAAAGCAAGAATAATTAGGGAGATTATATTCCAGTGAGAAGAAACACAAGAAATAAGCCGATAGTGGCAATGGATTTACCTTGGGAGCATATGCTTATTTGAGATGTGGAGAAGAGGTGGAGCATTTGAGCTTGATTTCAATTGGGGAAAGATTGGAGGAACAGTGAAGCATCTAAAGGATAGAGAGAGAGCAGCGCCAGTTACCTAGTGAGGATGTAACAAACAAAACATTGTGTGTGGGGGGATTTCACAGGCCTTAAGCCGCTTCACTATATATTTAAGAAAAATTCACATAGTGTGTATGTGTGGAAATCTAGAGACACTGATGATCTGATTATTTTCCTTTCTTCCTTTCTTTATTCTTTTTGAGGTATTTGGGATGGATCCAATGGCCTTGCATATGCTAGGCAAGTTCTACCACTGAGCCACATCCCAGCTAGATACAGTTGATTTGAGAAACAGGTGGGGTGAGCACCCACACATTTAAACATGTTTTATATTGAGTAGCTTTTTTTTTTTCTTACTGAGTCTTTGAGTTATAAAATTTCATATGTAGGAGGCAAGTAAAAATAAAGTTTCTGTCTCTGAAGAGCAAAGCAGGGTTTTTCCTAGCTTCTGGGTTTTGATCAAATGAAGATTGATGTTCAGGCTCTATGAGGGTCAGAACCTTGAAATACATAGTGGCTTCCTGGAAGGTTGTGTCCCAGAAGTGAGGATGAATCAAATGTCAACAGAGACATTCTAAATTGAAGTCAGCTTCTGGTTGAGTGGAAATGTTTGCTCCTCACTCCACCTTTATCTGCCCACTAGAGGATAAGGTGAGCCCTTTGGGTTTCTTTCTTTTATTGATGGTGCTGGGGATTGAGGCCAGAGGCATTCTACCTATGAGCTACAGACCCAGACCAATTTTAGTTCTTATTTGGAGACAGGGTCTCACTAGGTTGATTAGAGTTTCATTAGTTACTGAGGCTGTCCTTGAACCTGTGATCCTCCTGTCTCCGCCTCCCAAGTACTGAGATTACAGGTGTGCACAACCGCATCTGGCTCAAGGTGAGTCCTTTCAGAAAGAAATTAACATCTGGAAGCTCTAAGTCGCAAAGAGACTTAGACTCGACTTTCCAGTAAAAGCAATTAAAGCCATGGGCAATGCCATGCCGTCTTTAAAGGTCTAGAAATAAACAATGGGCGTATTAGGATTTATAAACAAAGAAATGCCTTTTTTTTCCTCAAAAAAAGAAAAAGAAAGACATTTAACATAAAACCTGAGATAATTTGTTGCTAGTAGTACTGTAATACTTGAAAGTCCTCAAGTAGAAAGAAAATATTCCTAAGTAAAGAACATAGAAACAAAACTAAGAATGCTGTCAGGAGAATGATAAATATATTAAATTTGAATATAAATCAATCATAACAATGTCTTGTATATTTGAATTTTTGGGGAGGTGGGAAGGGAGGGAGACAGGGTATAGCTTTGTAAATGATCCAGTGGGAAAAATAATATGAAAAGTCCTTGGTGGACAGAGAGGAAAGAAATAATTTTGGGGACATGTTTCCAGTGAAATTACTAAAGAGTAAATTCTTAATAAACAAGATTTTCAGAAACTAGAACACTTACACAAATCAGATTAATAAAGCATGTGTCTGAAGCCTGATGGGTACATTCATTTCTTACCTCTGAAAACTCTACTGAAGAAGTCCTCCTTCTTGGTTAATAGCTTTTGGTGGTTGCCAGCCATCCTTGGTGTCCCTTGGCTCATGACTCGTCTCAGCTTTCATAGTCACATAGACTTCTTCCTTTTTTTAAGTGTCTGTGTCATGACATCTCTCCTTATAAGAATACTAGTCATGCCAGGCATGGTGGCACATGCTAGTAATCTCTGTATTTGGAAGGCTGCATGTTTGAGGCCAGCCTCAACAACTTTGGGAAACCCTGTTACAAAATACTAACAACTAAAACAAAAATGGCTGGGGATGTAGCTCAGAGGTAGAATGGCCGAGCTCAATCTCCAGTATGACTCAATCTCTTAGGCACCTCTTTTGTACTTCTGTTGCCAAGTCATTCTTATCTGTAACTTTTCTATTTCCTAGTAAGTTCATACTTGTAAGTCCTTGGAGTTAAGGCTTGCATATATCTTTTGGGGACACAATTCAATCCACAACCAGTGGAGGAGATACATTAGTAGGCAGGTGTTTTAGATAAGAGTTATCCAAAACTCACCTCAACAGAGTAATGTCATCTGAGATCACTGGACAAGAATTCCAGTTTGTTTTGTGAAAGTTTTTGCCTTAAAGAAGAGTGGTTTGCTATTGAATATTAAGACAGGGATTCAGATGTTCATGGCATCTAATTCATGATGATCTTAGAAAATCACCTGAAAATAATTCTTACTGGGTAGCACAGGAAATGTTCTAGAGAAAGTCAAGACTGGCAAAAAAAAAAAAAAAAAAAAAAAAAACTAAAGATGTTTGGAATGCCAAAGAGCCCTTTGATAATCCTTTGGGGTCTCATTCAAAATTATATCTAGAAGACACAACAACAAAGGTTCATGTATGATGAGTTGCTTTCTGATCAAGTTTCCCCAGCAAGTTCCACTTAATGTGCATGAATCCATAGATAGTGGTTTAATTTCCTTTGCTCCACACCCATATGTGTTAGTCTGACATGTAGCATCTTTGCAATCAATTTAGTTTGATCGATCTCTGAAAGCATGGGTGGGGTTGCCATGGGTTTAGGTTTAGAATCTAAGTAGGGTGGATTATAAATTGTATTCCTTGATATGAATTGTATATTTGGTAGTCCTTAGTGTGGAAATATCCATCCTGAGTGATTCTTTCCTATAAAGAGATCACAATGTTATGAGTATGCAGTTTCCATTGGTAGAGAGAAATTCAATTACTAATTGAAATTGGAAAGATTGCATAGGAAATAATGGTTTCTCACAATGATGCCAGGAGTAAAATGAGCTAGATTCAACTCAAATGTCTCTTCTAGGAGTCAACTGTAAGCTAATTTCTTCTTGTGTAATGGACATCTCTTAAGCCTTAGTATTTCTTGTCTTTATTTTGTTTTGCTCCAAAATTGGGTAGATTTTTTTTTCTTCTGGCACAATTATTTTATTTTATTGGTGCATTGTAACCGTGCATCTCAATGCACTTCAGGGTGATAGAGAAATAGTTGCACAGAGCACTCATTGAGCCCTCCCCCAGTTCCCACCCCAATCCCTCTCCCATCCCACCTTCCTGTGCTTAGCTTCCTGTGGTTTTGATAAGTTTGTGTTTGTACCATCTTCAAGTCTTCCTCCCATCTCAGTTAGGTCTCTTCCTTCACTCCACTAAAGTTTCTCCTTTGGAGTTCCTCCTGTGTCCAAATTTCTTCCTACTTTTCACATATGTGGAAGAACATCTGACCTTTCAATTTTTGTGACCAATTAATCTCACTGAACATAATATTCTTCAGTTCCATTCATTTCCCTGAAAAGGATGCAATTTTGTTCTTTATGGCTGAGTATTAAATATTTCTTTTTTGTTTCTAGAAGAAGGTGTGCACTCAACCAAGAATTTGGCTGATAAAACAAAATTTTAAAATGGTATTTTTGGAAGAATTGTTTACTTTCATTGCTTCAGAAATGACTTTCTCACATCCATGGTCCCGCTGTTTCAGGATTTGTTAGTTACATTTTATCTTCAATGTTTCAGTGTGCAATTCCCAAGTTGGAGAATTCCATGCTTAGTTTTTTAAAAAGTTTCATTATCTATGAAACTTCAATTATTTAGTGTATTCACATGCCATCAATATATAAGTACCCTGCATTCAAAGACAGAATTTAAATATTGGGTAATTAATTTAACATGCTAACAGTTTCCTTTTTTTTAATAAAGGAAATAAGTGAATACATAGAACCACAGAAAAGCAAACATTTAAAGAATTAATGGAAGAAACATAAATGAATATCTTTAAATATTGAGACTGAGATTACCTGGTATAGACTGAAATTTAACTTTTTCTTTTTTGTAGTACAGGGGATGGAACCAATGGGGTATTCTACCTCCAAGCTATACCCCCAGCCCTATTTTTTATTCTTTAGTTTTGAAACAGGGTCTCACTTAGTTGTGGAGGGTCTCACTATGTAGCTGAGGCTTTCTATGAACCTATCCTCTGGTCTCAGCCTCCTGAATGCTGGGATTACAAGCATGTGCCACCATGCCCAGCTTAACATTTCTTTCATGGCTAAGATATAAGTGTGTGTGTGTGTGTGTGTGTGTGTGTGTGTGTGTGTGTGTGTATGTGTGTGTGTTTGTGTACTGGTGCACCATAAGTATACATCCTAATGAGGTTCAAAGTAATAGAAACACATATGCAAACAGCACTTGATGTGTTTCTCTCAGAATCCTACCAACCTCCTTCCTCTTCTTGTGCATATTATTGAAATTTATATTGATAACTCCAGGGTGTGTGTGTGTGTGTGTGTGTGTGTGTGTGTGTGTGTGTTTTACTGGGGATTGAACTCAGAAACATTCTAACTCCAAGCTGTACCCTCAACCCTTTTTTATTTTTGAAAGAGGGTCTTGCTAGGTTGTCAAGAGTCTTGTTAAGTTTTTCTCCTATCTCAAACTCTCAAGTAGATAACTTCAGTTTTAACAATTACCTTTTCCTCCCTCTTTTCTTATTCTCTTCTACTATTTCAGTGTCTACCATAAGATTGTATATTCCTTTGAAGGCAATGAAGCACTTCTTCTCTTCCCCGCTCACTCTCTTTTGCATACTATTTACTTAACATGATTGTGATAACTTCAAACTACTCCTTTGAAAATTGAAATAATTCAATTTTATCACCATAAAACTATTCATTTATAATAATAAAAACAAACATAGTTTTGAGGAAGGCCTACATAGAAGAGTTAAATTGTTAACCACCCAGTGAACTCTAATGTCAAGAAAGTTAATCATTTGTGCTTATGATGAAGTTTATATTATGACTTCTCTGATAATTCCCTTTTAAGGAAAGTCATTCATTAATTCATAACTCCCCACTTGACTTTATTAAGTACTGGATTGAGTGTATTTTGAAATTTAAAAAGGATTTTCTATTACCTGAAGCAGTGAAATAAATTTATTATACTTATGTCTTGGAAGAAAAAAAGATCCAAATTCTGAAAAGATTTAGCTCTTTTGGGACTGCAATATTTCAATTAATGACACTTTTAAATCTCTTAAATCCTACTTCTTTGCTCAGAATTCTTTCTATTATCATAAATTTATTCTCTGATGTTAGGACAAGTCTAAACTAGCAAAGTGAAGTGGAAAATGGAGCCAATTATTCAGATAATTGTAGCAAAATACTTCTCATTACTCTATATTTTGGATAAATTCTTTTTGAAACCTCATTATATGTAGAGTTACTTCAGTTCATTTTCTAATAGAGTATAAAGTTAAATGATATTATTTAATGGTTCTAACTCTTACGAACTTTCTGACTTTGAAAACTTCATCTATGTAGGTAAATAATTCCTTTAGCAGGACTAAAATATGTCTGGGGAATTGAGTATAAAGTAAAATTTTATGCTTTGGCTAATTAATCTAAAGTATTGGAAAGTTTACACAAATAGACACATAAAGGTTTCTTTCTTAAGGTGTGGGTCCACATCAGTAAATACCATGAAGAATTAAAGTAATTGTCTTAGTAAATAAAGTTTCAAATTAATCTCTTAACTGTAAAATATAAAGGAAATAGATTTCAAACTCTTATTCTTGAAGCATTCAAATTTACCCCTATATTGCATATTTAATTCTGTCACCTAAAAAATCAAGATACAATCATGTTTTCTGGAATGGCATAAAGCAGAAAAGGGACAAATATTTGCTTTTTCACAACAGAAATTATCTTCTAATTATCCAGAAAGTTAGAAGTAATATTTCCTTATTTACTTGCTAGAATTATCCTATTAATTTCTTTTTGCTTCTAAAATAAAATAAAAAAAATAATTGCTTATTTTTTATGTTTTGCTATAGCACTGAGATTTTTACCCAAGGCTGAAAATGAAAATTGATAATTTTGGGACAGCTAGATCATTATACATGCCTAAGGTGAATTAAAAACTTAAATGTGAATAAGTATAATTATATGAAGATTTGTGGTCAAGGATTTCTTAAATTAGACATAAAAAAATGCCACAAGGCAAAACTGAGAGACTGACCACATCAGAATAAAGAATTTTTACTAAAAAATGGACAGCATTATCTCAAAGTTGTAGCATAATACATTACTCACAAGTTTATTGAAGCTAGTGAAAACCTATTATTATTTCAGCGGACTAAATATATAGCACATGCAATTGTGTACTACCTAGTACTTGATAATAACAGTCACTGATTTTGCTATTGGTTTATGTATTTACTATACTTACTATACTTATCGTTATTTTACTTAATTTTTTTATTTGTGCATTGTAGTCATACATCTTACTGGAGTACAAGATAGTAGAGGCATACATGCACACATCCCTCAATTAGGCCTGCCCCAATTCCCACCTCATTCCTTCTACCCTCCCTCCTTCTTATGTTTGCCTTACTGATTGACTTTAATATATTTGTGAATGTACATCATGCACATTAGGGAATTTCCCTCTTCCCCCTTTCATCTCCTTCATTTAGTTGAGCTTATTTGCTTATCTATAGTTTCTCCTTCATCCTCTAGAGTTCTTCCTATAATCCATTTTCTCCCTAGATTCCACATGTTAGACAGAACATTGATTTCTTATTTTTTGTGACTAATCTCAGTTAGCATAATGTTCTCCAGTTCCATTCATTCTCCTGTAAATGACATAATTTTGTTCTTCTTTATGGCTGAGTAAAATTCCATTGTGTACATACTTTATTCCATTGTGTACATACTTTCTAATGTTCATCTGTTGATGGACATCTTGTCTGTTTCTATAAACTGGAAATTGTGAATTGTGCAGATATAAACATAGATATATGCATGCTTTAGTTTGGTAGTTTGGCTTCCATTCCTTTGGGTAGATACCCAGAAGTGGTATTGCTGTATCATCTGTAGGTTCATTTTCATTCTTCTGAGGATCATCCATACTGTTTTCCAAAGTGGTTGTACTAATTTGCAATTCAAACACCAATGTATTAGAGTTCTCAGTTCTCCACATCCTGACCAGCATTTGTTATTGTTTGTGTTTTGAATGACTGCCATTCTCTAGTTGGAGTTAGGTGAAATATCAGGGTAGTTTTGATTTGCATCTCTATGATTGCTAATGATGTTGATCATTTTTTTCATACATTTATTGGCCACTTAAATTTCTTTTTTCATGTCTATTTAGTTCCCTTGCCTAGTTTTTGATTGGGTTATTTGTTTTCTGTATATTCTAGAGATTAGTCCTCTATTTTCATTTGTTTCTAGGAATTTTTTTAATTTTATCACTGTCTTCTATGACTCATTCTTTATCACTGTGGTGTTCAGTCTCCACGTGTTTATATGGTTTCTCAGAATCTTCTTATAGTTGATTTTCAATTTCATTCTATTATGGTCTGAAAAGACACAGGGACGTATTAATATTTTTTGAATTTGCTAATGTTCACTTTGTGGCCCAAGATGGAATCTGTTATGGAGAAGGTTCTGTGAGCAGCTGAGAAAAATGTGAACTCTGCTGTAGTTGGGTGGAATCTATATGTGGCTAATAGGTCCATTTGGTTGCTGGTGTTCTTTAGGTCTGAGGCATCTTACTGACCTTTTGCCTAGAATTTCAGTCTAGTGCTGTTAGGGTAGTGTTGAAGTCTCCCAGTATTAATATATTGGGATTTATGTGTGTCTAATGTCACAAAAAAGATTGTTTTATGAAAGTAGCTGCATCTATGTTTTGGGCATAAATGTTGACTATAAGTATTTCATTTTGCTGAATTGTTCCTTTTTCCAGTAAAAAAAAAAAAAAAGACCTGCTTTGTTTCTTCTAATAAGCTTGGGCTTGAAGTCTAACTTGTCTGATATCATAGTTGCTACTCCTGCTTGTCTTCGAGTTCCTTTGGCACGTACTACCTTGCTCTAGCTCTTTACCTTTAGTTTGTTACTAGCTTTATTTGTAAGGTTTGTTCTTGCAGGCAGAAGATAGATGGATTCTTTTTTTTAATCCATTTTGCCACCTTAGTCTTTTTATTGGAGAGTTGAGGCCATTTATGTTCAGTGTAATTATTGAGAGATAACTTTTAGATCCTAATCTTTTGAGCTTAACTTCTGTTTTTCATAGTGTTTGTTCTCCTTTGCTTAGTTGTTTACTTGATGAACATTCTTGTTTCTTTGGTTCTGGTGTGTATTACTCATTTCTTCTTTGCAGTTAATCTCTTTAAGTATTTTCTCTAGTGCTGGTTTGGAAGACATCAATTGTTTTAGCTTCTGTTTGTCATGAAAAACTTTTATTTTCCCATCTAATTGAGAGATAGTTTTCCTTGGTAGGAAAGTTTTCGCTGCAAGTTGTACTCTTTCAGAGTTTGGAATATGCTACTCCAGACTCTTCTGAATTTCATGGCTTGGTTCGGGAAATCTGGAGTGATTCTAATTGTTTTGCCTCTGAATATCACTTGGTCTTTTGTTTTTGTTGCTGTTAAGATTATCTTTTTGGCTTCTGTGTTAGTTTGACTATAATGTGGCATAGTGAACTTTTTCTCTGATCTTGTCTAAAGGGTGTTCTGTAAGATTCCTGTAGCTGTGTATTGACCTCTTTTACTATATTTAATAAATTACTGATATTACTTCTTTGAAAAGATTGTTGATTCCTTTGGTTTTACCTTCCATTCCCTCTTCTATGCCATTTATTCTTAGGTTAGCACTTTTAAGATGGGGATATAAGTTTTCAATGTCCAATTCATCCTGTTGAATTGCTTTTTCTAAATTACATACTATACACTCAATTTTGGAGTGATCATCTTCTAAGAGTGAGATTCTATTCTCCATGTGGTCTAATCTATTGTTTATAGTTTGAATTGATGCCTTAACTTCAACAATTGTATCCTTTATTTCTTTCAGACTCTCTAATTTCTTTTCAGAAATCCTGTATCATTTCTACTTTTAAATTTCTGATTTATCCTTCTGGCAATCTCTGTAATCCTGTCTTATCTGGTTCTGTTATTGTGGGGTTGTAGGAGCTCATTATTTCCTTATTATTCTTTGTTCTCATGATTTCAGAAGTTTGTATCCTTTGCTTTTGATAGATCTCTCTTAGCCTCTAGGTGTCAGCTTATATATCCAAGGGCAAGTTGTGTTGTATTCAGTGGGGAAGGTTGAGTGAGAAAGAATGTGAAGTTGTAGGTGCAAGAATAGGGTAAACGAGAGTATGAGTTTGGTAAGGTAGTAAATAGTAGAGATTAGAGATAGTGAATATGTAGTAGAATTCCAGTAACCAATGTAGAGTATTTATTATAGTGATATGAAGTGGATTTAATATAAGACAAAGAAGTGAAAAGAAGAAAAAAAAAGTGACGTAGAGAAGAGAGTATGAACAAGGGAAGAGGCTTGTGAAAGTGGTGGAGAAGAAAATAAATAAGCAAGCATACACTCATACACACACACACACACACACACACACACACACAACAAAGGACAAAACAAAACAATAATAAAATAATGCAACCCTACAAATGTATTAGGACTCAGCAGACTTGTCCTCTGCAGTCTCTCTCTCTCTGAAGATTGCAAGTGCCACTGGCACTTTCCTGCTGCAAGCTTATTTCTCTGAGCCTTTCTCAGTATATGCAGATGGCTAGTGTCAATGGGGCTAGATCTAGTGTTAAGTGTAGTTCTCCCTACATGCTTTTCATTGACGCAGAGCCTGAGTCTCTCCCTGCCTGTTTTAGGTGGTGAGTCCTCTGAGATCAAACCCATTGTATATGTAAGAGTGACTGTTCTCCATAGCTAGGATTGGGTTGGCCTAACTTCTCCCCATTCATCATTATTGGGTGATTTGTGGTGATCTCAGAGATCCTACTAGTTGTATCTAGTGTTAAGCATAGGTTTCCCTCCAGGCTTTCCACTTATGCAGAGCCTGAGTCTCTCTGAGCCTCTGATATGTTCAAAAGCAGACTCCAACCCCACCTTTGCCAGATTGAACTGCAAAGTCTCGGACCCAGTAAGTTTATCATGACTGCATGAATCCCTGAGGACACCATGCTGGGCATTCTCTGGCTGGAATAGTGGGCTCACTTATAGTGTTGTTGAGTACCACTAAGGATCTCTGGAGGGCACGGTAAGCTCATCTGCCACTGCTGAAAGTCATAGTCACTATTTGCTCAGGAGAAACTGAGGGCTCACAATTATGATGAGCTGTAGCTGCTTACTTCATTTCAAGTAATTGGTTGTTTTCCTGTGAGTTTCTGTCAGTTGGCTGTGGTTAGGCAAGATGGTGTTTTCATAGTGCTTGTGTTGGAGGTGGGTGTGATCCTTTAGCTGCTCTATGATTGGCCTTCTAGTTTTTTTCCTGCCACCTTTCACTTATCATGCCCTTTTTAAAGTTATGGTGCTTTATTTCTTAAGTCAGAATGCTGTTTTTATGGCAATGGAGACCGAATGTCACCAAGACAGATATGTGCTGCTTTTCTCGGTCATCATCTTCTCCCTCAGCATCATTTTGAATTGCACTTTCGCTTATTAAAAAAAATTTGCTATAGCTGGGCATGGTGGCACATGCTTGTAATTCCTGCGCTTGGGAGGAGAAGACAGGAGGATCGCACAGGTTTGAAGCCAGCCGTGTTGGCTTAAGAGACCCTGTTTCAAAATATAAAAAAGTATAAAATAGGTCTGGGAGTGTAGCCTAGAGGTAGAAGGGCTTCCAGGAACCCCAGTACCACCACCAAAAAGAATTTTTTTTGCTATAAAAAAGAGAACAATCAAAATATTACTAGTAGGCCATGAGAAAACATTTACATTGTTCTAAACCTGACATGGCAAGACTTAACACCTAAATATGATTCATATAAATCAATAGTGTTAAAAATATCAGGAAAATGAGGAGAATAATTACCAGAGAAGAAAAATATCCAAATGTCTCACCTATATATGAAAAGTGATTATCACTACTTTAATTCACAACTTATCAGAGAAATGTGAATTTACACTATAAGTTATAATATGCTTTAGTAATGTTTATAATGCATTTTTAAACATCTAAATTTTGAATTTGGAAACTTGGTGTTCAGAATATGGGAAAAAACAAATTCTTATGCATTACCTGTGGTAGTATAAATTAATATAATTCATAGAGGCTGTTTTCCAGGTTCGAATGAAACTAACAATAGATATAATATGATCCAATCTATGATCTAGAGGTGGTAGATTCCACTACTGGTTATTTACCTGAGAGTGATTTTTATATCTACTTGTTGTATTTTCTGAGGTTACAAGTATATATATGTAAATGAATAGGTACTTAGCATAATAGAAATGGATGTGAAAAACGTAGGTAACTGGGAATCTCATATTTGAGTACTATGGTTAAGAGTAATGGGTCCTAGGAGAACAAGTAGGAGGTAAGGGAATATACTACAGAACAAAGAATAGAATTTTCAACTGCTTTTTGCTGAGGATTTGTAATCATATGAGCACTTGAAGATTTCTTTATGTTAGATCTAGATCTTTCCTTTTGGTGTGTGTGTGGCACTAGGGATTGAACCAGTGGTATTCTACATTCAAGCTAAACTCCTAGCTTGATTTTATTTATTATTTGAAAACAGGGTCACTGTGATTCTTTCTTTCTTTTCTTTCTTTTTTTTTTTTTTTTTGGTGGTACTGGGGTTCATGGTTACCCTGGACAATCATTGGTGGGAGGGGGGAAGGGAAAACAGGGGCGGGGGGAGGAGAGGGCACCAAGTATAGTTTAAATGTATACCATTTATGTTCAATAAAAATTTTAAAAAAAGAAAAAAGGGTCTCAGCACTTTGCAGAGGGTCTTGCTAAGTTGTTTAAGCTGGCTTTGAACCTGTGATCCTCCTGTTTCAGCTTCCCAAGTACTAGGACTGCAAGTATGCACCACTACACCTGGCTCCTTTTTTAAAATATACTTTTATTGGTTCTTTGTAATTATACATCATAATGAGTTTCAAAGTGATAGCAACATATGTGCCTACAGCAGGTGGTGTGTTCTTTCTAGATTCCATCTTACTCCATCTCCCACCCTGTATGTATTATTAAGATTGTTATTGATAACTTCTTATATGTACACGGCCTTATTTGAACTGTTTCCTTTATTAAGTTTATCCTTTTATCTTCACCTGCCTCTATTTTATTAGTATCTTTTCTCATTTACCCCAAGTCTTTTTTTTACTTCCCATCTTCTCTCTAGCTTCCATATGAAAAAAATATACCCTTCACTTTTGGAGACAGACAAATTTCATCACACTCTACAGTTTGATATATGTATATGTCACAATTGTGTAATCCACTCATCCGGTGAGGAACGTGTAGGCTGGTTTTATAAATTGGCTATTGTGAATTGTGTTGGTATAAAAATGAATACACATATATTACTATAATGTTCTGATTTCAAATCTTTGGAAAAGAGACCCAGAAATGGTATAGCTGGGTCATATGGTGGTTTCATCCCTAGTGTTCTGGAAAAACTTCACACTGTTGATCTTTCCTGTCAACTCCTAAAGAGCCCAGATAGAACACCTATTGATCTTGGACTTCTACTATCAACAACAACAACAACAACAACAACAACAACAACAACAACAAATAAGGATAATATTGCTATTTCACTGATAGAGTGTTTTATGAGGCCTAGTGAAAATTTAGGTCTTTTCCCATCACCCAACAGTGATGAGGGCATTTTCCATGGTGTCAGTGAAAGCCAGAGGGGGAGATGTAGTGGGCAACTCTTCTATTTGTCAAGCAGGGTAGTACTCATGGGGGCCTAGTGCAGATCCAGGAACACTCAGTCTTGATATTTAATAGTCAATTGCCCTCTTTTCTTCAGTATTAGTGGAGGCTGAAAGGCAAAATTGGGCTTCAAAACCCACTTTGCAATAGCTCTCTGGCACTTCTCATTTCCCATGCTGAAATATTTCTAAGAAAATCTGATAAAAATATTTAAATAGAATCAAGGGATTCACATATACCCCCAGTGCTCAAGATT
This sequence comes from Muscardinus avellanarius, assembly GCF_963383645.1. NCBI lineage: Eukaryota > Metazoa > Chordata > Mammalia > Rodentia > Gliridae > Muscardinus > Muscardinus avellanarius. The sequence continues at coordinate 41,707,236 of NC_137786.1, forward strand.
CAATTGCAAATTACCCATCAGACCATAAGCAAGAAAAGTCTCAAATGAAATAAGGACAAAAATCAGTAGACTTTAGCAGTGAGACAAATAAATGTTAGAATTATTTAGCAATCATTTTAAAGCAGGCATGATTAAAAAAATTCATCAAGTATTTAGTTATGTACTTGAATAAAACAAAAAATAAAAAGTCTCAGAAAAGAAGTAGAATATTTGAAAAAGAACTGGATGGAAAGTTCAGAACTGAAAAGTATAACAAATCAAATAAAAACTCAACACAGGGACTTGATATCATAATGAAAAGAATAATGAATTAGAAGACAGAAAAATAGACGTTACTAAATCTAAACATGAGGGAAAATACATTGAAACCAAACATAGCAGCTTCTCAATAAGGCATCTAATTATAGCAGAAGATCTTTCTGTCATTGAAGTCCCTGAATAGAAGTGTATGGAGCTGAAAAGTACACAGATAAATAAGAATTTCCATATTTTCTTCAAAACACAAATGTACAGATTAAAAAAATGAAACAAACACCAAACATAATAAAATATTAAACAAACACTAAAGAAGATTTGTGCAAGGATGCCCCAGAATTATATTCCTGAAAGTAACAAAATAGAAAATATCTTGGAAATGGTAAGAGAAAAACAACCCCTTCCCTCGAGGTGAAAGACAATTAGAATGAGAGAACATTTTTCATTAGAAACCAAAAGGAAAATGGATGGAACTAGAAAACATTATGCTAAGTGAGATTAGTCAGTCACAAAATCTAAGAAATTGGATGCTCTCTCCAATTAATATGTGGAAGCTAGGAAGAAAAAGTGTCATGGAGGAATTCTAGATGAAAAAGTAGAATCTATAGATGACCAAATAAGGTGACCTAACTGAAGGGGTTTGGAGGGGGAAGAGAAATATTCTGTACATTCAAAAACATATCAAAGTCAATCACTAAGCCAAACATGAGAAGGAGGTAAGGGACAGGGATTGGGGAGGGAATTAGGTAAGGGATAATTGGGTGATGTGTACATGTATGCCTCTACTATCTTGTATCCCATTGAGATGCATGACTACAATTCATCAATAAAAAAAATTAATAAAATGAAACCATAGGCTGGAAAGAAATAAAGAACTGGTGATTTTTAAGTGCTGATAGAAAAAAATATATAAACCCTAATTTCAATATGCAGTGAAAACTTACTTCAAGAATTAAAGGGAAACAAAGAATCTCAGATGAGATAAAACTAAGAATTTAATGCTAGCAAGTTAAATATAGCTTAAAATTAATGAATAAAGAAGCTTCATCAGGGAATAATAAAAAATAAATAAATATCAGAGCACTAAGAAGGAAGAAAGAATAGAATGAAATATGCCAGATCTTCCAACTTTCCTTGAGTTTTCAAAATTATTTTGAATAGTTGGAGCAAAATTATAATACTATTTCTCCATACATATGTATGGGATAAAGTGAAATATAGGAAAGTAAGATTTTTGTATTTAAAATATAAGATGTAGATGGCTATATAAAGTGAAATATATGTGTGTCTAATTTACTACATATATATGTGTTTATTATATGTGTATATATATATATATATATATATATACACCATAATGTATCTAGGCCATATATATACATATATATATGTCTCTGTATCTTCATATGTATTCTCATGTATATATGCCTATAATATATAAATAAACACTGTAAATACGCACTTTCAAAACCATAATAGAGAAAAATAAACTCTGGGAATTAGGAAAATAGAAATTAACATAGAAGTTTCCTCTAGAAAACATATGATGGGTTTGTTTCCTTATTAATCTCTGAAATGATCTGTTCTCTTATCAGAGGATTATCCAGTTGAATTTGCCCTCTCCTTTGACAGCTGTCTACTCTCCAAACTAATCTCCATGACCTGGACTTTCTAAAATGACAAATGTAAACAATACTACCAAGTACTTATTGTATATTATCTTACCTTAAAATATATTTTTATCACTTTTAAACACCAAACAACTAAATATTATATGAATTATAATTACAAATGTATAAGAATCTTTAGTGAATTTAACAAACTTATATGGCTAATGAATGATTGCTTTTACTTGCAAAGTAAAATTTTGTGTTAATACTCTATAGATAAAGAATCATAGTATGTATGGACTTAGTTAAATTCAGTATATTCAGAATATAGTCATAAGTTCTTATGATATAACATAAAATTTTGTAGTTACAGTTATAGAAAAACACATTTTATTGCCTATAAAGATATTTGCTGATAAAACATCTTTTCTCATATTTTATATTTTTATTTAAAATTATTTTTATAATGTACTTTTATTGGTACTTCATAGCCTCACATCATAATGTAAATCATGTTGACAATGACATACATGCATATATCATTTGGTCAAATAGCATCTTAATGTATATCTAATGTTGAATGTTCTGATTTCATTCATATTTTAATTCTAGAAATCTTAAGAGCATTATATTGTAATATTGATTGAAAAATTTAAAAAGATATTGGCTGAACATTCATAAGAACAAGAAGATTCTCAATGAATAAAAATACCATTTGTGAGATGTAATAAAGTAGTTGGAGCTGTATAGTTCATAAAAGGAGTCAGGCTGCGGATGTGGCTCAGTGGTAGAGCACTTACCTAGCATGCATAAGGCCCCTGGTTTGAGCCCCAGCACTACACACGTGCGCGCGCGCACACACACACACACACACACACACACACACACACACACACATAATAATAAGTTCTTCATAAGTAAAGGGCAGGGTCTTCAGGTTGAACTTTGGAAATATAAATTTCCAGAGGTCTAAAAGAGTTAGGAGTTAGAAATTTGGCTTCCTTTAGGCCAAGTACAGTAATCAGATAATCCCTTAAGTTTTTGTTTTTTTTAGAATTATGACTTCTTTAAATGTACTGATCTGAGGTTTCAGAACATATGCACCAATTACCTTAATTAAAGCAAAACAGAAAATCCCAGCGTGCCTCTGGCAATTGCTGTGTTTGACTTCATCTCTTTCACAATCTTAATTCTCTTTTTAATTAAAGATTTATCTTAATGATCAGTTTTAAGAGACTTGAAGCATGGTATTAGTCAGTGTACTTATCTTAAACTTCTGTTAGGAAAAGCGAGGGCACATTTTCTTTTTAGGTTCTGGCTATACTTTTTGATGTCCACTCTTAGGATACTATATGCATGTAGAATTGTTCTCTAAAACTACCTGTAGGAGCATAATAGGGTCCTGTGCTTAGAGAGGGTTGTTCTGGAAGTGTGAATGGTTCTTAACTCACTTGCTAACTATTCAGGTTGATTAGTTTAAATTAGTAGTGCTTAGGCTGGTTTTTTTATTTTTTGTCTTTTTTAAAGGATTTTCTTATGACAAGTTACGTATCTAACATGTATGGCCATTTTGTTTTTGCTGTTGTTGAAAACATGATCATGAGTATATTATTTTAAAAAGTCTTTAAACCAGCTCTTGACAATCCAAATACTGAACAAAAAATTGTGTAGTGAGAGATAGGTAAAAAGAACAATTTTATTTGTTATTATAGAGCCTTCAGTTCCAAAGCAATTTGTAATTTGTCAGAGTGCTATACTATACATTATTATTTATCAAACCAAGTGATTGCTCTCAGTGTACATGCAAAGGGACTGTGGGATGTTGGAAAGAAAACCAAATGAAAGTCAAGAAAACTGGAATTAAATCTTAGTTTTGCTCATATTAATAGACATCACTTGATCCCTTTATCTCTATTTTTTCTCATTATAGACTAGAAATAATACTATTTAAAACAATGTACTATTAATACTAAAGAATGAATTTTGCTTTTTTTGGGTAAGAGGGAGGTTTTTAAGGTTGGATTTATTTTTTCTCATTTAAAATGTGAAATTTTTTCTCACAACAATACCAAAAACAGATAAAATAAGAAGCCTTCTTTAAGATATAATTTATAAGATAAGCCAAGCATGGTGGCACACAGTTGTAATCCCAGCATTTGGGAGGCTGAGGCAGGAGGATCATGGCTCATGGACAGCCTCAGGCACTTAGTGAGGATCTTTGCTACTCAGTGAGGCACTGTTTCAAAACAAAGAATAAAATAATAGGGCTGGGGGTGTAGCTTGGAGGTAAAATGCCCCTGGGTTTTATCCCCAATACTGCAACAAATTTATAAGAATAAGATATAATTTACCATATAATTTACCAGCATTAATTACTACTAACATGTTAGTCAATGAAAATTTTCTGTTTAGGTTTGGTTTCCCAGTAATGAGCTTCCATCTCCAAGACCTCACCTGGACCTGTATTTACAGAGATGCGGCCACCTCTTAGAGTCATCAGTTCTAACAAATCATTGTTTATATATTTCACACAAATTGATCCGAAGTGTTGCTTAGACAATCTTATTATATCTATGAATAAAAACTTCCATCAAGAAATTGTACAAAAGAAAATGGACACACCAGCTGGATAAATCCATCATATGTAGTGGGGAGGGAGAGGCAAGCACTTTTAATTAGCTGAGTGAATGCAGTTTGCTGAACACAGAAAGCACAGCCTCAGTCATATTAAAATGTGCCTAATTTTCTGTGAAAAAGTCCCATCTGAACAGGCCTGACCACAGTCAATCATACTAAAAGCCACTGGTGCTTAATTTGATTTACCAATATAAAATGCAAATTAGGTTATTAAGTGGAGTGGCAGACAGAGTAGGGCCTCTTTCAAACCATCAAGTTAAATGCAAGCAGACAGCAAACTGGCTGTGCAAAGAAAATTTTAGCATATTCGTTTGATTAGTGCTACAAAAATTTAATTAGGTTAGCTAATTACTTGACAAATTGCTCTACACCAGAGAAAAGGCAGAGGAGTTTTTTTTTTTTCCTTTTTCATTGCAAATATCCTGTGTGTATTTTAGCCCAAATGCTATCTGCCAATTTGCAAAAGCCTTATTAAATGAATAGAAGATGGTCTCCAACAATAGCAAATTACATAATGCATATAATTAGAGAAGACCCACACAACTGTATCCATATATCCATACTCTATCATGCCTAAAATATATATATATATATAATGCAGTATTTATATGTAGCTACTGTCAAAACAGATTATTACAAAGCAGTCAGTTGTTCTTAAGAAAGAAAATATTGTGCTCGATAGAGGAAATAGATGTTTGTGAAGTTCCTGCCTCCCAGAGGAGTTTGTTTGTAAACTAGTGAATGAAGCAATGGTGACATGCTGAGGCTTATCATTCTAGAATGGGCTAGTCACCCAAACCGTAGCCAATGGAAGCTAGGGCTAAATTGGAGAAGAGAAAATGTTCTTCTTGAGATATGCGTCAAATGTAAAGCTACTGACTTCTGAATAGAGCCTACTGACATTTACAAAACAAAATTATTTTTTCCCCAATGTTATTTATTAGCCTTTGTTTCTTCCTCTGTCTTTTGTCAACCAGGACATAGAGAAGACTTGAAACACTGGCTTGGGAAAAGCGTACAAGTGTGTGGCCATGGAATTAAAGAAAATGCCCAACTCCTGTCAATATTTTATGGAGAGATTTAGAATGGCTTTGAGAAAAGAAAAGTGTTCTCTACTCAGAGGGAAATGCGATTTTTTTTAAAAAGAGAGAGTATATGTTTATGTTAATATTCAAGACACTAAGAAGAGAGATTTTATAATCACAGAATTATTTGGAGGATCCCAAATTACTCAGATACTTGATTTGGTATTTATTAATTTTCAATAGAACTAGTGGGCCTATTCACCTCACGTACTTTGATCTTGCAAATAGATGACACTTTGCCTGCCCAAGTGGGAGAGATAAGTATCATAGTTGGTAAATGTAATCTTTCTCAGTTAGTAAAGCAACATCTGAGGGATGAACAAACCATAGGAAATAATTGTGAGCAAGCATTTATGCAAGCTATGCATTATTTTTGCAATGAGTATTTTCTAAGTTTAGAAAACAAGTATTTTCCACCACACAATGCGGATGCCATAGACTTATCATTTTATTTAACACCCTCCTCATTTCAGTCATTTTAACTAGTTTACTTATTTTACTCTTTTTAGACTTATAATCATTTCTAAAATCCAAGAATTATCTGTAGTATATTGATTATAAAGACTTTTACTAATATGGAATAAATTTTAGGATACATTTATGATCTCTTGAGCATACATTTTGCCTATGAGTACTGACATTACATTTAAAAGCCTTGAGGGTCTCATGTATCATGAAGACTCCATCTTTATATGCTAAGATAGTCTCTATAAGACACAGTGAGAAAATGCAAAATTCAGTAATAAAATAATTATATTTGAATATAAGAGGACTATACCAACCACTTGAGGGTTTTTTCATTAATATGATTATTGATTTTCTTTACTCTTTTACCTTTGTTATTTAAATTTATATTTTTAAATATTGCAGATTGAACCCAAAGGAATTCTACCTTTGAAGTACAACCCAGACCTATTTTATTTATTTATTTTGTAATTTTGAAACAGAGTCTTACTAAGTTGCTGAGGCTGGCCTTGAACCTGTAACCCTCCTTTTTCAACCTCCCAAGTGCAGGAATTATAGGTGTTTGCCACCAGGCCTACCTCTTATTTTTAATTTAAAAAGGTTTTTATGAGTGCGTAATAATTATACATATTAGTGGGATTCATTATGACACATTGCACACAACATAAACTGAAATGTTAAAAAGTCTAGCAGACACACTTAATTAAGGAATTGAAATCTGAGAGATTTTATTAAAGACACCGGTATAAAATATTAAAATTAGTGGTTTGCATATATATATGTTCAAGTGTATTTAAATGTGTGTGTATATGTGTGTGTATATATATATATATATAAATGTATATGTATATATATATGTATATGTGTATATATATGTGTGTGTGTGTGTGTGTGTGTGTGTGTGTGTGTGTGTGTGTGTGTATGGTACTGGGGTTTCTGGAAACCCTTCTACCTCCGGGTTACACTCCCAGACCTATTTTTATACCTTTTTATTTGGAAACAGGGTCTCTGAAGCCAGCGAGGCTGGCTTCGAACCTGCAGAATTCTCCTTTCTCCGCCTCCCAAGTGCGGGGATTACAAGCACGTGCCACCACTCCCGGTGAAAAGTGTAAATATTGAATGTTGTGTGTAGCTCCTTAATTACTGCTGGTATATTAATTGCTGAGGAAATAAAAATATTTGCTTATAATTTTTATGAGGTGTTTAAAACAAATTATGTGTATGTATAATTATAGTAACATTTTTTATTGAACCCCTACTATGTAAATTTGCAGTTTGATATTTATATAAATATTTTATTCAGTTCTTCTAATGAACTGAAGATGTATTATTGTTTTCATTTTATAAATGATAAGACTGAGCCTGAGATAGTTTAAGAATTCAAGATTAAAAACTCCTACTAAGTGATAAATGTAGGCTTGATTTCTACATTCCTAAATGTTTTGTTTCAAATACTTGGTGGAGCAGAATTAATTCTTCATATAGAAATATAATTTCTGTTGAAGTAGATTTGGATGGATGATAAGCATTTCCAAAAATATTTCAATTTGAAATAACTCCTGATTTTGAAGTGATGGACAATATAAGTGATAAAAGCATATATTGGATTAAAAAATCCATCTACCATATTTTAAAATTCATGACACTATAAATTGCATGTTGTTAGCCCAATTGTTAATATATATATACATATATGTATAAAATTAATTATATCTATATAATTATATATAGATATAATTAAGGAATATTTTGGAGTACAGAAATATCACATTTATATTTCCATACCCCCCAAAAAAACCCAATCTATAAAAAATAGAAGAATCAAGCATAATTTTGGAATTTATAAATAATTTAATGTTTTAGACATTTTTTAAAAAGAAATCTGATTATATTCTTCAAATGCCTTGAATTTGTCAAAGAAAACAAACATCTGTTGTAGAGGGCATTCATAAAGAAGAAAGCCTCACCAAGAGAAAATCTCTCATCTAGTGGGTCCAGGGAACACTTCTTTCTTAACTCTGTATATCTCCTTCATGGAAGTTGGACATTCATGCATTGGCTTTTCTAACCTCAGCAGGAAAAGATCTGCCTTTGTTTCCTGTTCCCTTGGCTGCTCTATGCATCATTTCTGATGTAAAACGTAAACATAAAACTTCTTTGTTGCAGAGTAATAAATGCATCCGATTTCTTATTTTTTGTGACTGACTAATCTCAGCATAATGTTCTCCAATTCCATCCATGAATATATGATACTAATCATAGTTTTAGAGGGGAATTTTAGGCTGGCTCATTTGCTCAAAGAATAGCCAATATATCCATATTTTTGTGTTTTAATTCAAGAGGAATTTTATCTCTTACATACTAATTCATTGTAACACTTCACATGCCTGATAAGAGTAAAAACTGTTAACGTCTTCTGCCTTTGCTATTAGTCCCATGTAGTACTTGAGAGAGATTAGAGCTTAAGAACAGCAGCCACTGAACTGGATTGCCCAGGCTCACCCCCAAGAGAATCTCTGCTTCAACTGGTTGTCATTTGTGTAACTACAAACATGCCTTCCAGTTGTGCTCGGTTCAGTGTGCAGTGTTCTCAGGAGCCAGACTTGGTGAAAGTATGATTAAATTGGCTTGGCTTTATGGCTACAGAGTTTTAAACCAATATAATTATTGCTAAGTGCTAACTCATGGTTTGATCAAGTGGATAAAAACTGGTTTTATGAGGCAAACGCTAACGTACAGTTTCCTATTAATGCAGTAAATCCAATAATAACTATGTTGCAGAGGAAATACCTCTTTTCCTTTCAAAATTAAAAAAAAAATCAAGGTTCACTCACAGTTTTATTTTTTCCCCTTGACAATGGAGAAGTTATTCCCTAAGCTTATACAACACAACCTGTTTATCTGAAAGGCTCATTTTTTCCCTTCTACACATCCAAGTATCGTCAAGATTTTGCAGGTTTATAGATTCTCACGAGGATTTTGTTGCTTTAGGATGGAATTTGTCTTTGTTTCTCCCAAGAGTTAAAAACAGTTGGCACAAGTCACATTAACAAAGGCCCACCTGTACTGAGATCCTAAGTCGAAATTCAGCTAGGTTTACTGTTATCATATAGGGCATGCATTAATCAGCATGATCTTTTCCTGGCTCCAGAAAACAGCCTTTTTTTTGGAAAGTAGCATTCAAAGTCAATTTTTTTTTAATGTGATACTATAGGAAGGCCCCTCTGAAAAGCCAAATTATTCACAATAAAACTTAATCTGTTTATTTTTTCCTTGAAAGCAAACCATGGATGGAAATAGGTGAGAATAATATTGTATACACAATGATTCTCCTATAAACTAATCAATTGTTCAGGTTTAAAAAATGTTGAGTAGTCTCCTTGCTTGATAAGGAACTAGCTTCTTTTATTTCTCGATATTCTCTGAAGTATTGGTTACACATATTGAAACGTTCTTAGTTTATCATGATACCAGAAGTCTAATATTACCAACTGTGAATATATTATAGGTCCTTGAAAAAACAGGTACAATGTGCAGAGGGACCATTTGACCATCTTGGTCCTGGTATGGTTTCTTTGTAAAGGCATAAAAACATTGGATCTTGCTTTAGTATGCTACCAACTTTCTTTTCTTTTCTTTTATATAGGAACATTTCATTGAATGTCAAAAAATATGTCAAATAATACCAAAATAAAACAAACAGCATTACCAAACTTGACAATGTAAAACTATTGATTAAGAAGTGATTTTTTGAAAACAAAAGTCACTAACATCAAATGTACACAACTTCGCTCTTTCTTTTTCTGCTGAAATGACTAGAATAATTGCAAATATCAAGATTTTTAAATTTCTAAAACAAAATCCTAAACTTTGATGTTTATTGCATTTGTTGTATAGAAAAGATAGGACATTTAAAAAGTAAAAAGATCTAATCATAGATAATTTTTTTCACTAAACTCATTTAAGTTATTTTACCTCTTGCATTGCCTTCTCTTTAAAAATACTCTGCTTCTTAATATATAATCATGGAAAATTTTCTTATATAATTCTTATCTGTGATTAATGTATGATAAATGAGCACAAACCTTAGATATTCAAGGTTCACTACATTTTAGCTTATGAACTTATAGCAAGTCAATTTTAGATATAAAATATTTTATAAGCTTTTCTGATAACTATATATAATAAATATAAAAGCAGAAAGAGGGAAGTATAGGTAACCCAAATTATTTAAAATTTTATAGGGTGAAAGTGTCATGTTCTAAAGGATATTTCATTTTGATTTATACTGTTAAATGTTTGCCTTTCATATAATTTCTTTGTTTACAGGTAAAGATTTTTTGGGAGTCACATATAGACATCCTTACACAAAATTTTATTCTCATTAGGTTAAAGCAGTTGCTTAACTAAACAGTTAAGTTGTGTGCAGAAAATCATAAATAACTAAAAGTACTATATAGTACTAAAATAAATAATGACTATTTCTTTTCACAAGCCAATCAGTTTCAAAATTCTTCTAAAACTCATTTTTTCTCCATGAAGATATACAATTGTGAGTTATTTGTAAAAGTCAATCTTAGAGGAAAATGATCAATAAATCTAATAAGCTTGTTCTCTTAAATTCTGTATTCAAAAAATAATAATTTTAGTTAGCATTTTTCTTCTTTGTAATGGATTAACAGTGCATTATGTTCATTTTTCCATTTGTTTCCCCAATGCCATTCTTGGATTCTGGAACACTTCGGGTACTCAAGACATGTGTTTGACTAAAAAATTTTAGTTATCTCTCTGCATATAAAATATATATATATATATATTTCAAATGGTAGAGTAAATAGACTATCTTATTTTCAGAGTCACTGAATAGAGGGTAATATAAATGCCATCTATGAGGTCAATGTCATCTATGAGGTCATCTATGACATCTCTGAGGCCAATGTTCCCATTAATTAATTACTGAATAGTTAACCATATAAACTTTTTTTATTCATAAATTCACTTATTACAAAACTTTTATCAACTATAAGAGAAAATGAGAAGCTATATTGAGGTGAATATTACTATGGCATAGTATACAAATGAATATACACAATTTCAGGTTATTTCAAATATTTGAGAGTAGAAAAAAGTAGAGAATGCAAAAAGACAGATTAGCAACTCAACTCTGGAGATTTTTTATTATAAAATTCTGAGTTCATTACTATGTATGTATAGATGTATGTATATATATATACACACACATGTATATGAACATTTAAAATATGATCTATTTCTGTGTGGTGAAGGAAAATAATAAAGCTCTAGTGTTTAGCTGGGAAATGTGAATTTAAGATGCAGGCATATTTGACAGTAAGAAAGTCCCTTCCTAGGGGGTAATGATATCTCCCTTTCAAGAGACTAAGCTAGGCTGGGCTGGGCAGCCTGCAGCCTCGCTCTTCCCAGTGACTCCTTGCTCTCAAACACTCCTTGAGCTCTTCACATTGAAGAGAGGTCCTCAGTGTGATATATGCTTACTGCCAGAAAACTTCCCTAAATCAGGTAATGAGAATGAGCGTTAAGCTTCAAACATTTTTTTCTGCATGCAAACAATTGCACTGTTGGAAAATCTATGATTAATAAATTTCATATAAAGTTTATGGGAAATAACTAGATGCAATTAAAATTACTAAAGAAGAGAATATTCTTACTTGAACATACTTATAGCTACAGATTAAAAAGTATTTTTGGCAACTTGTTTTACAGTAATTAACATATCTAATCTTGCTGGAAGGTATTCATTAGGACCTGTGAAGAAAGTAATCAATGAATAGTTCCACTATTGTTTTGATATTTTTAGAATGGGGTGGCCTGAGGTGAGGGGGAAATAAAAAGAGAGAAAAAAAGACAAACATATTTGGTTGGCACAAGGCTAACACAGCAGATAATATTTTGCAAAATTATGACAAACCAGGAAACCAGGAGAACTGGGATATTTCCAAATGGAATAAGAATATACCATATGAACCTATAACAGTGTATCGGGATCATTTAGTTACTTCCTTAGTTGTGATTGGTTTGCAAGTCTGAAGCAAAAGATATATTTTCTAGTTTTCTTTTATTTTAATATATTTTCCTCTTTGTTTTTTTCTTCATTTTTAGTAGCTGATAAAAACACATCTAGAGTACAGGGGCAGCTAGGAATATGAAACTCTTGTTATATACGTTCCATTTGTAAGATTTCACAAAGAATATAAAATGATATTTACTGGGGAAAGAAAAGTATTTATTAAGCCCTCTCTATGGCTCTAAACTTTTATATTTAATCACACACTTGTAATAGTTTTGTTTTCTGCAATTATTTTTATATTTCATCATGAGCATTTTTCAGGTTATCAATTACTACTTAAACATGATTATTAATGAAAGATGGTATTCAGGAGGTGAAGAATCATAATTTATTTAAAGGGGAATTTTTCAATATTATGGTTTTATGACTATAGTGAGCATTCATGCATATGTTATTGCAAACATTTCTTGTCTTCCTTCCAATGGATTTTTATTACAAATATAATGTGTTCATGATACAAAACAGACAGAAAGCATAGACAGGTATGAAATGAGTAGATGTCTTCTCTCCACCAGATGCCTGGTTATACTTGCAGATCTTTCCATAATTAAGAGTGTTTTAGGTATACTTTCAGAATAGTTTTTAAATGAGGTAATTTTGTACATTCTTTCTTTCTTTCTTTCTTTCTTTCTTTCTTTCTTTCTTTCTTTCTTTCTTTCTTTCTTTCTTTCTATTGGTGCATTGTAGCCATACATCTAAATGGGATAAAAGATCTGTAGAGATATACATGCACACATCACCCAATTATCCCTTACCTGATCCCCACTCCATTCTATCCCCATCCCTCCTTCCCATGCTCAGCTTAGTGATTGATTTTTTATATGTTTGTGTAAGTACATCATGTGCTTTAGAGAGTTTCCCTTTTCCCCACGTTCATATCCTCAGTTAGGTCACCTTATTTGCTCCACTATAGGATTTCCTTCTTCATCTAGAGTTCCTCCTGTTACCCATTTCTCCCTAGCTTTCACATACTAGAGAAAGCATCTGATTTCTTATTTTTTGTGACTGACTGATCTCACTTAGCATGTCCTCCAGTTCCATTTCCTCGTAAATAATGTAATTGTATTTTTATTTATGGCTGAATAAAATTCCATTGTGTATATACCTTATAGTTTGTAATCCATTCATCTGTTGATGGACATCTTGGGTGTTTCCATAGTTTGGCATTGGTGAATTGTGCAGCTATAAACATAGATACGCATGGTTTATTTTGGGAGTTTTTTATATTTGAACATAGTTTAGTTTCTATTAATGTTTTTATGATTCTATTTTGTGCAAAATAGTATTATAATATACTTATTTCCTTCAGTCATTTAAATACATTCTAGTTATTGTTATATTACAGTGTTAGGATATTCTAATACATATATATTCTGCCCAGGTACCTATATATATAACAAATTTATGAAATAGAAGATAGGTAAGTATTTGAGTGTATTTATATATATATATATATATATATATATATATATATATATATGTATATATCATATTGATAATGGCATACATTCAGACAGTACTTGGTGCCCTCCCCCCCACTTCCCCTTTCCCCTCCTCCTAACAATGAGCATCCAGGTTGACCATGCTACGTTCATATTTATACACATATTCAACTGTAGCTCCTCCTTTAACCAACCTCAGCCTTTTGCCTCTCCTACACTTCCATTCTAGCTTTGCTGAGGTTTCCCCTCCATTATCTGGAGTCCCTCTGGTATCTCCAACATTCTCTAATTTGGGCATATTAAAGAAAACATATGTCCCTTCTCTTGCTGTGCTTGGTTGATCTCACTTAACATAATGATCCCCAGGTCTTTCCATCTTCTTGTGAATGACATGATTTTGTTCTTCTTTATTGCTGAGTAGAATTCCATTGTGTGTATTTACCATAATTTTGCAATCCATTCATCTGTTGATGGAGACCTGGGTTGGTTCCGAACATGGGTATGCATATGTTACTGTAGTTCTCTGATTTCAGCCCCTTGGGAAGATACCCAGGAATAGTATAGCTGGATCATATGGTAGATCTATTCCCAGTTTTCTAAGGAATCTCCACACTGATCTCTATAGTGGCTGAACTAGTTTGCACTCCCACCAAGTGTAAAAGAGTTCCTGTTTCCCTACATCCTCACCAGCATTTGTTGTTATTTGACTTCTTTATGCTTGCTACTCTGATTGGGGTTAGATGGAATCTCAGCATAGTTTTGATATGCATCACCCTGATGGATCAAAGACTTAGAAATTAGACCAGAGACTATGAAGTTATTAGAGGAAGGCATAGGATCTACATTCCAACATATAGGCACAGGCAGTAACTTCTCAACAAGACCTCCAAAGTTCAGGAAATTAAAGCATGAAGTGGGATGGCATCAAACTAAAAAGTTTCTGCTCATCAAAGGAAACCATCAAGAACCTAAAGAGAAAGCCTACAGAATGGGAGATCTTTGCCAATCACCACTCACCTAATATCCAGAATATACAAAAAGCTCAAAAGACTACACTAGCAAAACAAATAACCCTATCAAGAAATTGGCCAATGAATTGAATAGACACTTCACAAAAGCAGAAATGCAAATGGTCAATAGATACATGAAAAAATGTTCAACATCATTAGCCATCAGTAATTATTTTAAATCTGCTTTCTCAAAAAAAAAATTTCCTCATTTTTTTGTGGTTCTGGGAATTGAACACCAAGGGCATTCTACCTCTGTGCTACATGCCCAGCTCTAATTTTGTATTCTTTATTTTTTTATTTTTATTTATTTATTTTTTTGTGGTATTGGGGTTCCTGGAAGCCCTTCTACCTCTGGGCTACACTCCCAGACCTATTTTTATATTTTTATTTGGAAACAGGGTCTCCTAAGCCAGCTCGCGCAGCTGGCTTCGAACATGCGCGACCCTCCTGTCTCTGCCTCCCAAGCGCGGGGATTACAAGCGTGAGCCACCACTCCCGGCTGTATTCTTTATTTTAAAACAGGGTCTCACTAATTTGTGAGGGGCCTCACTAAGTAGTTGAGGCCTGCCATGAACCTGTGATCCTCCTGTCTCAGCCTAGCCTCTCAAGTACTGGGATTAAAAGTGTATGCCACCACACCTGGATCCTCAAAATTTATCCTAATGTACCTTTGTGAAATATGGTATAAGAGCAACTTTCTGTACTTTTAATTTTTGCTATCTTATACATAATTTTTTTAAATAGTACACTGTTTTCACTTTTACTGTTTTTGGTGATAATGGGGATTGAACCTAGGAGCACTCTACCACTGAACTAAACCCCAGGTCTTTTTAAATTTTATGACCAGAACTCCCTAAATTGTCCTTGAACCCGTGACTTTTCTGCCTCAGTCTCCTAAGCAGCTGGGATTACAGGCATGCTAGTACAGTACTTTAAAAATGTACAAAGCTAAGCATTTATTTTCCATTTTACTGGGCTGTTTGCTTGTACCTGTATGCATGCTCTAGCTTGCTCACACCTCTTTTTTTTCTTTCTCTCTTTCTTTTTCTTTCTTTCTTTCTTTCTTTCTTTCTTTCTTTCTTTCTTTCTTTCTTCTTTCTCTGTCTCTCTCAACTTTAGATAATATCCTTTATTCACTAGCATTTAATTTCTAAGTAATTTCATATACAAGTATGTTTATATGTACATTAATATATTTTTACTTAGATATAAATTTAAAAGCACACATCACAAATCATTTAAAAGAAGGAATTCATTAAGTCTTCCTTTTAATAATTTATTGTAACAGAAATTTAAATTTTACATGAAATCGCAATTATCAGCCTTTACAGTTTCAGGCTACAATTAGAAAATCTTTTTTTTTCTCCAAAATATTTATTTTTAAAATTTATGCTTTAAATCCAAAGGTATTTAAGCAAATTCTCTCTGAGGAAACTATTAAATGTGCTGGAAGACATATTTTTGGAAATGTCCCTGAAAGTTTCAAAATAATAAGCAACAGTAAAAATGGTGGGTCCAAATCTACATGGAGGAGATATTTCAGAGGAGTAAGACCACTTGCTCTTTTTCTGTCCCTACAGTGTTTGTAGAAGAAGAAACTAGACTCTACTTCTCAAGGCCTTGTTGAGAGAGAAAGACAAAATGCCACAGTCTGGGTTCACTCAAGCGGCACCTGAGGTCTCCCTGTTTAATACAGTACTCCCAGGCCTGCCTTCTCTGTGCAAGTATGAAGGAGGGCGAAACTTTCTTCTTTCTCCTTATTCTGCAGGAAATTGGATTTAATTATGAGAAAAGTAGGAAGGAAAATCTACTCGGTGTTGTACTGACAAGCCAGATTTTATATAGATATGGCACAAAATCTTCTCTTGCCTAAATGGTCTACAAATATCTCATGTCACACATTTTAAAAATTCCCTGGCTGGTAATATCTCCACAGGCCTGGCATAAGCAAACTCAAGTGTCATTTAAAGGAAAGAACCTTTTATCTTTGTAAATTAAATTAATAAAACAAGTCAAAGAAAAAAATAGCAGCAGCAGCAACAACACACCAAAAAGACCTCTAAATTTAGATCTAGTAGAAAAGAATTCGGAATAAAAAGTAGAAATCAACAACAGAAAACTCGAAAGAAAGTATTCAAATTCATGGAGAATGAATGATACACTATTGAATGACGAATGGGTAAGAGCAGAAATTAGGGAAGAAATAAAGAAATTTATGGAAACAAATGAAAACAGAGACACAACCTACCAAAATCTATGGGACACCATGAAGGCAGTACTAAGAGGAAAGTTTATTGCATTGAGTGCCCACATAAAAAGGACAGAGAACCACCAAGTAAAGAACCTAATGACACAACTTAAGGATCTAGAAATTCTGCAACAGTCTATTCCCAAACCCAGCAGAAGGCAAGAAATCATCAAAATTAGAGCAGAAATAAATGAAATAGAGAACAAAAAAACAATTCAAAGAATCAATAAAACAAAAAGTTGGTTCTTTGAAAAAATTAATAGAATTGATAAATCCCTGGCCAACCTAACCAAAAGTAAAAGAGAATCAACTCAAATTACCAAAATTAGAAATGAAAAAGGAGATATCACCAAAGATAGTGAAGAAATTCAAAAGATTATCAGAAACTACTTTAAAAATTTATACTCCAATAGACTTGAAAACCTGGAAGAAATTGATAGATTTCTAAGCACAGTTAACCTTCCTACACCCAGCCAAGAGGACAGAGCAAGCCTAAACCAACCAATAACAACCAAAGAAATAGAAACGGCAATAAAAATTCTTCCACCAAAGAAAAGCCCAGGCCCAGATGGGTTCCCAGCTGAATTCTACAAAACCTTCAGTGAACAACTAATACCAATACTTCACAACATGTTCCGGGAAATTGAAAGTGATGGAACTCTTCCAAATTCCTTCTATGAGGCCAGTATCACATTAATCCCCAAACCAAATAAAGACACCTCTAGAAAGGAAAACTACAGACCAATATCCTTAATGAACATAGATGCAAAAATTCTAAGCAAAATATTAGCTATACGCATTCAAAACTTTATCAAGAGAATAATACATCATGACCAAGTCGGTTTCATCGCAGAAAAACAAGGCTGGTTCAACATACACAAATCAATGCACGTTATTCACCACATAAATAGAACCAAGAACAAAAACCACATCATCATAGCAATAGATGCTGAAAAAGCATTCGACAAAATCCAACACCCATTTATGTTAAAAACACTGCAAAAAATTGGGATAGAAGGAAAGTACTTCAACATCATTAAGGCAATATACTGCAAACCCAAAGCCAACATTATATTGAATGGGGAAAAACTGCAAGAATTTCCGCTACAGTCAGGAATAAGACAAGGATGCCCACTATCACCACTCCTTTTCAATATAGTCCTTGAGACTCTTGCTGCAGCAATCAGACAAGAGAAGGATATAAAAGGAAGTCACATAGGAAGAGAGGAATTAAAATTATCCTTATTCTCAGATGACATGATACTTTATCTGGAAGACCCAAAGAACTCAACCAAAAGACTTCTGGAGCTGATTGACAAATTCAGCAAAGTCGCAGGTTACAAAATCAACCTAAAGAAATCAGTGGCTTTTCTTTATGCCAACAACAAATCCACAATGAAAGAAACAAAGAAAACAATTCCATTCACTATAACCTCAAAACCAATAAAATACCTAGGAATAAACCTAACCCAAGATGTAAAAGACTTCTACAACAAAAACTATAAAACATTAAAGAAAGAAATTGAAGAAGACCTTAGAAGATGGAAAGATCTCCCGTGCTCATGGATAGGCAGAATAAATATCATCAAAATGGCCATTCTGCCAAAACTGATCTATAGGTTTAATGCAATTCCCATTAAAATACCAGTGACATTCTTCAGAGACCTAGAAAAATCAATCATGAACTTCATATGGAGAAAGAAAAGACCTAGAATAGCCAAAGCAATTCTCAATAATAAGAAACATGCAGGAGGCATTACAATCCCAGACTTCAAACTATACTATAGAGCAATAGTAGTAAAAACAGCATGGTACTAGCACAAAAACAGATATACTGACCAGTGGATTAGAATAGAAGATACAGAAACAAACCCATACATCTTTAGTCAATTAATCTTTGACAAAGGGGCCAAACACATACGCTGGAGAAAAGACAGCCTTTTCAACAAGTGGTGCTGGGAAAACTGGCTATCCATTTGTAAAAAGATGAATCTAAACCCCTATATCTCACCTAACACAGGAATCAACTCAAGATGGATCAAAGACTTAGAAATTAGACCTGAGACTGTGAAGTTAGTAGAGGAGAACATAGGTTCAACACTACAACATATTGGCACAGGCAGTAACTTTCTCAACAAAACCTCCAAAGCTCAGGAAATTAAAGCAAGAATAAACAAGTGGGATAACATCAAACTAAAAAGTTTCTTCTCATCAAAGGAAACTATCAATAACCTAAAGAGGAAGCCTACAGAATGGGAAAGGATCTTTACCAGCCGTCATTCTGATAGGGGGCTAATATCCAGAATATACAAAGAGCTCAAAAGACTCTACACTAGCAAAACAAACAACTCAATCAAGAAATGGGCAAATGAACTAAAGAGACACTTCACAAAAGAAGAGATACAAAGGGCCAATAGATACATGAAAAGATGTTCCTCATCACTGGCCATCAGGGAGATGCAAATCAAAACTACACTGAGATTCCATCTAACCCCAGTCAGAGTGGCAAGCATAAAGAAATCAAACAACAACAAATGCTGGTGAGAATGTGGGGAAAGAGGAACTCTTTTACACTGTTGGTGGGAATGCAAACTAGTTCAGCCACTATGGAGATCTGTGTGGAGATTCCTAAGAAAGGTGGGAATAGATCCACCATATGATCCAGCTATACCACTCCTAGGTATCTTTCCAAAGGGGTTGAATTCAGAGAAATATAGCAACATATGCATACCTATGTTCATAGCAGCACAATTTGTAATAGCCAAAATATGGAACCAACCCAGATCACCATCAACAGATGAATGGATAGCAAAACTGTGGGAAATACACACAATGGAATTTTATTCGGCCATAAAGAAGAACAAAATTATATCATTTGCAAGAAGATGGAAAGCCCTGGAGAACATTATGTTAGGTGAGATCAGCCAAGCACAGAAGGAGAAGATACATATGTTTCCTCTAATATGCACAAACTAGGAAACACAAAGGATACCAGTGGGATTCCAGATATTAGAGGGGAAATACTAGCTAAGTTTTAATGGAAAGATAGGAGAGGAGAAAGGCCGATCTTGATTAATGAGGGTCTACACCTGAACATGTGTAAAATTATGAATAAGACATGATTAAGCTGGACAACCATTGGTGGGAGGGGGGAAGGGAAAACGGGGGAGGGGGGGAGAGGGCACCAAATATAGTTTAAATGTATACTATTTATGTTCAATAAAAAAAAATTGTTAAAAGAAAAAAAAAGAAAAGAATTACATAAGAAAACCTGATAACTTTCGAGACTTAGATTATAAAATAATTATGATTACTCTACTAAGAAGCAGAGCCAGAAAGTATATCCACGGAACTGGAAAAATAAAAATAGTCCAACAGAATTCTAAAAATTACAAGAATGTGGTAACTGAAATAAAAAATGTACTTATGATGTGTTTAAAAGTAGATTAGAGAGGACCTCGTGGTCCGGGTCCCCTGGGCCCCCGAACCTGGGCGGGTGGGCAGGCACTGGTGGGGCACCCCTAGGCGACCCCCTCTCCACCCAGAAGGACCCCGGGCCCCTGACCCTGGGCGGGTGGGCAGGCGCTGGCGGGGCGCCCCTAGGCGACCCCCCTCTCCACCCGGAAGGACCCTGTGAAAAGGAAAAGAAAAAGAAAAAAGGAAAATATTGGAGAGGATTCAACGAGGTGGCGGATGCCAGGATACTGGAGATGCAGACAAAACTTATCCAAATGAACTGGAATTATTGGAAAAATTCCCCGCTAAGGAGGACTGGTTCTTCTCTACATTGTTAAGAATCTTGGACATCACCTGTAAGGAGAGAGACTTTAGTGGAGACCAAGGAGAAAGGTGGTGCTGAAAGCGGTCTCCGCTTTGGCAGTGGAGAATTGTTTTCAGGAGAAACAGAAATCGGAGCCTACCAACCTTATTATTATTATTATTATTATTATTAATTATTATTTTTGAAGAAATTACACCAAAGGTTGAATGCTACCATCACGCATGCTTAGGAAGATTGGACAACATTCAGAGTGGAAAAAGAGCTTGGGAAAGATTTGAAATGGTGGAGGCAGTGGCAATGGCAGTGGCCAGTACTCAGAGGAGGCAGAGATCTGATACATTACACCTGGAACTTTTGAAGTAATGACCCCAGAGGCAGAATGCTACCAACACCACGCACCCTTGAGAATGTGGGACAAATAGTTGGGCGAAGAGGGTGCTCGGATTAGAGCCTCCTGAGAGGTGAGGCCGGCGACAGACACAGAAAAGCTGGGATTGGAGCCTATCGTGAGGCAAGGCTGGTGCTGGGGCCTCTGAGACCGGAATCAGGGCCTGCCAAGGTGTTAGGCCGGTGTCGGGGCCAACGGCCGGAATCGGAGCCTTCCGTGAGGCAAGGCTTTTATTGAGGCCTCCGAGGCCGGGATCAGAGCCTGCCAAGAGGTTAGGCCAGTGCTTGGGCCAGTGAGGCCGGGATCAGAGCCTGCCATGAGGCAAGGCAGGTGCTGGGGCCTCCAAAGCCGAAATCGGAGCCTGCTGAGGGGTTAGGCCGGTGCCGGGGCCAATGAGGCCAGGACTGGAGCCTGCCATGAGGCAAGGCCAGTGCTGGGGCCTCCGAGGCCGGGATCGGAGCCTGCCGAGGGGTTAGGCGGGTGCTGGGGCCAACGGTCGGCATCGGAGCCTCCCATGAGGCAAGGCCGTTATTGAGGGCTCCGAGGCCGGGATCGGTGCCTGCTGAGGGGTTAGGCCGGTGCTGGGGCCATCGGCTAACATCGGAGCCTGCTGTGAGGTAAGGCCGGTGCTGGGGCCTCCGAGGCCAAGATCGGAGCCAGCTGAGGGGTTAGGCCAGTGTCAGGGCCAGCGAGGCCAGAACCGGGGCCTCCCATGAGGCAAGGCCGCTGCTTGAGCCAGCGAGGTCTGATCAGTCCACCGGGTAGCCAGGCCACAACTAGGGCCGTCAAGAGTGGGATTGGTATTTGCAACATGCCATGCACAGAGAAATATCACAGAAAATTAAAACCAGATGCTTCCCCTAATCAGCAATAACTTGGAGGAAACGGGCAACATGAAGTGGTCGAGCTATAGAAAGGGCCCTATAGTGAAGCAACTAAGGTGACCAATCAGAGGGTATGGAATAGGGGAGGATGGAGCCTCTTTAAAACGCAGGAGGTACATAAACAAATGTATCAAAGTTAATCACCAAACAAGCATGGGATTGAAGGAGGGGGAGGGAATGGGATGGGGGCTGGATGAGGGCTAATTGGGTGATGTGTGCTTGTATATCCTCTTAAGTCTTATATTCCAATATGATGTATGATTACAATGCACCAATAAAAATAAATTAAAAAAAAGTAGATTAGACATCCTGGATAAAAGGTTAATAAAAACCAATCAGAAAAGAGCGCTGTAAAAGAAGATGCAAACGAGAGATTAAAAGATGATAAGAACAGAGTGAGATATTCGAACATTTATGTAATCACAATTTCAGAGAGAAGAAAGAAAATGTGACAGACTCATTATCTCTTCATTGACAAAAAATCAGAATATTCTACACTACATTAAACCAAAACCCCAACTTCCAGTCCAAGAAATATAAAAATCAGTCCACACTAAGATACATCCAAAGTCCTACTGCAGAATACCAAAGATGAAGAGAGGTTGAAAGTAGTCAAAGAAGATAAATTAACTTCAAAGGAGAAAAATCAACAACCTATTTCTATACCACCACAAACTAAAGGTAAACAACAATCTCAGTAAGCCTCAAAATCTCACATTAAGAAAAATCATCTTTTAAGAGTAGAGGCAAAATCAAAAATCAATCTACCAGTATATTTAGCTGAAGGTACATCTTCAAGGATAAAGTCCAGGGTTAAGAATAAGAACCATGAATCCTGATAAATATGACATGAAAAAAAATTTAAAAGCTAAATAAGTAGCACATGCCTAAATAAAATATAAAATGTAATCTTTTGAAGGGTTAAAATAAGATTATTTTAAGAAACACTGGCTAATGTACAAGTTTTTATCAGAAAAATGAAATTGTGCCCTGATAACATACTATACTAAAAATTTTAATTACTACTGGATTAAGAGCATAAACATAAGTGGCAGAACTATCATACTGTGAGAAATAATTTGAGAGAATGGTTCTTTCATCTCATGACAGCAAAAGTTTTCTTAAAATTTAATAGGAAAGCTTCAGAAAAGTTATCATAAGGTGCTTGAAAATATAAGTTGCAGAGTAGATGATATTTGCAGAATATGTAATGGAGAATTATATTTTTGTATTCAGAATATAAAGAATTGGGCATGGTGGCACATGCTTGTAATCCCAGTACTTTGGAGGCTGAGACAAGAAGTTCACAGGTTTGCAGCCAGCCCCAGCTACTTAGTGAGGCCCTCTGCAGCGTAGTGATTAAAAATAGGGCTGGGGGTGTAGCTCAGAGGTAGAATATCCTGGCTTTAATCCCTGGTACTGAAAAAAGAAAAAAAGAAAAAGAATACAAAGAGCTATATTGGATTATTAAAAGTAAAAACTTCAAATTGAAAAACAAAAAGGAAAATTAAAGGGATTGGCTTCCTTGGTAATTATAGAAATTAAAAATCACAGTGACATGCCATTATAAATACTTACTTTTAGGAAAAAGCAAAAAATAAGCCGGGCGTGGTGGCGCACGCTTGTAATCCCCGCGCTTGGGAGGCTGAGACAGGAGGATCGCGCAGGTTCGAAGCCAGCCGAGACGCGCTGGTTTAGGAGACCCTGTTTCCAAATAAAAAAATGTAAAAATAGGTCTGGGAGTGTAGCCCAGAAGTAGAAGGGCTTCCAGGAACCCCAGTACCACCAAAAAAAAAAAAAAAAGAAAAAAAAAAAAAGAAAAAGCAAAAAATAAAAGCAAACCTGATAGAACTAAGTGCTGGAGAACTGAAGATGTTGTGATACAACAGAAATTCTCCTTCTCTTCAGGTGGTAGGAATATAAATCAGTGGACATCTTTGAGTAACAGTTTCTCAACATTTAGTAATCCTTCTTTTCTCTACATGCCCCAGAAAAACTGTTATTGGAGTTTGCCAGGAGACATGAACAAGAATATTCATAGCAGTATTGTTTGTGATAACTCCAACCTAGAAAAACTGGTGTGCCTGCTGGCAGAATAGATACATAATTTGTTGTACATTAACCAGAAGAGAAATTAACTTAAAGCACATGTTCAATGTGAGAGCTAGAACTATGTACAACACAGGTGAGTTTTACAAAAATATTATTGTGCAAATGAAACTTTTTATTAATGAATATATTATATGATACTCTTTATGTATAGTTTAAAACCAGGCGAAGTAACTATATCTTTTTAAATTTTTTTTTGGTTCATTATAGTCATACATCTTAATGGAGTATAAGAGGGTGGAGGCATACATGCACACACTCATTTAGAAAAACAAACAAACTGTTTTAGTCCTTTGGGGATGACCAACAAAGCAACAAAATGTAATGGGTTGTAAACAAGGAAAATTATATTTTACTTTTCTGGAAGGTGTGAAGTCTTATGATCAAAGCACTGGCTCATTTCCTGGTTCACAGATGGTATTTTCTTGCTGTGTCCTCACGTGGTCAGCAAAGCTAGCTCTTTGGGGTCTGTTTTGTAAGGGCAATAATCTCAATCATGAGGGCTCTGTTCATTACTGAACATCCAAGTCCTCTGCCTTCTAATATCACCTTCATCTTGGAAAATAGCATTTCAATACATGAAATTTAGTGGAGCACAAATATTCAGACAACAGTGTATGTGTTACATAAGTGTTTGTGTTGCAAAACTAAAAAGAAAAGTAGGGGCATTATAATAACGAGTATCAGGAGACTGGATAACTCTAAGGAGACTGGGATCACCACAGTTGAGGATGAATTAGCTCCTAGAGTAGGCAAGAAATTATTACAATTTTAGGAATAATCACTAATAATTTAAAACTTCCCATTGTGAGAGCATTTTCAACATGAAAACCAACACATATTATAAATCAGAGATTTGTGGTTATTTTTCCTCTGGAGAGCTAGCTGATAAACATTATGGGTGAGGGACACTGGGGCTTTTGGTACAATCTACAAATGTCCATTTCTATATTGGATGGTATTTAAATATGTGTTCAGTCTTCAATTAAAATTTATTTATAATTTTTATTTTTGGAGTTCTAGGAACAAAACCTAGTATTTTGTGTGTTAGGCAAGTACTTTATGATTGAGCTACATTCTCAATTCTACTTTAAACTCTCATGCAGTTTTAATTTTCTTCTTTCTACAAGATTTGATGAAACACTCTGTGTCTCAATAATATTACCTCAGATTCTTTCAGATGTAAGAAATGTATTTTTCATAAAAAGGAAAAACAGGATGTCTAGTGTCATGGTTTTCAGATCTGGCCAGGAGTCAAACATGGATTCAGATACACTATTATCTAATTCAAAGCCTATGTTCTTTGCTTGTTTGGAAGCTGCTTTAAGTGTACTCTGTGATTTTATAGCTTTTTCGTTTTCTCTATATTATCTTGCTGAAGATTTGCAAGTTCGATGGTATGAATTCACTTTTGCAGTACCATAATATCAAAAAGGTGAAGTTATTTTGGCAATAAAGTGATGAAACTGATTCCAAGACAATTTTAAGGCAACAAATTCCAAGACATTTTTTCTTCTCAACTTTAATTAATGTAAAACAACCAACAGTACGATAATTGGCAAGGGACTGGAAATGTGCACGAAGAAGAAACATGCTTTCCTGACACCATCATTTCATCATATTTTCCTAATGTCTCCTTAAGATGTTTGGAAAGAATCTCAGAATCAGAACCATATTGGATTGCTATAAATTTTGGGCTTAATGTGTTAAGTTTGAAATAGGTATGATATAGACGTAAATCATATCATTTTATTGATAATTTTTCTTCCTTGCCAAATCATTCATTATATTTGTGGTGCTTAGATTTTTTCTTTGATTTTATATCCAAAGAGACATGCTCTCACTGTTTTGCATGTTTTGAGTATTGTAGAAGTATGTCTTAGTAAGAAAACAAAAATAAGACTGCTAATTAAAAACTGGTATTCAATACACTGGCTGGAACACTATGTAATTTACAACTTTGCAATTCCCCTGGATGCAATACAATCTTACTTTGCTTTCTTCTAGGGAAAGACCATGCCGTTTTAAACAGAGTTCTAATACTGTCACGCTCCTATCATATTACAGAAAGCACTAATCCTTAGGCTATTCGCCTCACTCCCTGTTCCAGAAATAATCCATGTTGGTCTTGGGCTGCTCTTTCAACAGCCTGCTTTTTTTTTTTTTAAAGGATGTTGAGATTAGTCTTACTGTGCAAAGTGATCTTGGTTTTATGCAAAAAAGTCTTAGTTCCAGATGTTTAATACAAATTTTATTATTTTTCACTAAAAAATGCCAACTACGCAGTTATAAATGCTCTTCATGCTAAATTTTTTTTTTTCAGTTTCTTTTACTGAATCAGTGTGAGAGAAGCCACTTTTGCTGTGTTTAGAAACGGAGTGAGGGACCTGGAAGGATAAAGATAGAAAAGAGTACGAGAGAAGAGAGGAAGAGAAGTCTTACATGAAGTAGATATCATTCAATGATCACAGATACTTCAAAATTAAGCATATTATATATTTAGTCTTCTTATCATCATAATAAAATATTTATAGATGAGAGGATTCAGTTCTTTGAATCAGAGTTGAATATTTCTAATAGAGATAAGTATTTGGGTAAAACTAAGTTTATGGAAATTTGAAGAGTTTAGACTAAATAAGACGCCGAAGTTTGTACCTTTAAAATGTTTGAATGATGCAGGGCATGGTGGCACACACACAAATGCACACACACCTGTAATCTCAGTATTTTAGAGGTTGAAACAGGAGGATCACAGGTTCATGGCCAGCCTCATCAACTTAACGAGCCCCTCTGCAACATAGTGAGACCCTGTTTTCAAATTAAAAAAAAATGGGCTGGGGTTTAGCTCAGATGAAGAATGTCCATAAGAGTTAGATACCTAGTAAAACACACACACACACACACACACACACACACACACACACACACACATTCTTGAATGACTATATACATTACTACAAATTTGACTTCTAAAAGTATATCTTTATAAAATATTCTCAGGACAGGTTGATTTATGGTTGTTGGACTAATGGCCTTGAGAGAATAAAGTAGCTACTAGTTATTTCTATTTGTGGTATAAAATATTTTTATTTAGCCGGGTGTAGTGGCACATGCTTGTAATTCCTATGCTTGGGAGATGGAAATAGGAGGATAGCGCAAGTTCGAAGCCAGGCTTGCTGGCTTAAGAGAGCCTGTTTCCAAATAAAAAACATATAAAATAGGTCTGGGAGTGTAGCCCGGAGGTAGAAGGGTTTCCAGAAACCCCAGTACCACCAAAAACTACATATATTTTTATGTAAAATGTGTGTTATTCAACTGAACTGAAGAAACATTTCTTAGAAGAAAAAATACAAATTACCAATAAATATACCAAAAAAACTTCAACATCACTAGCAATTTGGGAAATGAAAATCAAAAGAACACTGAGGTTCCGAGTAACATCAGTTAGAATGACAATCATAAAGAATAAGTAACAGATGCTGATGAGGATATGGGGAGACAAGAATCCTTAACAGCTGTTAGTGGGATTATAAGTTAGTACAGCCATTTTGTGGAGGTTCCTCAGAAGATTGGAAATCACCATTGAACCCAGCTACACCACTCTTGGGTATCTGTCTGAAGTATTAAAGTAAAAGTATCCAAAGTAATTGAAGTAAAAATATTATAATAATACAATCATATTCATGTTTATAGCAGCGTAATTCACAGTAGCCAAATAGATGAATGGTTTATGAAGCTATGTTATATACACAATGGAATTTCACTCAGCCATATAATGAACAAAAGTGTGTCATTTTCAGGAAAATGGATGGAACTGGAGAATATTATGCTGAGCAAGAGTAGTCAGTTTCAGAAAGGGAAGGTCTTACATTTTCACTCGGATGTGGAAGCTAGAAATTGGGAAACAAATGATATTTCAGGTAAAAGATGGTAGATACCAGTAGAAATTAGAAGAGGACTTGGAAATGCAGGCAGAGATGCAAAAGGGGAGACTAAATGAAGGAATTAAATAATGCTATGCCTATAAATGAAATTATCAATACCAATTTTATTATCGTGTACAAGGAGAGGAAGTGAGTGAGGTGGAGTTTGGAGGGAAACACACCAAGATCTGTGTGCATGTATGTTTCTTATCTCTCTGAACCTCATTATGATGTATTACAATGCACCGATCATAATAAGAAATAAACTAACTTTGACATACACAAAGAAAAGGTGTGTTGGTGAATTTTTGCCACTTTGAGTACTGCA
This sequence comes from Muscardinus avellanarius, assembly GCF_963383645.1. Lineage (NCBI taxonomy): Eukaryota > Metazoa > Chordata > Mammalia > Rodentia > Gliridae > Muscardinus > Muscardinus avellanarius. Next base: position 41,735,507 of record NC_137786.1, read on the forward strand.
AATTTTCTCTTTTTGCTCTTGGAAGTTACTTTTATACTCTTGGATTCTTGTAGACAGTAAACTTGAGCTTATACCATCAAATCTGTTTTCTTCATTCTCCGAAGATTAGTGTTTAGGATTAAAAGGATGCTATAATTCTTAAATGACACAGAAGGTATTTGCTGGTAATTGAATCATAGATGGGCTAAATTCATAGAAAACCTTGCATAGTTAATATTAATAGAGCAATTTTCTTAAATTCAATAGGGATAAGTTATTATAGAATTTTCAAAGTGATCTGGGCATGGTGGCACATGTCTGTAATCCCAGGACTTGGGAGGCAGAGATTAGAGAAGTACAGTTTGTGACCAGCCTCAGCAATTTAGTGAGGCCCTCTGCAACTTAGTGAGATCCTATTTCAAAGTAAAAAAATAAAATAGGACTGAGAGTGTAACTTTGGGGTCGAATCCCCCTGGGATCAATTCCTAATACCACACACAGACAAATAAATAAGTAAAATAAATTCAAAATGGATCATATTTGTCATGTAGGTATATAAGAATGGGCTGTTGAAAAATGTTTTCTGTCAACGAGTTTGAGAGTGTGTGGACCCAGAGGGAATCCAGGTCTATGGAGGTCCCGGACACAACTGGCTCATGAAGCCATGGATGTGAGCTCATCCTGTACATTCATAATTGTGTAAGGTGTGACTGATCTAAACACAATACACATGCATAAGTTATGCAGACGTGGACTCACATCATATGCATATGGACACACCCATGCCAATAATGTACCATGCATATACACACCAGTGATGTGGTGGACATGAGCTCTTTAACCTGGAACTTATATAACAGACCAAAAATAAAATTGCTGTTTGTTCTCCTCCAGATGGGAGTTCTGAAACCTTCTCTGTAATCATAGCTAGCCTGTCACCAGGACCCCTGACAGGGAGAAAGACTCACAATGATGACAAATTAATATTGCTGTTCATGCTACATCTCTATGCTTCTTTAAGTTTAGGGAAGGTATGATTTAGAATAAGTTTACTGAATAATCAAGCTCTATTAGTAATGGAATTAAACATTCATTGAGACTCTAGGTACAGGGAATTCTTCTGGGCTTGATAAGAATACAAAAATCAAATATAAATATGGCTGAGGCATGACTTCAAGAAAAGTCAAATCATGTATTGAGTAAATAATGTATGTAAAAATTACGGTAATTGTAGAAAATGTGATAAATTCTGTAAGAATGCTATAAGTGATGAATTCAGTATTTCTTAAACCACTTGTATCCACAGTCCTAATGGTTGGATAGTATAAAGAATAAGAAAAAAAATTAATTATCTAAATTTAAAAAGATAAATTATACATAAATTTAGTGAGAAGTCAATCAGGAATCAGCATTTGAAGTTGGTTGAAGATAAAGATGGTAAAATAAGCCAGGCATAGTGGTGCACGCATGTAATCCCCAGAATTTGGGAGGCTGAAACAGGCAGATCACAGTTTATGGACAGCCTCAGATACTTAGTGAGATCCTTTGCAAGTCAGTGAGACCCTGTTTCAAAATAAAAAATAAAAAAGCAGGGCTGGGGAGTGTAGTTCGGAGGTAGAATGCCCCTGGGTTCCATCCCCAGTACCTAAAAAATAAATAAATAAATAAAAATGGTAAGAGAGTATTAGTGGAGGGGGGATGGTGAAACAACTCTGGTAGAAAAAGAAAAAGAATGACTTGATTATTTCATGATTGCATTTTCATATAAATTTTCGAATCAGTTTATCAAGTTTTGCAGAACAACTACTGAGAATTTAACTATCATGACAAAGGATCTGTAAATTTCAATTAAAGGAATTAACCTTTGGAGAAAAAAAAAAGGAAACAGCAACTGTGTTAAAAGATACATAGACAAGCCGGGCGTGGTGGTGCACGCTTGTAATCCCAGCACTTGGGAAGCTGAGACAGGAGGATCTCACAGGTTCGAAGCCAGCTTCAGCTATTTAGTGAGGCTCTCAGCAACTTAGTGAGACCCTGTTTCCAAATAAAGTATAAAATAAGTCTGGGAGTATAGCCCAGAGGTAGAAAGCCCCTGGGTTCCACCTCCAGTACCACAAAAAAGGAAGAAAAGATGCATAGACATAATTAAACTTATGCTTTAAGAACAGTAATGGTTTATTTCATTTATTCTATTATGTAAAATACATTTATTGAGAAACCTTCATGTGCTAATATTACTCCTGCCATTAAAAATAAAAGTGAAAAAGAAATCATCTTTGCCTCCCAAGAGTTTTTACTCTAATAGAACTGATGAGAGAATGGTAGGAATTGGAGGTAAAGATGAAGAAGGTAACGGAGCGAAATGTTTAAGGAATTACTAGAACTGTTGTCTTTGTTTGACTTCTACCTAAAACATAAGAACTACGGAGTCTCTCTAGTAGTTAGTGCATTGATGGACTCTAGTGCTCTCTCTGTAACTAGGCATGTGATAGAGGTTTCTGCTGGTTGTGGTTAGGGAAGAGTGAGGCTTCCAAAACTCAGGAGGGTTTGAGAAAACCACTCTCATGTGTTGGCATAATGCTCTTTAATTAATAATCACTAATGAGCTAATTAAGTGGATGTGTTTATTATTGTACATATTTTTAAACTAAACTAGCCCTTACATCATGTGCAAAGAGTTTAACCAGGTATTTGCAGTAAGACTTTATATTGAAGACATAAGGAAAAGCAAAAGCCCAAATCCAGAAGATAGCAGAGTGATACTCCTCCTACTCAGCTACATTATGAATTACATTGGGACCTAACTGGAATAAGTCAATGAAAAAAAAATGAAATGGACGAGATGACTAGAAATTAGATTTGACCTCACTAAAGTTACTGATTAATCTTCGACTTGGCATCTAGCTACTTGGAAATTCACTAATGATATTAAAAATTTAGAGTTAAGTCACAAAATATTATATATTCTATATTTATCTTATATTTGAACAATGTTAATATATTAATTAAAATATATCTAACATTTAAGTACAGTAGAATGTGTTTATAATTAATAACTAAAATATTTTGCATGGTCAAGTATATTTTATTTCAGCTTTGAGTTTAAAATATTTTAAACACATTTCTCCAAATGAAGGCTTTGAAGATTCATGATAGACTGTAGAAAGAGGCAGGGAAGTTGAGCTGAGATAGGGTAAAGCTGTAGAATTGGAAGTGACTATAGGTACTAAGTGATTAGACTTGGAGACTGAAAACTGAAGTAAACCAAAGACTAGGTAGAAGTCTGAAAATAATCAGGATTTAGAAATATATATAAAATGAAGATGAGTAGGTAGTCACTAAGGATTCACAGCAATGTGTTCCACAGAATATTGTGCTGTACCGGATATTTAGACATGCTCCTTTAAAAAAAAGCATTCTATGATTATACAATATATGGCTAAAATAGCATTTATACTAATTTTTATTGTTTAGGTCCTCTCTCATCCTCATTGTAAAGACCTAAGCATGGGAAATAGTATGCAGATTTTCACTTGATTATGGACCAAGGAATAGGATTGATCTTTCCCTGCGCACGCGCGCACACACACACACCCCCCTCTATCTTTTCCCTTGGTCCATAATTAAGTAAAATTCTTTATACTATTTACCACTATTAGGTCTTTTATGACATGGATGAATAAAAGTCTTACAAATAAAAATTTTAAAAAGCCACTATTTTTATCCATCTATTCTATACTCTATCTATCTATCTATCTATATATATACATTCTCTTTGTATACTATAAAATAACTTTTAAAAGCTATACCATGTATGGATATACATAAAATATTTACTTATGGCAATATATTCTATTTACTACAATAGTTTCTGGAAATACATTATATATCTATAATCTTAAGCTATCTGTTAACATTGTGCATCAAAGAGTTCTGTGAAGAGCACTTTGATGTATTCTGATGGATGTATTTGGTAGGCAATTGGGAAATATATATGAGTATATTAGAAATCAGCAGGGAGAATAGATTTAATTATTAAGAGGCATAAAGATAAAAAGGAAAACCTAAAAATACTATGAGAAAAGTTATGCATGGGGCAAGAGGAACAGTCAGAGATACTGAAAAACTGGAATGAGGGAGGTGCACTGGTATCACAAAAGGAGGGAGAAAGGCGAGTTGTCTCTTATCGTGTGCCATGACAGATAAAAGAGGAACATATTGAACTAGTGCTATTGAATTTGGTAATGAAAATGCTAATCATGGTCTACAGGTTGAGAACCTTTAGATGAATGATGAACAGAGCTCAGGCAGCGCCTGGGAGAGGAGAGAGTGAGTGGATAGGAAGAAAAAGCAGCATATGCGGACTATTCTTAAGTGAATTGTACTCTGAAGGATGAGAGGTACAGAGAGGTAGGGGAGTTGGGGCACCTCTATAAGTGCGGAAAATGAGCCAGGGAAGTGGAGCAGGAGATGAAAAAAGATGAAGATGGAGATGGAGAAGGCAGGGGCGAGTGGAGCATCAGAAAGTAGAGGGTCGCTATTCCAAGATTGACAGAAGGAAGAAAAAGTAGGCTGAAGTGCCTCAGGATAGTCTTATTTCAGAATTTTGCAAATTCTCAGCATAGAAGTTCATAAACACTTAATTTCACAGGTAAACTACCATCTATTGAATAATTTCTTACCACTAATATTGACTACAGTTATAATGTTTCCTTTCACCATCTATTAATTTTAATAATTAATTGTATCACTAATTCTAATAATTAAAGTTTAATAATTAAAATTATTGGTTATTTTTTGAGTGGTGAGAGAAATACGAAGTGACATACCTCTCTCCATATTCAGTTTATAATCTAGAATTTCAAAGCAAAATTAAAATGGATGAAGCTGGAGAATATTATGCTAAGTGAGATCAGCCAATCTCAGAAAGTCAAGGGTCGTATGCTTTCCCTTACATGTGGGAGCTAGAGAGAAAATTGCAAACAAAAGAGACTTCACATAAATGAAGAGAGAGACTCATAGAATAGTAGAAGCAGAATGGGGGAGGGAGGGAGGGAAGGGAAAAATGAGGCTTAAGGAAGGAGACCATTCAAATAATAATATGTCCACATATGAAGATATCACTACCAATCTCATTAACATGTATAGAGGAAGGAATGAGGAGCTGGGGGGGGTTGGGCATAGAGAGAAATACATCATGTGATGTGTGCATGCATGTTAATATCACTTTGAATCACATTATAATGTATAAATACTATGCACTAAAGAAAATATATGCAAAAAAGAAATGCAGAAGCACAGTAAGTGTTAAAATATCTGATCTTTGTGTATTCTTTATTCTGTCCTCTTTTAGGTCTGGAAGCAAAAATTAATTAATCTTCTGTTGATATTTTATATCTATCATCAATATTTTTATACATTTTAAATAAAAAATTACTAACACACAGGGCCTGGATTTCAAGCCTCTTATTAAGCTTTTAATGTATTTATTTTAAATAAATTTATTTAGAATAAAGATGCATGAAGAGTTTATTTCTTGGGTGTTTTACTGAGTTTTACACAGACACAATTTTCCCCAGAAATGTTGAGATAATTGTCTAAGAATTGATGTTTTAAGTATTTTGATGGAATGATGGACTATTGTTGGTAATAATGAACACTTTATAAAGTGTCTCTGCAACAACCACTAATTAGCTTCATTATAGCCTACAGTTAATTCTTGTGAATAACTTATGTTAATGATGAAACTCTAGTAGTTTTTCTGAATTCCCTGACAATGAGATTTTGAGGGTAATAAGTGGGGCAAATTTCTGACAGCAGATACATTTCTTTGTTGCATTTTGCAAAGAAAGTAATCCAAATACTAGAATTTATTTAGCACTGGAGGTTTATCCTTTTCCAAGGGCTTTGAAACTATAAACTGAGAAAAGCAGGCAAAAAAAGATCTTTAAGTCTGATTTGCATCTTAAGAACAAAGAAATAAATGAAAAATGTGACTATTGTCTTTATCTTCAGTGTTATTGTATGCGGCCTCCTTCTATAATCTTTTCTTGTAATGAGACTTAATAGCTGCCTTTGAGATATTAATGGAAATTGTCACAGACAAGGGAGATATTACTGCATCTAATGAACTAAAGTAAGACTAAAAGGAAAGGAAAAGGAACAATAAGTAAAATCTGCACAAATAAAAAGAATTTAGTTTCTAAAATTTAACCCTATACCTGACTTTGGCATAAAACCTATTGGTGGAAATGCATTCCAAGTCACCTTTCTCAAATATCATTTGAGATAATTGGCAGGGTTTTTATTATTATTTTGCATTTTGTAATATTCACAAGCCTCTTCACTTGGGTTTTACACTGAACCTAAAGGAAGAAATTTTGTAAGGCTCAAAGGGCAAGTCAGATGATTAGGTTCATTACAGCAAACAAAAGAAAAAATCCTAAGACGAGAGAATAGCACTCAAGTAAAATAATGGAATAAAATGTGAGGAGCAATGTAATAATTGCAGTAGGCTTTATCTGTATATCCAGCAGTTGTTTGGAAATTTTTAAGTTTAAACTAGTTTTAGTTGCTACTCTGCTACAGAGTTCTTTTGGAATGCTCCCCTTTGGGTAGAACTAATCCTCAGAAGAGTCTATGCTTAGGTGGCAGGATTTCATAGCTGTACGCTCTTTCCCTTGTTTCTTGAAAGATGAGTGGTGAGTGGCTGCCATTTAAGCAGTAGTGTTTTGCCATCTAATTAAATGAAGGATGTACAATTGAGCTGTCAGGTAGAGAATTATGAGGTTAGTACATAAGTTATGATGGCAACCAGACTTTTTTTTTTTTTTTTTTTTGGTAGGGCATTCCCCGAGGAACAAATTGTAAATAACGCCATCCAAACTTCCTGAGAACAAGATGCTTGCCAGGTTTCTGCCAAGACAGCAGTTGATGCCTAATTGAGCCTGGGATTGTTAAAACGTCTTTTTTTATAGTCTTGAATAATGCAGAGCTAATGAACAGATTCCATTTCAAATGTGAAACATCGGCTCCCAAGAAAAGTCTTTTATGATTTGGTTTATTAAAAAATAAAAATAAACAGGATAATCTTAACACAACCCTGGTCTACATTGAAAAAGTTTGTTAAAATGTATACATACACTGTTTACAGAACACAGGCAGCTATTCTAATAAAAGCTAGGTGATGAATTGGTTGGTCTTCAAAACTGTGTTCCATTTTAATATTTTGGTTCAGGAGTAGAAAAAATGAAATCTTGGTCCATTGCTGTTTCCACCCCCCTCTTCTTCTCCTTTGACTTTCAGATATGTAGTGCATTCCCCCAATTTTTAGACAGGTAATACTTATGCTGTGCTTAAGAAGAGATAACTTATTTTTCCCTTCAGCTGTGGATATTACACACAGAGATTAGTGGCTGCTCACTTTAGAGCTGTCAGTGTGCAAGTGAGTGGCAGGAGCCATTAACATTCTGTGCTGAGGTCAGAAGCTTCCTCTGGCATGCCTGTCAAAAGGCCCCTAAGCCTACCAGCTCCTGCAGCTTTCACTCCCATAATCCAATCCTGGCCTTTTGATTGGTTGGTGCCATTCGAAGTGGTGCACTGACTGATGATGTCGTGCAAGGACTGAATCTCTTCTGCTTACAAGAGAAATAAAAGTTCTTAGATCAAGATATTCATAACGAATGCTGTGATTTGACTTCCAAATAAATATTTTCTTCTAGGAAAAAATAAAATGAAATGCAACCAATATGTGTGAACTATATTTCTTATGTAATTTAGACTAAATATCAGGATAATCAAGCATCATAATGCTAATGAAAATAGATCATTTATGTAACTTTCAAAGCATAAAATTCACCATTTTTTGCTATATGGCTCCTTATTCCTCAATGCCGTATACTGGCTTTTATCTGACAATTGTTTAGTGAAAGAACAAAATACCAACACTCATTTGTAACAAGATTCTCTCTCTCTCTCTCTCTCTCTCTCTCTCTCTCTCTCTCTCTATATATATATATATATATATATATATATATATATGTGTGTGTGTGTGTGTGTGTGTGTGTGTGTGTGTGTGTGTGAATGTATATATTCTGTACTGTATATTATATATATATATACTCCCTATTTTAATATGTGTACAATATTATCTAATGCAGAGTATATATGTTCTATATAGAGAATATATATCATATACATAATTTTTATATAAATATATTCTTCATCTCCTTGTTCAGGTAATTTATAAAATATTACATATTTCCCCCAATTGTCTAAATATTACAACTATAGATAAGCTAGGAATCAAAGAGAATACATTTTTATATTTTAATAGGAACCTTTCTTATGATCTCAGTCTTGTGGGGAAATATATATGTATCTCTAATTAATAAATTAATTTATTCATTAAATAATGATTTTTAATTCCTATTTTACGAGAGGTATCATACTAGATATCTGAGAGCAATGAAACTATTAGGGGAAATTTTCTACCCTTTAGGAGGTGCACTGAAGAGAAACAAAACAGGAGACATTATATATAGTACATCTTCTAAGGATGACTGCTCTGAAGAAAAATAAACTAGGAGGGAGAAGTCAGAAGTGTCCACCAGGGGTAATGAAGGAATCCTAAGACAGATACATTTAAAGAATCAATGCTTTGCCGGGCGTGGTGGCGCCCGCTTGTAATCCCCGCGCTTGGGAGGCGGAGACAGGAGGATCGCGCAGGTTCGAAGCCAGCCGCGCTGGCATAAGAAACCCTGTTTCAAAAATATAAAATAGATCTGGGAGTGTAGCCCGGAGGTAGAAGGGCTTCCAGGAACCCCAGTACCACAAAAAAAAAAAAAAAAAAAGAATCAATGCTTGCAATATCTATTTAAGATTCACCCACATTTGATCAAATTCTACATTTGAGTAATATTCACTACTTAGATATGAGGCTTTAGTTGTGCTATTGGATTAGTCTAACTTAAGGTTTTTATTCAATATTCTTTCAGACATTTTTATGTCTTCCATATGTAAACCTCTTGATCTAAACTTCTCACTTTTCCATAACTGAGCTCTCTCTCTAGATATCCCCTGATTCTGTTAGTTTAGGATACAGTCCAACCTCCAGAAAAAATATGAAGAATAGGAGAGGAGAGGAAAAGAAAAAGAGTGTGCATAAGGGCTGGCATTTTAACTCCTATGACTACTTTAAATATTAGAGTTCTAATAAAAATGCAACTCTTTATAAGCAAACCTTTTTATTTGGTACTGCCTTCCCCGAAATCAACTCTGATAAAATAGATTCTATTTTAAAATTAATTTTATTGTGCCCAGAAAAGGCTGGTTTGTTGGACTTTGAGGAGCCAGACTAATTGTGACCCAGTTAGACCAGGAAGACCTTGCTTTTATTAAATGGTGTCTGAGGTGAATGTCAGATAGCACAGATCAACCTCTGTCCTCCTCTCAGCTTCTATAAGAGTTGAATTAGTATATAGCGTGTGAATCTTGCCCTACAAATTTTACAAAGGGTGAAATATACCAGATGACTCTTTTGAATGTAGTGATTGCTTTTTAAAATTTGATTAAGCCTTTTTTCAATTTCCATATCCTTTTTTCTTGAGAGTGAAGTTTCCTTTAGGAGTAATCTCTTACCAATGAACGTGTCTCACTGACAATATTAATTTTAATAATAAGATATATATTTAAAGATCTTATATTTGAAACAAAGCCCCAGTCTGCATTTTTTGATTTATATTTCTCAAACCTTAAAATTTATAATGATTTATTATACAAAGTTCCTGTGCATTTCAGTTTTAATTAGAAACACTTAATTTATTGCTAATTAATTGTTAAAATAATTATAATAAAGTTTCACAATTTATAAATCTATTATTAAACTTCATTTTCTGTGGAGTGAATTGCTATATAAGATCAATTTTTCTTCTTGTGATAAACAACTATATATGAGATTATATGATGATAAAAATAATATAGTTCTAAGATTTGGGAATATCATAGTTATATTTAGTTAACATTCTTGTTTTTTTCCCAGTGATAGCCAATTTCCATACCTCAACAATTATAAATAGGCTTTCATGAAATATATTATTTTTGTATTATACTGTTGAAGAAAAATTAAACAAAATTTATTTGTAATAAAAATGTCCAAATATTTATTTGCATGTCTGTGTTTATTCAGATACCTCTAGCCTCTTATCAAATGAAAATAAAAACAATGACATAATAACAATGACATAATAAAAATATCCTTAGAAATTTAATCTAAGCTCTTAATACTGATGTATTGATTTAAGCAACAATAACAACAATGTTTATTGAGGATATTTTATTAGATAGATTGACTGATAACGTTTATTTTAAATATCCCCTCTCTTTTGGGGTAAATAAAATATAGTTGACATCAAAAGACAGTGCAGATGCTTTAACAAGTAAGATATACCACTAATTCATTCCTAGATTTCAACAAATAGTGTATGAAGAACTGGGCATGGTGTTGTATGCTTGTTATCTTAGTACTTGGGAGGCTGAGACAGGAGGATTTCAGGTTCGAAACCAGCATCAGCAACTTAGTGAGACCCTGTTTCAAAATAAAAAGTAAAAAGGAAAGAACTGGGAGTGTAGCTTAGAAGTAGAATGCTCTTGGGTTCAGTACTAAGAAAAAAAATTCCCTCCTAATGTGAAAGATAGGCAATGAAATTACAGTGAATGGAATTACGCAATGGTAAAATTGATGTATAACATGACACATGAATTTTAAAATGGGACAACTTTGCATCATGGTCCAAGAAGTTTGGGCAAGAAAAATTACAGGTGATCTGGATTCTGAAAGATAATTAGAAATTTAAGTAGAAAAGGGGAGTATGGGAGACAGCCCAGACAACATTAGGTTGGAAGGGCTGTTTGGGGTGGGAACCAGGATCCAGAGAAGCTGGTAAAGATGAGTGCAGAATAATTTGATTTTTTTAGCATAATCTGGTTTAAGATAGATCAGAAAGGCATTTTATTAATTGATTCACTTGAAAAAATTTTATAGAGAATGCAGGTGAGTTCTCTAGTAGTGTTTCCCACATTATGGTTATCTACATCTCTCAGAATTATACCAAAGCATGCAACAACTATTTCAGGGTTCCTACCCTCCAAGTAGAAGGCATAATATTTTCAGGATGACAGAGGCATACATGCACACAATACTTGATGGCCCTCTCCCATTTCCTCCCCTACTTCCTCTCCCTCCTCACTTTCCCATGCTCAGCATAGGCATTGACTTTGATAAGCTTGTGTATGTAAATGTTTTTAATTACCTGCAGAGAACAAAAGTGGAATATACATTTTGTAGCTTCTTCAAGGTTCATTTCTATTCTTGGCTCTTATCCAAAAGCATTATTGCTTGATACCTCATTCTGAACATGTATTCTATGTCTCCAAAGAGACTGAAAGATTTGTACACTTACAAACTGTGTCTAACATGTCATTTAATTCTTTTACGCACAGCACAGAATTTATCAAACATCTACCAATCAATTGGTATTATTATTAAGTCAACATCTCAAATAGTAGAAAAAAATATATATATATGAATAGATGTATATATTTATTTCCATTTTAGGAGCAATGATACATTATTAGAACTTTTCTAAATATTGCCTTTAAGATTCATCACTGAGAACAAGGTGTAGTGGCAATGCTTATAATTTATTTCTTTTGATACATTGGTATATCAGCCTCATTGATTACTGCATTTGATAAATAACATTCATAATATAAACTGTGATCTATAGGAAGAGTGACAAAAGTACTTTCCCTGCCCTGCATTACTGATTCCAGTTTATACAGGGACCCTCCAATTTCAGGACCTAGTTTAGTCTCCTGTTTATTATCTGACTATTGCTCTTTTTCCATTATGATTTGATAATCTCCATTCTGAGTTCTCTGTCCTAATGCATGGTGATATTTTAGAAACGAAATTTGCATTGTGTCTTAAAGGTTCTATTAATTTAGTTAACTATATGCGATTACTTAGGCAGAGTTATAGTAAAAGCCATTTTTCCTTAAGAGAAGTAAGAAAAATTCAGAAAAAAATATGATTGTATATTTTTTTGAAGAGTTTATGAAACTCGAATTTAGTGACTTTAATGCATTTTGTAGAGTATTTGTGTATGGTAGTAAGAGAAAATTTAAGGTTGAAACATTAGTATATATCACTAACTTACAGATATTGATTTATATCTGTAAATAAATACTCATAGTTATAATTACCTATTATTTTCACTAGGAGGAGATATGTATATTGATGTAACCTCGAAGAAGTAAAACAGCAATATTACTACTTATGCTTAGATTTAATTATTATAACAACTAAAATTTATTGCTATAACTTATTTAATGTGGTCTTGATTTTGCTAATATTTATAGGCAGAGATTCTGATAGAAACAAACTCTTATTGAATAGGAAGCTTCCAATATCACAAAATCAATAGCACGTTATATTCCTATAATCATAAATAATTTAATGTATTTAACATAGGTAGGTTATTTAAATCTAAATCTTTTAAAATAGAAAATAGAAAAAAACTTATTGCAAGTAAACCTTGATACTAGAGGTTGCTGAATAATAATTACTTTATTAATTGTTATAAAAATTGTCCCCACTTTCTTCCAAAATAGCTTAAAATTCTATGGTGTAGGTGGGAAGGGCTAAGTCCTAAATAATTTTGAATGAATAAATCAGCAGGTAAAGTAAAGAAGGATTTTTCTTTTGGTGGCACTGAGGATTGATCCCAGAGGCATTCTGCCTCCCAAGTACACCCTCAGCCATTTATTATTATTACTATATTATCATTATTATTATTGTTAGTTTTGAATTAGATTCTCACTAGGTTGCTGAGAGTCTCATAAATTGATAAGGATGGCCTTGAGCCTGTCATCTTCCTGTCTCAGCCTCCCAAGTACTAAGGTTAAAGGCATGTTCCACCAAGCCTGGCAGTAAAGAAAGATTTGATGTGGCCAATACATACTCCCAATATATAGAAAATTTAAATTCTTACTTATTACAAAAGTTAAAGCATTAAAAATGTCTTAAAATTTATAGATTTACACAACTATTTGTAAATCTCACATTAGTAATTGTTTTCTCCAAAACACTGCTTCACTCCAAAAAGTTTTATTTATTGTGAAATACATATTGCAGAAATTTTTTTTACAAAGGATGGCAATAAGAAAAGAACTGTTACTTAGTATATCAAAGAATAATTCATATGAGAATCTTAAAATCAGATAATTTCTTTCTGTAGCATAAAGGGAGCCAAGTGAAGATTAAGTGGGGAAAGTATCTTTTGAGCCTGAGAAGCGGTGTGGTCATAAGGCCATATATTTCTAATTGTGTAACTTGGCTCTGTGTTCAGAAAATCACTCATATGTCCTTGTTCTGGGCATCTTGGTTTTTTTAAAATATATGAGTCTCCTTTAAAAGCTTTCAGGCATGAGGCTTTAGGTAGTAAATCAAGTCTACCTGAGTAAGCTTTATAACTGTCTAATCCATGAAAGTGATACTCTATTTGTTTTGTGATATTTGATTCCCTGCTAAATACTTTAAAATGGAGGTTCTAGTCTGGCTATGTGGTATGAGGATATTTGGTATTTAATATCTAAGAAGATTCACTTGTCATTAATTTATGTAAAGTCTTTAAAAATATTTCTTTAGCATTGATTCTTTTTCTTTTTTTGGTGGTACTGGGGTTCCTGGAAACCCTTCTACCTCCGGGCTACACTCCCAGACCTATTTTTACATCTTTTATTTGGAAACAGGGTCTCTTAAGCCAGCGCGGCTGGCTTCGAACCAGAGCGATCCTCCTGTCTCTGCCTCCCAAGCGTGGGGATTACAAGCGTGCGCCACCACGCCCGGCTTCAAGTCATTTATAAGAATAATCTGTTCGTAGCCCATTTTGGAAAAAAAGTAAGAGTTGGCAATTATAACACGTCATAGGCAAATGGATTTCTCCTCCTGTCCAATGTAAGTATGGAAGTGTGCTGAAATGATAAAAGAAGTGAGTGTTGGGGACAGGTAGGGGAGAAGAGATGTATATTGTCCATTAGCTTTGAGGCCATTGCAATCTATCTCATTAGATTTCTTGCAGTTCTTTCATTAGACAATACCTTTGCTCAAAACTGTTTTTTGATATATATCTTGTAGAGATAAAAGAAGTGATGGCTGAAGTTGTATGAATTGTTGTGATAAATAGGGGATATACATATGTATATTTATATGTAAATAATAAACAACATATGCATTATCACATATATTATACATATTAAAATATATGTAAATAAGATATGCAAATCGTATCTCATTTCTTATTTGCGCACGCGGGCGCGAGCGCGCGCGCGCACACACACACACACACAGCATTGAAAGTCTTGAATGCCAGGCAAATGCTCTAAAATTAAGCACATCCCCAGCCAGGAGTTTTTTATTTCATAACAATTGAAAAAAATAACACATTTGTAGATTTGCAGATTGGTTGATATTTCCCGTATAAAAGAAGACAGTCCATATTTTAATGGGTAATGTAAAAAATAACCTCACATAGTAAAGAACAGAACCTGGTACTCTGGTGCCAGTGAAGCAGGATTTGGTGAAACTGTAAATCAAAGAGTTGGGGGATTCTTTTCACTGGGAGTTGAGTACCTGGGAGTAACAACTTCTGTGATAGAAATAGTCTAGGCAGAGAGATTAACCAGTCCGAAGACTAAAATAGCTTGGTTTTACACTGAAATATGGAGTGTATTAGAAGCTGGTTGAAAGAATTGACATTGTATTCTAAGAGAAGCTCAAAGGCAATGGAAGGTTTTGAAAAAATCATGTTGATCACCATGTCGAGAATGATAATAAGAAACACATGCAGCCGGGCGTGGTGGCGCACGCTTGTAATCCCCCCGCTTGGGAGGCAGAGACAGGAGGATCGCGCAGGTTCGAAGCCAGCCGCGCGCGCTGGTTTAGGAGACCCTGTTTCCAAATTTAAAAAAAATGTAAAAAATAGGTCTGGGAGTGTAGCCCGGAGGTAGAAGGGCTTCCAGGAACCCCAGTACCACAAAAAAAAAAAAAAAAAAAAGGAAAAAAAAAACACATACACATGCAGAAACATAAGAGAACTAGCTAGAAGGGGATTGTAATAAAGACAGATGAAGCTGATAAGACATGGCTCAGAATGGCTGTGGGAAAAGTGTAATAAGATGGATTTTATTTTTATTTAAATGGAAACATTATTTTTTTGGTGGGTTGGAAGATTATACCTAGGGACATTCCACTTCTAAACTACACCCCAGCCCTGTCCATTTTATTTTTTAATTTTGAAACAGAATATTGGTAAATTGTTGATGCTGTCTTCAAATCTGCCATCCCCCAGTCTCAGCCTCCCAAGTACTGGGATTATAGGCATGCACCACCATCCCCTGCTAGATAGAACACTGAAATAAGTATTATAGATTGTTTTTCACAATAAACTTTTGTTAACAGTCACTGCCATTTTTTGAGCACTTGCCATTTCCTGAGTTGATCGAGTTTATGGTGAGCATTTACTAAGTAATCTTTGGTATATTTATGCATCAGCCTTGTGTGATAGAGTAATTATCATTTGTTAACAGTTGAGGCCCTGAACTTCAGAGAGGTACCTCCTTTACTTGCTCAGGTGCATACAGTGGTCACGTGCTGCAGTCCAGGCCTTATCCTGGTCTGCTCACTCTGTCCTCCATATTTCTAGTTATCCTTTTGTTGCCTTCCCAGGTGGCCATGTTTAATCTTTCACCTGTGACAGCACGGTCATCTGCACTTCCAGCTTCAGGACATTGTCAGTTTAATTCAGTCCTTAAAACTTGTAACAAATTGAAGGTCTTCTCTTTCTTATTATCTACTAGATGATTTTCTTTTTTTTTTTTTATGGTACTGGGGTTCCTGGAAACCCTTCTACCTTCTGGCTACACTCCCAGACCCATTTTTATATTTTTTATTTGGAAACAGGGTCTCTTAAGAGAGTGAGGCTGGCTTCGAATCTGTGTGATCCTCCTGTCTCCGCCTACCAAGCTTGGGGATTACAAGCGTGGGCCACCACGCCTGGCCTAGATGATTCCTAAAATAAAATCCATCAAATATCTATACTTCCTGTTATGGTTTGGATTTAGAATTTCCCGTTAGATCTCAGGAGACAAAGCAGCCCGGTTGGAAGTGGGGCTTGGTCACTGAGGAGGGGTCGCTGGGTTTGGTCTTAGGGATTATAGATGCTCCCTCCTCTCTTCGCCTGCACACTGTCTTTCTGTCTCTCTTGCTTTTGGCTTCAGCTTCTGTGATGTGAAAGCAGAGCCCGTAGTGTTCTCTCTCTCTGCTCCCTGTGCCATGCCCTAATTTCCACAGAATTCACCCAGCCTAACATGAACTGAATCTCTGAAATCTCAAGAACTTTGAACAAATGCATTTTTCTTCCTCTACATTTGTGGTGGAAAGGTGTTCTGGAATAGAGCAGTGAGGATGCTGACTGAAGCATTTCCCAAGTCACTTGCCTCCTTTAATCTGATCCAGCCTCAACTTCCTTTTCTTGGTTACTTCCATAAGAATTTTGGTATGTAAACCTTGTTTGTTGTGCCATTGTGAATGGGAGGGCAGAAAAGTCTAGTCCCTTTCATAAATTAGGATCCCCAGGCATAATCAAGATTCCTACTCTACCGCATCCTTTCTGGCTCAATTCCAGAAAATATGGATAGTTGTAGATAAATGGTAAATGAGATTTAGAGAGGCATATTATCCACAGAACAAAAAATATCCAGTAAAATAATTTATAGTTTAATCAGTTTTTGTTATGATCATGTTCCATGACAGAAAGTCAATAAAGCCGATATCACAGGGAAATAAATGAAATAATTAAGGATATTCTTCTTTGCTAGTTGGAATATCAAAACAGAGGCTATAAAGAAACTCTAATATAAAGAAAATAACACTGGATTTTGAGGAAGAAGACCTAAATTCAGAATGGTTGAGGTATGGCTATGGCATCTGTCATTAACAGCTGAGCACTGAGTGGTTTGTGTTTATTAATAGAACTATTTTCATCTCAATTTTACAGATAAGTAGAGGTTATTGAGTTAGTGGCCTGATAGAGCACATTGGCTATTAAGTGGCCAATACTTGAAACAAACCATTTGGATTCCCCAAATTCAGTGGTACCCACTGTGTGTACTGCTTTTTTCTCCCTGAGGTCCTTATTATCTCTTCTGCCCATTGCGATGGTGTTTAAAATCTCTATTTACTGAAGGGAGATCAAGCTCAGTGTCTAAAGCATCAGGTTATCCTTCCTAGAGTTATTTTTCTTTCATAGTTTCTTCCCTCTTTGGGAAGCCCGGTCACTGCAAGCAACAGCATGTTCACTGGGTTACTTCATTAAAAATTCCTGTGCTGAGCATAAAAGTATGAATTTAGTTGAAATTAATTTAGTTGAAAAAGACTCTACAATGAAACCAGGAATGGTGGTACCTGCTTGTAATGACAATATTTGGGAGAGTGAAGCAGGAGGGTCACAGGTTTCAGGCCAACCTCAGCAATTTAGTGAAATCCCTCAGTAACCTAGAGTGACTGTTTCAAAGTAAAAAAATAAAAATAACTAGAGCTGGGTGGGATGGAGGGGGTAGCTCATAGACAGAATGCCTCTGATTTCAATATATATACCTACCTCTCTCTCCCTCTCTCTCTCTCTCTCTCTCTCTCTCTCTCTCTCTCTCTCTCTCTCTCTATATATATATATATATATATATATATATATGTGTGTGTGTGTGTGTGTGTGTGTGTGTGTGTGTGTGTGTGTAGCTACAGTGATCCTTACTTCTCAATTGAAGGGCAGAATATGAGAATATGTAGAAAAAATCTTGTAGACTAAAAACATTAATGGCTTTCTGGTGGAAAATGATTTTTTAACACTCCTAGTCCTTTTGGCACCATGGAGAAATGTTTATTCAGTGACTCTTTTCACTTATTTAAATAGAAAAGGTGTGAGCAGAAAGTTAGAACTTATTTTTCCTTTGGTCACATAAATGAAAGCAGAGAGGAATGGTTGTGTTGGGGGAAAATTAATTCTTTAAATTTTTTGTCTCATAAATATATCAGGAAGACATAGAAAAACTGGCAATGCAATTCAACTTATTTCATTTTTCCTCTTTCTGTCTTACCTCTTTCTCTCCAAAATGAGTGCAACGTACTTCATCTTGTTTGAATTTGACCTTCCCTGAATAGGGACTTCTCAAATGACTGACATAGTTTTATTTTTTGTTTGTTTGTTTTTGTAGTGGTTTCACCAAAGAATGGAAAAGAAAAATATTTTATTTTTACAAAAATTATCTCCTAATATTCTTCATGAGTTTTACTTCACAAACTTAAATATCCAAATATTTGCCCATTGCTGAAGGCTTTATCTTAAAAGTTTGAATAATCTCTAATTGCATCATTTTTCTAAGTGGTCAGAAGATGACTTAAAAGATTCTGGTAATGCATGGGATTTTTATAACCACTGAACTATGAGGATTAGAATTACTACTTAATATAAGGGTTAAAGGAAAGGATGTTATTTCTAACTACAGATGAGAAGCTATATAGGATAGTGGTTAAGAAGCCTATGAACCGGTTTCCTGTATTTGGATCTCTGCTCTGCCCCTTAGCAGTTGTGTGATCCTGGTGGTCCTGATGATTCAATAAGTCAGCAACCCTAAAGTATTTTGAAGAGTGCTTGGCACCTAGTAGGAGTTCTGTGTATATAAAATATATCACCTCTAATCATTGCTTTGTGATTAATTAAGAACTGGTAGTTTGAATTAAACTGTCAATCATCTGTTCAGAAAGTCTTGAAGCAGCAAAGACACAGGTTCAAGAACCCAGGCCAAACATTGTTGTAGTCCTGGATAAAACATTCAGAGAAGAGCTCCAATTATCATATGAATCTGAGAATTTTCATCTGAACAAGATGTTTAAATTCATTGAGTCCAAACGTTGCTTTTTATAGATGTGAAATCTCTGGCTCAGGAAGAAAATGATTCTGCTAGACAATACCAGAGTCAGGAGTAGAACACAGCCTAGTTATTGTCTAATGTAGTGTCTAAGAAATATTACAACACTTTTTAATGAAAGGATTATCTATCTAGTTTCACAGTGAACACCCTGCCACAGTTTATTCCCAGAAACACAAGTGTTTGTCATTCTGTTTTACAGACTGTGTTTATAATGACCACCAAAGTGCAGCAAAGTAGACTTGGGAGCCAACATAAGAGAATTCTTCTTCAAACATATTAGATTTGTGCAATAGTGGGGGGTTGGGCATTTCTTACTGCCTCGTATTTTGCTGTAAATGCAAAGCAATTGTATATATTTTTATATATTCTAAAAAATGTATAAAAAGTTCAAGCATTCAGATAAGCATATTGTAGTTGACAAACATCTTTTAGTAAGCACTGTCTTTACTTTGATGCAGTCATTCCAAACATACAGCAACTGCTAGAGCCCAGGGAACGAAAGCATCCCATGGAGAAAACAGTTCTTCTTATTAAGTAATAAACTTAGATTCATTGTTCAGAGGTACGATGGACTTAGAACAGAGTAACTTAAAACTATATATATATATATATATATATATATATATATATATATATATATATATTTGCCTAACAGATGTATGATATATTATCAGTAAAAGGAATACAGTTGTTTGCAAATGTCATATATAGTATTTAGGATTAAAAAAAGGATGGAATCTCTTTCCACGATACTGTTGCAGTAGTAATCATGCATAGAATGGAGCCTGTATGTCCAACATTGTGCAAAGTGTTTTACCACTAATCCTTATGATAGTAAATTCCCCCAATAAACTTAAGTGGAAAGCATTATAATCAGGTGTTGCAATTTAGGCATGCTGTAGTGCTCAATAAGTAATTGTTATTTAGATGAGAAAACTGTGACTCCCTGAGATGCCTACAAAAGAAGGAAGTAGTGTTTTAACCCGAGTTCTCATTCTCTGATTCCTAAATCAGAGTGCCTTGTCAGAGTGGGAACACCGGATACTGTCTGAGTCCACTTCACTGTGAGAATGTTTTCGTTGACTCATGTGTTTTTGTGGATGAATAAAACTTAGGATCCAGAAAGTTCAAAGCATTTTTTAAAATCACATCTTTTTCTTTCCAAGTGCATCAAATTGTAATGTGTTAAAGAGAAAAATATACAAAAAATATTCTAAAATTTAAATTTAGAAGCATTTACCATGATGCTTTGCATGCTGCATAATTCCTTCTGGTGCTTGTAGCCATGGGTACCAGGAGTAGGGTCTAAAAGCTCTCTGAGTGTCTGTTTTGATGTCAGTACATGCTGCTTCCGTTACCATAGCGGAGGAGTATGTCTTGAAATCATGTATTGCAATGCCTCCAACTTTATTCTTTTTCTCAAGATTGCTTTTGGCTATTTAAGATCTTTTATGCTTCCATATGAATCTTAGGACTCTTTTTTTCTCTAATCCCGTAAAGAATGTCATTGTTGTTTTGATGATGATTGTATTGAATCTGTAAATCACGTAGTCACTTTGGATAGAATGGACATTGTTTTATGTTTTTATTGGTGCAATATTGGTGCAATTTCTTAAATTTCTTATTGGCTGGGCATAGTGTCGCATACTTGTAATTCCAGCATTCGGGAGGCAGAGACCGGAGGACCCTAGGTTCCATCCCCGGTACTGCAAAAAAAATTTTTTTATTGATGTGATATATTGTATGATACAATTGTATAATATAATGAGATTCCGCATGATAGAAACATACAAGCACATTGCATTTAGAATGTTTAGTATGGACATTTTAACAATATTAATTATTCTGATTTATGAACAAGAGATTTTTCTAATTTTTTGTGTCTTCTTTCGTTTCATCAGTATTTTATAATTTTTACTGTAGAGATCTTTTACTTTCTACATTATGTTTATTTCAAAATATTTTTATTTTTTGGCATCTATTTGTATAATACCATACAATCAGTCAGTCATTCCACTTCTAGGTATATATCCAAATGAAATTAAATCAACACACCAAGAAGACACCTACATTTCTACCCTTATTACGGAACTCTTCACATTAGTTCAGTTATGGAATGAACCTAGATGCCCATGGATGAATGAAGGAATAAATATGGCATATGTACACAATTAACTATTATTCAGTCATAAAGAAGAATAAAATATTGTCCTTTGTAACAAAATAGATGAGACTGGATGATACTATGTTAAGTAAAATAAAACAGACACAGAAATACAAATACTGCATGTTTTTTCTCATATATGGAATAAAGAAAAGTGACTATTGAAGGCTGGGATGGGTTAGAGTAAGAAGGGATGAAGGGAATTTGGATAATCGATATCAAAATGCAAGTAAATATGAAGGACACTTTCTAGTGTTCTATAGAAAAGTGAGATGATTATGTTTCAGAATAATTTATTGTATATTTTATGAATATAAAAGAAGAGATTCATACCTAAAAATACATAAAGAAATAAAGAGGAGAGAGAAAACCCAATTGCCTGGCTTTGAACAGTGCACGTCTTATGCACCTGTTGAAATAGCACAATGTGTGCTTATTTGTATATAAAATTAGTGAATGCTAAAAAATTCTAAGTACTTAGTGATTTGCTGATGTATGGCTATCACTAAATATATAGACAAGAGAAAAGACAAGAAATCATTAGAAGCAATTTTAGGTATCCAATTGTTCTGTGTACAGCTGAGTCCAACAAATTGATTTGTTATGTGAATACTGAAAAATAAATCTAAAATACTATTATATAATTCAAGATTATCAGCCTTATTGTTTGTATGCACTTTTTTTTACAACTGAAATCCAAGTAAGTATTGATTAGTTTATATGGTACACTTATTTAATCTTTATTCTTTTTATCTAAGGAAGATTATATTTCTCAAAGAAAATACAATTTTCCTCTACAATTTTCTTCAATTTTCTCTGTAAATTCTTAATTTAAACAAAATATTATTTAGGGCCCTTGGAAATATCAATATCCATGTCTTAGGATTTAAACATTGTGGATGCTATTACTCAGTGTTCATTTGACTATGGCTATGTTAAGTTATATAAGAATAAGCAGACTATTTTTCTTGTCATGCATTTGATCAAATAAATTTTCGAGCAGGCAGCCAGGCCATTCTGCTGCTGCCAATAGTATGTTTTAATTACTATTACATGACTCAGATCCTGAAGATTTTTTTATTTTTTTCAGGTCTGAGGATGGAACCCAGGGGCATTCGACTTCCAAGCTACACCCCCTGCTGTATTTTTTAAAATTCTTTATTTTGAAACAGGGGCTCACTGAGTCGCAGAGGGCCTCACTAAGTAGCTGAGGCTGTCTGTGAACTGCGATCCTCCGGTCTCAGCTCCTGGGAATTAAAAAAAAAAATAACTTTCATTTACTTACTATTTAACTGTATCCGCTTCCTAATAATATTCACTAAAAACAGAATTTTTAGAATTGATTGGAATCTGAATCCAGTGTGATTTTTAAGATATTGACTCTAATATTTTAATATTAATTATATGCTCATAGCTGGGCATGGTGGCACACGCTTGTAATCCCCGCACTTGAGAGGCGGAGACATGAGGATCCCGCTGGTTGGAAGCCAGCCTCGCTAGCTTAAGAGACCCTGTTTCGAAGTCTGCATAAAAAGTCAGTGATTCTGTCAGCCCTTGTCCTGGACTAACCAGTGCAGTTAATACCTCATTTTCAAAAACAGCAAACACGTGGCAACATTAAAAATGATTCATGTCCTTAGATTAGATTGTAAGCCCACTGGGTAGGTACTGTGTCCAATATTTTGTGTGGCACCTATCGCATTGTTAGAGCTCAATAAACGTTCAAAAAAAAAAAAAAAAAAAAAAAAGAGACGGCCGGGCGTGGTGGCGCACGCTTGTAATCCCCGTGCTTGGGAGGCAGAGACAGGAGGATCACGCAGGTTCGAAGCCAGCCGTGCTGGATTAGGAGACCCTGTTTCCAAAAATAAAATAGGTCTGGGAGTGTAGTCCGGAGATAGACGGGCTTCCAGGAACCCCAGTACCACAAAAAAAAAAAAAAAAAAAAAAAAAAAAAAAAGAGACCCTGTTTCCAAATAAAAAATATAGAATAGGTCAGGGAGTGTAACCAGGAGGTAGAAGGGTTTCCAGGAACACCAGTACCACAAAAATAATAATAATAAAAATAAATAAATAAATAAATAATATGCTCACTATTTTCAAAAGCGTTTATTTTGTCTAATTACTGATAAAGTTATCAATGTGTCCACACTGTGGAATTATTCTTCTGTGTAGTTTTAGTTTGAGGAGGAAGTTTGGGTTCTTATAAGTACTTTTTTGGGGGAGGGGTGCACTATAATTATACACAATAGTTGGATTCATTGTGATACATTTGTACATATACATGATATAATTTGTTTGGTTTTATTCTCCAGTACCTTTCTCTTTCCTTCCCCTCTCCATCCTCTAAGTCCCTTTCTTTTAATATACTTGTGTCCATTCTATTTTTGTGAGCTTTTTTCTCTTCTTATCCCCTCCAGCTTCTACATATTGAGAGAAAACATATGACCCTTGACTCTCTGAGTCTGGCTTATTTAACTTAGCCTGGTGTTTTCTAGCTCCATTTATTTACCTACATATGAAATAATTTTATTCCTCTTTATGACTGAATAAGACTCCATTGTGTTTGTATCCTTTTTCATTATCCTTTCATCTATGGATGGACATTTCTACTAGTCCCATAACCTGGCAATTGTGATCTTCACTGATGAATACATGTATTGCTATAGTCCATTGACTGTAATTCTTGGGGATAAATATCAAGGAATGGTATAATTGTGTTATACGGTGGCTCCCATTCCTACTTTGACCTAGGAATTAGACCAGAGCTTTACAACTGCTGAAAGAAAATATAGAAGTCAAATAACAACACATGCTGGCACAAATGTGGGGAAACAGGAACTCTTTTACACTTTTGGTGGGAGTGAAAACTAGTTCAGCCACTATGGAGATAAGTGTGGAGATTCCTTAGAAAACTGGGAATGAATCCACCATGTGATCTGGGTATACATTTCCTGGGTATTTGTCCAAAAGGGTTGAAATCAGAGAACTACAATAACATAAGAATACCCATGTTCATAGCAGCCCAATTCATAATAGCCAAAATATGGAACCAACCTAGGTCTCCATCAACAGATGAATGGATTGGAAAATTATGGTAAATACACTTAATGGAATTCTACTCAGCTATAAAGAACAACAAAATTGTGTCATCCTCAAGAAAATGGAAAGACCTGGAGAACATCATGTTAAGTGAGATCAGCCAAGCACAGAAAGAGAAGGGACTTATAATTTCTCTAACATGTTCAAACTAGGGAGTATTAGGGATACCAGAGGGATTCTAGGCAATGGAGGAGAAACCTCACCAAAGCTAGAATGGAAGGATAGGAGACTAAGAAGGCTAAGGTTGATTAAAGAAGGAGCTACATCTGAATTTATGTAACAATATAAATATAACATGGTTAATCTGGACACTCATTATTGGGAAGGGAGGGAGAGGAAGTGGGGGCGGAGGGTACCAAGCATCGTCTGAATGTATGCTATTTTCAATATGTTCCACATAAAAATAAAAAAAAAAAACAAGAAATTTTAAATCTAAATAATTGCTTACTGGTGATAACTTAGCCAGATGGAAGGCACATGCTATTATTTTTGTCATACTGAGGAATGAAACCGAGGTGATTCTAATGATTTAATACTGCCAAAAATTTTACATTTTTAATTTTTTATGTTTTTTTTTATGGTGCTGGGGATTGAACCCAGGGGCATTCTACCTCCAAGCTATACCCAGCCCAACTTTTTATTCTTTATTTTGTAACAGGGGTCTCACTAAGTTGTAGAGGGCCTCATTAAGTAGCTGAGGCTGGCAACAAACCTGTGATCCTCCTGTCTCAGCCTCCCAAGTATTGGAATTAGAAGCATTTGACACCACACCTGGCTCTATATATTTTTATTTTGAAATAGAATTTTGCTAAGAAAACCCATCCTGGACTCAAACCTGTGATCTTCCTGTCTCAGCCTCAAATGTTCTGGGATTTTAGGTACATGTCACCATGTGGGGGAGGAGTATATTTTTATTAGATGTCTTAGGTCCAACATTAGGCCTTTTTGTGCTATCAGTCATCAACATAGGCATTACTAAAATATTGTTGGAACTGGAAGATGAGATAGAGTTATTTCTGTGGAGTTTAAAGATAAACAAACCTTAATTTGGTTCTTTGAGGAAGTTATTTGTAAGATATACTCTACACTCTCAACCTTTACTGAGAATATGGCTCATGATTTATGTATATAGTGTTAGTATCTAATGATTTGTGCGTATAGTGTTACTATCTAAAAGCTGCCTGGCTCCAGACTTTCAGACAAGACTTCCTAGTGTCATAACTATTAGCCATTGGCTGTCACTTAGCTCTCATCTTCCTTCTGGCTGGAATTCCCAAGTTAGTGTAGTGATGCACGATCTTTTGAAAATTTGTATGTCTGGATGGAACTCCAGTGCATTCAGATTTATAGCCACAGTTTATTCTAACTTCAGTGAAGATCCTGTACCTTACCTCATTAATGATTGGAAGCATTATTAACAATTAATTTTGAAAGAAATTAACTTTTTATTGTTGGAATATGAGCAAACATGAATAAATTGAAGTAGATAAATATATAGGGCATTTTTATTTCAGTACACAATGGACTGTTACAGTAGAACACATACTGGCTGATTATAATATTTTAGGATTTATAAAGAGAAATAACAAAGTCTTACAAAAATACTTCCTAAATTTAACTAAAGTTACTACAGAGGAACCCAATTTGGGAAAGTTTCAGATGCTTACCTGACAATGAACAGCGATGTTATGTAAGTTAGGTTTTCCATGGTTTTGGAACAAGAGATTCTTGTTATATTCATCGCTGCTTCTTAGCTTTTATATTGTAACATCCTATAAATGACCTAGGTATAGAGGCTCTACAACAACCTTGAAAATGAAATCATGCGGGATCTTTTGAATTATGGACAAAACAATGAGCCCAGGTGAGACTGGAATATTCAGTAGGTTTATTGCAATGCTACTATTGTACCCGACCTGTACCTTACACTTAAGATCTAACAAGGTGATCTAAACACTAGCCAGACATTCTACTTCTTTTTAATATGCTCTGAGAGAATATGTTTCAAGGAAATTTGCTACTTGGAGCAAAGCCATTTTTCCCCATTTGCTTCCTTGGGTCTTTGATTGCTCATGGCCATGGTTCTAATGCCAGGAATACATGCCATTGTAGGCACACTGTTCCTCTCAATCACAGTGAAAGCCAAATTAAAATGTTCCAGGCATTTTTGTTTCAGGACTAAAATGTCCCTTGTTTTGATGTATAAAAAACATGTGCAAGTTTAGTATTGGCCTGGAATAGTTTTATAAATGAAGTATTGATCAGGTGGAATGTGCATAATACTGTAAAATAGACAGATGCGCTTTCTTAGTCATGAGGCCATGGGACCAGACCTCTGAGTGAATGGGGGAGGGTTTCACTATTTTGCTATGGGAATGATTCAGAAACAAGGAGTTCTAATGGTGATTAGATTAAAACATCACCTTTTCAGGATCTGTTTGCTTGGTTAATGGCTTTCAAAAATCATACTACAGACTAGTATGTAAGTATACAGATCATTCAGAATCAATTTTTATTTACTACAGTAGTCATATGAAAATGGTTTTATTCTGCTCAACCAAAATCATTAAAGTCATGATCAAGGCCTATTGATCAAGTATTGATTCCCATAGGTCAGGGAACAAAAACTTCTGCCCCTCTTACATTTCAATGAACTCATGAAATCTTCGCTATTTCTATTCTGAAACAATGAAGAATCTAATGGTAGGTACACTGAAGAAAACTTGAAAATTTGGAGCCGATTGTAGGCAATCATAGACTGCATTCTAACTTTTAATAATGTGAGGAGGATGCGTTAAAAACAGAACTGAGCCTTCATTTGACCCCTCTTCAAGTTTTTAAAATGGTATACATAGACACTGTTAGAGAGCAGGGTTTATTTCCTTAAATTGACTTGTAAAAAGGTTTTCAGGACTAGTCTGCAGTTTCTAATGACCACTCTCCAATTCTTACCCTGGGGAAAGGCTTCTAGAGGTACCAGTCACAATCATAATAAGTCTGAGGAGTGCAGTGATTTGCACTTGGAATATCCCCCCTCGCCCTCACAGAAACAAGGCAGCAAAGTCGGAAGGAAGGGTTTTTTGCTAAAGAGAGACATGTGGGGTGTTGCCTTAGAGATGATATGATTATATATCCTTCCTCCTTTCCCTGCTAGCTCTCTGCTTCAGTGATATGAGCAGCGAAGCCATGCTCTCTCCCTCTGGCTGCTTCCCACTGCCAAGCCCTGAGTCTCAGACCCTGGCCTCACATGGACTGAATTTGGAATCTCCAAAAACTGGTGAGCAAATAAATCTTCCTCCTTCTATGTTGTTTGGTCTGGTCTTTTGGATTATATCAATGAGACTGTTGATTAAGACTGGGAGCTCTAAGGATAACTAACACCACCCTTTTCCACACCCCAGTCACAGCTCTGCTACCTTTACTACTGAGGAAAAGACTTCAAATGCCTTTTACAAAAGAACTTTGCTACCCACAAGAAGCCTTTTCAAATAGAGACTACTCATTCTTTTGACAGATTCTTTCTTCCAGGACTACAACTCAGGGTTTATTGTTTTCATTCCATTCTGCCATTCTGAGACTACAGCTCTTTTATTATCATTATAAAAAAATCTATTCATTAGTCCTTGGGTTCTACATTCTCTCATTCATATTTTATCCTTTAAAGAATTCAGGATAAGTCAAAGGTATTTGAGGTTGACATTGGAATCTGATTGAAAACATTTTTCCTTTTATTTTAAGTCCTGTTACCAACACGGGTATTTATAAGATCCACATAAATAAGTCATCTCAAAAGCTTCTGAGCCAGTTTGGCATGGGTGGCATGCACCTGTAATCCCAGTACTTGGGAGGTCAAGACAGGAGGGTCACAGGTTCAAGGCTAGCTTCAGCAACTTATTGAGACTCTTAGCAACTTAGCAAGACTCTGTTTGAAAAAAAAATAATAAAAAAAAGAACAGGGGGGTGTAGCTTGGAAGTAGAATGCTCCTGGTTTTAATCCCCAGTACAAATAAACATAGAAAACTTGTGAAATTTTTCCACACCGATGTCCTTAACCCTCAGTTTAGCATTTACTTCTTTACTTTGATCTTAAACTTATTATCTGGACCTTGTAGTTTCCTAGAAATGCTCCTCTTCTTAAGTTTTAAATGAAATCTGACACTTTTGTGATTGCTTTCCCTTTTTCTGTGTCATGTACTTGGTTCACACTGAACCTTTTTTCTAACATTAAGAGCTCCAATTGTCAAGTCTTAGCTTTCCTTTCCTAATCCTCTCATCTGAGATCTAATAACCTTATTCTCTGTCATTGGTTGCTAATCCATTGATAGTGTAAGTTATTACAATTATCTTTAAGTTATTACAATTATCTTAATATTCCTGTTTCTTCTCTGGGGCCATATTGTCGTCAGATAAAATGGTATAACTAAGACAATTTGTCAACAGAACAGACTTAGGAGTCTACTACAAGGAATTTTGTTATTTATTTAACTTTATTATTTTTAATATGCTTTCATGATACATTTTAATTATACATCATAATGAGATTCAGCGTGATAGGAACATACAAGCACTTGGTGCATTTCTCTGTAAATTCCATCCCACTCCCTACCCTTCTCTGTTCATGTTTTTGAGATTGGTACCGATAACTTCATACATGCATGTGGCATTATTTGAACTGTTTCTTTCATCAAATCAACAATTTTGAGAACTACTCAAAAGTATCTATATTTATCATTTTGTTCTGAGAGACTATGAATAACATCAAACTTTTCTGATTTTCTTCCTTCAATTTAAGGGCTGGATGTGGTGGCGCATCCTTGTAATCCCAGCATTTGGGAGGCTGAGACAGGAGAATGGCAGTTTGCAGGGAGTCTCGGCTACTTAGTGAGGTCCGTTGAAACTCAGTGAGACCCTGTTTCAGAATAAAGAATAAAAAAAATAGGGCTGGGGGTGTAGCTCAAAGGTAGAATACTCCTGGGTTCCATCCCTAGTACTGTAAATATATAAATATATATTCATACATATATATGTATGTATATATAAATAAAATAAAAGGCTTAAATATGAATTTATTTTATTTTTATTTTTGAAAGGTTAAAATTTTCTCTCTTATTCACAATTATGTGAAAACTCAAATGGGGTTTATCACTTGAGGGTTAGAGATTTTGTTCTTTTTTTTCCTAGCAAAATAAGTCATACTTACTTTTTTCTGTTTTATTCATGTTTAATTAATTATAATTTTTTCTGTTTTACTAAAGTTTGTTTTCATTTAATTTTTATGCATTTTTAACAATATACAAACTATATATTTTCTACATTAATAACTGTAGCAGCATTCTATATGTTTTCATATGCTGTGCTTACATAATTAATACTTTCTATTTAGGCTAAACCTTAATCTTTTGTTTCTTATTTATGGAACAAGTTGCGTACAGTGTATAAAATTTACAACTGTTTGCTCTTTGAGTGTTTAAACTGTTCACTAATTTCTAGTTTTATTACTTCTTGATTAGATAATGATGCATATGCAATTTCAATTTTTTAATGTGGTAGATCAAGTTGATATGTAGGATTTTTGCTGTACACCACCTGCTCTCAAACCATATTCACTGCCACATGCAAACTAAAAACACATGGAAATGATGGATACATTTTTAAAATACATTTGTGGATAAAAAAGCAATTAAGGGATATCTGCTTCATATCTGATGACATAAATCCCTCTCAAACTAACCCACCAAAAGATAACAACTAAATGCTGGAGAGATGCTAAATACAACCCTAACTACCTTAAGACTCTGGAGACCAAACAAACAAGCAAAACAGGAAAATTATGAAGGGTGGTCAAAACTGAACAATAATTAAGTAGACTCTCTGAGTTTTCTGGTAGAATGATCTACCACATTAAAAAATTGAAATTGAATTGCTGCACCCCAGACCTATTTTATATTTTTTTATTTGGAATCAGGGTCTCTTAAGCCACGAGGCTGGCTCCGGACCAGCGTGATCCTCCTGTCTCCGCCTCCCAAGTGCAGGGATTATAAGCGTGTGCCACCACACCCAGCGCTTGATTTAGAATTTTAAAAATAACAAAAGAATATGGAAGCCAATAGAAAGAGCTTTTGATGGTCAGAGGTGAAACAATTTAAAACAAAATAGGTAATATGAAACTGAATTGTAACTCAAGCATAAAATAACTCTACCACAGTCCATACTCATACACAAAATTAATAAAATAGCGAATCTTTACAAGTGCAAAGACAATAGATCCACACAGAGAGATGATTTCATGTCCAAATTATTAAACAAGAACTTTAAAACAACTCTGGAAAATTGTCAATCTCTATACCGCTTCTGAGTATCTTTCCAAAAAAACTGAAGTCAGAATATTATATGAATACATGCATATCTATGTTGATAGTAGCACAATTTACAATAGCTACTAGAGCTGGTATCCATCAACAGAAGAATGGACTATGAAACTTAGGTATATTTACACAATGGAATTTTACTCATCCATATAGAAGAATAAAATTATGTTTTTTCCAGAAAAATGGATGGAACTAGAAAATATTATGCTAAGTGAGATTAGCTAGTCTCAGAAAGGGAAGGGTTGCAAGATATCTCTCTTATATGGAAGCTAGAGAGAAATTGGGGTAAAAATGATTTCAGAGAAAAGAGTAAAAACTACAGTGGATTGATAGAGGAGGTTCAGGGGAGGGTGGGTGGGGAAAGGGGAAGGAGACTTGATGAAGAAAACATTTAAAAATAATGATGTACACACACTAAACATTGTCAATACCAATCTCAATAACAGGTATAGGGAGGGAAGGGAGTGAGGAGGAGTCCAGAGGAAAACCTATCAAGTTCTGGGTGCATGTGTTCCTCTATCACTCTCATTATGAGGTATAATAATAATACACCAATAGAAGTATATAAACAAGTAAAATAACTGAGTTGAATTATTTATCCCCAAAAATGTTAAAATTCTACTACCAGTACCTGTGAATGTGACCTTTTTGAAAATAGGGTCCTTGATATGATAAAGGGAAGATGGATGATGTTTTCCTTATAAAATGTAAATTTGAACAGAGACACACATAGAGGAAAGACAATATGAAGATCATCATCTACAAACTAAGAAATGACTGAAGCCCGAAGAGGGAGGTAAGAGGAAGGAAACAGGTTTTATTCTCCACAGTTTTCAGAAAAGGAGTTAATCTTGTGATATCTTGAATTTGAACTTCTAGCCTAAGGGTCATAAGACAATAGAGTTCTGCTGTTGACATCTCTACTTCATGGGGTAGAAAAATGACTCTATGTGAATAAAAATAAATCATGGTAATCTTGGTAGATAAATAAAAAGTATAAATCTGGGCTTGGTGGTGCATGCTTGTAATCCCAGCATTTGGGAGGCTGAGACAGGAGGATCACTGTTCGCAGATAGCCTTGGCTACTTAGTGAGGCCATTTGCAGCTCAGTGAGACCCTGTTTCAAAATAAAGAATAAAATATAGGGCTGGGAGTGTGGCTCGAAGGTAGAATATCCTGGGGTTCCATCCCCATTACCACCTGAACAACTTAGTGAAATCCTGTTTCAAAATAAGAAGAAAAAGAAAAGTAAGGCTAGAAGTGTAGCTCAGAGGTAGAACATCCCTGGAATTAATCCTCAGTACTATTAATAAATTAAATATATAAACAAACAAACAAACAAACAAAAAACCCAAGTGGAACTGGTGAAATAGCTTGGACATAGAGTGTCCCTAAGTTCAATCCCAAGTACCAAAATATTAATTTAGTATAGAGAGTTTCCATATATTCACACCCAATTTCTTGTATTGTTAACATATCAAACTTGAAGGAAATACTTGTAATTCCAGTATAGTGGTTTTAGAATTATTAACTTATGAAACACTATTAGCAGGTGGAGTAGTTTTGTATACAGTAAGTTTTGCCCTTGGACTTACAGTCTCCATTTTCTCCAAAGTTACTTAAATCATCACCTTTTCCCTACCCATCTTCAGTGAGGTGATGTCAGGAATTTGTAATGCAGTTGTCAGCACATTCTGCATTACATCCTGGTGTCTCTGGTGGCCTAAGTGACTTAAAGTCTCCATGCACCGTGGCTGACATTTTATGTTGTACGGGATTTGATAACCTGAGTAGTGTTGTGCATATATCATTACAATAATATAATGGATAGTTTCACTATCTGAAAAATTATTGGTGCTTCATTTGTTCATCCATACCTGTTCTCCAATTTTGTGTGAAAACTGACTTATTTATAGTGCTCGGCCTCTATTGTTTTGCCTCTTTCTGAATATCTTACAAGGGGAACCATACTATAGGCAGCATTTTCAGATTGACTTTTTTTACTTAGTATTCAAAAGTTTTATCTATGTTTGGTGTGGTTTGATAGCCATTCTGTCTTAGCACTGAATAGCATGCCATTGCATGGATGTCCCATGCTGAGTTTATAAGCTCACCTGTTGAAGGTCATCTTCATCCCCTCCAGGTTTTGGTGACTAGGTATAAAGTTCCTATAAGACATTGTGTACAGGTTTTGGTGTGGACTGAAGTATCAAATCAGTCAGGTGCTGAAGTTACTGATACAATTCTGTTTGACTTTATGTAGACTTTTGTGCGTACATGTAAATTCTCTAAAATTGTTTTTCAAAATGTCAATGACAGTGGGACGTGGTGGTGCATGCTTGTAATTCCAGCATTTGGGAGGCTAAGACCAGAGGATTGTGGTTCACAGACAGCCTCAGCTGCTTAGAGACTCTGTTTCAAAAATTTAAAAAAGACTAAAAAATAAGGCTGGGGTGTAGCTCGGAA
Organism: Muscardinus avellanarius; assembly: GCF_963383645.1. NCBI lineage: Eukaryota > Metazoa > Chordata > Mammalia > Rodentia > Gliridae > Muscardinus > Muscardinus avellanarius. Next base: position 41,768,630 of record NC_137786.1, read on the forward strand.
GTACAATCCCTTGGGTTTCATTCTCAGTACTGCAAAAATATATTTAAAAATGTCTATGACATATTGCATTCACAAAAGAAGTGTGGGAGTGTTGCAGTTGCTCTGAATCTTTGTTTTCAATTTTTATTTATTTTATTTAGCTATTTGAGTAGGTATGCAGTGATATCTTACTATTTTTTATTTTTGTCTTTTGAATTTCACTTTGTAAAGACTAATGACAGGGTAACATTCGATGTGCTTATTTTCCATTTTCATATCTTTGATGATGCACCTATTCAAAATGTTTTGGTGTCATTAAATGTTTTAATAAGATTTTTTCTTATAATTTTAGAATTCTTTACATATTCTGGATATTAGTCCTGTAGCAATTTCTTTGACATTTATTGTACTATAATTTAACCATTAGGAGTATACAATTTAATCTTTAAAATTTCTGGAATTATATGAGTATTAGTATTATTACTTTATATTACAACACTTAAACATATTTTAACATATTTATAAACAACCAATATGGAGCTCTCTCTTTTTATTTTTTTGCGGATCTCAGGATGGAACTCAGGGGCATTCGACACCCCCTGACCTATTTTTTATTCTTTATTTTGAAACAGGGTCTCACTAAGTTGCGGAGGGCCTCACTAAGTAGCTGAGGCTGTCCGCGAACCACGATCCTCAGGTCTCACTCAGCCTCTTGAATGCTGCGATTACAAGCGTGTGCCACCATGTTCAGCTTCTATCTTTTTAAAGATAAAAAATATGCATATTTTATGTCTCCTTTTTCTTTCCTTATGACTTAGAAGACTTTTGTAGATTTGTATTATGGTTTTAAACCTAAACTATGACCGGTACATATTATCATTTAGAAAGTTTTTAATCTCCTAAAATGTTTTATATTGGCCTCAAGTTTTATAACTTTCATAATGACTATTTTTATATGATATAAAGCTCAACTTATTTCACTTTACAATACTTTTTTCTATTTTTAACTCAATGAATTTTCAATTAACTGATGACAGTCATTAAGTACCACAAAGTAAAGAGGAAATATAGGGAGACTTCAGAGAAGGAACAAGTCTGAATTCTCTCAACGTTGCTTAACAATTCAATTTTATCCACATTAAAATGTAGTCATTATGTTAGTTGACTATATATAAATCAGTGGAGAGATTCAATAGAAAATTATTTGCAAGCTAACAGTAAACTAAGTCTTAGGTTAACTTAACCAATTTGAGTGATTGGAATTATAATGTGAAAAATCCTACTCCAGTATATTTGGATATAAGGAGTTCTGGAGTGCTGGGTTCAGTTTGGGATTGCTATTCTTTAAGAGAGACATTGACAAATTGGAGCTAATACATAGGGCAACCAAGATAGTAAAAGGGCTAGACATGGTGTCACATAAGGAATGTTTAGAAAAAAACTGGAATGTTTAGTCTGCAAAAGAAAAGAATGATGGGGCTACAGATTGGTTGGAGGAACATGATAGCCATCTATCTTTAAACATTTACAGGACCAACAAAATAAAAAGGATTTTTTTTTTTTTTGGTTACTGAAGAACTCACTAGTAGTGCTAGATTATTTCAAAGAAGTCAAGGCTTGATTTATAAGATGAGAACTTTCTTAAAATTAGAAATTTAAAAATGGAATTCGTTTTCCAATTTAAATACAAACAGCACACAAAAAAGTTGGACTCCAATGTCAACAGCACTCATGAATCCTATCTAAATATTCTTGCAGTTTTTAAATTAAGATTCTTCAGGGATCTTTACTCCATGAAGTAGTATTATCTCTGATAATTGATAAATATAGAATTTTGGTAGTAAACCTTCTGATGTGTCAGACATTGAATAGAAATTATGCTGTGGAGAATGGCTAAAGGATGTAAATCAGAATTATAAAGATAGATATCTTTTGAATAGGCAGAAAAACAGTGATACTAACTGAGAATGTATGTCTAAGAGTAGAGAAAGAAGCCTGAGTAAATATGTCATTTTCCTGAGACACTGAGTAGGCAAAACTGACTTGGAGAAAGAGTATATGTAAATGTTTATGAAATAATCGTTTGGAAGGAGAGACTAGTTTTGTCATTAATAGCTTCCAAAGTCTAAATTTAAATGACAAGTTCACAGTCATCATCTTACTTGACAGATTACTAGCACTGATACAACTGGCCGCTTCCTCCCCTTTCAAATAAATTCATTATTTGGCTTTCACAAACTAGGAATAACTCATTTTTATTCCTCCTGTTTGGATGTATGTTCTGGTTTCCTTTACTGATTCTTCTATACCTACATCAGAGGTAGCATCATTTCAGTCACATAGATATATAAGCCACACATAAGCTCATTTCCCAAACTTTTATCTACACCCTTTCCTTACCTAATTTTCACATTGAATTATTAAAACATATACTCGATAAACCATAAGCCTTCATTCATTGACTATTTAATAATCTTTATAAAAGTGAAACATGTCCAAAGCTGAATGTCTGCTACCTTTACCTCTCATCACACATTTTCCTCTTGTAATAATCTCCATCTTATTATAGTTGTGTTATAGCTGCTCTACAAATAAGGTGCATTTTTATTTCAATTTTCCCTCATTATTACCCACCCAGTTTGTCAGTAAATCCTGCTGGATCAACCTTTAAAACATATTCACAACGCAACCACTTCTCATGTTCTCTACAACTACCCTCCAATTCTAGCCTTCTTTATCACTTCCCTTGATTTCTGTTTCTACCTAATCTGTCTATTTCCCCCCCCCCTTCAGTGCATTCTCAGCAGAGCAGCTTTAAAATGAAAGTCAGATCATATGAAAACTCTCTTCAAAATCTTTTCATAGCTTCTATCTCACTCAGAGAAAACCTAAGAGCTTTAAGATGACCCATAATGCCCTCGAGCATGAGTGTTCTAGCACTTTTTGCTTCTCCAACCTCATCTCTTAATAATCTGCCCCCTTTTCTGTATCACGTGGAGGATTTGGGCTTCAACCTATGAATTTGGAGAGGGTGGGAGTAAGTATTCAGTACATAAATGTCGAGTTGACTGAAAAGGTGACTAGTGACCTGAAGGAAACAGGAGGACATGGGATCTTGAAGTTTTATATATATTAGCAGACAGCGCCCAAACTGGAGAATTCGTCACAGAGTCCTTTCTGCTTTGTTGTTGTGCTTTGCTTTTAGACAGCAGTGAGGCCTGCAGAATAGTTCTTCAGGTCTTAGATCAACACATTTATCTTCTGTGTTTCACCTGTAGTTCTCAAGAACAGCCAGGAAATGTCTTGGGCATTGAACAAAGATTAACATTGAAAAAGAAAGTCATCAATGATGTTTAAGATATCTTTTTGTAAAGAATAGCATAGTTAAAGAAGAAATTGGGTTATAAAATATTAAGATAAAAATAGTGTAATGGATAATGTAGTGTACCACCTAGGTCCCCCGAATGACAGAGCTCTTATTTCTTAAGCTAAGTTCTTCTCCCATAATTGCCCTTGGCTAAAGAAAATCTACTTATGCAGGGTCATCCTCCTCTTCTCTTGGAAAAGAGTATGTATGATAATGGTCTCTAAGGAGGTATAAAGCCAACTCACTCCCTTGACTGAGAGCAGGACAACTCTGGGGAGGCATCCCAACCCCTGACCATCTTTGGCATCCAGCAAGGTCTTTGTTGTGAATGCACTGCAATTCAACTATGTCTCCTTTTATCAATCCAACTCCTATTCTCCCACTGATATTCCTGAGGGACCGCTCTATAAAGATCCTGTGTTTGATTAAGAAAAATGGACATATTAGATGCCTAAGAAATCTTTTCAAATGTGTACTAAAACTGGGAACTAATAATATTCATGTTTATGATAAGTAAATGGTTACACTGCATAATTCTTAAACTCATCTGAGGTCATTACAATTCAATATGTATTTATTAAGCTTTCAGTGTTTATAGAAGACCTACCATTTGCATAATAAGAGCAAGATGGGCCTGCTCCTAAACTCATAATAAATGCATTTAACTTATGAAAGAGCATTGACTCAGACTGAAGCTGGAGTCCTCCCAGATGACAGCTATACTCATGATTAATAGCCTGCAGATGTGTATAAACTTTTGAAAGGCAATTGGATTGTGAAGGATGTGAGATGATACTAGTCTGTGTTTACAAGACAGTCTTCCAAAGATACTCTCAGCATCTGTAGACTATTTATTACTTTAAATCTCTTCTTAGTTCCTTAAACAGGTGTGCATCTGTAGTTTCAGGAACACATAGAGAATAAAAATCGACTTATCACTATATCATCTTGTAATGCTATTATTTCTGACCTTGAATTAAAGCACTTTCTTCATGGGTAGTTTCTGGGACTCCAGAGAATGTTGGTTAATGGTTTAAATACAACTAGTTGCCTTTTTTTTTTTTAAGTAAATACAAAATGCTGACTCTAATACAAAGCAACATTGAACCAATCTTTTAACTTGGAACATTCTTTTTTAAAAAAAAACACAGTTTTCTGCAACATCCTGAATGCATTTTGGAAAGCATAAAGGGCTCAGTGTCTGAACATGGAGCCTTTCACTCTTTCACTCTTACCTGTGGACATTGCAAGTAATCTGTGTTGCCGGATCCTTAAGAATTCTGTAAAAATGGACTGCAATAAAACACTAGCTTCTAGATTGATCAGACCCACCACAAGAAGAGAAATCATAGGATTATATATTGATAAAGTAGAAAATGGCATTCACTGTCAAAGATGTTGTAAAATACTTACGATGAATAGCTAGCTATTCACTATATTCTTAAACAGTTCTCAGGAAGGAAACTCAGAATTTGATAGTCTCTGCCATCAGTCTTAAATAAATCCCTTTATGACAATTGAAGTCCGTATCCTGTTTTATATCTCTAAAGCTCTCAGTGATCCATAGAGCGCTCTGTAATAAATTTTCACCACCCGGACTGAACAACCATTGAGTCCACTGTGTTTTCCGTCTCCCTTTCCTGTCACTCACAGTCGATATGGATGACCTAATGGATTCTGCAATCCAAAATACATAAAAAAACATTCTCATTTACATCATTTTTTGTAATTCTGGCAAAAAAGTTACATCAGTGTTGCTATTGTAATGAACAGCCACAGGAGTTATTTTCAAGTTGTCTTCTACCCCATAGTAATAGTATTTTGTACCCCAAACATTTTCCTATCTATTTCTAATTGAAAAAAAAACCCATAAAGTGTAAAGTGCTCTATGTAAATATAGCTCCAAATGGCAATACTTGCGTTATTCTTGACTTCTAAAACCTGCTATCTCATTTTTGTTTTAAACCTGATACGTTCACCATCAGGAGTTTCTTCTGTTTCATGCTTGCTTTTGTCATACAAGAAATGTTTACACAATTTGTGAGACTGGCCTGCTAACAATTTCTGAATTAAATCTTTATTTACAGAGAGTGCTGCTCTGGGAGTAAGATTGAATCAGTGAGTTTCCTCGGTGAATAAGCTCCCATGGCTTATTTCTACCTAAATTTCACCTTTTTAGATAGCACATTATTTTAATCAGTATACGTCCTGTGTGTGACACTGTAGAGGGATACAGAGAAGTTCTGTTCCTCCAGGTAGATATTTACTGACCATGACATTTCAGCAAGGCCGATGTTTTCTTTATTAGGGAGGTTAAAAATTGAGCTTGTCCTGATATGTATAAATGTTGAGCCCAAATATTAACTGATATTTTTTATCAAGTATGAAAGACAACATAATTATACTGCAAACATGAGATATCCCAAAAGTGGTTAATTCAGCTCCATTTGAAGTTCTTTCTATAATAATAACTCTTATAGAACTATTTTACAACAAAGTCACAGTAATCGTGAAATCTAAATGTCTATGTGACTATTTGTCTATCTTCCATCTGTTTGTCTACGTGTATTTGGTTAGAACATAGTATATTTCGTTATGTCTTGTTCCATAGTTCAGGAAGTAAAGGTATTTGAATGACAGTACCATTCTTTGTTGCATATCACTGAAGTTTGAAAAGAAACCATTTACAAAACCACTGCATATCTTTAAAATTATATATCTAATCTGCCTAATATATACAAAGAGTGAATGACATATGAAAAGATTGAAAAGATACGTAATTTGCTTTTCTGGTACTATACATTAAATCCAGAGGCTTCCTGCCTCTGAGCTGGAGCCCTGACCTATTTTATTTTTTTATTTTGAAACAGGGTCTATTAAGTTGCAAAGAGCCTCACTAAGTTGTTGAGGCTGGCCTTGAACCTATGATCCTCCTGTCTCAGTCTCTCTAGAATTGGGATTGCAGGCGTGTGCCACAATGCCCCCAGCTAAGATATATTGTTAAGATAAAAAATGAACAGTTTCCAATATGTATTATGTGATTATTTTTATATAATACACATATCCATGTCACATTTATTATACACATTAAATATGTCACATTTAATATGATATATTATACACATATCACTATATTCATATATAGTAAGATGTACATAAAAATATATACCTAAAACAAAATATCAGATATTCACAAAAATACTGAGTGATTACTTGTGGGAGAGAAGTGAGATATGTACAAGTCAAAGGTTAGATTCCTACTAATCTACATAATTCCTTAGCACTTGCGTTATTTTTAACATGTGTAAGAAATGTTTAAACAAGCATAAAAATGTTTTCATAATTGAAAACATATCTAACAATGAGGTACATCATTTTGCTTTTCAGGAAATGAAGAAGTGGTAGCTTCTTTACACTCTTTTTATATTCTTTTATGTGAGCACGTTATCTAAGAATTAATTTGAAGGGCTACTTTTATATGTAACCTATTGTTATTGTTCTTTGTTATTTATATAGTTTTACATTGTTTTTCTAGGATTTTTAAACCAAATTAACTGGTATTTTTTTTAACTGAAGGCAAAAGAAAACAGTGACAACATCTATACATTTTTGGTATTGTAGAATTATTACTTTAGATACAGTTTTTAAAAATCTCCCAAGAAAATTAAAATTAAATGAATTGAAAAACTCAGTTGAAAAAACTAAAATTTTGCTGAATAAGATATAAATGTCCTTTAAATTAAACAATAAGATCAAAATACATGAGTCAAATTATTGAGGTACTGACAGCCACACCTCATAAAATCCAGTAAATTTTTTATAGCACCAGGTGTGAACATTATGAGGTGGGGAAGAGCTTTATTTAGAATTCACACTGTGCTGTTAAAATAGACAATAAAAAAATCAACCTACTATCTCCTCTGTGTGACTTTTACTTTGGGTAGCTTCGTTTTTCTTCATGAAAATCCTTTCTGTATTTTTAATTCTGTGGTTGTTAATATGCCAGCGATCGAGAAGCAGTGGCTTTTTAAATGACAAGTTCTATTAAAGACATTTTGAATTTCAGCCCTACAACCCTGATCTCCCTTTCTGGATAATTAGATAGGACATGGTTAGTATTAATGGTGGAGATCATTATTCTATATTCTTGGATCTGTTGACCCATTGTAGAGATATTTGCACCTTAACTTGCTCCCAAATCCTCTAGCAAGGAGACATACAGAGGGTAAAGTCAGAATTATAGAGATTATCACAGCTGAGTGCTTCGAAAATCACATCAAATCTCCAGCAAAGAACTTATTAAATGTTTCAAGTGATAAATCACTGGGAAGACATTGCTGTCTAGGAAGAAAATCATAAAATAGATAAATATTAACTATAACACAAGAATTAAAATATGTAAATAAATGTATATGGATTTACATGTATATACAATTTTAGATAAATATTTAATTATGTATCTCTATCTTTCTATTACCTGGCTCCATTGTAAATCAGTGAAGATTTATGCCAAAACTTATTAGTATAAAATTTACATTAAATGTTATTATAATAACTTTTCCTCCCATTTAATAAATGATGACTGCATTTATTTAATTATTTTCAATATAAAACCTTGGTGTTTTGACAGAGCATAGTTTGAGTGCATTTGTGTGTGTGTGTGTGTGTGTGTGTGTGTGTGATACTGGGGATTGAACCCAGGGGCATTTTATCTCTAAGTTACAACCCCAGCAGTGTATTTTCTTTTATTTTGAAACAGTCTCATTAAATTGCAGAGGACCTCACTAAGTTGCTGAGGCTGGTGGGAAACTGCAGTTCTCCTGCCTCAGCCTCCCAAGTACTGGGATTACAAGTGTGCACCACCACGCCCAGCTTGTTTGAGAACATTTTATAAGGCATTTATTAATTCATTCAGTCATCAATATTGAGTATATTGAGTCTATATTTGTATACCCAAAATACCCACTTAACACCTTAACTTAGAGTCTAAAAATCTAAAATTAAATTTAAAAAATCAAATAGGTTAATAAAAACTTCTTGATTTTATAACCACAGTCCCAATCCCTTCTCTACTCATCCCAGCCAGTAAATGACATCATGATATACTCTATTACTTTAGGCAAAACCCTAGGAGTGACTCTAGATTTCTTCCATTTTCTTATATATCTAGTACCTTATTTCCAAAATATCTGCATACAATTTCTCTCCATCTCTTCTACTGACACTCTATTCTTACCTACTGGTATCTCTTGTCTTGATATTTCAGAAATATTCTAACAGGCCTCGCAGTTCATGATCCTCTGAACCCTATTCTGAACACAGTTGCCAGAGTGGTTTTTAAAAAACATAAATTAGATCATATAAAGCCCCCTTTTGAAACCTCTGATGCCTTCTGGCTCCACTTAGAACAGTGAAATGTAAACCTTCTGCCATTTCCTGCAACACCCAACATGACTGATTCCTTGTCTGTCTTATTTTCTACCAAATGTGCTTTGTTTTCTTAGATCTTGCTGAACTTGTATCAGTTGAATACACCAAACTTGTGGTTCGAACATATTTCACAATTACTTGTGAAACAAAGAAAATACTTTTTGATCCAGGCAGCACCAAAGTAGATTCTGCTCTCCAAACACAATCTAGTAAAAGAGATGCACCAGTACATAAAACAGCAACAACTAGTCTGAGTGTGATGAAAAAGCTACATATAGCACTAGAAAGGGGGATCATGAGTTGTACTTGGGAGAAGAAGCCTCTTGAGTTCATGGTGAGAGACAACTTGGTAGATATTTCCCAGGAGAGCCCAGTGTGGTGAAGCCCATGGAGGTAGGTGTCAGACTTCCTGAGGCTCGCCTTGGAGTGAGCCCACATCTTGAATAAGAGAGCACACAAACCACTCAGCCTAGTTCGATGAAATTATTAGATCTAACTATTATGAAAAGTATAAAAAGTTCTGTGGGTCCAACAATATCATCAGATTAGAAAGGCATTTTTAGACCCAGTCTTGCATTTTTTACATTGAGTGGACATTTACTCATCCCATCACCTACAGTCTATACCTGGCTCTGTTCTAACTGCTGGAGATAAAAAAAGGATTGAACACAGGCAATTGAGTTCCTGCTCTCACAGGTCTTATAGTCTACTATGGGAGATAGATTAAAAAAAAAGCCAATCAACACTTCTTTACTATTTCAGACTGTGATAAGTACTAGAAGTACAAAGAAGGCTGCAGGGTAAAGAGACAGAAAATGATGGGGAATAGAGATTGCTATTTTGCTTCTAGTGATGGGGAATGAGTATTGCTATTTTACACCTAGTGGTGGGGAAGAGTTCTCTAAGTAAAAGTTTGAATAGACATCTTGAATAACTGAGGGAGAAAGATACAACAATCTGAAGCAGGAAAATTCTTATACTGCTGAAAAACACCTGCTCCAAAAAACACATGTGGTTGAGAGGCCGGAGGAGGGGCAGATATTCTTGGAGCAAAGTAAACTAGTGGTAGAGAGGTGAACCTTAAGGGTGAAATACAACCTGTGTCAGATTAGGCATAGTAGAACTTTCCTTTCTATTGAGACAAAGGTGGGAGCTATTTCAAGTTTTTGAGTAGAGAAAAGATACTATATAGGCAGAAAGAACCACCAATAGAGAATATCAAATGGAGGGCAAGAAGGAAACTTGGGAGACTTTTTTTGCTATGAAAAAAGACTAGGCAACAGATGATAGTGGCTTGAACTAAGCAGGCACAAATAGAAATCATGAGTAGATGCAAATGAGTTTTATTTTCAAGAGGGTCCATTTTGAACTGCTCAATTACTCATTGAAAGTGAGCAAAAGTGAGGCCCTGGCTCCTGGGGATTTCGTTTTGGTTTTCCTTAGAATAAAAGGCTGGGTATTTATGCATTGTTCTATATGAAGAGAGAGGTTTTGAGCTGAATGTCAAAAGTTCTATTTTTGTTGTATTAAATTGGTTGTGCCTATCTGGATGTGATGGTGCATGTCTATAATCCCAGTACTTGTGAGGCTGAAATAGGAGGATCATACAGATTTGAGGCCAGCCTTAGCACCTCAGGCCCTTAGTAAATTAGTGAGATCTGGTTCCAAATAAATAAAAATAGGGCCAGTTTCAGCAATTTAGTGAGGCTCAAATAAACTTAGCAAGATCTTGTTTTCAAATAAATAAAATAGAGCTGTAGCCATAGCTTGGAGGCAGAATGCATCCTGGGTTCAATCCTCAATACCACACACACACACACACACACACACACACACACACACACGAAAAAAAAAAAAAAGAAAAAGTAAGAAAGAAAGAAAAGATACCAGTGGCAAGTAGGTCATTTTATTGGTGAGAATCCACGAGGTAATTCCTTTTTAGTGAGCAGTGGTAACTGTTTAGCGATTGGGAGGCTATCTACCCAACTTGAAATATGAGAAAAGAGAATCTCATGATTGTGTGAGGTTTTTCATTAAGACAAAGCATGAATGACCAGTTGTGCTTCATCCTCAAATGTTCTCTTTTTTCCTGGTGTCACACATATTAAATAAATAATATATATTATCTCCTTGGCCTGTGTCAATGCATACTGACTAAGGTCAGAAAATAGACAATTTATATAGCTTTGTCTGTAAAAGTGACAGTTCAGGCCAGTCATTAAGACAATAACCTTGCCCTTGACAAAACTTTGGTAAAGCCTTCATGCCCAATGATTATAAAACTAAGAATAAGATAATTTTGTAGATGTCAAAGTTCACTTACTCTATTTAAATTTTGCCAGTCCTTAATTTCCAAAAAGAATTCCAGAGGATTTCCCGATGTAGAATTCAGGATGCTTTTCTCAATATATCTGCTTCTATATTCATTTTTAGGACAATGAAACTAGCACACTAAAAAATTGAACTTAAATAATCATTTATTGTATAAATGATAAAGATATTTCAAAGTCACAGTGATGCAGAAAGCAAATAAATAATCACAAACCATCACCACAACATAACTTACATGCAATTTTTAGTGCATTAAAATAGAATTTTAAAATTAAAACTAACATTCTAATGCAATAATTTTACTGGCAAAATATATCTTAATTCTCTGTAAATCATTCTCTTATAATTTAAAAAGAAAGAAGTTGAAGATGATGTCTAAAAATAAAGCCATAATAGATGTGACCTTGAAATTTCTTTCTTTCTGCTTAATGAATACAATTAATGTTCCTTAGGGGTAATTTATCTGAAACTACTGTACTCATTATGTTAAATTGCCTCTAATTATTATTTTCAGGCAATTTGGCACAAATAGATCAAGTTTAAAATTACAATCCTCATGGAATCTATGGTGTTTGATAAACAGAAAGTTATAACTTTTTATATATATAATCATGATGTCAAATCAGCAGCCAATTGAGTGCAACCCGATGGCGCTAAGGCTTTCGTGATGCTGAAATACTGAAAAGGAAGTGGGTAGATGTGCATTTTATTCTCACCTGGCCTCCTTTTGTGACACAGAGAACGGCCCTCCTCAATGGGAATGAGCCGTACTGCTTGACTCATGTAACTACTAAGATTAGATTCAGTTCTGAGCTCATTAGCTGAAAGGAGGCACTTTATTGTGTTAGTATAATACAATTGTGTTCAGCAGTGGAAAAAAAATATACAGCCAATGATACAGATATGTTTTGGTCATGATCAGTCCCATTAGTAACTCTAGCCACTACTGAACTTTCCAAGAAGGAAATAAATATTCTTGTTGAATATAAAAGCCCTGGACTGTAACCTTGGTTCACACTTGCTTTTATTCTTTTCCTCAGAAGTTGTGAGCTACTCACATGGACAGTGGAACAAGGAACCTGATAGATTAGACCTCCTAGAAGCACCATCTTCATGCTGAAGAGGATCCCAGCCTACTGAAAGGTCTTCTTATAATGAGAGCTGGTTCAACAAATGCTTTCTGCCCTAGGGGCCTGTCTTACAAATAGCGTTTCAAAAGAACTACAAGGGACTGACTGACAGGAAGGGAAAGAATTGTGGTTAGGTTCAAGGGAGGTTATGTTTTGTTAAAAAGAAAAAAAAGCTGGTTTAAGAATTTCATAAAATGCTCTAGAATCGCAAAATGCTGTAATCAAAAGCAATTTCAAAAATTTACTTTGACATTTGTTTTACATTTTGTAATCTTGTGGAAATCACATCTCAACCTTTTATGATTTTTTTATTGTAATACACTTTGCAAAAGTCTTTTGGGAATGAATACATGAAAGACATTGCTAGAAAGTCAGAACATATACACATTTTTTTCCCCCAATCAATATAAAATCTATGGTTCTAAATCACCCTAGAACTAGAGATGCGGGTTTTTTTTAAATTTCTTACAAAGACTAAGTAAGTATATTGACCAGTTAAACATCCACAGCTGAGTTCTAGCAGCTACAGAGATGAGGCCAATCAGAATTGCATCCAAAACAATGTATCTTATTTCCCAGTACAGCTGAAAATATTGGCATTTCACACCAATCCCCATCTGACACAGTACTGCAGTCATTTTGCAAGCCAGACGTTGTCTACTAATTACACTTAAATTACACTAGTCTCTGCTCGTACCCTGGCCAAAGATTATGAAGATTGTACTTTGTCCTTTGCAGCACTCCCTTATAGGGCTGCCAGATTTGGGAGAATTCTCAGAATATGGCTTGTAATTGAACGCTTTTTGTGAAATCATTTCACTGTAGCAATGGTTTTTTATCTCCTCAAAAATCCTACCCTTGGCCCTGATCTCAGGAATGCTTGTGAATGCCACCTTGCCCTCACCCACCTGTTTTAATTTCTCCTCCTTTATCTGCCTTTTCCACACAACAAGACAATCCAAAGTGTGTCATTTAGGTGTCACCAGGTCTGTGAGACGTGAAAAAAGCTCTACCAGTTAACATAAAACAAAATCCCGGAGGTTTCAGGGAATCACATTTCCCTACTGCAAAGAAAATTGAGAAGAGGGGCAAGGTGCCTTGGAGTGGGAGTTTGAACGAGGACACTTTGTCTATGAATGGAAACTCTACATTCTTTGTTATTTTAACAGGCTGTGTCTGTTCTCCTTGAAAGAAATTGTATGAGAGAAGATTGGATTAAGTAGTTTTTATTTGATTTCAAAGCACTTGTACACTTTTCCAAAGATCAACTTACTTAGCCAAGTAATAAACTCTTGTTTTACAATAATACTGGTGTATATTATATCACGCTAGCTTACTACAAAATAGAGAATTAAAGTTGGGAAACAAAACATTTGTTTCTTTGGTGAATGAGGCATATATCATTACCTATTCACTCTGCCAGATATAACATGAACCTTCTAAGCTATTCAAAAAAATACTCGACTAGTTAATCTGCTTTAGGAAGAAAAGAAAAAATAAAAACCAGCTTTGCACTGACTCAGACTCTTTTAGAAAAAAGTCTTAGCCTTTTGCAGTCCAAAGAAAGTTTAAGTTTATATTTTATTTGCACTTGTATCTTGTGAAAAGTTAAAAAATATGTTTGTATACTTCAATTCTGCTTTTTAGTTTCATAGGAAATGAGCAAATATTTACGTGGCTATTCACTTCTCACTACATTGGGTATGCGGATTTTAAAATTGTAAACAACCTAAAATTACAATCTAGTTACTTTTCATATCACAGAGTTTCCAAGCATAAGAGTATCATGTTTTTTGAGTTGTTAATATCATTCATTGTTACCATTAACATATATATGCATACCTAAATGTTTATGTTTAGCAGTCTCTATACTTATGACTTCAACATTTGTTTAGATGTATCATTTGAATACAAAACCTAGTTTTATAATTTCTGTATGTATGCAATTTGGATTTTTCTTTCTTGTTCACAGATTAGACAATTATTTAACCATTTACCTTGTTTTTACCCTGTGCATAATAATCAAATTTAGAGCAAAAAAAAATAGATAATTTTCATACATGTTATACAGTTTTGCTTCTTTCAAAATATATGCATATATTTTTGGTTAGTGACATTTTCAATTGATTTCTGTTCAATTACATACTGAAATTCTCTTTAATGGGCCATTCAGGTTCTGCTGTGGTCACTACTGCTTTATCTACGAAACAACCAGAGAAAAGGTGGTGGGTGGGCTTAACAGACACAATAGTTCACTACTTAATTTCCATCTACACTAAATGCTCCAGGTTCAGAGAGTATTTCAGTGAGAAGTGATCCACACACAAATCACAACAGGTGAGTCCACTAAATTGGACATCTTGTTTAGTCTTCTCTGTATGTTGCTGGCTTCATGATCATGAGATGTATCATTCTGAATAAAAAAATGGTTAGAACCTGTCAACTTTTCCTAAATGGAACCTGGTACTGGTACTAAAAGGCCCTGTCGGTCCAAATTGACCCTTTCTTAAGTCATCCGAAAATTTGGAGTCTTTTTCAGGTTTGAGAAAAGCTGTGAATCACAGTTCCCAACACTAGATTTCATTCTTAGAAGACTGCATGTCTTTACTTGGTCTTATTAAAAAATTTAAATTCTTCTCCTTATACTCCAAAATGCTTTGCATAATTTTTATTTACAATTGTGAAATGCAGTAAAATATGAAGAGATGACTAATCATAATTATCAATAGCTCTGCATAGTTTTCTGTGGGTTTGATTGTGATTATGATATTTGCTAGTGGACATTCAGGGGACATTAATAGTGCATGTACTACAATACTGAGAGAAAAGTTTACCTAGGGAACTTTATCTTTGGAATTAGTGAAGAGTCTTTCTGGACTTAGTAGGATTTTTAAAAAACGTATTTAATCCAATGACTCCCACAATTTGACATTGTAAAATAACATAGGAATTAAAGGAGAGGAGGTAGAAAAACAAGATGAGAGCAATGTATAAAGAAACCAAAGAGGGCTACAGATGTAACTCAGTGGTAGACCACTTGGCTAGCATGTACAGGAACTGGGGTTCAATCCGTAGCACCATGGAAAATAATAACAAGTGAAAAAGAGAAAGAAAGGATTAAAAAATAAAAAAAAATAAAAATGATTAAATTAAATAAAGGACTCAAAGTAGAAATGGGTGTCAGTGTAGAAAAAAAAATTGCCTTTCTCCTCCTAGTAACCAGCTATTGAATTAAAAATAAATAGATACACACTTACTATGATTGCATAATTATAATTAAACCTTGGAAAAATTTGACGCATGTCTTGAAAATCTAGTGGAGGTGCTCAACTGAGATAAGAGGGTAAATGGTAATAACTCTTCTCAGCAACTGTCAGCGTTTGGCATGGAGGGGAAACTTCAGGCTTGTGGGCAGATTTAATAAAGGAGAGGGTAATAAAATAGCATGAAAGGGTGGTGAAATGGAAGACCGAGGGAGGCCCCATAGAGATGAGAATGTCCAAGGAGGCTGTCCTCACGACAGCAGCAAGAGAGATCCTGATGAAGGGTAGAGTTGATGCTGCAGGGTTTCCATTGTCTATAGGTCCGTCCCCATGAAACATGTGAGTTTAAACAGAAAATTCATGGACACATTTTGTAAGACTTATGATTCCTTAAAGCCTAGCAGTCTAGAATATGGCTCAGGATATAACTTCAATTTGAAATAAATTAGGTCATACTCAGGCCTTCTGAAACTACTAATGATATGTCTTTGAATTTTGATATTCCAGAGTGATAAAATTTATGAAGAAATAAAAAAATTAACTTTCAACAATTTTGTGTCAATTATATTTCCGAAAAACTAAAAGGAACCACAAGATCTGACCTGATATCATTATAAACACAATAGAAATGCCCCACATTAGAATAATTATATATTAATGTAATGAAAGTGGCAATGTCAGATGCATAAAATCTTTCTGGATTTTTTTCCCTTTTGTATATTTTTTTAGGAAAATTTTAGGTCCATTAAAAATAGAACAGAAAATACAGAGGTCTCATATATTTCCTCCACACCCCAGTACATACTCCCCCACTATCCATATCCCTTGCCAGAATGATATATTTGTTACAATCCATGAACCTACAAAGACTAATCATTATCAATGTTCAAAATTCACATTTGGGCTAACTCTAGGTGTTATATATTCTATGAGTTTTGATAAATGAATAATGACATGTATGTACCATTATGGTATTGTACAGAGTAGTTTTTCTACCAATAAAAATTCCTCCTTGTTCATCCCCAAGCTTCTGAATAACACTAATCTTTGTATTGCCTCTAGTTTGTATTTTCCAGAATGTAATATAATTAAAATCATATATTTTATCAGATTGGCTTCCTTAAGATTCAAGATTTTTCATATATTCTCCACAGTTTGATATAACGTTTCTTTTTAATGCTGAATAATATTCTATCAATAAGATATATTACAATTTCCTTATCAATTCATCTGCTAAAGGTAATCTTGATGGATTTCAGGTTTTAGCAATTATTAATAATATGGATACAAACATTCATGTGCTAAACATCCATGTGTAGAAAGCTTTCTATTTTAAAATTCTGATGGGTAGAAGACACTTAAAGGAATTTAAAATATTCAGTAAAAGAAGTCTTATGCAAAAACTTCCTATTATTTACTTATAATAAATCACTTCAAATTTCCTTATATAGGATATCTCGATGTCATTTTATTAGAATATAAAATCTATATTAACATTATGTGTTTTTTGAACACCAGTGAGCACCATGGGTATATTGTAGGTTTCAATCTTGTTTCCAGATTTTTCATCTTGGATGAGTAATTAACTACTTTTCTCATCTGTAAAGCACTTGTGTGTGTGTGGATTCATAACCTCCAGTAATTACATAGGAAGCATCCTTTCTCTCTTTCTCTCTCTCTCTCTCTCTCTCTCTCTCTCTCTCTCTCTCTTTCAGACACACACACACTCTTCTTAAATCAGGTCTATTTATGAAGACTTAGTATCATCATTCTCTCAGAGGGAGATCTGAGGAACAGAGAGGTTGAGTGTGTTGTCTGAGCACAGTTTGGGAGTTCATGCTTTAAGCATCATTTCTACTACCACTAGCATGCTTACATGCTAGGGATAATGTGGAAATTATTAAGTAAAATAATTCATGGAATGAGATTAGAACAATTTCAGGCATGTAATCAGTTCTCAATAAAAGGAAACATGAATGCAATTATGTGTGTGGCATGTAAACAATTTTAATATTGATTGCATCATCTACTCTTTCACAAACCTGGTAATATAATTATTGTACCAACAGGGAAATTAAAACAAGGAGAAATTAAATGAATTATCCTTGATCACATAGCAAAGGTACAGCTGACTTGTTAATCAGATTTTTTCTGACTTCAAATCTTTTTACTTTAGTCCCCAAATTATAGCTATTGGTTATAGCTGTGACTAATAATTGGCTTTCTCTTGCTATCTTTTTTCCTTTTTTTTAAACATAATGAGAACAACTAAAATTTGGAGATAAGTGAATGAATGGTATTCCATGTACAGATATGCTAATATGTAACATAGAACTGGTTTTCCTTAGAAATATCCCTGGATGTAAGTGTCTCCATAGGAAAGCTTTCAAATCATGTTAGTGTCATGTTGTAGAAAGATCTAAGTGGATTCCATTTTCCACTTAATAACTTAATTGCGGGCAAATTATAAATGATTTTTAAATGCATTAAGTTCTTTATAGAATGGGTGTGATAATACCTTACCAGACTTTATTTAAGAATTTGGGGCAAGACAATGGTAACTTTTGTAACTCTGCCTTTTCAGCTTTTATTAGCAGCCTCTCTTCCTTGGCTTGTGGTCTGCTCCCCAGTCTTCAAGAACAGCACTGCAGTTTCTACTTCTTTCATCTTTGCCTGGTCCTCTAACTGTGACTTCTGTGTCCCTATGGGAAGGAGGACCACTGTGGTTACACTGGCCCTCCCAGGTAATCCAGGATGACCTTCGACCTCAAATTGCTAAATTTTATTACATAACATCTACAAATTCCTCTTTGGCAGGTAACATCCACACATTCTGAAGACTCTGAAATGAACGTATTTGGGAGAGGGCATTAGCCAGTCTATTACCAACAGCTCCCGAAGTTTCATGCATAATTCATGTTAGCTAAAGACTGCAACAGTAACTTTTATAGGTGACTTACCTGTGCGCCCCCAAGTCCTAGGTACTTTCCATGTACTCCCATTCTAATTCTAACAATGACACTGTAAAGTTCTGTAGCTGAGAAAACCGAGGCCCAGAGAGGCTAATTAACTTGCTCGTGATCACACTACTATGAATCTAGTTAAGAACTAGGATTTTAAACCCAGAAGTAGAATCCAGAGGCCTTGATTTCACAATGTCGCTCTACTGTTTCTTGACATGTGTGTTCTTCTTTCCAAGCTGTTGAGGTTCCTTTAAATATGGTGGGCTAAGAGTGGATTGTTGGGAGAGATGCTTTTGCAAGAGGAATGCTGGCAAACAGTGCCTCTCTGCTGCGACATCTAGGTGAGGGGCTACCCTGTTCAAAGACAGAAACAGCTATAATTTGTCCTCAGCCAACACCGATTCTTCTGTATGATACCTTCATCAGCTGAGGTAGTTTGCATCACTAAAATGTATGGCATTTTCTCTGTGAATGCCATAACCCTACCAAAACTTCTTCCAGTTATAAGCAATAAAATTATGCTTATTCCCCTTTTCCCAATATACTCAAGCTTTATAGCGAGCTTTCCTTCAGAATCCAGCATTTTGATAATAGTTATATAATGGATAGAATAGTCCCAGAAAGCTGTTGAAAGCAAGAGTTGGTCAAGAATGAACACTCCAGCTACCACTTTTTCATAAAAACTAGACAATTCATTTAAAATAAACCTACTCATTTTTTTGGCTACATCCAAATCCACCCACATTAGTTTTCAAACACTGCAATATACTGTATTCAGCTCCCAACTTTGATTATGCTAGAAGACAGTCCTCTGCTTCTGCTGGACCACGGTCACTGCCAAGTCTTACTTCCAGGAGAATACTGGGCTGGTGCCTCTCTCTCCCACTTATAAAACTAACCTTCAAGAGCCAGCACTTTGATTCCTCTGTTGGCTCTGTCTTTCTCTTATTTTTTCCCTTCCCTAAGAAATGAACTTGGAAGACCCTCACAGTGTGAGCTCTGGGAAAGGTCTTATGTACACACAATGATCGGAATAAACCGTGTCGGTTAATATATCAGAATGTTAACCTGCCACAGAGTTTAAACTACTTTTGTCTGTTTGTTTTGGTACTGGGGGTTAAATTCAGGGGCATCCTACCTCTGAACTACAACTCTCACCCTTTTATTTATTTATTTTTGAATCAGGAGGATCTTCCTACGTCCCTAAGGTTCTCTCCAAATTGCTGAAGCTGGGCTCAAACCTGTGGTCCTACTGTCTCAGTCTCCCAAGTACTGGGATTACAGGCATGTGCCACCATGTAAACTGTGCGTGTGTGTGTGTGTGTGTGTGCTACCGGGGATTGAACTCAGGGGTATTATACCTATGAACTACACTTCCAGTTCTATTTTATTTTTTGTTTTGAAAAGGTGTCTCACCAAGTTGCTAGGAGCCCAGCTGAGTTGCTGGGGCTGGCTTCAGACCAGCCTGTGATCTTCCTGTGCCACTTTTCAAGTACTGGGATTATAAGCCACCACTACCAGCTAAAACTACTCTTAAATTTTTTTTTTTTAAGGGTGCAATGTATGAAAGATTCCTGGAGAACTTGCAAGAGAAAGAAGAGATATCTAACCTATAAGGTTATTAGTAGTGAAGATGCAAAATTTTTTGTATGACATATTTTTACTTGGCAACCAAATAACTCTCCAGATAACTTCAGTTGTGTGTTTGTTATAAGCCATACATTTCCATTTTGTTCAAATTTTGTCTTGAAAATGTTTGATAAATACCTATTGTTTATCTGTATGGTGAAGCTGTGCATTTTTTGAAAGAAAGAACACATAAGATGCTTTTGACTCCTTCATTTGTTTTTCCTCAAAAATAATTCACACACTTCTTTCTATGGTTTCAACCAATGGATGATTCTAAAGTAGAGACAATGGGTAGCTACTGACGAAAAACATTCTGTAAACATACCAACTTCTCTTAATTAATTGATTTGTACTACTAGTAGTAGTAAAGTCAAACCATTCTACTGGGAAATAAAAATACTAAGAGAGATTATATATTAAAAATATATAGTTGAGTTAATAAGCAACCCATAATCCCTGATATTGAAGACAAACTTAATGGGATGAAATGAGGATTGTGTTTCCTAATCAATTGTGTGATTCACTTCTTTTGTGGTAGGAAATGGAGGCTGGTAGATAAAAAACCGAGATGCAACAATGCAACATGTATCTCAATCACATTTTATATGAAGTGGAGCAGAGAAAGTTAATTTGTTACCCAAAAGCCTAGGTACTGAAAACTACAATGGTGATAAAGTTGAGAAATCAGGGTAAGCCTTTAAGTAGAAGTATAGAATAAAAGATGGCAATACACTTTGGCAGTAGGAAGGGACATAGACATTGTTTTCCCTGGTGGGAGGAATATTTTATCAGTAAGATTATTAACTCTTACTGGCAAATGGTAATAAAAATCACTTTTGTTTTGATAGCTTACTATTGTTTTTAAATTATCTATGGGTAACACAGCCCAGGTAGACTCTTTCCATTGATCACTTTTTGATACACAACTCTATTTTGATTTTTTAATATCTGGGTTGTGTATATCTGGGATGTGTTTTTCCCTGAATTCATGCTTTGCTATCACATATTTGGTTCTTCTAGAGACACGGAAAAACCTGTATTTCTCTTCCCATCTATTGGTCATTCTCTGCCTTAATTATTTTCATGTTATTGGTCACCACAGATGGTTCCTGACTTACTGTGGGTTGATATAATATTTTTTGATGTTATTGTGGTGCACCCACATGCACTCAGTAGTAAACATATGGTAAATATGCAGTATGGTCTCCCTCCATGCCGGGCAGTGGCAGCAGAAGGGTAAATAGCTGAGTTCATGTGTATACTGTGGGGCAAAGCAATGATGGCTTTAGGTTAAGTGTATTAAGTGCAGTTTTCACTTATAATTTCAATTTACAATGAGCTTACCGGGGTGTAATAGAAAGTATACAACCTATAGTGACCGAGAAAAAGTGCAATTGCTTCCCTTTGAGGTACAAATACTGAAATCATATAAATGAACTGGGTTTTGAAAGGCAAAAATCAGCTTGCCTCCTGTAGTAGTGTGAGAAGAGCCTTCTGTTTCTGTATTGATCATTTAGGAAGAAAATAAATTATACTCTGGCTTCATCTGGTATAGTAGTATTTGCCTTGTTAAAAGACATTTGAGGGTAGGATTGTGTAAACCACAGAATCTCCAAACGGTGGCTACCCACATGATACTGGAGGCATTTTTATTTGGGAAAAATCTTCTGGAACTTCTCAAATTATGTCCTCTAGGTGGTTACTTGTCTTATATACACAAAAGTCTGACTAAGTTTTGGGGTTCTTCAATTGAGACATTCCAATAAAGAGACATGGGGTCATTTCCACTACACCAGTAATGCATTTTTAATAGTTGGAAAAAACCAATGAACTCAGAGTTGCTTGAAAATGTATGGGTTTGGTTTTTGAAAAAGAAATCACCCATTTCCCAGTGGGGTTGTAAAACAGAAGTACTATAAAATGTCAGGGTGGGTTGTAAAAAACTAAGTAGCACGGGAAATTATCGACGTAATCCTGGTCTGTAGGATTTCCATTTCAGGAAAATACCTATTAAAGTTACTCCAATTTGAGTCACCAACATTGTGTCATCTTTCCAGCGGCCTAACTCTGTGTCAGGATCTGGAAATGCCACCAGGGCTTTGTCCCACATCTCTCTGGTCAAGTGGTAGTGACCAGACTAAATCAGTCTAAAAATAGTGCCCATCACTATGCTGTTGATCGAAAGGGAATGTTTTCAATTCATTAAAATTTTTTCTTAAATTACTTCTTTTTAGCCGGGCGTGGTGGCACATACCTGTAATTCCCGCTCTTGGGAGGCTGAGACAGGAGGATAGCACAGGTTTGAAGCCAGCCTCAGCTACTTAGTGAGACCCTATTTTCAAATTTAAAAAATATATATAAAAGGCCTGGGAGTATAGCCCGGAGGTGGGAAGCCCCTGGGTTCCACTCCTAGTACCACCAAAAAAACAAATTATTTCATTTTTATTTTCATTGATAACTAAAAATTATATATATATATATGACTATATATATAACTATATATATATATATATATATATATATATATATATATATATATATATATATATAAAATCATGGTGTACAAAGTGGTGTTTTGAAATAGGCATATATTGTGGAATGGCTGTATCTAGCTAATAAATATTGACTCGTTCATTAGTTTTTCTTCCAAATAAGGGATTCCAAGTTAGCAAACACAGAACAATGACAGAGAGAAGTAGGAGAAACTGCTCAACACCACCCTTCTAGTGCATTTTTCTCCTAAGTTCTGTCTCGTCTTCCAACTGTTTCTGGCCAAAATGGTTTGATTGTGGAGGTAAATCCCCCACAGTGAATTCCAGTAAGCCTTTGGCAAATGAAGTCACTATTTAGACACACCTCTGAACTGCTGGTATTGGCAGATTCTACCCCGTGGTTATGCCCATGGAGATGTTAGTTTTTATTCTCAGCTTGTTTTCCCATCCTCAAATCCAAGCTCATTAGGAATGTGTGGTACTTGCTATAAAGAACTACTTTGTTGATGTACTAGGGTGTAAATGGCTTTTTAACTTGTAATTCTATCATGTATGTTTCAAAATGCCATTCAATAGATGGAAAATAAAATTGTTTGCCAATCTAGTTTTGAGCAGGAAAGGAAAACCTTTATTTACAAATCGCTCTACTTCCTATTTTGCTTGTTAGGATTCAGGTGTATACTTCTGGGCACAGCTGGGTTTTTAAGCTTTTCAGGGGGCTCTGTCTCAGAAAACAGACATTTTCCTCAAATTGCCATTAAACAGAAGACGGAATTTTATTCACCTCAGCCCTCCTTCTCGCTTTGGGATTGGCTTCATTTTTTTTTTTTTTTTTTCAGGTGCAAATATCCCCGCATAGCTGTCTGGAGTACCCTTCCAAGAGTCGTGGCAGAAAGCGAAAATATTTTTCCTATTCAGTTGCAGCAACAAAAGAAAAAAAAAAGGGCAGAATTAGGCTTGCCTTTTACTTTCTGAGCATGCAAGTGGCAGCTCCGCCCGCCCCTCATGGGAGCCTGGCCCCAAGCTCACTGCAGGCTGACTGCCAACCTGTTCTCTGCAGAAGTAGCATTGGCAAGAGTTTGCTTTGGCAAAGGATCTGTTTCTTTCTCAACCTCAGGCTATTACAAGCTTCCTGCCATATCTGCTCTATCCGACTCAGGGCCTATCATTCCACTCTGACCAGGGCCACCTTTTAATCTGCTTAGTGCATGAAGGGAATATGACAAATCCTTCCATTACTTTATCTTATCACTGGCTGTACTACCATTCTTGTTATTTTTTCAAGTCTATCCTTCTAGTATTGGAGTACGAAACTATTAAAAATCAGCCCGTTTTGTTGCTCATCAATATCTAGCTTTCTTTTAAGTAGCCATTTTTGAATGCACTTGTCTCTCCTAAATTTTTTAAATCAAATTTGCTCTTTATTTTTAGCATACTTTCATTGGTGCATTGTGATTATGAATTATAATGAGATTCAAAGATATTGGAACATATATGCATGATATCTCCTGAATTTGCACAGATGGTGACTATCTTTCAAAGTATATTCAGATCCTGGGGTCGGGATATTCTGTTTATGGTCTATAGGCAGAACATTTCAAAGGTGTTTTTTTATTTTGGGAATACTTTAATTAAAATATTAAATTAAAGATTTACTTTAAAATTTTAAAAAGCTATATTGATCTTACATGTCACTGATATATTGCTCAATTAATCAATATAGTGGTAGGTAAGTACATTTTCTCTGTATTTAAGTGCAACTTGGCTTAAGTTCTAGACCTTGTAGATTTTTAAGCAAATCTGGGCAATTATTCTCAAGTGTGTCATTTCTTTTTCTTTTCTTTTCTTTTCTTTTCTTTTCTTTCTTTTTTTTTTTATAGTACTAGGGTTCCTGGAAACCCATCTACCTTTGGGCTACACTCCCAGACCCATTTTATTTATACTTTTTTATTTGGAAACAGGGTCTCCTAAACCAGTGGAGGCTGGCTTCAAACCTGCGCGATCCTCCTGTCTCCACCTCCCAAGCACAGGGATTACAAGCGTGTGTCACCACGCCCGGCCAACTGTGTCATTTCTAAAAATGAGAAAAATAAAACATAATGACACAGCGTAGCAGGTAGCACATTTCTGGGTATTGTGTGCTCAAGAAAGATGCCTGGAATGATGAGGATGATAATTGAGTGAAAATAAGCCAGCTTCTCTTAAATGTAATTATGCGTTTGGTTACTATGTGGTAGAATCATAAGTAAATATAGTCCTGAGTGGAATTTTTTTTCCACTGCGTCATTTGCAAATGAGAAAACTAAGACTCAAATTTAAGTGAGATCCCCAGATTTCATAATTAGCAGAAGAGTCAGGAATAAACACCTGATTCTTTATTCAGGTATTCAGAGTTCATGGATTTTTCCTCTACTTTGTGTTCTATCCATATCTGACAGCTCCCCTCGTCCCTTGTTTCAAATAAATCAATAATGAACAACAAATATTACAAGAAGAAAGCAGATACCAAGGCAGAATTTAGAAAATAGGATATAAACACACATACACACACCAATTCTTAAATATACTTGGCCTGTGCTGAGGAGTTGTGTTGGACTGTATATAACCTGTAAAGATTTCTTTTTTCTCTTCTAGAGGCACTCTTGCGTGTGCTTCTGTCTTCCACCAAGACACAGCCTGCTCTGTTTTGTCTTCAATGGCAGAATTGTTTGCTCATTACTGGAAAGCCATGCCCAATTTCCTTCTCTTTTGTTCACTCACCACAGAGACTGAAAAGTCAGATAATCTCGGGAAAATGCTTCCCCCCACTTGGTTGTAACAAGACTTTATTGGAAACTGAGTGAAACAGGGATCACGATCAGGAATGTGGGGACACAGTAAAAAACAACAGCAACAACAGAATAAGAAGCCAGAAGCTGAGGAGTGAGAGTGGGGAAAGGGGAAAAAAGAGAAGAGAGAGAATTCTTTTTTTTCCTAACGACCCACCCCCTAAAAAATCCTACTCAGGAGCATTGGTGCATGCCTGTAATCCCATTACTTAGGAGGCCAAGACAGAAGCCTCCCAGGTTTCAAGTGAGTGTGCAATAGCTTAGCGAGACCCTGTTGCAAAATGAAAAGAGCTAGGGATGTCATACAGGGGTAGATGGAAACCCTGGGTTCAGTCTCGAGTGCCACAGACAAACAAACATGAGAACACAGGTGTGCGCACACACACACACACACAACCAACCAACATTTGTTCTCAATAGAAATAGAAATATGATAGAATAAAACAGTTTTTTCCTTCCCAAAGGTGTGTGTGTGTGTGTGTGTGTGTATATATATATATATATATATATATTTATGAAACATATCTACATGAAATATATATTTATATATGTATGTGTTTTCTCTTTTCCAAAAACATATATGTATTGTATACATTTCATGTATGCAGGGATTACAAGCTTGCGCCATCACGTCTGGCTTAAGAGAACTTTAAGTAGGAATAGCCAATCACAGATAGTAAAGGGTTATATGTTTTCTCTCATATGTGAAAGCTAGGGAGTAATCAGGATACAAAAGGGACTTTAGCTAACGGAGGGGAAACCTCAGTGGAGCCAGGAAGGTGGTCTAGGAGTAAGAGAACCAGTGAAGGAATCTCTTCCTTTGACAGTATGTACACATGTAAGAATGGAAATGCCAATCTCAGTATCTTGTGTGGGGAAGGGAAGGGTAGAAAGAACCCG
The DNA here is from genome assembly GCF_963383645.1 of Muscardinus avellanarius. Classification (NCBI taxonomy): domain Eukaryota; kingdom Metazoa; phylum Chordata; class Mammalia; order Rodentia; family Gliridae; genus Muscardinus; species Muscardinus avellanarius. The sequence goes on from NC_137786.1 coordinate 41,794,942, forward strand.
GAGGGAGAGCCCACCAAGTGCTGTGTGCATGTATGTCAGTATCACTATGAAATGCATTATGATGTGAGACTATAATGCACCAATAAAAGTAAAAAGAAAGAAAGAAAGAAAGAAAGGAAGGAAGGAAGGAAGGAAGGAAGGAAGGAAGGAAGGAAGAGAAAGAGGGAGGTACACACATTATTTACCACTTCCATTATAGAGTAAATTCTCATATCCTTGACTTTGGGCTGGACTTAGTGGATTCCTTGACAAAAGGAAATTAGCAGCAGTGATGTTATGTGGTTTTGAAAGTTAGATCGTAAAACACAGCCCATTTGCAGCTTCTATCTGGGCCTTTTGGAATACTTTTATCTTTTGAGCTCCAAGTTGACAGCATGTAAACTTCCATGCTCAAGAGGTTACATGTAGACACCTTTGTCAAGAGCCAGTTGAAACCATCTCTCCAGGAACACATGTGAAGGAGCCAGGCGCAGGAGCCAGGCAGCCCTGGAGCCGGGACCAGCAGATCTAGAACTCGATACCGCTGGGTGACTTTCTTTCATGGTCTTTGGCATAAGAATCATGCATGAATTTTTGAAATGCAAAACCTTGATAAAATATAATTTTGAGCTGCTAAGTTTTGCGGTAGTTTGTTATGCAAAAATACTCATATTTGTGCAAGAACTGTTTTGTGTAAGAGTGCTCATTGAAACATTACCTGTAAAAGTAATTTCATTTCATTAAGAAGGGCCTAGCTAAAAAATATGTAGCAAGCTGGGCGTGGTGGCACACACTTGTAATCCCAGGACTTGGGAGACTGAGACAGGAGGATTGCAGGTTTGCAGCCAGCCTCAGCTACTTAGTGAGGGCCTCTGAAACTTACTGAGATCTTGTTTCAAAATAAAGAATAAAAAATAGGGCTGCGGATTTACCTCAGAGGTAGAATGCCCCTGGATTCAATCCCTAGTACTGAAAAAAAAAAAAGAAAGAAAGAAAAAGAAAAAAAGAAATAAACTTTTAGCAAACATATATGAAACATGGCTGTTAAAATAGTTGGGCATTTACATATATTCTTATGAAATAATGTCCATGGTGTATGAAGTCAATAACATTATAAGTTGAAAAATATTACATATTATAGTATGAATTCATACATATGGATATGTTTAGATAGGGGTGTGTTTGTGTGAGTGTCATAAATGAATGCATACAAGTCTATACACAAATTTGGTAGTGGTTTTAGTTTCATGGGAATAAAGTTTTTTCAATTTTTTTTTTTTGGTGTCATTCTTTCCAATACTTTTGCTGTTGTTTTTGCTTACATTGTTGAGGTAGTACATATGGATCCATTTCAGAAAGCAACACAAGGTAGAAAAAGAGTAGATGCTGTGATTCTGCTATTCAGAGGCCTGCCTTTATTCTAGTTTTTATATGCATACATTTCATTTTTAATGAGGTTCAAATGTTACATTCTTTTATATCCTGTGTACATTTGAGTTTTCCAGATTTAACATCATATCACCTGCAAATAATTATTTTGCTTTTTCCCTTCCAAGTTTCACTAGCTGGATTTAAGACAATGTTCAGAAGTAATGGTGTCTTCCTGTAGCTTTGGGGTAAGTGCTACTTTGCCTTATGGGCTGAGATTGATGCTTTGCCCCCTTTGTTGAGGAAGAGCCTTTATTTTCATATATTAAAAACTTACACTAGTTAATGGTTCTTGGATTTTCTTGTAGCCTTTTGGGATCCAATGGAAACTATTATATATTTTTTTCTTATTTAGCTTGTCTGTGTGATAAATTTTATTAGTAGATTTAATAATGATGAATAGCTTATTTCTTGGACCAAGGAACAAGTTGTAGTCTGTTTAGGGTTTTGCATGTCTACATTTGGTAAAAATTGGATACACAGATTTATTTTCTGTGTATTGTCGGTTTTTATTTTCAGAGTATTTATTGCTTTATAAAGTAAAATTGGCAGCTTTTCTTCTTATCATCTATCTTGTCCAATAACTTTTTAGCAAAAGCACTGAAAAGTTGGAATAATTTAAGTGTAAAGACATCAATCTACAAATATGCTTTTTTGTGCTAAGTTTTTGACAGTTTCAAATTGTTGCTTTATATATTTTATCTTCTTAGATCTTTGTTGAATTAATTTTGGCTATTTACTTGCTTTTATATAGAATATTATACATTTTCTTGAGATTATGAAATATATTATCACCAGCTATATTTTCACATAATAGTAACTATAATAATTCCACTTAGAGATGAACCTCAATAATTTTTCATTGGTATTTCTATCTGCTAGGAAAACAGTGGTCTGGAGGGCATTCTCTGGGTTTTTTCTTTTCTTTTCTTTTTTTTTTTTTAACCAGTTTCTGACTCATATATGTTTTGTGTTCAGATATACCTGAGAATATTTTTGTATTACATTCATTCCAGAATTATAAAGTAGCTGGATATGGGATACAAAATATGCTACTATTAAAGTTCTATGGATGTTACTAAACTTATTAGGCACAACTGAGAAATAGAGAAATAGAAATTGTTATATTTGTGGTATACTGTGATATTTTGCTATATGTGCATATTATGAAAATATTTTCCACTTTTCTTGCTACACTTAATATGTTCCAAAAATTGGAACCCAACATGATATTTTTCATCTCTCATGACTAATCATTCCCCTGTTAAGTGCTGAAGTTATTTTAAAGTAGATTTTTAGCATTAAACTCTAAATATTTAATTAGGCTAATGAAAAATATGACATATTTTTAATTTTGACTTCACAATAGTTATTATTCTTTTTTAAAGGTTTACTTTGAAGATAAAACCTGAATTTTCTTTGTATTTTATGTTTATTATTTGTTCTGCATTATTCTCTATTTTTAATTTTTATTGTCATTATTATTATCATTATTATTTTTATTTGCATTATTGGGAAAGAGCCCAGGGCCTTGCACATACAAGGCAAATGATCTACCACTAAGCTATACTGCCAGTTCTAAATATTTTTTATTATTACTGAAATTAAAATATTTTACTGAAGAATTACTTGGATATTTTAATATAAATGTTAACTAATTAAATAAAAAGAGAGACTATTTCTAAATGAGATTGCATTGGGAGATTTCAAGTGGATATAAATTTTGGTAAACACTATTCAATGAGCAAAATGTCTTAGAGAATATAAAAAACATTAGCATAAAAATGAGTATGACTTTAAACTTTTAACTTATTATTGGTCTGAATGGCTACATATATTCCGAGATCATAAGTTTGGTCTGATACTGGACTCAAATGTTTAATCTGTGGAATAATGTACTACCAAGTATGACTTCAGGTGAGTAGCTTAATATCAATACTTCTTAGTTTTTTTTAAGTATTAAAAGTGACATGTGAGTTGATTTAATGATAAGATATCTTCTCTGGTCTATATGTATATGTAATGGTAATGACTTATCCAATAATTTTAATATATTAAATAAAATTGTAAAAATGGATTTTATTTGATAAGGCAGTTAAAATTAAGGCCCAAATTAAACTCTCTTCCTTTGTGCTGATTAGCGTAGCAAGTTGTAACAAATCTTTTCTGGTTGGGGAAATATCTCAAATGTAATGATTCTGCCTCATGAACTTGTAAGGTCACCCTAGTTTCAGGTATCTCACAGAAAAAGTGAAAAGTAAATAGCAATCACTATATCAGTACACAACAAGGCCGGGCGTGGTGGCGCACGCTTGTAATCCCAGCATTCGGGAGGCTGAGACCGGAGGATCGCGGTTCGCGGACAGCCTCCGCTACTTAGTGAGGCCCTCTGCAACTCAGTGAGACCCGGTTTCAAAATAAAGAATAAAATATAGGGCAGAGGGTGTAGCTCGGAGGTTAAGTGCCTCTGGGTTCCATACCCAGACCCGCAAAAAAAAAAAAAAAAAAAGTACACAACATACAGTATTAAAATATATTCCAGTTTCTTCTTGTGCCTTTTACTATACTAATACCCCCAATACAAGGATGGTGGGGGTCAGCAATTAACAACACCAACGATAACCCCCCTAAACTTCACATAACATTGAACCCCAGGTGTTGTAAAGATAGGGAACTCCTCAGTTAATATCCACAATATAGATGACAGAGGAGGAAACTGTATCAATTAATAGCTCCAATGGCTTTTAATAATATGGTTCATTAAAAGGAAGGAACATTATGCTAAATGAGATCAGCAACAGAAAGTCAAGGGTTGTGTGTTTTCCCTCATATGTGGAAGCTAGAGATGAAACAGGAAACACTTATGACCTTAAAGTGAAGAGAGAGCAGTGAAATAGCAGAAGGGGGTTAGGGGAGGGAACTAGAGAGGAGGGAAAGGAAGATTGAGAAAGGAAACTGTTTAAATAATACCACGGCAATATATGAAGGCAGTACTACCAAATTCACTAATGTGTCAGGAGGGAAAAGGGGGAAACAAGGTAGGATGTGAAAAAAATATACAGAGTATGTGCATGTATATTTGTATCACATGGAACTTCCCTACGATGTATAATTGCAATTTACTAATAAAATTATGAATGTGATATATATATTTAGTTCCATTGTTAGGGGGTTGTGAGAATTTTTAGTTTTGCAATTGTGCTTTGGTGGTTCTCAATTTCTTTTTGCAAGTGTACTTTGTGCAGTAGTTATCTTTATATAGTGAGTCCTAAAATGGAGTATGGATTAGTCTCTAAGTATCTGGTTCTTATAATTGGGCATTTAGACTCAGCACTCACTACCTCTTGAAGTGGGTATAAAACATAGCCTTTCTGAGAATTGTTAGTGTTCTGTTTGGTCTCCACTTCTGGGTGTCCTTGTGGGCTGGGCAGGAATTGTCTATTCAGGAAGATAGTCCCTCCTCATAAAATATAATAATGCCGGGCGTGGTGGCGCACGCTTGTAATCCCCGCGCTTGGGAGGCAGAGACAGGAGGATCACGCAGGTTTGAAACCAGCCACGCGGCGCTAGCTTAGGAGACCCTGTTTCCAAATAAAAATATAAAAGTAGGTCTGGGAGTGTAGCCCGGAGGTAGAAGGGCTTCCAGGAACCCCAGTACCACCACCAAAAAAAAAAAAAAAAAAAAAAATATATATATATATATATATATATATATATATATATATATATATTACACACTAGTGCAAATAGATGAATGCATACATTTTACTTCCAACTTCAACACATCAAGGGTATTATGTGGGATAATCTTCAAATTAGGCATAGAGTAGTATTTGGTAGCAGAAAATGGAAAAAGAAAATAGTCATAAAGCATTTATTTCATAAGGAAAATGACATGGTTTGTAGGAAAATAATCTAGCTTTGCAAAAAAGAATCATTATCCAGGAAGATCATGGAGTTTGCATCCAAATTCAGGAAGGATTTAAGAGATAGGTGCAGATAGGCTAAAAGGGTATGTGTGGAGGGGAATGACAATCACTGTGTAAATGGCGAAAGTCCAAGAAATATTCTAAGTGATAAACTTGAGTATAAAGAGTTTAACCTCGCTAGGCATGGTCACATACACCTGCAATCCCTGTACTTGGGAGGCTGACACAGGAGATTGCAGATTCACAGTAAGCCTCAGCAATTTAGCAAGACTCTCTGCAACTTAGTGAGACACTGCTTTAAAATAAAAAATAAAATATGTATGGAGGTATAGTTTGAAAGTAGACCACTTTTGGGTTCAATCCCCAGTACTTTATATGCAATAAAAAGTTTAAACTTTAGTAAAGTGATTAAATTTAAACTTAATTTTTAATTTTTCCATTTATACCTTCATTTACCTTCACAGAAAATGAAGTCCACATTCATAAATATGTCTAATAAAATGAAAAATGTACATATGTAATTAGAAAATTAAATATATAAAGAAAAATGCTCAAGGAAAAATAAAATACAAAAAATCTGATGTTAAAGTCCATTCAACACAGATTTTAAAGATAAACTACAAATTTGCCTTTGAATGATCTTTTTTATTTTCCACATAAACAATCCCTTCTCCTCTCTCTCTCTCTCTCTCTCTCTCTCTCTCTCTCTCTCTCTCTCTCTCTCTCTCTCTCTTTCTCTCTGTATGATGGGAATTTTCTCTACACTTAACTCATTAGGAATTTTCTTACTTCTTCCCCACCCCACAGATGTGTGGCATCAGTACTTTTGTAAAAGCTAACATAATTGAATGCTTTCTATATGACTGGTAGAATTCCAGTCCTCTATGTATTAACTTCTTCAACTCACAACTTTGGTGGTAACTGTTAGCCCACTTAAAAGTTCAGGAAATTGATATACACAGAGGCTAAGAAAATTGGCTTGAGGAAGAGACACAAGAAGCACGGCATGGGAATCAGAAATCCTGAATATTCTAGGACAAATGGATTAGACTAAGCACATAAAGCCTAAATTAATAAAAAAGGGAAAATCATATTGATGTTTTAATGTAGTAGCTGAAGAATAACTCAGAGACAGCTCCTAAGGCTTAAACTTGAGTAAAGAGAATCACAATATCACCACACCTAGTTCAAGAATAAAAGGAAGCTTTAGTCGTGCCCTATCCATTTATGGTCATTACATTATAAACATACAAGTACCATGCTAACTCTCTAAAAGATAGAATGACTAGAGTAAAGCTAAAAAATAAATGGAAAAATTTCCATTTTTTCCCTTTTGAGTGAGGGTCTCATTTTGTTGCTGAGACGTCTAGTCCTCCTTCCTTAACCTGCTGAGTAGCTGGGATTATAGATGCACCATCAAGCCTAGCTGAAACACGTCATCTTCCTCTTTTTTAGTAATGTGATACAGGTGCTTTATGTTTAGTAAAGATAATATCAATTAAAACTTAAAATAATAACTTCACTTGATAATAAACACTACTGGGGTATCAACGCAACTGGGGGATCTCAACTGTTGCCCATTGTATTAGCAGTCACAGTTCTCATCCTGTGTACTCTGAAGTGTTCACAGAAACATACTTTCTATTAACATGGCTGAAAGGGACAATGATACAATAGTGGGGACATCAAAGCCACCAGGCACCACATCCAGCTTGGTACAGAGCCAATCCTCACCAGGCATTTTGGGTTTGCTTTTTTTTCCCCCCACATAATTAGGTAATAAACTTGATATGGAAAGGAGGAATGTAAGAAAATAACTTGGAAGTGGCAGAAAGATTTGGAAATGTTAGGACTTTGATGCTTGTTAAATCAGGAAAACAAACAAAATAAGCAGAAGAGCTCTTTTGTTAAAAATTATAATACACTTTGGGCGTGGTGGCACAGGTTTGTAATCCCAGCACTTGGGAGCCGGAGACAGGAGAATCACACAGGTTCAAAGCCAGCCTCAGCTACTTAGTGAGGCTCTCAGCAACTTAGTGAGATGCTGTTTCCAAATAAAATATAAAATAGGTCTGCGAGTATAGCCCAATGGTAGAAAGCCTCTGGGTTCCACCCCCAGAACCACCAAAAAAAAAAAAAAAAAAGTATCATTTCATGTGTGCTAAACATGTCTAAACACTAGAAATATTTATTTAGTTGTCTTATTTGCTATTTTAAATAGTACTTTTAGTAACATCTTCATAGTTTTTCACATGTGTAATTGGGTATTCAAATTCTAGATTGCTAGAAGTGAAAACACGGAATAAAAGTTATAAGTTTTAATGTCTCTTTATAATATAACAGTCACTTTCTTAAAATGGTACAATTGTTTATGGCTTGGGGATGCCTATGATACAGGCTCAAAATCATATCACTGACAAATTGCTGCCTTTATTGCTCAGACCATGTATGACAATCTTTTACAGTTAGAAAAAATATGGAGAAATATTGACAGATAGTGGTAAGATTTTGGGTCATGTACTTATTTATTGAGTAGAATAACAACTTAAAGCACTCATTGCTAGAGCAAAAATGTGTATGGACAATTGCAAGCATGCTGTATATTTCCAGTGAATTTAAGTCACAAATTAACAGTGGTTAAAATTCATTTTCATAGCAAGTGAATTATTTACTTCTTTTAATTTCCTTTAAAAACAGTTGAGGATTTGGAGATTGTATTTCAGTGGTAGAATCTGAATTTAAGTCACAAATTAACAGTGGTTAAAATTCATTTTCATAGCAAGTGAATTATTTACTTCTTTTAATTTCCTTTAAAAACAGTTGAGGATTTGGAGATTGTATTTCAGTGGTAGAATCTTGCTTAGCATAAGCAAAGCCACATACACACACATTCAAAGCAAAATAAAACAAACAACAAAAAATAACAATTAGAAGAAACACAACTTAAACTTACTTATTTTAAATAGTTAGTTTGAATTCTGTTAATGATCTACACATATTAGCTTATCTTTAAAAATCTTTTTTTAAAATTAACTATACTTTCTAATCTTTTTGGATTTTAACTTAATAGTAAATATAAATAAGTTACTGGAATTTCCCAGACATAATATGTAATAAGATTGAATAAAGCAATTTCTTCAATTATCTAAATAAATTTAAAGTAAAGCTTAAAGATCCTGACTTCCTTTTGTTCTCTCTATATAGTTAGCTAGAACTTTCTCCTAAAGAAGAACTAGCTAGTTATCTAAATTCCCTATATTTTGTTTTTCCATTGCTTAGCTCCAAGAAAGAGCTTTCAAATAAATAATAGAATAATTAAGTTGCTAAATTTCAAGGGCTATTTTAGAGCCAAATAATCACACTTAAATATGTACATAAAGATTAGATCTTGTCATAGTCTCACCCATTTTCTTTTTCTCTGTCTGTCACACAATAAATGAGAGAGAGAGAGAGAGAGAGAGAGAGAGAGAGAGAGAGAGAGAGAGAGAGAGAGAGAGAGAAAGGGAGAGAACATATTATTTATTTTATGCATTATTTTTGCTGACAAGTTAAAAGTTTATCAAGACTATTTCTCTGTTTACTTTGTTGAGGAGTGAATGGTTATATAACTAGCAACAGCAAAATCTGAAAAGCACAGCAATTTTAAAAATTGACACTAACAGTATTTAAACAGTGTGGTTCCTTCCCTGTATTTCTAAACATTCTTGATAGGTGATTGTAAATTCATTGATTTGACTATGAACCCTGGGGATATTCTCATTTTATCTAGTAAGGCATTGTTAGAATTTCCCTCTAAGAACCAATTCAAGTGTACATTTTTCTCTATGGTGAGCGCATCCTAATAGACAGCCACAATCAGTGATATCATCTGCATTTCTTCTTCACTGAAGGCTAATTTAAAAAATCCAAGCAGTTATATATTTCTAGCCATGAAATACATAGTTATGTAGCTAATTTAAATCACAAATTTACAATCCTTAAAAAATGAACACCCACAGACAAGTGCCTTATTGATTTGGTTTTCTATTGAAATTGGTTTGTTACAGTGTTTTTCCCTGAAAGGCAATGCAATAGACAAGGGAATTGTTTTTTTTTTGTTGTTTGTTTGTTTGTTTGTTTTGTTTTTTTGTGGTACCGGGGTTCCTGGAAACCCTTTTACCTTCGGGATACACTCCCAGACACCTATTTTTTTATATTTTTATTTGGAAACAGGATCTCTTACGCCAGCGAGGCTGGTTTCGAACCTGAGTGATCCTACTGTGTCTGCCTCCCAAGCGCGGGGATTACAAGCTGGCGCCACCATACCCAGCTGGGAACTGTTTTAACAAATGTTCTGATGTGGGATTTTGGACATATTCCTTAAAGTGTTGGGTTTTCTTTTTTTATTTGTAAGAAATAAGCACAATTATCCACACCATTTTGTAAGAAATAATGTAATTATATGTAAATTGCACATATTAGGTGGTTGATAAGTGGTAGCCACTTTCAACAACAGATACCTTGAGGTTTTTTTTTTTTTATATTGCAGATGAGAAAACATTTAAATATTTTTCTAAGACCCAGGTGTGGTGGTATGAGCCTGTATTCATACATAGTACCTGGAAGGCTGAGACAGGAGGATCCCAAGTTCAAGGTCAGAATCAACAATTTAGCAAAACTGTTTCAAAATAAAATATTAAAAAGGGCCGGGGATATAGCTCGAAGGTAGAATGCCCCTGAGTTCAGTCTCTAGTAACTCCCCTTTTCAGAAAATATTCCAAGAATGATTGCTCATAAAAATACGTATAAAAATACTTAGTCCAGAATTTCTCCAATTTTAAGTACACAAATGCAATCTTATTTTGAAATTTATCAATTGCTAGTCCCTTGTATATATAAAAAATGTACCACCAATTTAATTTTTAAAATAATTAGCTTCATTTAAGATATAGTGAAATTAGGTGGTTCTGAGTATATTTTTAAAACAGTGTAATTGAAATATTGGCCAGCTATTGTTCAGTTAAGTAGTTTTCTAGATATCCAATTATAGAAGTCCTGCTTTGGAGGAAAAGTGAATTTCTTGGAAATATAGTCTCTATTTTAGACTTGCTGAGCAAAGATGTCAAAATGCTTGGCTCAGGATTGTGAATTATTTTGGATATGAAGATGATGTATTTAAATATGGTTTAATATTAGAAATGTTTAGGGGAAAATTGAGTGGAAAAAAGTATACCAAAAAAATATGGTCATAGATTTGAATGAATAATTTTAAAGCCTTTAAAATAAGTATCAGAAATGTTAAGAACGTGTGTCCTAAAGAACTTAATTCAGTGGGTAAATTTGTACTCTAATTTAGGGTTACATTTTATCGGTGGCAGGCCCATCTGAAGTCTCGGGTGCAGCTTTGAAGGTGTTATTCTATACAACACAACTGAGGTTTTCTACGGGTGACAAAGTGACATCAGCTCATGTCCTATACATTGTCCAAGTGAACTGAATGACGATTTGGGGTTTTAGTGTAGTATTTGTCCGGGTTGTTGAAAAACCTCAACAAAAATAGTGACCTTGCCAGGAAGTAAAAACTGAATATCTAACATCGAAAGAAAGAAGATTAGGCCTGCTAGACAAAATGTTGACATCCTCATCATTCTTTCCTATATCAAAGTTGTATGTGTATTAGGCTTGTTGGCATATGACTGTCATTCCAGTGTTTGAGAGGCTGAGACAGAAGGATCACAGGTCAGCCTCAGCAACTTAGTGAGACCCTGTTCCAAAATAAAAAGAAATGGGGTGTAACTTGGAGGTAGAATGCCCCTGGGTTCTTCCAGTACATTAAAAAAAACCCAAAACCACCCTCTCAAAAAAGTGATATGGAGTAGTATGTGTATTTCCTTAACCAATGTTACAGAACTATACTTATAGAACTACCATTGCTAGTCAGGCTTACTGATAACAATATTATCCAAACAATGCTACTCCTCTGCTTCTCTAGAGATGATTTTAGTACAGTGGTCCACGCCACATATTATTCTAAGGTGTTGCTCTTACTCTCACCCGATATGAGTAGGAGGGGCCCAGGAGTAGAAGGATAATTAGAGAAGGCTTTGTGGATAAAAGTGTCTCTTTCTTGCCAGAGAGTCTAATTCTGGTGGTTAAATAAATATTATCCGGAAATGAAAGAAGAGGAGGGAACGAGCACACAGCATGAGAAATGTTCAGAGGCCAGTATTGAATACAATATTATTCAACATTCTTGTTTATGAGTCCATTTTTTATTTGCCTATATCATCTAGGCAATATAAGGTATATGATGATGTACTGAAAAAACTATAAATTTACTTTAATACCTGAGGCTTAAAATTGTCTACAATTTTCACTAGCAAAAATTACTAAAATGTTCCAAACAAAGATTAAACACCAAAAATTGAAAATAGCACCTTCTAATGACTAAATTCTAATTTTTGTCAACTATCCACTTTCTATTTTCAACATATATACGTATATATATGTATATATATACGTATATATGTATGTATATATATGTATATATACGTATATATGTATGTATATATGTGTATATATGTATATATACACGTATATATGTATGTATATGTATATATATGTATATATATGTATATATGTATATATGTGTATATATGTATATATATGTATATATATGTATATGTATGTATATATGTGTGTATATATACATATATATCACATATATAATTAATAACTCATTTAAGTCAGTTGCTATCATTTACAATAACCTATAATTTTATCTTCAAATTAGCCAAAAGATAAATTTATTCCTATCATCTCTCCACATCTAATATTTATTATTTTACCCTTCTACAGCATTATGACTATAAATTTCTATTACACCATATAACTTATCCCATATTAATGTTATTCATTCTGATGTAAAATTCTGTTCTACTGCCTACCTTTCTGTTAGACTTTACCATAACACCTAACGTTCCCCATGTGTCACAATGCCTTGTATATACTGTGCTTTAGACTTTAGAGACAAAATAATTCTGGATTAAAGGTAGATCATGAGTGTACTGAGTAGTCTCTCTTATCTCTCTTTCTCATCCTCTCTGTCCTTGCACACAATTCTGGGCTTCTAGTCAGGCTGGACCAATAGAGTAGACCGGACGGTAGGGAGCTCATTGTCCTTCTTTCCTGCTACCACCCTGTTTGGTTCCTCTTTTCTGACCACATGTAACGCAGAGGACTCCCTGCTCCTTGGCTCTAGTTTTTTGGCGCTCTGAGAAACCATTTGGTGACTTTGCTCCAGCACCACTTGCATTAGTATTAACATCTTGCTGCTGCTGGTCTCAATTGTTTATTTATTTATTTATTTTCTTGCCTTTTGTTAAAACTTCTTTATTTAAACTATCTAGGGAATATCCTGCTTCTGAATAAGCCTAAAGATAACACAACTTCAAAAACTTCAAAGACCTTAGAATCTGTAATAAAATACTTTAATTTGAAAAATATGAAGAATATGTGGTTTATGTATATATTTTCAAATACAATTTATGTCATATGCAAACACCCACAGAACTCTGTTGTATACTGACTTACTTTACCTGCTCAGAGAAAGTCTACCTGATGGGAAATGAATGGCAACACAGGGGATCAGTAATCAGTTCCATGGATTTCCATCTTTTTGCTTCCATCTTGGCTCTATTTTGGACTGTTCTCTTCATAGAACTAATAGCTGCTTATATTGATTGCTGTTATTATTTCTCCAGTGTTTCCAGGTAGGATACATAAAAATATTTACTCACTGGTCCACAATGGCTGAGTTAAAATTTTTTAAAAGTTAAGTGCAAATATTGAGATATATGGAGAACCTTTGAGTATAATGTTTTGAGATATTAATTCGAATATTTGCAACAGAAATAAATGATAAGTGTTTGTTAATCATCCTGATTGAATCATCACACATTGTATATATGTATCTAAATAATGCAATGAACCCCATAAATGTGGACAATTATCATGTGTCAAAAGTATGGCTTTTAAAAATAAAATAGGTTGCTTTTTGAGCATTGATGTCATTATTTTTAATTCATTAAACAATTAGACTCACTAAATCACAGACTTAAAGATTGAGGATGATTGTAAGATACTCTTGAAGTAGGATTAAATAATAGTATTATATAACCATTCTATAAATTAGTTCTAATAGACACAAAAAGTGAGCTGCAAGTTTTTTTAGTTTACTTGAATGTAGAATAGTGATTACTAGAGGCTAGAATGAAGGGGTGGCAGGATAGATAAAGGGAGGCTGGTTTGATCAGTACATGCCATATGTATTGGAAAATCACACTTCATATATACAGTTAACACATGTTAGTAAAAATAAAATTTAAAAAGTGAAAGAATTAAAGAAATCACATTAAAGTGGCTAAAACAACTAAATTTAGCTTTAATATTTAATTTACCTCAAAACACCCAACATATTATTCAATAGGTAATAACCATTAAAGTATTTATTAAAATCCATACATTCTTTTTTTCCACATGAAATCATAGAAATCCAGTGTGTATTTTACACTCAAACCAAATCTCAATCCCAACAAGCCACATTGCAGGTTTTCAGGAGCTGCTTGTGGCTTGAGGCTGTGGCATTGGACAGCTCCAGCCATCACCACTGTGGTTGCCTAAAACTCTAGGATTGAAATAAGAATTGTTTTCTGGGAACTTTCCCTCCCATTGCTTCTTCCTCATTCTACTCCCTGTTGCACACAGCCCTGAGGATGAAAGCCTGATACCCAAGCTCTTCTGTTAAGTTCCAATAGGATCTGCAGAGTGGATCTCTTTGTAAAGACAACAAAAAAAGTTCTGTTCCCACTACTTCCTACTAAAGAGAGTTAGTAATCAGAGTCTACAGGGCTCTTACTATTACTGATTCTACCTGGCAACAGGTGGTATATGAGCCATTAAAGAGCACTTCCCTTCCCTTCAGCCCCTGATATCTAAAGCAGCAGCAGCAGCCTTGGGCTGCCCTGGGGGTGCTCCAGCTGAAAGCCCTGGCCCTGTCTCTCTCACCACCTCTCTGACACCAGGATGCACTATTGCTGGGGCTCATAGCAGATATGTTTACACATACAACACAGGCTTGGCTGTCACTTTACTACTTTAAGGCATCCTTTTCCATTTACCACATATGTGCTGCTTAAGACCTGGTCATAGGTTGACCCTAGCAATTTGTATGTTTAACCTTGAACTAAGCTGTAATAAATAAAAGTTTGTATTTTAATTTCTCTACTCTTGTGAACTGATTTTACTTTCACTCTTACAATCTTATGGCTTGGTTTATGACCACAGTTCCTAATGTGATCATGGTAAATATAAGTAACAGGGAAAAATATTATTGTTGCTGGAATAATGTCACAGACATTCCTATTTAAGTGTCATAGGCTCTCAACAAATGTTTTATTTTATCAGTTAATCTTAAAGTGATCAGAAAGTTATGAGACAATAGGTATTAAATTAGACCTCAGCCCAAATTCCAGCTCTTAAATGTCTTAGCTGTGTGACGTTGGGAATTTTTCCTACTAAATCTCAACTCTCCCATCTGTAATATGGGAATAATAAGGATCCTTTACAGTTGTAAAGATAAACCAGATACATACTTTAATGTGCTTTCCAGTGCCTGGCACACAGTAGAAGGTAGGAGTATTAGGTATTATAGTTATCACTATAATTATTTTTATCGCAGGGGGTTTCTGCACTAAGGTAAATACTTCACTAACTCATTCATTCAGGTGTCATTTACTAAGCAGTCACCATATGTTAGAAGACAACATGTGGTCTCTTCTAAGCAGTATGGAAACCAGAGTAAATAAAATGGACACAGTCCCATTCCTGCCCTCCTAGGTCTAAGTGTGTTGGGAATACAGACACATTCTCAAGTGAGCAAGGCAGGGAGCTTTGCTACAGTGTGTACACATACCCTCCTAGGCTGTGAAAGTTGGAGGCGCAGTAGCAGAGGCCCCCTAGTGAAAGTGACAGCTGTGCAGAAACACATGGACACACTCCCTGACTCAGAGGGCAGGGGAGGAGGGTGGCAACATGGCAGGCTCTGGAAACGGCAAGTGCCCAGAGATGAATACGTGTGATACATTCCAGCAATAGAAAAGAGTTCAATAAGCCTGAAGGGCAGAAGTGCAGGGCCAGGTTGGCCAGGCTTGAGTCTACAAAACTAAGTAGCTTCTCATCTCTATGAACAAGGCGAGCTGGGGCTGGGACTGTGATCGGTGGGTTCCTTTTCTCTCCAAGGCTGTGGTAGTCTTCTGATCCCAAGTTTTCTACTCTGGAGGATTTCCTGGTGCCCTTCCCTTCTTGCAGAATGGCTCAGGGCACTGTTTAGGGTTGAAGTCATTTGGTGGCCCCGGTCTATAGTTTATTTTGTAAATTTTTTCCCCTCCAGTTCTTTTTGGGTTACTGGTACAGTGGTGTACATCTGAAATCACAGTACTTGGGAGGCTGAGAGAAGACCACTGGCTTGGGGCAAGCCTTAGCAATTTAGTGAGGTCCTCAACAACTTAATGAGACCCTATTTCAAACTAAAAAATAAAATAGGGTTGGGCATGTAGCTGGGGTCTAGAACCCCTTGGGCTGAATCCCTAGTGCCTCACACACTAAAAAGAAAAGTTTAAACATATTATTTTTGTGACTGACTAATCTCACTTAGCATAATGCTCTCCACTTCCATTTCCCTGTAAATTACATGATGTGTCCTTCTTTATTACTGGGAGGGAATGGTGGGGGGAATGGGGAAGGGCTAAATGAGTATTGTATGCCTCTACCACCTTGTACTCCATTAAGATGTATGATTACAATGCACTAATAAAAAAAGTTTAAAAAATAAAAAGATAAATAAAAGCATGTGTCATTCTCGTCTGTCCAAATAACAATATCTGGTGAACAGATGTGGGACTGGAGGTGCCTTGTTTGACCATGATGTGAAGTGGTCCTGTTCTGTCTTGGGAGGGGGTTTCTGGAAAACAGCCACTTGAAATCTGTCTTATCAGAAACAAAGAAGATATAATCTTATAGGCGGTCCATTGTCATGGTGACATGGCGGGTGAGCTACCAGAATTTATAATTTAATGGGGCTTTTTTTCTTTTCTTGTAGTACATCGAGTAGAATTGCTTGAAAATACAGCAATTTAAACCCCATAATGTTGAGTAAGATTGTGATTTTGGAAGACAGACTGGATTTGTGTGTGTGATAAAATTTTGTGCATTTTATATTTACCAGGTCAATCATTTTCCATATATTATTCAACTCCACTTCGTGCTCTGACTCTTAAAATGACCTCATTAATTTTGTCTTAAGATGACAAATACCAATATATGATATTTATTTTTTTTAAAATTGACTTTCATATTGAGACTAAATAGTCATCACTAAGCTATATATTAGTATTTCCAAAAGCTTTTCAGGACTATGTGTGATGGAAAGTGTGGACAATCTACTAGAATGTGTAGTGCATATATGCTGAGTGATAATGAAGTTTATAAGAATGAAAATAAAATGTAGGGCCAGGTGTGATGGCACATGCCTGAAATCCCAGTACTTGGGAGGCTGAAACAGGGGGATCAAAGATTCTAGGCCAACCTCAGCAACTTAGTGATGCCCTTTTTCAAAATTAAAAATAAATAGCTGAAAATATAGTTCAGAAGTAGAATGCCTTTGGGTTAAATCTTCAGTAAAAACAAAGAAAGAAAATGGAAGAAAGGAAAGAAGGAAGAAAGGAGATAAGTTTTCTTCCTTTCACCATGCAGCCATGTTTTTCCTTTTGTTTCATACCATTTTAGTTTGATTTTAGAATATTTGCTTACTTGTTTTTTTGGCCTAGAAAATGTCTTCATTTTTTTCCATTCACAGCCATTTTTCCCTTCTTAAAATGTGTATCAAAATGATCCTCTCCAACAATGTTTGACTAATTCTCTTACTTCAGGCTAAAAACCTGAAAGTCATTGCTTTCATGTGTAGGCACACCATAGTCCCTTGCTTTGCTTGTGTGTGTGTGTGTGTGTGTGTGTGTGTGTGTGTATGTGTAAAATATTTTATAAAATCTTAAATCTTGTTAAATGCATATATAAACTTGGCTATTACTTCTAACCACAATAAGTACTTATTTGCTATAATAGGAAATTCTAATTTTTTATCTATACTTGTTTTTTCATCCATAAAAATATTTGCCCATTACATTCCAGATAAAAGTTGATAATTAATTCAATAATCTAAATAGGATGGACAATAGAACATGCTCAATTTTTAAAAGCAATGCTTAATTCTACCACTGCTACTGTTACTATGATTCTTAGTATTCATACACTGGGAATTTATAGAGAAACATGATCTTTGTAGGCTGAAGACTTGTTATAGGTTATCTAATCCAACTCTTCTGCTTTCTACTTCATCAAATATTTAAGTTTCTTCTACTATATTCCTGACATTATTATATGATATAGCTTTATTTGTCAAATTTTACTTAAACTCTGCCTTCACTGGGAATTGCAATTCCTGACAAAGCCCATTTTATCTTTGAACCATCCAATTGTTTTATCTTTGAACCATCCAATTGTTGTTGTTGTTGTTGTGTGTGTGTGTGTGTGTGTGTGTGTGTGTGTGTGTGTTCAGTCTGCACATGCCTTTGTGTCAATCCTTTGGGTTCAGTTCAGCTGAGTGGGGGTGTCATGAGCAATTACTACCCTCTTCTTGTGATGGTCCTACCCTGATAGGAAAGCAGCAATAGTTCTGTTTCTAACTCCAGGTTATTTTTTGCTGTCTTCAATATTAATTTTGTCCTCCTGTTGGTCATTGCCCCTAGACATTGACAAGTGTTTCAATACTAAAAGGATGTGGTATTTAGGACCAGATAACTAGTCCAGGGCAATTACTACAAACCAAAGTTTATTTAGCTATTTTGGAAATCCTTTGTGTCTTTTATTCATATTGGTTTTATAGTATACTAAAAACTCCAAGTCTTTCTTCTTTCAAATGTACACAAATATGTTTGGTCTTCCTTTCAAACTTAATGTTAAAAATGGGGTGAAAAAGCACAGTTAATGATCATTCTCATCAAGGTTCATTTTACAATGATACCCTGTGCAGTGTTGGAAAATATCATCGTAAAGTACTAAAACTGCCTGCAAATAAGCACTCTTTTCATGTAGCCTTACTTTCAACTTATTAAGTGTTCTAATATGCAGGCCAAGTACATACCTCATGCCCACCAAAATACCATGGGAGATATTGTCAAATGAATTTCAAGAAGCCTGTAGAAATTTCCTTTTCTACCTGTTTAAGAGCTATCTACAAGATGAAACTTACCCCTCCCTTTTATCCTTGATTGACACCTGGCCATCATAACTCTCTTATCAGTTTTCAGAGAAGATGATTTTAAAACTCAGTACAGGCTGGGCATGGTTGCACACACTTGTAATCCCCATGATTGGGAGGTGGAGACAGGAGGATAGACCCTGTTTCCAAATTTAAAAAAGAATTAAAAATATATACATATATCTGTTAGGTCTGGGAGTGTAGCCCGGAGGTAGAAGGGCTTCCAGGAACCCCAGTACCACCACCACCAAAAAAAAAAAACCCAAAACATAAACAAACAAACAAACAAACAAAAAACCACCACCAACAAAAAAACTCAGTACAGTATTTCACTTAGTATTGATCATCGGTCACATTCATATAACTCAATATGCCTATCATTTTTAATTGGATTTTTAAAAATTTCAAAAAAATCCAGATGTAACCTATGTTATCTCCATGGCCACTTAAGTATATCAACATTAATATCAGTACCACTCATACACAAAATCACCTAAATTTGTTTTTATAATCAATACAGTTCTACATTTCAAGGTTACTTTCCCATGAAAAATTCATTTTATTTTAATAGCAAAAACAGAAAGAAGAAAGTTTAAATATGTACAGACATTTAAATTAATAACTACTTTATTTTGCTCCAACAATGGCCATTAAGTTAACATATTTGTAATCTTCATCTACCATTCTGACTATTGATCCTTCTGTAGCTATAATTTATATTTCTCCAGAATTATCTAACTCATTGAAGAGGCAAGGGGATATAATCTTTGAAACTCCTTTATGTTTATTAAAATGAGAGTATACTAAAAAGAAAGAGAGGTAATTCAAAGCTTACACAATGCCTGTTTGCCATTCTGAATAAAGTATTAAATTTAGGCAGTTATTTCCATGTGAATTTATTTCAGAAAATGGTATTCTGCAGGAGGAATCACAATCCCTGACTTTAAACTATACTACAAAGCCATAGTAATAAAAATAACATGGTACTGGCACAAAATCAGATACATAGACCAGTGGATCAGAATAGAATACTCAGAAACAAACCCTAGAAAAATACACTAGAAAAAAGATAGACTGTTCAACAAATGGTATTGGTAAAGCTGGATAACCATATGCAGAGAAATGAAAACAAATCCCACTTTCTCACCCTGTACAAGAATCAATTCAAGATGAATCAAAGACTCGGAAACTAGACCAGAGACCTTTAGGATTCTTGAATAGGGCATAGGTCCAACACTGCAACACATAGGCACAGGTAAAAACTTTCTCAACAAGACCCCAAAGGCATAAGAAATTAAAAGGTGTATCAATATGTGGGAGTGCATGAAACTGAAAGCTTCTCTATAGCAAAGGAAACTATCAAGAACCTCAACCAAGAACCAACAGAATGGGAGAAGATTTTTGCCAACTTCTCCTCTGATAAAGGACTAATATCTAGAATACACAGAGAATTCAAAAAATTTAGTATTAAGAAAACAAATAGCCCAATAAAAATGGACAAGTGAACTAAATAGACAATTCACAAAGGAAGAAATTCAAATGGCCAATAAATACATGAAGAATTGATCAACATCATTAGGAATCAGAGAGATGCAAATCAAAATTACCCTGAGATACCTAACTCCAACTAGAATGGCAATCATTCAAAACACAAACAACACATGCTGGTGAGATTGTGGAGAAGTGGGAACTCTAATACATTGTTGGTGGGATTGCAAATTAGTGCAACCACTTTGGAAAACAGTATGGAGGATCCTCAGAAGAATGTGAATTAACTTACCATATCATCCAGCAATGACACTTCTGGATATCTACTCAAAAGAAAGGAGACCAAACTACCAAACTAATCCATGCATATCTATGTTCATAGCTGCACAATTCAACATTGCCAAACTATGGAACAGCCAAAATCTCCATCAACAGATGAATGGATTACAAATCTATGGTATATGTACACAATGGAATTTTACTCAGTCATAAGGAAAAACACAATTACATCATTTACAGAGAAATGGATGGAACTGGAGGATATTATGCTAAGTGAGTTTAGTAAAGCACAAAAAATAAGAACTCAGATGATCTCCCTAATATGCAGAAGCTAGGGAGAAAATGGGTCATAGGAGGAACTCTAGATCAAGAAGGAAATTCTATACATGAGTAAATAAGGTGACCTAATTGAGGGGCTGGGAGGAAGGAAGAGGGAAATTCTCTAATGCACATGATGTATTTTAACAGTCGTATCAATGTCAATCAGTAAGCCAAACATAAAAAGGAGGGATTGGGAGGGAATGGGGTGGGAACTTGCTAAGGGCTAATTGAGTGATGTGTGCATGTATATCTCCATCATCTTGCATCCCATTAAGATGTGTGAATATAATGCACCAATAAAAAATAAAAAAAACAAAAAAACATGCAATACAAAAATAATGAGGAAGAAATGAAAGATATCTTTAACTTTATTTAAAAGAAACTCTTTTATTCTTGGGTTACATAATCCAACAGACATATATTGAACATCTACTACATAGCACACACCATTTGAGACATCAAGATAACTAAAATGTAGTCAGTGATTATAGATCACTCACAATTTACTATGGAAAAAGCCAATAAGAGCAGTAAATAGCATTGTATTATTTCTGAATGTTACAATAAAGGCAAGAATAAAAAATAATGAGAAAAAAAGGTGATGGCTGAATTCAAAGAGGACTTGGAATTAAGATAGGAAGCCTTTCTAGATCATTGACATTTAAAATCGAAGCTCAAAAGACAAAGAGAAAATAACCAAATGTTGGTAGAGGGGTGGGGCCTAGTAGCACATCATGGCAGGGTTAGGAAGGAAAGAAGTTGAGGAAGGGAATCTTAGGAGGAGGAAACTCATGTTTAAAAGCCCTGAAGCCTAATGCCATCAGTGTGTTCAGAAAATGCTAAACACTTAGATACTCAGAAAGGAGGGTATTTACCTGGTGTGTGGGGGGAGACAGAAAGAAGGGATTTATGGTGACACATGAATCAAGATAAGAATCTGCTGCCTGGTAATAAAGGAACTTCTCCACCATGTTTCTTCTTCATAAGATTTTAAGGAGAATGCCATGAACAGATGGGTATCTTAGAAAAAGATTTGCATCATTACTCAGGATGTATGGTATGTACCTAAGAAAGTTGGAGACCCTGACTTGTTTCACCTACTCAGTTTCAGTTTTTATGACTCAATACAGATATTATACAAACATATTCATACTGACTGCCAAATCCCAAGGTTAAGGTAAGCAACAGACGTTAAACCTTAAAGCTCAGCAGAATATTATATCATTTATGTGTGTTTTATAGATGGAGTTTTAAAGATTTATCTTTTTCCATCCTACGTTGACACAGTCAACTGACCTACTGTGAAGAGATGCATAAATTCCCTAACTGTCCAGGTGATCTCCACATGCTGTGAATTTTTGACAATTTCTTTCCACTGACAAATACTGTGGAAAACATACCTACAAGCTGATGTATCAGCTTACAGTGTTGTTTAGCCTTTCTCCAAACATAATGGGAAAAGATGCTTACTATCAGAAACAAATAGTGATATATTTTTCAGGCAAGCATTTTTTTATTAAACTAAACCAAGAAGATAGTAATAATTCACTTGTCTGGGGTCATTTATCTGGTATACCTGCCATTCTGGATACAAAACTAAGAACCTATAGTTAAGGAAAGAAATGTCTCCTGAGAAGCCACACAAATCTTTTAATTCTCCAAACCAAAGTTTGCATAGCTGCCTAAAAGATGTCTTCATATCAGTATTCCTTAAATATTATGAATTCATATTTTACTAACAATTTCAATGAGTTTAAAAGTTTTGATTTTGTAATCTGTAGTTGATGGATGATACTTATGTTTGTGAATACTTGTAATTGTGTGTAGGGCTATGTGTGCTTTGGAGTTTTATTGAATTTTGGAGGTAGGGGCACTGAACAGTATTATGGATTGGTGGATAGGAAGAATGGCAGACAAGGGAAAATATCCTGGAGAGGAGGGGGAAAACTTTAAAATGGAATTAATCCTTAATCACTTACAGCCTCACTGTATCTACATCTGACTGGTCACTCCAGTTCATTATACTGACTTTGTCACCAAGAATATGAGGAAGATTGCACACTTATAAGAATTTCCACATCAAATGATGAAAAGCTAATACAAATAATAAAAGAGATCTTGTATTCATCAGCAGTTTCACAGCTATAACCTAAAAGACTTTACCATGTAACTTTGAGAAAGGAAGATTTAATTGCTCTCAGTTTTTGTGTTCAGTACCTGTGAGGTTAAAGATTAGTGATATCAAAGCATGGTGGTGGGAAGCAGAAAGAGAGAGAGAGGGAGACAGGGAGAGGGAGAGAGAGGGAGAGGGAGAGAGGGAGAGAGAAAGAGAAAGAGAGAGAGAGAGAGAGAGAGAGAGAGAGAGAGAGAGAGAGAGAGAGAGAGAGAGAGAGATATGGAGGAAGGGAAAGAGAGAGAGAAATGTAGAGGAGGAACCATATATTATCCCCAAAGCTACACCCCCAGGGACCCACATTCTGCCAGCCTGGGCCACCACTCAGATAAATCCAATAAATTTATCAACTGCTGGGATTACAACCCCCCCTCCATGGCTCAACTATATTAACTCTGAAAATTAATAAATGAGCTCTTTAGGGGACATTTTATATCTAAATATACCAGAATCTTCAAATAGTAAATATCTCCTCAGCGCATATACCTACTAGATACCCGCACTGAATACCAATTCTCATATAAGTGAGTATTGGATACATGAAACTCAGCAGTTTTGCCCTCAATTAGCATTTACCTCAGACCTCTTCAATTTTACTTCTAATTAACATATGCATTAAACAGTAAGTTATTGCTGCATTTTCCAAAGTATTCCTTATAATACAAATCATTAGCCTTAATAAATGGCAGGGAACCACAAGATAAATAACTCTACCTTATTTTATGAGTGCTTACTGCTTATGTGCTTTCTGCTTTGTACTACACATATGTGCTTTTATTTACTACTTAAAATAACTTTAGGAGTTAGATATTGTTATTGTTCATAAGTTACAGATGTGGAAACTAAGGATTGAGAGTTTGGCTAATTATTACAAAACTAGTTAAGTAATTGAGTCAATTTCAAAACCAGTTTTGCATAACTAAGCACTAAGCTGTCTTTCAGCATATGGTCAGTCCTGCATTGCAAGACTCCCGGATTGCAGTGATTGGCAAGCCTGCAAAGACCCGTAGAAGCCCTTTAGGGACTTTGTATCAGCTTGCAATTGGCTGCTTCTCCCAGCATCCAGTTATCTAGTCAAGTGCCAAGCTGCGCTATCTTTTATCTTTTTAACACTTTCCATTGTCAGAGTGTCTGTAATTTGCTGCCTGGCACTGGTGGGAATAAGAAACAGTTGCTGCTGTGGCCTCCACCAGTCCTACTGTAAAATCATCTGCAACATGGTCAGCGCGACCACTGCTGTTTCCCATTTCTATCACTTGTCCCACCAATTGGCCACTTTTCCCCTCTTGAAACTTCTGTCTACTCTTTAGCTTTTACACCACTGAATGTGAGATTCTACATTATCCCATCAGAATAAAGATCATAATTTATGACATTTAGCATCTATTTCTTCACCATTTCTGAACTGTCATTGGTAATTTATGGAAGATTATTTTTGTAATTTGGTTGGACTTTATTCTGTATGAGTCTCCTTAGGTTGTTCCCATGACACTAATTCTAGAAATCCTGGGATATCTCTTCTAGGCTAGATAGCAAGGAGTGTGTGTGTGTGTATGTGTGTGTGTGTGCGTGCACGTAGCAAATAAAAGGTATGAAAATAGAGAAATGAACAAATTTAGTGATTTAAGGCAAAACTTACTCAGGTTTAATTAATTAAATGTAAAAAACAATTTACCATCTTGATTCATGTGGTCCATTTTCATTGCCAACAGTTTATAAAGCAATCTTGTGATTATAAAATAATATATAGGTAGTAGCTGGGAATGGCATGGTGGTGCATGCCTGTAAGCCCAGTGCTTGGGAGACTGAGACAGGAGGATCCCAGGTTCAAGGCCAGTCTCAGAAACTTAGTGATAGAGCCCTCAGTAACTTAGCAAATCCTGTTTTAAAATAAAAATGGTTGGAGGTAATCAAAAGGGCCAGAAGTAGAATGACCCTGTGTTCAATCTCCAGTACCACTAAATACATAAATAATATGTGGGTAAAACTGAACTAGTTAATCAATGAAACCTCAAGCTACTAATGTCTGGCTGGAGTGGAGGATGATGAACCTGAAAGGGACAGGAATATCTCTTGACTAAAGGGGAAACTCTAAGAGGTAGGTTCCAGCTTACAGGGTATTCTAGTTCTCGGGGCCAAGGCAGTCTGTAATAATCTCTTCTAGTAAATAAGGCCAGGCACACATTGTCAGGCCTCATGTGTATAATTCTTCTGAGGTCAGAAATTAGCAGAACTATTGGAAGAACAAACAAACAAACAAACAAACAAACAAAGCAAGCTCAAGTCCAGACATAGGTATTTGCAGAGCAAGAAACAAGAGTCACTTTTCTGGATGTCTTGTTTCTGATGCAAGTTAAGAGCTTAGGGTAATAAGAACCTAAGTTATCATCTCCTTAGATAAAGAAAATGTGAAGAGGGATCAGTACTGAATGCAAAAAAGGACAGGGAAAGGGAAGCAGTAGAGCATCTCTTCATTCATATTTCTCTCAGGAGTTCATTAACCCTCCGGTGAGCAAATATGACAAATTAGCTCACTTAAGTGCTGTGCCCATGAATGTCTGTACCACTCTGAAGTACATTATGATGTGAAACTACAATGCACCAACAAAGTAGACACACATATATATTAAAATAATAAAGCAAAGTCTTGGATGAAATAAATTAACATCAAGAACCACACTGTGGTCACAGCATCACTTCCCTTACTCGTGTACTCACTATCCTTGCAGGGCATTTCTTCAGGAACACTACTCGCCATGACTTTCTTTGGCTTTGACATTTGTGTGGTGGCTTCTCTCAAGTTCTGCTTTTTCTGAAGCCTTTAGTAAGCATTCTAAGACACAGTGATTTTTATTTTTCTTAGATATTTACGATCTTCTTTAATATTTTTAGTTCTAGATTATATATTTTTGAAAAAAATATGTGGAATCTTCAGAAGTTTACTGTAGTGCAGAGTAAAATTTTGATGAGGAAGCAATTGGGGGCAAAGAAACCTAAAGTAAGTGGTGCTAAGTTTCTAATAAGAAGAAATGGAAATATAAAAAGGGTAGTTATAGAAATACCTGATAATCATGAAATATAAATTAAACCATGTCTGTCAGGTCGTTCAGAATAAAATCCAAGAGGATTTCTAAAGTCAGATCTAGTCCTTGAGAAAACTCATTTGCTTTGTATTTTCTAAGAAGGTTGGGACCATCTTCACAGTGATCCAGTGTGCTGGGTTAACATTTCTTGCAAGATACAGACTTTTTCATCTTCTGATAAAATAGAATAGAATTTCCTAACACAAATTTCCTTTAAATATTACTCAACTAGAGAGCATTTAAATAAAACTTAAAGGCCAAGTGGCCTTGAGAAATTCTGCATAACCTAAACTTTTGTTAATCTGAATCCAAACATATTCCATGTAATCTGTGATAACATGCATAATTTAAAACTACATTCAAACCCTAGCTAAAGACAAATTTTATTGAAAGATATTAATTCACAATTCTTGATAATACACATTGTTTGTCAGTCTTACATTCTGTAAGAGCTGTCACAAAGAACGATGTATTTTAAGGGAAGAATTTAGTGTCATCACAACTTTAAATATAACCCATAGAGATACCCTGTTATCACCAGCATAACCAGTTCCCTTCCTCTATCTCTCCATTTCTTTAATCACTTTGGGAAAGCAAATCCCAATGGTGGCATGCCATTCCAAGCTAAGATGATAACAAAACTGCTCTATTTTTGCTCTAATCACTTGTCAGACGACTGCCAAAGTGAAGCTAACACAACTCATTGATTCATGGAGAATAAATGCATCATTTTAATTAAAAAATTTTATAAAACACTAAAGTGCTCTGCTTGACATATGAAAGAGATATTTAGCGAATCTTGGAGTATATTAATTCCTCCTCTCCCTCCTCCCAACATCTAAAATATATGTTAGTGAAAGGTCACTGTCACATCCATAGTATATTAAATACAATTGGAAAACTGGGTTTTCCTTAGTTCTCTGCTTACAGTAGCGTGTTTCTCTGTCAATAGGTGTGGACATGTGTGTCACACCTTGGGTGTGGACATAGGGATTTACCTTTACATAATACACAATGAGAAATATGAGACAGAAAACAATATTTTAAGGGTACATTTTATTAAAACCTATTCAAGTCTTTTTGTCTAGTTCTCAGCACAATTTAAGTTTGGCATCATTTTACCTCTTCTGTCCCCTGGTTTTACTATACTCTGGAGCAAGAGTATAATGATTTCCATCGTTTGGTAATTTTTCAACTTCAAAGATAGGGAAATGTGCTAGGACATATATCTTTATAATCTAAGGGAGGAGCTTTTGAGCTTTTGGAAAGAACAATGCTTAAACAGTGAAATGGGGAAAGAGTATACTAGAAAGATACTTTGGAACTTTATTACCTTAAACATAAAAAAGAAGTTTCTAGATATTTCTAAATGCAGTAAAATAAAGGAATATAAAATAATACTTAAATTTTTTCGAAGTTTAAAAATAAAAAGATCATCTGAATGTATTGGCACATACCTGTAATCCCAATACTTGGGAGGCTGAGACAGGAAGATCACATGTTTGCAGCCAGCAGTGCACTTAGGGAGACCCTGTTTCAAAATTAAAAAAAAAAAAAACTGAAAAAGCCTTGGTGTATAGCTCAGAAGTTCAATTCCCTTAGGTTCAATTCCGTCTCTCTGTCTCTGTCTCTGTCTGTCTCTCTCTCTTTCTCTCATACATACACACACAGAGAATAAAAAGGACTCCACTTCTGAACATATTTCAATGTTTCTATCTGTCTTAAAAACTGAGGCTGTGGCTTCTGCTGGTACAGTGCAGTTTTAGCTGCACTTACAATGGAAGGCCACGTTATTATGACTGTTGATTGTTCTAATTCATTGTTCATTAAAACCTTTGGCAGGAGTGACGCTCTCTAGAGGTTCATGTGTCTTCCATTCTTAACACTTTATTCTCTGAAGAATAAACAGGTGGACTATATCTTTTACTTCCATCTATATCAATTCTGCCCAGAGAGATGTTTTGTGTTATACATTTTATAAAATAATTATATAAAACAATAATAAATCAATAGGATATTCCACTTCAATATAATTTAATCTTTTAAAGGTTATTAACTATGGCACAATGCATTCTCATTCAATACGACAGAAAGAGCTACCAAATTAAAGTGAACATTAGAAAAAATGACTAATTTGTCACAGTTTTAGTTTGCTGGTATTTTAAAAGCCAGATGATCTAAGAATACACACATTTTACTTATCTACCAAAGACATAATCATACTGTCATCCATTTTTGAACCGCAAAAGATGGATAGTATAACATGTGCTTAAAATGGATTCATTCATTATCAAAATAGATAAGTGTTTCATCAGGTATATACAGCAGATAATATTTATCTTTTCTCATAGAAGAAAAGGATTAAAGTAATTCTTCTACATAAATTGGGAAGGAAAAAGTCTGCTTTACTGAGCCTTTCATAATGTGACACTAGATAATATACTTTCCACAGATGGCAAAGTTACACAAACAGAAGATACACAAGACTCATTTCCCATTCAATGAAGGCAGCTGAGTTCTAGAGGAAAGATATTTGTTCTCACAGTAAATACTAGAAAGCATTTCTTTTGTTTCTTCATACACATAAATTTACTATAAAAATATCACAATAAGTTTTAGAGGTTTTATCAACATGGCTTTTAGAAATTTCAGAACACTCTTCCTAATCTAATATAAGGACTATCAACAACAATGGTAGAGTGAGGAGCAACACATTAGATAATCTCAGTGGTGACTATTTTAATGTAGCACACCAAATTTATCATTCATCAGCAACTGATGCAAATTCTGTATATCAAGGGTGATAAAATAAATAAAAGCTTTACAACTTTTTCATTTTTCTGAACATTTAAATGTGGTCATTAAAATCATTCTGTTTCATTTTTTTTCTCCATCACAAATTTTGCTGTCTTATTTCTCTCATGAAATGCTTAAAGCTAAAAAAAATATTCTATCCATTTAAATAAGCTTAAGTGCATCTGAAAGAGGAAAAATAGTGTTCTTCAACTATTGACAGTGATAGTCAGAAACAATTAATTTGGGGTGAAATAGATAAAATGAAAGTGAAATCTATTTTCTACTGAAAAAGAGCCTGACATTTTGTAAAACTATGTGTGATATGGTATTTCATATGAATTACTACACTCATTGATAAAACAGAATTCCTGAGTCGTCTTAAACTGTTCTCTTGTTGGTGAATACCCACCTCTCCTGTGTGCGGAGCCCCTACTTCACACAGAGTTCGGAGCACCTAGGTCACATGACCATGCATGTCTTTAAGCCTATTTTAAGTGTCTTAACTTTGCTACCGAGAATATTTTAAAATATTTTCTAAGTACTTTAAAACAATTTTATGTACACGAACTGTCTGGTTTTATTCATGCATCTTGATTTTAGTTTATCTTCTGTAATATATTGTAAAATATTGTATTAAGTTTGTTCCTGCCATTTGCTCACTATGAATGATCTTATGACACAAGTGCTCTGTAGGAATGTTCTCTAAGAAAGCTGAGAAAATAATTTCCTTTGCCCATTAGTTGTAAAATACCTGATAAATGCAACATTCCTGCACTTGTGACGTTTCATTTAACTGCATTATCTCAATGTCAGATTTACACTTATAAAATTCTATGCAATCGAATAAGTCCTCTTAAAACTAATGTAGACTGTAATATTGATCATGCCAAACAGTTTTGAATTGCAGCACCACGGACTAGACAACATACTGTTTGCACAAGCGACTCACTGAATAATGTATTGCTGCTTAGGTTGAAGACGCATGAAATAGCTCAGTTGTTAGTAAACTACTTAAATGCACTTTGCTAACCCGAGTAAAACAAATGTATAAGGATATTAAAAAAAAACACCAGGAATGGAAGGCATCAGATTTTTGTGTTAATTTTAACAGCACTCCACTAGCAGCATTTGAATTTGCCCTTTGGAATCATTATCAATTCATTTGAGGACTCATATAAACATTGATAAAGGGCTCCAGGGAAACAGTGGTGGGAATGTTCACAGCACTGCTTTGGGAACACAAAGCTTTCATTGCAAAGTGTGTGCTGACAGTGGGCACTCCTAAGATTCTTAAGACTGCTTTAATGGCATAAAATATCAGGTTAAAGAAAGGAGACAGTTCACCTCTTGCTTATTCTACTATAGGTGAGGTAATATTTTTTAAAATATTTTCTAAGTCACAGCACTTTATATACATAATTGTTATTGGAACTAGAAACACAATTATTCAAAATACAAATTGGGACCATTCCATGAATAATTAGATATGTTGTAGTCAATTCCCATCATATTTCTTAAACCGAATTATCCATGGTGTAGACACCCAATAGTATTGCTCTTGTTGGATTAAACTGAACTGAAAATGCTCAAAAGCCAATCGTGTGAAAGTATCTCTTAAGAACCTATAAAATAATTTTATATTATATAATAAATATAAAGCAACAAAATAACATAAATAAATTCACTTTGGAAATAACTTCTCATTACTGAAGTTGCATTGAATTTCTTCATATTTTCCCTTTTATAACATGAAGTCATATTGACTATTTTTTGTCTGTGTGTACTTATCTAAATATTTCAACACTAACTCAAGGGTTAACTTATTTATGAGATGTGGAGAGTTACTTTATTGATTAAATGCATTTTTTTCCACAGAAAGTCTATTCCTTCACGCTGAAAGTCACTGTAAATAACACCCTCGTGCTAAATTTGCTAATTCTGTTAGACTGAGCTTGCAGCAGATTTGAGTGACAGCAGTTTTTCTGAATATCTCTCCTCATGCTTCACCCCAGATTATAACTGGTACTGTCCCCTATGCAAATGAACATCTAATTAGAGACACCTCCCAATCAATAAGCCACTTTCTTATCACCAATTATATTACCTGACAAGCCCTTTCTCTCCAGTCCTGGCCCACCAAGAATCTTCATTCATTTTCTCTTCTTCTTCTCTGCAAAGTGAACTGATCCCGCATAATCCCCGGAATAATGTAGTTTTTCTGTGGAAGAGCAGCTTCCCTTGCCCCCTTTTACATCAAGCTAATGGAGCCAGTAGGTATCCTATTGATCTTTTCTCTCTATGGTTTCCACAAGGATTTGACAGACTTCCTTACAGGTTAAACATCCCGGCTTTCTGAAGTGGTTATAAAGCTTTGTTTTTGATTTTTCTAACTTTTTTTTGAAACCCTTGCTCATCTGTAAGCTTTAAAAGCTCAGTTGATGCCATGCAGAGCGAAGCCTTATTTCTTTGCAGAACTAATCTAGACACTGTCTAGTGTTGAGTACAGTTGTCTGATTCAAATCTTCTGTTCCAAAGCAGATGACATCTAGCTAGATGTCACCATAAGAGCCTAACAATGACAATTCACTTATCCCTCAGAAAGAATCAATTCTCCCACAATGCATCTGTCAGAGAACTCTCACTCAGTAAAAGCAATTTTTCTAGCTGTCTGACACTGTAATTGCTCTTAAATTTTCAATGAACGTTTTACAAGGACTCCCCTGAACCATGATGAAAAACTTAACTTTTTTCTAAAAATGAGAGGCTGACAGGATGAAAGAGGTCTTTCTCTTTAAAGCCGCGCTTGCTGGAGTAGGAATTCTTTCATATCATCAACAAGCTGTTGAATAGAGGATAGATTACTTTCCATTTATTTCATCAATCAGATTAAAGGCTCTCCTTCACAATGCCCTTTAAACAAGAGCTGTTTATGATGTCCTCCCAGGTTTGACTTTAATGTAGTTTTAAATCACTATGGGCAGTGGGATGGGGTAGAATATAAATATGACGGATTTCTGACAACATTTACGGGTTGCATATATTTCGGTCATTATCTTCATTCTTGTCATAAAAGAGAGGTAAACAGAAGAAGAAAAACAACCAGAGATTTGCTATTCTTTAGCCTGAAAAAATATTCAACACAATTTCCTTTTATGATCAGCCGGCAGAAATGCCAAGCATAGCAATGATTTTTTTTCCCTTTCAGACCAGCAATTTAAAGAAAAAAATTTTAAAAAGGCAGGTATTTCTTCCTTTCTCTCCTAAATATGTTTATAAGCTTTAAAATTGGAACTTTGAGTTCAATTTGAGAATTGAGATTATAAGACTATATAGGTAGGGTGGTTAATCACCCATTTTAAGATTTTACAAAAATAAAACAGCAAAGATCTATTTGTTATTTTATTATTAATATAATGGTCTTCTCAGAATGAACATTTATGTGTCGAATAAGTCAATATAAATCCTTTAATATGTTTGTGTGTACAAGTATGTGTATTCAATGACTAAATGAAAAAAAAATGTGTGAAATTTCTTAGTTTAAATATATAATGTGCCTGTAATCAAGTCTTCTATTTTAGATATGTAGTGATTTCACAACTGACTGAAGAGAATATATAATTAAAATTTATATATCTAATAGAAATTGCTCCCAAATGAAGGGAGGAAAATTTTAATGTAATTGTAGAATTAAAAAACAAACAAACAAACTAGCGGGGCATGGTGGTATATGCCTTTAATTTTTAATTTTTTTTTTTTTTTTTTTGGTGGTACTGGGGTTCCTGGAAATCCTTATACCTCTGGGCTATACTCCCAGATCTATTTTTATATATATATTTTAAATTTGGAAACGGTCTTTTAAGCCAGTGAAGCTGGCTTTGAACCTGCGTGGATCCTCCTCTCTCTGCCTCCCAAGCGTGGGGATTACAAGCATGCGCCACCACGCCTGGCCAGTATTTGCTTTAATGTCAGTACTTGGGAAAATGAGACAAGAGGATCTCAGGCTCAAGGCCAGATTTGACAACTTAGTGTTACCCTAGGCAACCTAGTGGGACCTTGTGGGGGTATAGCTCAGAGGTTGAATGCCTCAAGGTTGAATTCCCAGAAACCTCTCTCCCCCCCACACAGAAATTGTCGGAGGGAGTCTCACAACCATATTGTCCTCTCTCTTACACTGTATAGAACCTTCTGAGCTATAGCTCTGCTACTTTTTTTTCTTTTTTGTATGGTGCTGGGGATTGAACCCATGGGCATTCTACCTCTGAGCTATACCCCCAGCCCTGTATTTATTCTTTATTTCGAAACAGGCTCTCACTAAGTTTTGGAGGGCTTCACTAAGTAGCCGAGGGTGGCCATGAACCTGGCTCCTCCTGTCTCAGCCTCCCAAGTGCTGGGATTACAAATGTGTGCCACCATGCCCAGCTAGCTCTGCTACTTTTTAATCTGCTGAAACCCCTTCAATAACCGAAACCTTACCCTATTTTTAGACAGTTGATATGTTTTCACACAATTCTGTTTGTCAAATACTTTCCTAATATTCGGCCCAAACATTCATTTTGTGACATATTACCCATTATTTTATATGACACTGTATTTATATAATCTAATTAAAAAATTTTATTGGTACATTGTAGTCATACATCTTAATGGGGTACAAGATGGTAGAGGCACACATGCACACAGCACTCATTCAGCCCTTCCCCAATTCCTTCCCTCCTCATGTTTGGCTTAGTGATTGATTTTGATATGTTTATGAATGTACATCATGTACATTAGAGAATTCCCTCTTCCCCTCTCCCATCCCCCTCAGTTAGGTTGCTTTATTTGCTCATCTATAGTATCTCCTTAAATTTTAAAATATTTAATTTTAAAATAACTAATTGGCAACAGTAAGTATTCAAGTGTTGAAAATTTATGAAAACAAGTTCATGTGTCCTTTTCACTGTCTGAAGCTAGTCATTTTCCACAAGAGTGCCCCATGTCTTCATTGCAGTAGTTTAGCAGGAACAAACCACCTAAGTGTGTCCTGTTAACAGTTTCACTGAATGTCTGTGTAGATGTCTGCAGTAAACAGATTGTTTACCCAAAGAAGAAAAGTGAGATTTAGGAGCACTGAGTTCACCAAGTCATGTGGTGAGTAACCCGAGTCAAAGTTCCAGCCACCTCTATTCTACTCCAACGGCCATTATCTGTACCTGATTCCACACTGCTGCGAGTTCTCAATTATTTAATTAATTAATTTTTGGTGCTAGGGATTAAACTCAGGGGCTATACCTTACAATCTATTTTTATTTTTTATTTTGAAACAGGGTCTTACTAAGTTGCTGAGGTTGAACTTGAATCTGGGATCCTCTTGACTCAACCTCCCAACTACTGGGACCCCAGGTGTGAACCACCATGCCCAGCTGCTTCTATTCCCTTTTATACCAATATCCCATTTCTGTTTATCTTTTGACTGTACTTTTCTACAAGTCATAGCAGAAAGTAGAAGAGAAAATAGTCAAGGTCATGGTGCTATGATTCAGATAAGAGCTATGATAGTTATGACCAGGGGTCAGTGAAGAGGAGTTTGGAAGGCAAGTGGACAGAGTTAACATCTCTCTCTATGAGTACCTTGTCTTTGTCTTTCTCTTCCTTCTTTTTACTTCCTACTTTTTTTCTTTTTCCCTCCCTCCTTATGTTTCCCATTTCTTCCACAGTGATATATAGCATCCAAGTCATGGATAGACTTGAAAACCATACTCCTCAATATTCCACTTAGCAAATTTCATCTGGCAAGTGTCAATTTATTAACTGGCAATCTTTCTTTCAGTGACCAATTCCCATGGATAAACCTGATCATCAAATCCCATTTTCCTCAAACTGTCAACAACCCATTAAAGTTTTATCCACTGCTTGTATCTGTGTCTTCCTTTGTTTCGGACATTGTCCTAATCAACTCCCTTAAGACCGTATCAGAAATAATCACTTATTTGGTGTGACTTGTTATAGTGATTTAAAAAATATTGTTTCTGCTGATTTCTTTCCTCCTCCTCCTCCTCCTCCTCCTCCTCCTCCTCCTCCTCCTCCTCCTCCTCCTCCTCCTCCTTCTTCTTCTTTTTAGTACTGGAGATGGGACCCAGGGGCATTCTACCTCCAAGCTATACCCCCAGCCCTATTTTTTTATTCTTAATTTTTAAACAGGGTCTCTCTGAGTTGCAAAGGGCCCCACTAAGTAACTGAGGCTGGTCGCGAACTGCAATCCTTCTGTCTCAGCCTCCCAAATGCTGGGATTACAAGTGTGTGCCACTACACCAAGCTTCAATTTATCCTTTTTAAGGTATAATTTGTGTAGCACTTGACCATTAACTTTTTGTTAGCCTTAATTAATAATGTGACTTATATTGATTGTACATGTATTATTAAAATATGAATTCATCTTAGAGACTCTGACATTGATCTCTTCATGAGGTGATTATGGATGGAGGGGTAATTTTTAGTTATGGAGTGAGAATTATGTTCTTGAAAACTCCCTTAGTTTCTGGAGATATCTTTTGTGTGTGTGTGTGTGTGTGTGTGTGTGTGTGTGTGTGTGTGTGTGGTACTGGGGATGGAACTCAGGGGGATTCTACTTCTGAGTTATACCCCCAGCCCTATTTTTTATTCTTTATTTTGAAACAGGGTCTTACTGAGTTGTAAAGGGTCTCACTAAGTAGTAGCTGAGGCTGTTCTTCCCAAATTCTGGGATTACAAGCATGTACCACCATGCCAGGCTTGGAGATATGTTTCTGTCAGTGTCTTATTTCATAGATTCATGTGTTCATTTCTTTGTTCTATTTACTCTGGGGTTTGGTCGTGCTTGGAGAGACCACATGGAGAAGAGGATCTAATTTGATTTTAGTTTTATTCTGTCAATCTGTTCTTATTATGACTTCCGATTTTACTATGGAAACCGAGTTTCAGTTGAGATCTTCCTGTTTCTTCTAAGGATACCTATCAAGGTAATGCGTTTTACCTGTAGGAGACTCATTCTGCCATGCACTATGACTCTTTATCCTTCAAGTTACTTGATTTACTAATTACTCTCTCTCCTATGCCTGTGAACCTCTGCTTGCTACTTTTCTTTTAGCAAATAAACATGCTTAATTTACTGTCTTTAAAATGTTTGAATCCTGCACAACAACATGCCCACATTCTCAAGTTATTCTTTTTCTTGTTAGAGTCAAGATTCTTAAAATAGACCCAATTCGACATAACTGTATCCTTCTTTCTGACAGTACTCAATCCTGTAGAATCCAGCTTTAGACCGATTTCACTAAAATTTCCGTTAAAGTCACTGTTGTCGTTTGAATCCTAAGTGTCCTCAGAGGCCCACATTCTAAAGTCTTGGTTCAAAGCCCACAGCACTGCTGAGAGCTGGTGGAAATCTTAAGAGGTGGGCCCAGTGGAAGGTGTTAAGTCACTGCATTCCGGCTTTAGAAGGAGACTGTAAGATCTTGGTCTCTTTTTTCTCTCTTTTTGACTGCTGGACATGAGTTAAAAAGTTTTCTCTGTGATATGTTCCTTCTACTAATTGCCTTCAGAAACCCAAAGCAATGTGACCAGTCAGATACTGAAACCTCCAAACCTGCCAGCCACAGTAACTCTTTATTCTCATAAACTGTCTATCTCCAATTGTACCAATAGAAAGCTAACATGACTACTAGTGGTATTCATATCTTTTCTTTTCTTAGTTTTTTTATATTAGATACTATAACCTACATGTTGAATTCTGTTTTTTATTTTATTTTTTATTGGTGCATTGTAGTTCTACATTTTAATGGGGTACGAGATGGTGGAGGCATATATGCACACATCACTCACTAGAACTTACCCACTTCCCACCCCAATCACTCCCACCTCCCTCCTTCTCATGTTTGGCTTAGTGATTAATTCTGATATGTCTGTGAATATACAGCATTCCCCTTTTTCCCTCCTATCACTCTCAGGTCTCTTTATTTGCTCATCAATGGTTTTTCCTTCTTCATATAGAGTTCCACCTATGACTCTTTTTCTTCCTAGCTTCTGTTCTAGTTATTTACAACTTTTTCTGCCTGCACTTGAAGTATAAGTTTTTTGTAAAGTTATATTTCTATATTTTTATTTATTTTTTTTGGTGATATTGGTAATTGAACCCAGGGATGCTCTATCACTGAGGTACATATCCCAGATCTTTTCATTTTTAAAATTTAAACAGAGACCTACTAAATTACCATAGGCTGGCCTCAAATGTGCAATTATTCGGTCTTATCTCCTAAATACTTAAATTACAGGTGTATATCTTTGCACCCAGCTATTGTTTAACTTTTTATACATATTATATTACCTTTATAGAAGAACACATTCAAATCAAAGGCTTGAACCACTGACTATGAAATTGTTATCTTTGTTTAGGCTACTCTTTGAGACCTAGATGCAAACATTTGATCACAGAGATGTATAATTTTACCATTCTTTTACTACCTGAACAAATAAAGCTGATACTTCTTTTCCCACTTGGTTTCATAGTCCCCTTCTGAGTTTGAATCTAAAGAAGAAGCATGACCTTTAATGAGCATTTTTGGAATTCCTCTTGAAATTAAACCAAGAAGCCTATTGAGGTGGTGCACACTTGTTTTCCCAGTACTTGGGAGGCTGAGACAGGAGGATCACAGGTTCAAATCCAGGCATAACGACTTTTCTAGGCTTTCAGCATCCTAGAAAGACATTGTTCCCAAGTAAGTAAAATAATGCTGATGTTGTAACTTGGAAGTAGAATGCCTCTGGGCTCCATTCCCAGCAGAAAAAATAAAATAAACCAATGAGCATGGAATTAGAAGAAATAAAACAGATGGAAACTGTCTACCTTCCCCAGTGCACCTCTAACTACTAACCTTATCTAAGTTTGCCACCCTCTGACTTCTATCCTGTGGGGTTAGCTATGTGAATGATTGGCATCAGTCAACTACTCTTTACGGTATTCATCTTTGTTATTCCTTGGGAGCCATCTCTCCTCACCACCTGGCAGCTTCGCTTCTTCCAATATTCCCTTTCTTGTGCACCATCATTTCTTTCTGGAACACTTCTATGCTGGAACATTCTCATGAGCATGTCCCAGACTTAGAAAGCATTACCTTTGCTTTCTTTCCTTCTTCAGCAATGTCTTACATGTTTTGTTATGTTTCAAAGCTAATATACAAAGAGAGACATTGTGGTGTGTTCTTGTAATCCCAGTACTGGGGTGGCTGAGACAGGAAGAGTACAGGTTCACAGACAGTATCAGCTACTTAGTGAGCCTCTGCAATTTTGTGAGACCTTGTTCCAAAATAAAGATTAAGAAGTAGGGCTGGGGGTGTAGCTGGGAGGTAGAATGGCCTTGGGTTCCATCCACATACTGCAAAAACAAATAACAACAAAAAAACTAATATAGAAAATTTTTCCTACAGTTGATATTTCTATTTTTTTATTTTGAATTTTCTCCTCCATTCACTCCATCTTCACCAGGCTCTGAAACTGCTCCTGTTAGTCCTGATAACCTCGAATTCAGAAGTCACTGTGCTACTCTCATTGTCTTTTAATCTTTCAACAGCATTTGGCAAACTTGATCATTTCCTAGTCTGACCATACAAATTGTAAACCACCTCTCTGACAACTCTCAACACTCTAGGTCCTTGTTAACATGGTTTACTTCTGAATTTATTTCCATAGGGAAAACCTACATTTTATACTATGCATTTCATATCTATTATGTTTATCATTTTATTATCTGTCTTTCTCAGGAGAATATAACATAAAAGAACAGGAATTTTATTTGAATAAAGGAAAGAACTTCTTATGAATACTTGTTTCTGTTGGCATTAAATATATTCTATTGGTTCTGCTTCTCATTTTTTCTTAGTCTCTTCTAAATTGTACAAGACTTAAGGTCTGAATTTTAAGCTGTTTTTCTTCTTTAGTTATAGTTTCTCCTTAAATAATCTTTTACAGATCTATGGACCTAACTCTCTGTATTCCTTAGACTGCCTAATTTATAAGTACAGTCTTGACCTTTTCCCTGAACTTTACTCTCATATACCTGGCTGCCAACTTGATCATAAATTTTAGAGCACTTCCTAGAATAGATATTTCCAATTGTGAACACTCACAATAAATACATAGGGATCTTAGATGAATATTCTTTAGTATTTTTTCCCTAATAGAGTTAAGGAACTTTCTGAGAAGTTATTTAAAAATGCAAATGTGCTTTTATGTTTTTAAGTTTTCAAGAAGATGCTCAGTGCATTTATATTAGAGCACTTTCCAAAGCCAACCAGAACATCCTAGAAATGAAAAATGTTTAAGTCCAAATCCCCTTATATTGCCATTTTAAAAACCTGCAGACCAAGCAATTAGAATGTTGTAGTCCTTAAAATATGAGGCCATATTTCTACTACAGCTAATTGATTTTACATCTGGCATGTGACGGAATTTATGAAACTTGAATAGTGTCTTTGTTTATGCTCTAAAGGTTCAAGATGAATCTTCTATATCACCATCCTTAAGCAGAAATAATCCGCTCTGAAAATGAGATTTCAAAAGTAAATATAGGTAGTCTTAAGATCCCATGTAGGAATGATTTCTTTTAAATATCTGGATGATTTTTGTACATTTCATGTATTGAAACAAACAATAATTGATTATCAATCATTATGAGAAAATAGAATAGTGGAAAGTATCCAAAGGAAAAGTGACATTTAAGTACATTGATAAATAGAAAAGAAGATAAGAATTTAAAAAATGACTTCTTGTTGGAATAAGTAGAGACAGAAGAGGAGAGGGAAGGGACTAACATTTATTAAGCGTCATGTGCACCCTAAGAAACAATAGCTAATGTTTACTGGGAACTTATTATGGGACAGGTGTTTCTCTGAACACTCAATATGTATTTACTCTTGTTATTCACTAGAACCCTATGAAGTCACTTGATTATTATCCTCACTTCACAGCTAAAACAAAACAAAATAAAACAAAACTGAGACATAAAGAGGTTAAGCCCTTGGTAAAAGTCACGTGAGGGATTGGGGAGAACTGGGATTCACACCCAGGCAGTCTGGCTCCAGAGATCATGCACTTAAACTTTATGATATATGGTTTCTTCCAGTATTGAATGCTTACTCTGCCAGAACAGTTTTAAAGGATTTACATCCATTATATCTTTTAAATTCAATAGAAAAGAAGTAAGGCGCAGGATCGCTGGTCTATCTTACATCAATATATTAGTTAGCTGTCCACATCTGTCAGGACTGACACTCTGGCTTCTACCACAATGCGATTAGGAGACAAGGAAGTTATTTGTAGTATAAGAGGTCTCTGGTACTCCATTCTTAGAACCTTTTCCTGAACATGTATCTTGGGTAGTTTAGCTAAAATATATAAAATATTTCCAGATGCCTCTTTACTGAAAACTACCTTGTAATTTGCCATAGAATTTAGGCCATTTTTATTTAGGAAAACTGTCCTTGATTCAGTCAAAGAAGATTTAGACCAGCTTTTTGTTATTTCTTGGCACTTCTAAAATCAGGTTGAAAATGAGATTGATCCACTGTGTACTAATTGGATTATGCTGTAAATTATTTGTAAAAGTAGAACATTTTTTATCAACCCGTAATTTTTTCTAAAGTTTTTATTTTCTTTAAAAGCTTACTGAAACCATGCATTATTAAAACAACTTAGCATAAATAATATGTATAAATAGGTTTTCATAAACTTTTGTATTTAAAAGCAATATTGACAATATTTTTGTTTTCTGTATTTTCTATTCCATAGATATTAAAATATGTGATAGTCAAATAAAATTAAATTATTTTAATTAGTTACTCATTATGAATATTCCATAATTTTTATTTTTTATTATTTTTTATTTATTTATTTATTTTTTGGTGGTACCGGGGTTCCTGGAAGCCCTTCTACCTCCGGGCTACGCTCCCAGACCTATTTTATATTTTTGAAACAGGGTCTCTTACGCCAGCGCGGCTGGCTTCGAACCTGCGTGATCCTCCTATCTCCGCCTCCCAAGCGCGGGGATTATAAGCGTGCGCCACCACGCCCGGCGTCTATTCCATAATTTTTAAATGTGTAAATTTCTTTTTTGTGGTGGTGGTACTGGGGTTCCTGGAAGCCCTTCTACCTCCGGGCTACACTCCCAGACCTATTTTTATATTTTTTTATTTGGAAACAGGATCTCGTAAGCCAGCATGGCTGGCTTCGAACCAGCACGATCCTCCTGTCTCCGCCTCCCAAGCGCGGGGATTACAAGCATGTGCCACCACGCCCGGCTAAATGTGTAAATTTCATAGTTAGCTTTAGGTAAGAACTCAATAAGAGAATATACTTTAATGAAGTGAAGAAAGAATTAAATCATTTCCTTAGAATAAACTCCTAAATAATTTTAAAATTGATGTTTCTGAGGACAACCAATCGGAACAGCTATTATTGTGTCAAAAATAACTTCTTAAAATGAAAAAGTTTGAGTCTTTAACTATGTTTTCTAGATGCTCTGTTAGTCCTCAAAATTGACACAACCACATTATGTGTAGAGAATATGAATATATGCAAATATTGACCTCTAAAATAGGACCTTTTCAATCTTCTAAATTAAATTTAAGTAAAGGTGACTAAGATCATGATACGGATATTATGAAGCCTGATGAAATGGAGACATTTTTCTATGTTTGAACTGCATATTCTAAATTTGTGATTTTCACATTTTAGGTTGGATACTCTATTAATTATAAATACAGGAACTGTGACAAATAGTTCCTTAACATTTCAGTATCTGAGCAAAATAAGTGTTATTTTTTTGCCTCCATAAATATACAGTGAGGATGTACCTTGTGAGCATATGCGCTCCTCTACTTGTGATTCAAGTCTTAGGCTCCTTCCAACGTGCAGCTCTGCCATGGTCCAGGGCCCACAT
The DNA here is from genome assembly GCF_963383645.1 of Muscardinus avellanarius. Taxonomy (NCBI): domain Eukaryota; kingdom Metazoa; phylum Chordata; class Mammalia; order Rodentia; family Gliridae; genus Muscardinus; species Muscardinus avellanarius. Next base: position 41,836,721 of record NC_137786.1, read on the forward strand.
TTAAATCTAATGCACAAGAGGAGAAAAAGTGTGTGGAGTCTTACACACTTCTCAAAATGTCAGTTCATTGAAAAATGTGGCTGCATTTCCATGTCTGCATGAAAATAAAGCTGGGAAGAAGTCTCTTTCTGGCCAGGCACTGCTAAGTAATGGTTTACTTAATTAATTAATTATGAATGTGTATAAATCACCTTATCAAAACAACTATAAACTTGTTTAAAACCTGAGAGAATTCCTGAGGTTAAACACACATAACTCTGGATGGAGGTAATACTGGAAAAGACAGGAAGCATGAAGGCATGATTAATGTCACGCTGAGTCAACATGGTTCATTCAGTTTAATATACTGTCTGTGGATATAACACTTATAGCTGATTTGTAGAAGTCAGATAGGATATACAAGTTGGCCTAAGACAGTCAAGAATACATTCCTACCGGGTATAGTGGTAGAAGTCTGTAATCACAGCATTCAGGAGGCTGAGACAGGAGGATCGCAGTTCGCAGACAGCCTCAGCTACTTAGTGAGGTCCTTTGCAACTCAGTGAGACCCTGTTTCAAAATAAAGAATAAAATATAGGGCTGAGTGTGTAGCTTGGAGGTAGAATGCCCCTGGGTCTCATCCCCAGTATGACACACACACACACACACACACACACACACACACACACAAAAAAAAAAAAAAAGAATATGTCACTGACATCCTCCTAACTGCTACTAAGGACAAGTAAGTCATATTGTTTTTCTTTTCTAGTGCTATGAGTTGTAGTGATAATCCTTTCTCCATGTCTACCTTCTCCATACTGCAAGAGAATTTCATCCTTTTGTAGATGATCCTTCGCTCTGTGGTCATATGAGTTGCTTTTCTTTGGACGATATCTGATATTCCAGATACAAATGCATAAAAGAACATAAGGTTTTGTCTTTTGTTTCTACTATTCTTCCTGATGCCATCCAGGGGTCTGAGCCCTCATCTTCCTCCTCATACAGCCTGGTATCCCTGAGAGCAGCCACTCTGCATTGTTTCCTAGACAGTAACTGATTGCTAGTCCCAGTCAAGTGAGAATGAAATTTGTCTTCTGTTTGCCTAAATGTGTGCCCTGGCTTTTGCCTGTCTTGGTCTTATTTTCTGCTATAATTTACAGAGCCTTCTAGAAATGAATGAATGCAGTAGAGACAATCCTAAACAGTTTGATATTTTTCTCCTTTAAGAACTCTAAAAGAGTCAATTATGTTAAGTAAAAATCCCCAATAAGGCAAATCCATAGAATGAAATATTTTTCTTCACTCCTTATATAAGGGAAAGTAGCCTATACCGATTCTCTGGTTCTATAATTTTTCTTCATTAAATCTTTACTTTAGTAAAAAGAAAAATGGATTGAAAAAGAAATCTTTCATATAATTATAAGGTCTCTCTCCCTAGTATTTCATGACAATATATAAAGGGAATATAGGATATTATATGAGTGTGGGCTTTGGACTCATTGCCCAACTCCGAATTCTGGCTTTACCTCCATACATCTTTGGGAAAGGAGAAGACCTGCTTCTCTCTTTTGTAACTTCATTTATCCATATGTAGGAAGAGAAATAGTAGATATATCTAGGGATATTATGATACAAAAATAATTTGGAATAATGGAACAAGCATAAAATTTTGCATGTAATATATTTAGTGTTCACTCAATGTGGCTCTTAGTAGGTCATTGGGTTAATACAGAGTAATTCTATAAGGGAAACACATTTATTGGATCTTTCTTCTTTTCTTTCTCTCTCCCTTTCTTTCTTTCTTTCTTTCTTTCTTTCTTTCTTTCTTTCTTTCTTTCTTTCATCTTTTCTATATCTTTTCTTTATTTTTCCTTGTAATGGGGGTTGAATCCAGGGTCATCTACCTCTGAGCTACATCCCTAGCCCTTTGAAATTTGAAATCGAGTCTCTCTGTGTTGCTGCAGCTGGCCTTGAATTTTCAATCCTCCTGTTTTAGCTTCCCAGATACAGGAATTACATGCATGTGCCTCTGTACCTGGCTTGTATTTCATTTTTAAAACCAAAATATTTGCTAGTTTTAAATTCCAAGTATTTCAGAGTATTTTTATTACTTAAAGCTTAATATAGGTCACCTTGAAATAAAAAAAATTAAATAGTGATAGCTATGAACTATGAGTATACAGAATAAATATTTATTCATTAACATAGATTTTTCTAAAATAATGACATATAAAATCTAGCAGTGGCCAGGTGTGGTGACGCACGCTTGTAATCCCCTCACTTGGGAGGCGGAGACAGGAGAATCGCGCAGGTTCGAAACCAGCCTCGCTGGCTTAAGAGATCCTGTTTCCAAATAAAAATATAAAAAATAGGTGTCTGGGAGTGTAGCCCGGAGGTAAAAGGATTTCCAGGAACCCCAGTATCACCAAAATTAAAATAAAAATAAAAAATAAAATAAAAAATAAAATCTAGCAGTGATTTTAGAGTTGTTTACTATTTTATATTGCAATTGTTTAAAATTTTATAATGTAACTCCAAAAGTTAATTAGAGCTTACTTACTTTCCTTCAGAAGCTAAAATTATATTGAATATACATACATCTGTGTGTGTGTGTGTGTGTGTGTGTGTGTGTGTGTGTGTGTGTGTGTTTGTATTCAATATCTTAGCCTTTTTTTCCTAAGATACTGTAAGGACACCTACAGTTGGGAAAGACAAAAGCCATAAACCACTTAACTTTAAGTGATTTGTGACAATTTCCTAACATTTAATTATTTGTCTTAAGTTGTGAAATCATATTTGTTATGTCTAATTTGCAAACAGGGAAGAAAATTTGTGAATATAGAACCACAATAATAAATAAGCATCTGTATTTTAATACCTGGAAAAATAAAAACTATTTAGAGTCTACATATATTCCTTGACTGTTGAATAAGCAGCTTCTTACTGGGTATACAGATTTTCTTCTGTGAGAATCCATGTTGCTAATCTTATCATAAAATAAGATTTTGGTAAAGGAGACACTAAGATGTGCAGGAAAGAGGTTGAAAACAAATGTCATCCTGTGACAAAGGAATAAACCCAACTATGTAACATGGTTTGGAAATGAAAGAAATTTTACATTACCATAAGCAGCTTACAGATATCAGCCCATTATTTAAACCCAAAGTGTACTTGTTAAAACACTGCCGTACAATAGATTCATGCCTTTTCGTTTCAATTAGCAGAGTCATTTATTACCCACTAAGATGTGAAACTGCAAGGTGAGGTTCAAGTGTCACCGAGGGTGTCTTCATCACTTCAATATCATTGCCTTAAAAGGCGCTGACCAGAAGAAGCAGATGACCTCATTTCAAAATTATTACAGTACAGAGAACTCAGTTCCAACATTATAATTCATTGTCTCGTGGAATATTTCAAATTTATTATCAGTTTCCTGACACATAATGGCTAATCGTTAAGGATAGCCACTTTAACATAATATGAATACGCATTTCTCTATAGGTAATACAACGGTTCCTGCATTAGCATTATTGACTAAGGTGCATTTAACTTCTTCACTAATACTTAATGGAAGGTTAATGTATAAGTCAGGAGATTAAATGGCTTTTACTTAAAACAAGTATATTGATTAAAATAACTTAGTGAGATTTTTAAAGCTGATGATATAAAAAGTCACACATTTTAATATTTTATTTAATATTAAGAGCAAATTGTAGAGTGCAACAGATTAAGATTAGTGGGAGTTACTGCACTAATTACTTGTGGAACTGATTCTTGCTCATAGGTAACAAATGGATATTGTATATTGAAAGGCAGCAAATCAGTCTGGTCATTTGGGGCATTCAAGGGGTTCCTCTGTTGAAGACTTTCTATTGTTCTTGCAATGTCCTTCAGGAATGCCTTCCTTGTATCTTACACCTGGCACCATTAAAAGATAAAATAACTTCCCCAAAACAGAGCTACTATTCAATGTCATTGAAACATAGCTCTGTTTCCTTTTTCTCCCCTTGCGTTCTGTTGTTATTTAAATCTGTGTTAAACTCAATCCATGGAATGCTTGAGGTGAATTAGTGGATGTTACTTTATCGTCTCTTTTCTTTGCTCAAAACCCAATATTCCACCAGTATAGTAGACTAACAAATTGGCCTTGTAATAATATGACACATGATGCCCAAGATCATTCACTTCTTTGATTCTGTTTCTTTCTAGTAATACTCGGCCACCTCATCTATTCATCTTTTCTGTTTAAGGTAGCACACAGTTACACCTGCAAGGTCTCGCTCAGTTTTAACCTGAGCTTTGTATGTGGGATATTTGATCTCAAGGAAAAGGGTTCACATAAACATTGCACCAGTGTGACTGAAGAGAAGAACATATACCAGGATTGCAGTATGTTCTGGAACTGAAAACAAGGTGGAAAAATTAGGCAACACAAATTTACAATGCGAAATATCTACCCTATGAAAGTGATTGTGGTAATAAAACTGCTAACATTTAAACACTACTTATCCCGGAGCCAGGGAATGGTTTTGAGTGTTTTAAATGTAATAAGTCATTTACATCTCAACACAATCTCATTAATAGGTAATTCTTAGTATCTCTAATTTACAGATGGGAAACTAAGGCTTATCACTCCTCTGTAAATGCCCAGGACCCACACAACTCCTAACAGCAGCAGCTGGAACTCCAACCCGGCAGAGCCTCTTAACCACCACCCCATACTAACTCTCTGCATTTAAAAACAGAAAAAGTTTCAGTTTACTAACTGCATCAACTCTTGATAAATTTATTTGTTAAATATATAATGAAGACATCTATTTTATAAGATTTATTGTTGAGATATTTATTATAAAATTGATTGCAGAAAGTAGCATAATCCATATAGCCAAACTATCATGCTGTCATATAGTTAGAGCTTTGTAAATTAGAATCGTTACTACCTGTGATTACTATAATATTTCAATTCCATGCTTTTTTACTCTTTCAACAGACTTTTCCTTTAGCTAATGCTAATCATATGCTTGGACTACGCCTTGGTAAATAAGAGTTTGGGGGTTTATAGTTTAGTGAGGAGCAATAAGCACTAAACACATTATTTTTTTTCCAAAGGTCTTTCAAAAGTCTTGTGTTGAAGGCTTGATCTCCAGCCTGTGATAAGGACATTTTAGGATCCCAGCCACTTCCTGTTACTCTCTGCTTCTGGTCCCAGGAGGTGAGCAGCTTGGCTTCACCACACCCTTTCTACTAAGATGTTCAGCCTCACCACTGGCCCCAAAGCACTAGGCAAGTGACTATGATCTGAAACCTTTGAGAGTAAGAGACAAAAGAAATCTCTCTCCTTATACGTTTAGTTTCTCAGGTTTTCACCAGTTACAAATCACAAAAGATAGGGATTCCTACACAGAAATTTCTAAGGTAATTAATGTTGAAGTATTATAAATTTTCATCAAATTGTTTTAACATATTTGTTTCTCAAAGTATGAATGGAGAGAAGGTATGGTGGCACATACCAGTAATCTGCATACTTGGAAGGCTGAGACGGGAGGATCACAGGTTTTAGGCAACCCTCAATAATTTAGTGAGATCCTTAGTGACCTGCCAAGATCCTGTTCAAGATAAAAATAAAAGGGGTTGAGGGTATAGCAGAAAGGTAGAATGCCCCTGGATTCAATTCCTTAGTAACACACATAAACACGCGTACGTGTGCGCACACACACACACAGTGGAGAAATAGTAATTCAATTCTTAATGTGTAATAATGAACAAGACTAGGATTCTATGTACCCCCTCACTGATTTTTTTTTTTTTCCTGAGAGTAAAGAATAGTTCCCTTAATAATAGCTGGGTATGGAAGCACACACTTGTAATCACAGTATGTGGGAGACAGGAAGATCACAGGTTAGAGGATAGTCTCAGCAACATAGCAAGAGTCTCAGTAATTTAGCCAGACTCTGTTTCAAATAATAATAATAAAAAAAACATAAAAAGGGACCGGAGGTGTGGCTTGGAGGTAGAATGCTCCTAGGTTCAGTCTTCAATACCACCAAAAAAAAAAAAAAAAGAAGAAGGAGAAGAAGAAGAAGAAGAATAAGAAGAAGAAGAAGGAGAAGGAGAAGGAGAAGGAGAAGGAGAAGGAGAAGGAGAAGGAGAAGGAGAAGGAGAAAGAAAGAAAGGGAGGAGAACTTTAATAAATCATAGATTTTAAATGAGCATTTCAGAAAAAATAACTTTTATTACTCAAACTGAATTTCAATGCATTAATTTAGCCTTCTGGATTAGAAACCATTTTAAAACATAGTTCCAAATTACTATTTTTCCCCGTTTGTTCTACTTTTTCAATCATCAAATATTGGAGAAGGAAGTGCAACAACACTTGAAGTTGTTTAGCTATTTCACTCAGCAGACTTTCATGTGTTGCACTGAGATTTAGTTTCGAGGGAGCGGGAATCTTGACTTCACTGAGATTTCTGATATTGAAAACTAAGAGCAACTACTCAATATCCTGAATAATTAGCTCTTAAATCTCTTGCTGGCAAGATAAAATACATACTTAAGTTGGAATATTTCTCACTCATAATGTAAGAGCCACATGGATTTTTATTTTCTTGATTGCTCAGGCCTCATTCTCTCTCTTTAGTCATTTCAATTCTTCTCAATACTGATGAATTAACTGTGTTGCCCCAGCTTTGTAATAGTCCTACCCCTTAACGCTACAAAATGAGACCATACTTAAAGACAGGTTCTTAAAACAAATCCTTAGGTAAGCCAGATGTGGTTGTGTGTACTTGTAATCCCAGCATTTGGGAGGCTGAGACAGGAGGATCTCAGTTTTGCGGCCAGCCTCGGCTACTTAGTGAGGCTCTTTGCAACTCAGTGAGACCCTGTTCCAAAATAAAGAATAATAAATACTTAGGTTAAAATGTATGTTCATCAAGATTGGAAAAATGGTGGCTGTAGGATGCATCACATCTCAGTAGCTGCCAGGAGGGACTGGTATGATATAATCCAGACCATGGAAGAAAACAACTTCCAACCAAAACTGCTATATCCAGAAAGGTTATTATTCAAAACTGATGGAAAAACAAAAGTACTCCAAGCTAAGGAGACTCTCAAAAAAGTTATGAATATAAAGCTAACACTAGAGAAAATACTTTAAGAAATAAACCATATAGAAGAAAACAGAAGCAAATTTCAGAACTAGAGAAGGGATGAATTTGATCAGTGGGTAAAGTAAGCAAATAAAAAATAACATTATATCAAACAGAAGATAGAATAAAAAATGGCAGGGAACAAAAATCATATTTCAATATGGTTTTTAAATATTTCAATAATAACCCTGAACGTTGAAGGACTTAACTTGCCAATTAAAAGACAAAAACTGACAATGTGGATTAAAATATTTAATTCAAATATATGCTGCTTGCAAGAAACTCACCTTACAGTCAAAGACATTCATAGATTGAAAGTGAAAAGATGGAAAAAGATACATCATGCTAATGGAGACCAAAAACAAGCAGAGGTAGCAATGCTGATATCCAACAAAACAGACTTTAAGCTAAAACACATAAGAAGAGACAAAGCAGGGCACTTCCTCTTATTAAAAGGAACTATTCGCTGGGCGTGGTGATGCACACTTGTAATTCCCGCGCTTGGGTGGCAGAGACAGGAGGATCGCGCAGGTTTGAAGCCAGCCGTGCGTCCTGGCTTAGGAGACCCTGTTTCCAAATAAAAATGTAAAAATAGGTCTGGGAGTGTAGCCTGGAGATAGAAGGGCTTCCAGGAACCACAGTACCACCAAAAAAAAAAAAAAAAAAAAAAAGGAACTATTCACCAAGAAGATATAATGATAGTAAATGTTCATACCCCAAATGTGGGTGCACCCACATTGGTAAAACAAACACTTTAAAACATCAGCTCTCAAATAGACCCAAATGCAATAATATTGGGAGACTTCAACACACTATTCATGCCACTAGATCAATTTCAAGGCAAAATATGAATTAAGACTCTTTAGAACTAAAAAAAATATAAACCAAATAGACATATACAGAATATATCAACAAGGAACAGCAGAATACACATTCTTCTTAGCAGCTCATGGAACCTTCTCCAAAATATATTATATCCTGCACCAAAAAGCAAACATGAGCAAATTCAAAAGGTGTAATATAATTCCCTGCATCTTTTCAGAGCACAATAAAATGAAGGTAGAAATCAACTACAGGAATACCAAAAGAAACTATTTAAATACATGGAGATTAGCCGGGCGTGGTGGCGCACGCTTGTAATCCCCGCGCTTGGGAGGCGGAGACAGGAGGATCGCGCAGGTTCGAAGCCAGCCATGCGCTCTGGCTTAGGAGACCCTGTTTCCAAATAAAAATGTAAAAAATAGGTCTGGGAGTGTAGCCCAGAGGTAGAAGGGCTTCCAGGAACCCCAGTACCACCAAAAAAAAAAAAAAAAAATACATGGAGATTGAATGATACACTATTGAATGCAGAGTAGGTCAGATCAGAAATAAGGGAAGAAATAAAGAAATTCCTGCAATTAAATGAAAATAGAGGAACAACATACCAATCCATGGCCAACCTAACAGAGAGAGAGAGAGAGAGAGAGAGAATGAATCAACTCAAATCATTAAAACCAGAAATGAAAAAGGGAACATCACCACAGACAGTAGGGAAATTCAAGGATTGTCAAAAGCTATTTTGAAAATTTATATTCCAATAGATTAGAAAACATGGAAGAAAATCAACCTAAAGAAATCAGTTTCTCTTCTATATGCTAACAATGAATCCACAACGAAAGAAATAAAGAAAACAATTCCATTCATAATAACTTCAAAATGAATAAGATACCTAGGAATAAACTTAACCAAAGATGTAAAAGACCTCTACAATGAAAACTATAAGGCATTAAAGAAAGAAATTGAAGAAGACCTTGGAAGATGGAAAGATCTCCCTTGCTCATGGATAGGCAGAATAAATATCATCAAAATGGCCGTTCTGCCAAAAGTGATGTATAGATTCAATGCAATTCCCATTAAAATACCAACAACATTTCTCATAGACCTGAAAAAAATCAGTTATTAATTTTGTATGGAGAAAGAGAAGACCCAGAATAACCAAAGCAATTCTCAGCAACAAGAACCAGGCAGGAGGCATCACAATCCCAGTCTTCAAATTATAAAATAGAGCAATAGTAGTAAAAACAGCATGGTACTGGCACAATAGCAGACACACAGACCAATGGAACAGAACAAACCCACACACCTATAGTCAATTGATCTTTGACAAAGGGATCAAACTCATAGGCTGGAGAAAAGACAGCCTTTTCAACAAATGGTCCTGGGAGAACTATCTATAGATTTGTAGAAAGATGGAACTAAATCCTCACCTCTCCTTGTGCACAAGAATCAACTTGAAATGGATCAAAGACTTGGAAATTAGAACAGAGACTGTGAAGTTATTAGAGGAGGGCATAGGCTCAACACTCCAATATATAGGCACAAGACCTCTAAAGCACAGTTAATTAAAACAAGAATTAACAAATCAAAACTATAAAGTTTCTGCTTGTCAAAGGAAGCCATCAAGAACCTAAAGAGAAAATTTATAGATGAAGATCTTGACCACCAATACTCTGATAGAGGCCTAATATCCAGAATACAAAGAGCTCAAAAGACTCTTCACTAGCTAAATAAATAACCTAATTAAGAAATGGGTGCCGGGCATGGTGGCGCATGTTTGTAATCCCAGCATTCGGGAGGCTGAGACCAGAGTATCGCTGTTCACGGACAGCCTCAGCTACTTAGTGAGGCCCTCTGCAACTCAGTGAGACCCGGTTGCAAAATAAAGAATAAAAAAAGTAGGGTAATGGGTGTATCTCGGAGGTCAAATGCCCCTGGGTTCCGTCCCCAAACCTGCAAAAAAAAAAAAAAAAAGACACTTCACACACACAAAAAAGATACAAATGGCCAATAGATACATGAAAAAAAAATTTTCAATATCATTAGCCATCAGAGAGATGCAAATCAAAGCTACACTGAGATTCTATCTAACCCCAATCAGAGAGGCAAGCATAAAGAAGTTAAATAACTACAAATGCTGGCGAAGATTTAGAGAATTAGGAATTGGTGGGAGTGCAAACTAGTTCAGCTGCTATGGAGATCCCTGTGGAGATTCCTTAGAAAACTGGGAATGGATCCACCATATAATGCAGCTATACCACTCCTATGTATCTTTTTAAAAGGGTTGAAATCAGAGAACTACAGTAGCATATGCATACTCATGTTCATAGCAGCACCATTTGCAATAGCCAAAATATGGAAGCAGTGTAGGTGTCTATGAACAGACGAATTAATTGCCAAATTATGGGAAATACACACTATAGAATTCTACTCAGCTATAATAAAGAACAAAATAATGCCATTCCCAAGAAGATGGAAAGACCTGGAGAACATTAAGTTAAGTGAGATCAGCCAAGCACAGAAAGAGAAGGGACATATGTTTTCTCTAATATCCTTTCCAAACTGGGGAGTATTAGGGATACCAGAGAAAGTCCAGAGAATGGAGGGGAAAACTCAGCAAAGCTAGAAAGGAAGGATAGGGGAGAAAGAATGCTGAGGTTGATTAATAGAGGAGCAACATTCGAATATATGTATAAGTATGAATGTAGCATCGTCAACCTGGACACTTATTGTCCAAAGGGGAAGAAGGGGAAGCGGGGATGGGGAGGCCACCAAGTACTATGTCAATGTATGCCATTGTCTATATGATCCACATTATAACATGAAACTATAATAAGCCAATAAAATAAAAAAATAAAATAGATGCTCAGGTAAGCATGAATAAATGTCAAAAATGTTTTTAGTATGCATGTGTATTAAACGTATCACGAAACATGCTTATATTCTAACAAAATATAGTGGTGGTTGTCCTTGTGGGTAGAGGAAATTTCATCACTGGAGAAGATGGTCATGTATCAGCTGAGAAGAGAAGACTAAAACAGGTTCTTCTCTGACAGCCCTTGAAAGGACCGACATGATGTTAAGCTCAGATATTTAGCCTCAATAACTATAAAAAAATTAATTTGTGTTATTCAGCTACCCAGTTTGTGGTCTCTTGTTATAGTAGTCCTATCACATTCAATAATTGATGGTTTTGTGCTTTTGTAGATAGACAGAAAGATAGATACATAGATGATAGATGATAGATATCTTCGTGAGTTCATCGAGCCTGTCATGTGCATTCAGAATCAGTGTCATTTTAGAGGTGGCATTGCCCAGAAGCAGATGGGACTCCTCTCAGGGCAGTCCTTGACACGACACTCAGGCACCTTTGCCATGCCGGCAGGTATAAGGCCTTTAGCTCCTTCCCTCTCTGTATGAGAAGCCATTGGTATCTTGAGGGGGCAAAGACTTATTACCCAATGCAGGGCTATTAAATGAGCTTTTCCCTGTGTCTGCAATTGTCTCCTTATTTTTGTTGTTGAGACATTCCAAAGATCAAACATAAAAGCTGATTAATGGGAGCATTTATTCCAGAAACAAGATATGTATCTCATTTTTGTTAGATCAAACATAATAGCCAGGTCTTAAATTTCATTTATATATCTATAAGGGTTTTTTGTACATTGACCCATTTTTTACACTGGCCTGGGAGAGCGTTAGACTGAAGAATCAGTGTCATTTTAAAGAACCTCTAATACAATTTCTGTATTTTAGAAACAACCATAATATGTGTGTGTGTGTGTGTGTGTGTGTGTATAACAGGTGTGACTACCAGATCAAGTACAGGATGCTCAGTTAAAGAAGAATAAATAGTAAAAACATGTTTAGAATGCATATGTCCCAAACATATCAAGAAACATACTTATACTAAAACTATTTTTCATTTCTCTAGAATTCAAATTTAACTAAGGGTCCTGATATTTTATTAAGTAAATCTGGCAACTATATTTATTAGTTATATATTCTTGTTTTAATGGCAAATTTATTTATTCTTTGCCACATTTACTTATTGATGTTTATGAACTTCTATCTCAAATAGGTATATTTCTCTCTCTTCTTCATCTTCCTACAACAAATGAGTCTTTTACCCAAAGTACCTGTGTAATATAACATTTTAAATGATAAATTTTTACATTTAGAGAATGCATTATTATTTTCTTTATAAAATATACATTATTATTTTCTTTATAAAATAAATAAGTTTACTTTTTTATAAAAATATTTTTAAACATTAAATTTATATAAATTAAAACATTTAGAAAATAATAATATAGTTGCAGAATACAGAATATTTTTTCATCAAGCTTAACAAAACCTGAATGTAATGTTGAAAAATTATCAAAAGATAAATTGGGTTAAATAAGTACTCTGGTACCATAAAAAGAGTGAGGTGTGTGTGTGTGTGTGTGTGTGTGTGTGTGTTACTGGGGGTTGAACATAGGTGTGTTCTACCTATGAGATACATACCTGATCCTTTCATGCATGCACCTGCTCTTGGTGCCCCCCTCCCCATTTCCCTCCCTCCCAATATGGAATATCCAGATTGACATTGGTATATATTCACATGTATACACATAGTCTATGGTAGTATTTCTATTAATGAACTTAAGTCTTCCTCCACCCCTACCCTTATATTTTCTCCCTGGCTCCCTTGTAGTTTCTCCTCATCATCTGAAATTTCTCTTGGAACCCAATTACTCCATATTCTACACATATTAAATAAAACATATGACACTTTACTCTCTGTGATTGGCTAATCTCACTTAATATAATGTTCTCTGGATCCTTTCATATTCCTGCAAATGATGTAATTTTATTTTCCTTTATTGCTGAGTAGAATTCCATTGTGTATATTTCAAATAATTTTGTAGTCTCTTCAACTGTTGATGGACACCATGGTTGGTTCCAGAGTTTGGCTATTGTGAATTGTGCTGCTATGAACATGGGTATGCAGATATTATTATAGTTCTCTGGTTTCAATCCCTTTCAAAAGATACCCAGTGGTGGTATGGCTGGGTCATATGGTGGATCAATTTCCAGTTTCCTAAGTACTCTCCTCACTGATCTCCACAGTGGCTGGATATAACTTCCTATGGAGAAACAAAAGACCCAGAATCGTCGAAGCAGTTCTCACTAACAAGAACTATGCGAGAGGCATCACAATTCCTGACTTCAAATTATACTGCAGATCTAGGGTAATTAAAACAGCATGGTATTGGCATATAAACAGGCACACAGACCAATAAAACAGATACAGAAACTAACCCATGCACTTATAGTCAACTGATCTTCGACAAAGGGGCCAAATACATATGCTGGAAAGAAGACACTCTTTTCAATAAATGGTGCTGGAAAATCCGGCTATTCACATGTAGAAGAATGGAACTAAATCCTTATCTCTCACCTTACATATAAATCAATTAGAGATGGATCAAAGACCTGGAAATTATACCATAGTCTATAAAGCTGTTAGAGGTGGGCATAGGTTCAACACTTAACATATAGGCACAGGTAGGAGCATCCTCAACAAGACTCCCAAAGCTCAGGAAATTAAAACAAGAATTAATAAGTTGGATGGCATCAAACTAAATAGTTTCTGCCCATCAAAGGGAATCATCAAGAGTCTAAAGAGAAAGCCTACAGAATTGGAGATCTTTACCAGTCCTCCCTCTGACAGGTCTAATATCTAGAATATACAAAAATGTTAAAAAAAACTTTATACTAGAGAAAAACAAACTCATCAAGAAATGGGCAACTCAGTTGAATAGATATTTCGTGAAAGAGGAGCTAAAAGAGGCCAAAAAAATACATGAAAAAAATGTTCATCATTAGCAGTCAGGCAGATGCAAAACAAAACAACACAGAGATTCCATCTAACCCCAATCAGAATGTCAATCATAAAGAAGTCAAATAACAGTAAATGGTGGTGAGGCTGTGGGAAAATGGGTATTCTACATTGCCAGTGGGATTACAAACTAGTCTGTTTTTATTTTGAATTAAGGTCTTGTTGCTAAATTTCAGAGTCTAGCTTTGAACTTGTGATCATCCTGCCTCAGTTTTCAAAGTGGCTGAGATTATAAACATGTGTCATCATGACTAGCAAGAAAAAATGGGCTTTGTATTAACTTGCAATCAAACACTTTGTGGTACATTATCTTGGAATTTATCCAGCAGATCTAAAGAGAAAAAGAGCAATATTGGGGGAAAGATTTAATACTTTATTTTATTAGAGGATTTAAAAGTATAAAAAGATACTAATTCATACCCACTGAAGTGGTTGTGATAAAAACCATCTAACACTAATTGCTGGGAGGATGTGAAACATGTAAAATGCCTACAATTCTACAATTTAATAGAAGTGTGTAGTTCAACTACTTCAGAAAACTGCTTGATTTTTATGTAGTAAACATAAAGATAACTTGTGGTCTAGAAATTCTACTAGTATATAATTAAGTAAAAACAAAATATATGCCCAAACATAATTTTGTTTGCAAATGATCATCTTCTATTTATTCATAATATCACAGTACTGGAAAAAAGCCCAAATTTTCCCGTAATTTATCAACAAATGGTAATACACAATTATACAATATAATAATACTCAGAATGAAAGAAGGATGAGTGGGTTATTTAACTGGAATATATACACAATGGAATTTTACTCGGCCATACAGAAGGAAAAAGTATGGCAGTTTCTCAGAAGAATGAGAATGGAATCACCCTATGTCCCAATGATACTTCTAATAGACATATTTTCAAAGGAATTGAGATCAGAATATTATTGTGATACATGCGTTTCCATGTTTATAGCAGCACAATTCACAATAGCCAAATTATAAAACCAGCCTATGTGTCCATCAGCAGATGAATATATCACAAAATTGTGGTATAGTCACACAATGAGATTTTACTCAGCCATAAAGTATAATGAAATTATGTCATTTGCAGGAAGATGGATGGAATTTGAGAATATTATGCTAAATGAGATTAGCTAGTTTCAAAATGCTAACAGTTGTATGTTTTTTCTCATATGTGGAAGCTAGACAGAAATTGAGGAATAAAGGTAACTTCAGATAGACAGTAAGAGACTCCAGTGGAGCGATGGAGGGGGTTGAGTGGAGGGAAGAATGGGGATAGAGATGGAAAGAAGGTGACAGCTAAATAGTGCTATGTGCGTATGGCAAACTACCAATGCCAGTCTCAAAGATGTGCATTTGAGAGGGGTGCTCCGTAAATTTTGTGCATAGATATTCATATCACTCTATACCTCAGTGTAAAGTATAATACTGTACCAATGTTGAAAGCTTAAATTTATTATTGTACAGTGTACCAATAATAAAAAGAATAAAATTATGTCACAAGCAGGAAAATGAATAAAACTAGAGGATATTGTGCCAAGCAAGATGTGAAGGGTCACATGTTTTGTTTTTTTTTTCTCTTCTTCTCATATATGGAAGCTAGAGAGAAACTGGGGGAAAAAAGTGACTTCAGACAAATGAGGGGAGATACCAAATACCAATAGAATAATAGAAGGGGATTTGAAGAGGGTGTGGAAAGGGAAAATGGAAGACTTGGTGAAGGAAGACATTCAGCTAATGCTATGTTCATATATGAAGTTATCAATTTACATTTCAATATTATAAAGGAAGGAGCAGGGTGGGCTTCAGAGGCAAACACACCAGGTACTGTGTGCATGTATTTTTTCTTTTCTTTCTTTTTCTTTTTTGTGGTGTCTGGGATTGAACCCAGAGGCATTTTATCTCTAAGCTACACCCCCAGCCCGAATTTTTATTCTTTATTTTGAAACAGGGTCTAAGCAAATTGCAGAGCGCGTCACTAAGTAGCTGAGGCTGGCTGCAAACCATTATCCTCCTGTCTCAGCCTCCCAAGTACTGGGATTACAAGCGTGACCCCACACCCGGATGCATGTATGTTTCTATCACTCTGAACCTCTTTGTGATGTTTAATTACAATATACCAATAAAAACATATTAAAAATGATCTACTCATACACTCCATTCATGGGTGAATCTCAAGAAAAGTGCCAAGAGGAAGAACGCATCAACAAGACAATGCAATGTGCTTATTCTATTTGTGTAAAATTTCAGAATATGTAAAACTAATCTATGGTAATAGATTTCAGACAGTAGTTGCCTGGGATGGGTAGAAAAGAAGATCAAGGAGTAAAAATGCAAGAGCAAATTTTCTTAGGTGATATAAATCTGGCATGATTAAAACTATGGCTACATAAGTTAAACATTTCTTAAAATTATCAAATTGACACCTAAAATTTTATATTCTGTGGCATGTAAATTGTACTTCCATATAAAAGGAGCACTGGAAGTAAAACAAACCAAAACAAAGAAAAACTGAAGGTATTTCCAGCTTTGACTTTATTTATCCACATATCCAAACAGCCAGGTTTGGTTCAAAAGGACTCTTGTAAACAATTTAAGAAATAAAATTCTAATGCACACAGATGGGTCTTTTCTCTTTTGGTCTTGTCATTGGTCAGATTGCTAGGGATTGTATACTAGGCTGACATGAATGCCTTCTAAGATGTGCTCTCTGAGTGTTTTAATGCTTTATAAAACTTGCCATACATCTGCAAAAGGATCTCAATTGTGCAGGCTTTTGTTTTATGGGAAGTTTGCTTTGTGAATAGAAGGACTCTCTCTGGTGCATAACTCCCCCTCATTCAGTCATTCTTCCTGCTATTTGTTTTATCAGGTCAACATAATTCAGTCCTGAAAGAGTAGGTATTATGGATTGTATCTTCCTCTCCTGATATACAGGAAGCGTAGATGCGATCGCTCTCAAGTAGTATTTAAAGGCTACATATTCATGAGTCTATTCAGAGATCTGCATAGAGTTGCCTATGTAAAAGCTCTGACCTCCAGGAGCTCATAATCTAAAACAAAATAATAAATATTCAGATCCACTTACAGGAAGATGAGAGCATAACATTAAAAATGACACCAAAGCAACATAGCTATCAGAATGCTTCTGGACTAATTGCCTGGGGCTTCCTTGACTATGCAAAGTGGAAAAATTGAAGGTCTTCCTTTGCCTGTTTCTTCAGATGCTTTTGAAAAAACAAATGAGGAAAGCAAATAAAATACCTAACCTTTATAAACTACTCCGAGTTTCTACATTTTCTTCTATTACAATTAACATATATTGATGAATCATTCTGTTCTAGGCAGTTTACATTTATTTATTTCCAACATTACATCCTAATGAGGAGGTTTTATTGTCTCCATTCTTAAGGTACAGAAAATGACAGATAGAAAAATATAATAAATGTATTATGTTAATTTTTGGAGGAATATTGGGTAAATCTTTTTTTCTTTGGTGTTGAGGACTGAATCCAAGGATCGCGCTATCCCCCCTGCACATTTCTGTTTTTATTTTAAATAGGATCTCCATAAGTTTGTGAAGCCCTTGCTATGTTGCCGAGGCTCTCTTAGAACATTAGATTCTTCTGTTTAAGCCTCCCAAGTTTTGGGATTATAAGCATGTGTTACCATGCTTGGCTTGGGTAAATCTTAAAGTATATGAATTGTCATACTGCTTGGGCTTCTATAATAAAATAGTACTTACTGGGAAGCTTAAACAGCAAATACTACTTCTCATAATTCTAGAAGCTGAAGATTGAACCCAGGGCTGTTCTGTCACTGAGCTACATCCTCAATCATTTTTATTTTTAATTTTTTATAGGTGCATTGTAGTTATATATTTTAGTGTATAAGTACCAGATAGCAGAGGCACACATGCACACATCACTCATTTTATTCTTTTTAATTTTGAATCAAGGTTTCACTATATTGCCCAGGCTGACCTTCAACTTGTGAAGGTCAACCTGGAAGAGTATTCTTCTCCCTCAACCACCAAAGTGGCTGCGATTAGTAGCATACACTGCCATGCACCTAAAGAAAGTGAGATTTGGGTATTAAATATAAATATACACGAGAATCACTCAGACTGTATGAATCCAAATCTCAGAGGACGCTCCCAAGAAAACTGTAGTTTGAATAAGCACCTCGGTGATACTGATAAAAGGGATTCAATAATGACAATAGTAGATACTAAGAACTACATGCTTCAAAATTTTGACCTCTTTGTTCATTTTCATTATAAGTTGCTGGGGCAGGAGTAGTCTGCACCCAGCTCCTATAAATCCAAACACAATGCTAAACTCATGAATATTCACTAATTTGATAATATTTATAATGTGTTGTATTGAAAGTATTTTGGCAGGCCAAGAACATCCTCTAAAATATCAGTTCAGAATGAACTAAAACTTTTCTAAGAAATTGCACCTAAGTTAAACACACTTTTCTGGTTCATAATAAGAGCTAATGAAACTTATCTTAAACTTTAAAAAATAAACAATAGCTATTGGGAATGAAATTGATGATTTAAGAATAAATGAATTGGAAGCATATGGATTAAAGTTTCATTGAATAATATTATGTGAATTAATACTTGGCAAGCTGTCTTTTGGGTTTTCCAGTCTAAAAAGTAGTTCAAGATGCCTTGGCAAAACTTGAGTACAACAGAATTGTCCAGCTTCTTGCTGTGGAATATGCATGTTCCAGAATGTATCCCTTACATGTGGTTGTTATCCACAATCAGCATAATAGGTACAATACATCTAAGTGGTCACCAAACGACCCAAAAGTCTGTGCATTTTTTTCTCTTTTACACTTAGGAAATGTGTTATTAGGCTAAGCATAGTGGCATATATCTGTAATCCCAGCTATTCAGGAGGGTGAGGCAGGAGGATCACAAATTCCAGTACAGCTTGGGCAGCTTAGTGAGATTCCATCTAAAAATAAAAATAGAACTGAATAAGTAAGTAAGTAAGTAAATAAATAAATAAATAAATAAATAAGGCAGGGAAGTAGCTCAGTGGTAGAGCTGGATTTATTCTCTAATACCAAAAATAGTGTTATTAGGTTTAACTGTAGGTTAAATAGAGAAAACAGAAATTTCAGGATTTGAAGAACTCAAATTCTTAAGGGAAAGCTGGTATACTTTGCAAATATCATATAATTCCATAGGCAATTTCTTTCTAGAAAAATTAGTGATTGTGAAAAATATTTAAAGCTTCAAGCCAAGCATTAGGGTGAAGTTTCTTCTCCAAACATGACAACAGGTGGCCCTGCCAGAAGGTGTGCATATGGCTGGGACAGGATGCTACCGTGAATTCTGATCAGAGAAGTGCATCATGTAAACTCAGGGGAATAGTCTCCAACATTGTGACCAGACTTACAAATCCATTCATAGGCAACAGATGTGAGTCTTATCACAAAATCTTAGCACTCAAGAGATTTTTATTCTTCCTGTCTATAGTGCTTCCAACAAGATACTTCCCCCATGACATTCTGAGCAGACCCAGGGCTTCAAATGAGCTCACACAAATCTTTTATTTTTCCATGGGGAATATTTATTACAGATATTTCAAAAGACAAATCCTTTTAACTCCTTTATTAAGCAGGTAGACAGTTAAATATTCACATAGATAATTTATATGCAACTTCAGTTAATTTATACTAATGATTTTCTCTTAAAAGATATAAATACATATATGTACATGCATATATTTTTGTACATGTGTATGCTTCCATATATGTATATAGGACCTAGGGAATAACAACTTGATATTTCTATCCCTTATCTTTACTTATTTTCTCTTGTTGTATGCACTGGTTATCCATATGTAGGGATAGTCCTAAATATGTTCTCAATTTAGTTGAGACACTGCAACTTTTAGAATCACCTCAGACTATTTTTTTTTTCTTATTTTGAAACAGGATATCACTAAGTTGCCAAGACTGGCTCAAACTTGTCATCCTCCTGTCTCAGCCTCCTGCACCAGTCCACCTGGCTTGCCTTAATTTTTCAAGAGATTATCTCAGTCTATAATTTTAGGTAATACACAAACTATGTGTTTGTATTCTATTATTTTTCTCTGCTTATTTTTAATAGTAAGTTACCAATACATATGTGAACATTCCTGTTCCTTCTAGTTCTATAAGTTCTTCTTTTCTTGATAATTCTCAAAGTTAAATTAAGAGATAGTTAACAGACATTGTAATTAAGAAACATGAGTAAGTTCTTGCAGGTTGTATAATTGTAAAGGTCGTATATATTAATTTGTCCTATTCAAAAAATAATGCTTACCGGGTGTGGTGGCGCAAGCTTGTAATCCCAGCATTTGGGAGGCTGAGACCGGAGGATCACGGCTTGCGGACAGCCTCAGCTACTTAGTAAGGCCCTCTGCAACTCAGTGAGACCTGATTTCAAAATTAAGAATAAAAGAAAATAGGGCAGGGGGTGTATCTCGGAGGTCAAATGACCCTGGGTTCCATCTCCAAACCTGAAAAAAAAAAAAAAGCTTTACCTCTCATTCATTTGTTGTATATGGGCGAATATAGCAAATATTATGAGAAAAAAATATGCTATTTGCTTTATGTTCCTACTTTTTGTGTTTTATGTTAATTATTGTTAATCTCAAATTCTCCTGCAAGTTAGATGTTATTATACTTATTTAAAGAAAGAGCATCCAAGAAAATTTGCATCTAAGGTCATAGATCTAGGGCCTCCTGAAGCCAAGATTCAAATCCTTATTAGATAGACACCCATTTATCTCCAAATGTTTCCTTGGAAAGAAAACCTCCAATAAAATTTTCATCGCTCAAAGATTTATTAGTTAAATTTATAGACTCATGAAATGATAACAGTGGAGAATACTCCTTAGAGAAAGCATGTAGCTCAGTCCTTTTATTTTACAAATAAGTATATTGAAGTCCCATTATTTACAGTAAAGTTTTAAAGATAAAAACAAACACAGTTAGCTAGAAAATTACTTTCCAACACAGCCTAAACTAAATGGCAGTTTTCTTGTCTCCCAGTGCAAAAGTGCCTTACCCAAATGGCAAGCATTCCCTTCTCTTACACAAGCCCTTCTTATACATGACCCATGCTCTTCAATAGACTAGACGGTACTGTGAGCTTTATTTCTATTTGCCTCCAAATTTAGAATGCATATGCTGATGGCACCAGTAGATTCTTTTCATAAAATAATTTGTATTACTCCTTATTAAATTTCATCTTTCTGTGATTCATGCAGGGAAAACAAATTGCTTGTTTTGAAAATACTGTACTATGAAAAATACATTTCTTGAGAAAGTATATGACAACATAATATTTTACATACAAAATAATCCAATAATATGGATAAGTAAGTCTTCCACTAAGGAAGAGTTTTCTAAAGGTCACTGCATCTTTTTGGGAAAGAATAGTTGCCATATGCTATATTTTTATTTTGGGGAGCGTACTGGAGAGTAAATGCAGGAGCATTTTACCTCTGAGCTATTTTATTTTTTTCTTTAGATTTTTGTGATTAAGGAATAAATGAATCAAGAAAATATTTCAGACATTCCGATTTCAAACTCTTCAATAAAACTAGAGAAAAAACTTATTGTCTAGATAAATGGAAACTTAATGAACACATATATTTTTAGATTTTCACTCCAGAACTGAACTAAATAGGTGCATTTTAAAAATAGTTTATTAATTTTCAAAATCTTGAGGACTCATGATACCTTAGAAACCCTGAAATATTTGACTTTCATTGTGTTGGACTATTCAATTCCCTCTAATTTTAGTATTTAGTAAGCTGCTTAGATTGTAACAAGTTGTTTTTTAATAGTATTTAATTAAAAATAGAAATTAGTTGATAAAATATAATTCCATACCAATTTAATTTCTTTGAAATTTTCTACTTGAAATAAAACTAATTGCATGTCATCGTGTGCAAGAAAATAATAAGAGCAACTCTCATTTCAGAACACTTCCTACTATTGAGTCCTTTAAATACAGTGTTGCACGCCGGGTGTGCTGGCACACCCTTGTAATCCCTGCGCTTGGGAGGCAGAGACAGGAGGATCACACAGGTTCGAAGCCAGCCGCACAGGCTTAGGAGACCCTGTTTCCAAAAATAATAGGTCTGGGAGTGTAGCTCAGAGGTAGAAGGGCTTCGAGAAACCCCAGTACCACCACCACCAAAAAAAAAAAAGAGAGAGAGAGAGAGAGAGAGACTCTTTCCAAATTAAAAAAAAAAATAAAAATAAGTCTGGGAGTGTAGCCCAGAGGTAGAAGGGCTTCCAGGAACCCCAGTACCACCAAAAACAAACAAACAAACAAATAAATAAATAAATACAGTGTTGCAGCCTGGCCTCAGCAACTCATATAGACTCTGTTTCAAAAAACTTAAAAAAAAAATGGGCTGGAGGTTTAACTCTGAGGTAAAATGCTCCCTGCTCTCAAAACACCAAACCAAAACAATAGCAACAACAAAGCAAAAAAACTCCCAGCATTACTTGTGTGTTAATGATGAAGTACATAGTTGAATGCAGAAGTACGCAGCAAAAATGTGGTCTCTACACACACACACACACACACACACACACACACACACACACACATGCACACACACACAAACACACACAAACATAAGCAGTAGGTGCAAAGAGCTGAGATAACAGTTTTTCAGAGTTTCTGCTTATTTTTATTGTTTGAAGCCCTTTGATTTTATTCTAATTAATTATACTTCTTTATCCACACCCCTCACATATCTTTTTCATTCATAAATCATCAATATAACATGTTAAGAACAATGATTTTGAAGTATACATCTTATAAATATGTAGTACTATTTTATTTATATATGTGAGTTTAAAATAACATATGTGAGCAATCTTGTGAGAAAAGCCTATGTCCTATTTCTTAACTTGTATGATATTTGTATAAAATGGCTAGAAATATCATTTAATACAAATACAAATACATGGTCAGTTAAGAAAATTCTTAGCTGTACAGATGACAGATCACATATCATAGCCTTCAATAGGACACTGAAAATTTAATTCTTCAGATTTCATTTGAAATTGATGAAATATATATATATGTAATGAAACTCTACTTCTACTTCAAACAAAATAAATAAAGAATAAAAAATATTTAAAAAGATCTATCCATTTTCAAAACAAAAAAAAAATATGTGTAAGCTTCAGATAGGAATTGCCAGACCAGGGTGGTAAGTCAGACCACCCTGGTTGAAGCAAGTTTTCAACCTGAGAAGGTGCAGAAGGTTAAAAGGTGCCTAGGGCCGGAATGGGATCAAAGCTAAGTTTCCAAAGTGATTATCTTGTGTTTTTCATGGGGTTAGATAAAGATGCTGATTGACACCAGGATTTTTTTTATAGACAAAAGTTATATATTTTCAAAGGGAGCCAGTATAATTTAAAATACGAGACAAATATCTCAGTCAAACAGAAGTCAGAAAATATTTTATAAAACTCCCAAAACACCATGATTAAAATAAGATACAAAATAGTGTGTAGAAATAATCATAAATTTTCAGTCATCATTATACATATACATTGTTTAAACTTAGCTACTAAAATAAATATCAGAACAGACTGTAAGAAGCCAAATCCAAATGAACAGTTCAAGAATAAGCTTTTTATTTTTAGATAACAACAACAACAACAACAAAAGTCATCCCAGTCAAAATAAAGGGAAGTAGCAATGGCCCAGGCACTTGGATTCCAAATCCCACCTTGGAGTTTCCCTGGGTAAGAACCTTTGCATCAGACCACGAGGAAGCACAATCGCCTTCTCATTCAGCTCTCTGTATATGCTGGACTTGTTCTGCATACGGACAAGATGGGATGCATTTGTGGGACCACCTTATTTGGAGTAGGCATAGCATATATATTCCATTGTGTCTCATATTTTCCTGAATATTTTTCTTATCTTATGACAATTCTGCCTTCAAAGGTGTTTTAGAAGAGGAGATTTCAGAATACCTTTTTAACCTTTCATGCCCTCACATTGAGTCCTCACATTAAAAGATAATTTGATTACTAATAAAATTCTTGATTCTAAGTTCTTTCCTTTTGAATCTATCTAGTAACTCAGTCTTGTATCTGGTGCCTCTGTTGAGAACGTTGCCATCTATCTATCTATCTATCTATCTATCTATCTATCTATCTATTTTTTTGGTGAGTGATCTTCTCTTTTTTCTGTTTTAGAGTTTCTCCTGTTTTTTGTTGACAGACTCAAATTTGTCTAGATGTGGACTTTCCATCTATTCTGCTTGATACCATATAATGGAACTACTAGTAATTTGTTTTTTCCTTTTATTTGAAATTCTCAGTCATTATTAATTTAAATAACCTCTCTGATCTTTTTTCTTTTTCTTTTTTGGGTCTATGATTACTATGCTAACTTTTATTCTTATCCTCCACATTTGCTAACATTTCTATTATATTCTATGTTTTGTCTTTCTTACTGCCTTCTGCAATTGATACTCCAGTTCCAAAATTTACTACCAGCCCTTATCTTGTTTCCATTTATCTCATAAGCTGTACTGTTTACTGCAACTGTTGTAATTTTCATTAGAAGTATACCTTCATAATTACTATTTCTTCTTCATTTATTCATAGCTGCATGGATTTCTGGCTCTTTAAGAAGTTTTTAATTTATTTGCTCTATAAAGTCTAGCTTATCCAGTGTAACATATATTATGATTTTTTTATTTTAGTTGTGTATATCTACTTATGGTTATTTTGTCTATGAGAGTATTTCCCCAAAGTATATTAGTCATCATGGCCAGTATTATGAAGATATCAAGGCCAAGCCCCAGCCCAGCTTGTGAAGTTTTAATGGTGATGGAGGTCCAACAGCCTCCAGGCAAAGGTTTCTAGGACCCTATAGACTGTGTTTGACCAACTCCATTTTCTCTGTTCATTAAGTGACTCTATTCCTCAGAGAACTTCTAAGCTCTTTCCATGACTTGTCTCTTTTTTCAAGGAGATCTCTCAATTGCTTATGATTTTCTAGCTATTGTTCAGAAGACGGTTAAGAGAGAGAGAGAGAGAGAGAGAGAAAGAGAAATTGCAGAATCCAAGGATGTTCTACCTCTGAGCCACACTGCTGCACCTATTTTTAATTTATTTAATTTAATTTTTATTTATTTATGTATTTATTTTATTTTTAATTTTCTTTTTTTTTTTGTGGTGGTGGTGCTGGGGTTCCTGGAAGCCCTTCTAACCTCCGGGCTACGCTCCCAGACCTATTTTTTTTTAAATAAATTAAGAAATCAGGTTTTTATTACTTAATAATGTGAAAAATGTTGAAATAGGTAAGAGTAAAAGAATAAAAGCAGAACATAAAATGTGTGTATTTTATAGATATACAAAAGGCTCACATATTAATGTATATTCAAACTAAGATGAGTAAGAAAAAGCAACTACAAGAAATTAACCCAAACTTTAATAATGATTATATATCTCAGAAAGATAAAATTAATATTGACTTTGCTTTTTATTTTTTGGCATTTTTCAAAATTTTAAAATTGAATTGGGACCAGAATTTGTAAAGTCAATGACATTATAAATAGTCACTCTCCAGAAATAGTAAACCTGTTAACATGTACTGAAGATAAACTCTTGACACAGAGAATTTTTTGGAAAAAGAGCCACATGTTGGTATAAAGGTTTCAATGTAAATAAGAATGTAGAGAATCTCTACTCTGTATAGATACCATTTCCATAGGAGTGAAACCCTCCACTCTTCAATGCCCAACAGAGACTATAAAAAAGAGTCCTCACATTCATTACAAAATAGTGCAAATAAAACCCCAGATTAGGATGCTTAATTAAATAATTCATTTTCATACCTTTTAATGGTGAAATAAAGTGTCCCAGACCTATTTTATACTTTTTTTTTTTTTTTTTTGAAACAGGGTCTCTATAAGCCAGTGTGGCTGGCTTCGAACCTGCGAGATACTCCTGTCTCCGCCTCCCAAGCACGGGAATTACAAGCGTGTACCACCATGCCCGGCTCACTTTTTCATTTTGAAACAGGATCTCCCTCTTTGAGGGCCTCATTAGGTTTACTGAGGCTGGCTTCAAACTTGTGATCTTCCTGTCTCACTCTACCAAGTACTGGGATTTCAGGAATGTGACACCACACTGGTCTAGAAGCTAGTCTTCTATTATTTGTTACCTACTGGGAAAAGGCTGCTGTGTGAACCTTGCTACTTTTCTTCTTATTGTAATGAAGTAGCCCTCATAGGAAAGGAGTTTTTCATAAGAAAGGTGGCAGATAAATCCCACAACAATGGCACTGGGGAATCATGTAAACCATCTGTGACATCTGTGACCTAATATCTCTCTCTCTCTCTCTCTCTCTCTCTCTCTCTCTCTCTCTCTCTCTCTCTCTCTCTCTCTCTCTCTCTCTCTCTTTCTCTTCTCTCTCTCTCTTCTCTCTCTCTCTTTCTCTTCTCTCTCTTTCTCTTCTCTCTCTCTCTTTCTCCTCTCTCTCTCTCTCTCTCTCTCTCTCTCTCTCTCTCTCTCTCTCTCTCTCTCCCCCCCTTCCTCTCTCTTTCATATACATTCAGAGATTCATACCATAATGTTAACTGTGGAATAAAAAAAGAGCTTGGAAAAGTGCAATATTAGTATTTGAGACACTGAGATAGGAGGATTGCAATAACTTAGTGAGACGTGAGACTCCATAATAAAAAATAAAATAGGACTTGGGATGTAGCTCAGAGGTAAAACACATCTGGGTTCAATACTTAGTTGTAGGGGAGTGGTATAACTTATTAGGTCAAATTCATTGAAATATAGGATCATAATCATACTGAAATCAGTTAAGAATTTAAATATCTAAGTGTTAATACGTAAACTTCTCAAGGAATATCATTAAAGGAAAAAAATCAAAGTGCAGAACTCTGTAAATGTAGAAGATAATAGGACCATGTGTACTGATTAAAATATTTTTAAAAACATATATCTAGAAGAAATCTACTCTGCTGACCTTTCTGAGGAGAGATCTGTGGAGAAGAAAATTTATATATTATAATTCAGCTAAAAATTTAAATACTTAGATGTAAGATTTTGAAATTTAAAGCTTTTCCTTTCTTGTACCAAATAAAAGATCTATTTCACAAAACATTATCTTCACACATACATTCACAGATGAATGCTCATATAGGGCTTTGTATTTTTTATTTCAGTGGAATACATTGGAACAAAAATGTATAGTGCCTTATTCAAACTTTTGTGCTAACAAAAGTCATAGAAAGAAATGTTAAAATATTATTGTTATTGTACCCCAAAAGTTCTCATTTGTTTTATTAGAAATTATTAAGGGTTGGTACAAGCTAATACTTTGCTTCATCTTAATTGTATGTTTAAATTCCGGACTAAATAATTTATTCATCTCATGTAAAATCTTTGTAGAGAAACAATCTGCATGCTAACATAAATGAGCTCATGAAAGGTGTCAAGCGATATTACTGAACAGAGTGGAAAAAAAGATTTGTTGAGATTAGATAAACCCAGGCATCACTTGTCAAGTCGTATATTTAGAAAAGGTAGACAAAAGAGAAGACAAAAGCCAATATTCAAATTATCTGCATGATTTGTTCTTTTTTTTTTTTTACTACAAATTGTCAATGTGAGGACGGTGTGAGAAGAGAAGGTAAAAATCAGAACGTCACTTTTGTTAGCAGATCACAGTCCCCACTTCTAGTGGTCTGGAAGCTATATTGAGCTCAACAATGGAGCCATACTTGCTCTTCTTAACTTGTCTGTCTCCATTTGAAGTATTATTTTAATGACCTATCTAGAGAGCTTATTTTTTTTTTAAGTCCATGAATATATTTAGGTGTTTAATGTATCAAAAACTTGCTTTGCTATTTCATGATCAGACTGTATTTTGAAGTGTGGTGGACCTTGACAGATGTCAGTTGTTACTACGAGTGTGTCTACATGGAGAGCGACACAGCATTTCCAAAAAATGTCCCAATTCTAATCTGCAGTCAAATCAATTAGTGCTAGCTTGCCACATGCTGATTCAATCAGGACCTAGAATTCAGAGTTTTCACTCTAATTTCACTGGTAAATGTGATGGAAAGCAATAGCTATGGAAAGATTCTCAGAAATGTTTGCAAACACAAGAAGATACAATAAAATTAAGTTAAATTTAAAATAACACCGAAGTGAACTTATTTTTTCAAGGTGTGTTTATACCTGTGGGTATAGGAATGGAATTTTTTTTCTGAATGAGCTTCTGCTCCTACATTTTCTCTTTCCGATATTCACAAGGCTTAATACTATAGTGTAGGCATTAAATTATTTGGTTTGGGACCTTGAAATAATTCAGAGATAAAAGAAAAGTATGTCTAAGAGGAATGGGGCCAGGTCTGGTGCTGCAGCCTTTTGATCCCAGTACTTGGGAGGCTGAGACAGGAGGATCACAGGTTCACAGCCAGCCTCAGCTACTTAGTGAGGCTCTCAGCAACTGAGTGAGACTCTATTTCAAAAGTTAAAAAATAAAAATAAAAAATAGGGCTGCAGGTATAGCTTGGAGGTAGAATGTCCCTGGGTTCCATCTGCAGTTCTGGAAAGAAAGAAAGAAAGAAAAAAAGAAAGAAAGAAAGAAAGAAAGAAAGAAAGAAAGAAAGAAAGAAAGAAAGAAAGAAAGAAAGAAAGAAAGGCAGAGGAGAAGAAAGAGAGGAGGAGGAGGTAGGTGAGAGAGGAGGAGAGAAAGAGAAAGACAGGGGAGAGGTTGAGATTCTTAGCAAAACAACTAGCCCGGCCTTGTCTGAAACCAGAAACATTCCTGGACTTGTAAATCCAGGAGCCATTAACATTATTACCTAAATATAATCACCTAAGCCCCTGCAACTTTAAGTGCACAACAAATGTCAGTTTTATTCTTTGCTAAAGTTAGTTTGTTTAGAAAACTCCTTCGTAAATTTCTTTCAGGAAGCCCAAAGGCAGGCATTGGTGTGTCCCTTAAACAATTTTTGTTATTTCTCGCTCTTATAAGGCAACACAGGCAGGATTCCATGGCCTGAGGCCATCATGTTTCCTGAATGTGGAGTTAAGTTCTGCAGAGTTCTTTTAAATCACTACAATATCACAACATGGAAGATGGCCTAGTGGTCACGCTGCTTTTCTAGAAGTCTATGAAGTTGTAAACAGAGAGGCTTTGTGCTGACAGAACCAGGATACTGCTTCTGCCTTCCAGTGGTTGACACTGTAGGAATTGTGCAGGGTACTATTGCTTTGCCTTGTGCTTGGTTAGGGAGAGGTCTTTTAAAATAATTTCTAAGGCACCAAACCCTATAGGGTTAGCGACTGGATCAAGGCCCTCAGAACTGCCAGTTCTACAAAGGATGCCCCCTGAGTTGGAGCATTGCTCCCCACATGTGGATTACTGTAAAGTTGTGCTCCAGCTGTGCTGGGCTGTTGAGGAGTTTCCCACCTGCCACCCTATACCTCAAGATCCCTGATCTACTTCATTTCAGTGGACCACACTGATCCTATGACATGAAGTTAGAATAAAGAATGGATCTCCCAGCAAGGCTGCACCAGCAAGGACTGACTGTCCTGATGTTCAGCGAAAGGTTCTGTCGATCCATGTACATATCCCATGTCTCCAGGGCACATGAACACTGCCAGCTTCATCTAATGATTTTCTGTGTCCTCCATGAAATTATTCTGGGGAATACTGCTCATCTTTAATTCCTTTAGGAAATTTACCTGTAACATTTTTCTATGTCTTACCTGCCATTTAGCTATTCCAGACTCAGCATCCGCTCTTCATTTTCCTCAAAGCAGGGTTGTAATAGTTTCTACCTTTGGAGAAGTAACTGAATTAATTTATATGAAGTAATTAGAACAATGTTTGACATACAGTAAGACTTCATTAAAGATTAACTATCTTATTTATTTATTTATTTATTTATTTATTTTAGAAATTGGGATTGGACCCAGAAGCATTCTGCCTCTGAACTGCACCCCAGCCCTTTTTTATTATTTTGTTTTGAAACTGGGTCTTTATAGGTTGTTGAGAGTCTCACTGAGTTGTTAAGGCTGTCCTTGAATCTTCAATCTTCCTGTCTTCAGCTTCCAAGTACTGGGATTACAAGCATGCACCACCATGCCTGACTCTATTATACATTATTGTCATTACTACTGGTGTTTTGCTTTGGTTATGATCTCTCTGGGTTCCCTGATAGTGAATCCCTAATGCCCAAGAGAATGTTAACCTGGGTTGTGCCTGAGGCCTGATTCTGCTTCATAGTGTTTTATGCAGAGAAAAGAAAGTCCAACATCAAAAAGGCAAGGATAGCTAGGCGTGGTGGCACATGCTTGTAATCCCTGGGCTTGGGAGGCAGAGACAAGATCGCACAGGTTTGAAGCCAGCCTGCTGGCTTAAGAGACCCTGTTTCCAAATTTAAAAAAAATATATAAAATGGTTCTGGGAGTGTAGCCCAGAAGGAGAAGGGTTGCATCCCCAGTACCCCAAAACAACAACAACAAAAAGTAAAGGATAAAGAAAAATGAAATTAATGTTGAAGAAAATTTGGTAAATCAAAGTGTGCTAAGGAGCTATAAAGGCTTTACAACAAACCTAGATGGTTTATTCATATGTCTCTATTAAGATTTTTTTAAATGTGAATGGAGAAACATGTTAAGAGACTACATCTTCCATGTCCATCACCTCTCCTTAGTCGAAGATTGCTCTATATTGTGTCAACCCCACTGCTTTAATGAGTTATACTATGCCTTTTGGGTAACTGATAAGGAAGCTCCCAGTGTAATAGCAGCAGCAGCAGCAACATAAGCACTGGCCACATGCTACTGGTTGTCCTCTTGCCTACAGCCAGCAGCTGAGCACAGCCTGGCGAGCCTGGCGAGCCTGTGTGCAGAGATAGGTTATGGGAACCCTGGGCGTCAGAAGCAGTGCAGGGCACTTTAGGTAGAAGGCCAGAGGGCTCCACACAAGATGGAGATGAGACTCTGGTGTGTCCTGTCTTTACACTGAGAAACACAAAGTGATTGTTGCAGTCACTTTGTCACTATGTCAGCCAGTCTATTAAGATTTTATTGTCAACAATAGCTCTGAAATGTTTTTCTTTCTTTTTTATACTTTTATTAGTGCATTATAGTCTCACATTATACCGCAGTCCACAGTGACATACATGCACACAGCACTTGGTGGGCTTTCCCCTGGCTCCCTCTCCACCCCCCCATTTTCCTCCTACAAGGTATTGAGATTGACATTGGTATTCTCATGTATGTATATAATGTCTGTGGAATTTTTGTTTTCTTCATTAATTCTTTCTCCTTTATTTACCTCTCCATGATACCTCCTTTGCTCCACTGGAGTTTCTCCTAAATTATCTAAAGTTCTTCTTATATCCCAATTTTTCTGCATATGAGAGAAAACATAAGACTGTATTTCCTGTGACTGGCTAATCTGACTTAATATAATGTTCTCTAGGTACATCCATTTTCCTGCACTTGATATTTTTATTGCTGAATAGAATTCCATTGTGTGTATATCCCATTATTTTGTGATCCATTCATCTGTTGATAGATAACTGTTGGTTCCATAATTTGGCTATCAGCATATTATTATAATATTCTGATTTCAGTGTCTTTGGAAAGATACCCAAGAGTGGTATAGCTGGATTATATGAAAGATCCACTACCTGTTTTTTGAGGAATATCCATACTGATTCCACACTGGCTACACTAGTTTGCAATCCCACCAACAGTGTAGAAGAGTTCCTATTTCCCCACATCCTCCCTAGCATTTATTGTTGATTGACTTCTTGATGATTGTCATTCCAATTGGGTTTAGATAGAATCTCAGGGTAGTTTTTAATTTGCATCTCTTTATTGCTAATGGCATTGAACATTTTTTTCATGCATATATTGGACATTTGTATTTCTTCTTCTGTGAAATATCTATTTAGTTCAACTGCACATTTCTTGACTGGGATATTGGGGTTTTTAGTGTTAAAACTTTTAAGAAGTTTTATACTCTCACTATTTGTCTTCTATTACAGAAATAGCTGGCAAAGATCTTCTTTAATAAGCAGAAACTTCTAGTTTAATGCCATCCCATTTATTAATTCTTGTTTTAATTTCTTGAACTTTGGAGGTCTTATTGAAGATGTTTCTACCTGTGTCTATATGTTGGAGTGTTGAACCTATTCCCTCCTTTAGTAATTTCAAAGTCTCTGGTCCAATTTCTAGGTCTTTGATCTACCTGGAATTGACAGCTAAAATTGTTTTCTTAACAAATATGTTTGACCACATCACTCAGAGTTTACTATTTTTATATAAAAATGCTATTATTTGATCTCTTATTATCTCTTTTCTTGGTGCTATGGTTTGGTTGAGTGCCCCTAAAGCTCCATATGTAAAGGGTATTGGGGGGTGTCTTTAGGAGAGGACTTAGAGAGAGGTCCTTATGTCACTTGGGGCCTGTCCCTGAGGAAAATGATGGAAACGTGGCTTTCCCCTACCCCTTTTGATATACAAGTGGTTTTCTCTGCTGTGTGCTTTCCCTATTCTGTGTTGCCCTCACCAGAGGCCCAAAGAAATCAAGCCACCTGATCTTGGACTGAAACTTCCAGAAACATGAACCCTAATAAGCTCTTTTTTTTTTTTTTTGTGGTACTGGGGATGGAACCCTTCTACCTCCGGGCTACACTCCCAGACCTATTTATATTTTATTTGGAAACAGGGTCTCTTAAGCCGGCAAGACTGGCTTCAAACCTGTGTGATCCTCCTGCCTCCACCTCACAAGTGCGGGAATTATAAATGTGCACCACCTCGCCCTGCTAGCCTTTTGTTTTTATAAATTAGTTGCTTCAGGTATTTCATTATAGTAAAACAAAGCTGACTAGTACACTTTTAAGTTTATTTTTTCCACTGACATTTCGGCCATCATGATTATAATTATTTTTTCTCTTGTTTAGGATTTTTCTCTTTGATTACTCTAGTGGTTTTAGTGTCTTTTATGAACTCTATTTTCTTGAAGATTACTCTTACTTGATCAAGCTAGTAAGTATCTTCTGTTCAGGATGTCAAATGTTGTTGGAAGGCTTCTAATATTTACTCTTTCTTGATTATTTTCCTTAGACTCTAGATTAATTGCTCTTGATAGCTACTTAGCTTTTTTTTAGAGTATACTTTATTTATTTATTTTTTTTATTGGTGCATTGTAATCATATATCACATTGGAATATAAGACTTGAGAAGATATACAAGCACACATCATCCAATTAGCCCTCATCCAGCCCCCATCCCATTCCCTCACCCTCCCTCGATTGCATGCTTGTTTGGTGATTAACTTTGACACATTTGTTTATGTACCTCCTGCATTTTAAAGAGGCTCCATCCTCCCCTATTCCACACCCTCTGATTGGTCACCTTAGTTGCTTCACTATAGGGCCCTTTCTATAGCTCGACCTCTTCCTGTTGCCCCTTTCCTCCTACTTTTTGCTGATTAGGGGAAGCGTCTGATTTTTATTTTCTGCAATATTTCTCTGTGCATGCTGCATTGCAAGTACCGATCCCACTCTTGATGGCCCCAGTAGTGGCCTGGCTACCCAGTGGACTGATCCAGACCTTGCTGGCTCAAGCAGTGTCCTTGCCTCATGGGAGGCCCCGATTCTGGTCTCGCTGGCCCTGACACCGGCCTATCCCCTCAGCTGGCTTCAATCCCGGCTTCCCTAGCCCCAGCACCGGCCTAGATTCAAGGTAGGCTCCGATCCCGGCCTCAGAGGCCTCGCTACTGAGCATTTTTTTCTGTGCCAACTATGCATTATCAGTAAATGTTGTTCTAGATTGTAGGGTCCTTGCAGAAGAGTGTGAGGGGTGTGAACTCTTCCTGTTCTCTCTGCTGTCTTTTTTTAAAATTGCAATACTGAGGATTGAACTTGGGGGCATTCTACGTCCACGCCGCACCTCCAGCCCTATTTTTATTTTTTATTTTAAAACAGGGCCTCCACGGCCTCACTAAGTTGCAGAGGACTTCATTAAGTAGCTGAGGCTAGCCACGAACTTGTGATCCTCTTGTCTCAGCCTTTCAAGTACTGGGATTACAAGTGTACGCCACCATGCCTGGCTTCTGCTGTCTTCTTTCTACAGTCTGTGAGTCTCTCAGCATTTACTCCTCTGCCTCTGAAGGGTGCTGTTAACTTAAATGGGTCCTGGCGTAAATGCCATAGTCACTGATATAGAAAGGGATCTTAATGCAGTAGTTCCCGGGCCCTATAATGAAATATGAACTGATGACTCTATCACTCATCACTAACTCAGCGCTTGCTCTTCACTTCTTATAATATTTTCATGTTTTGTTTCCTGTGAAAATCCACTTATTTGAAGGCTTTATCTGTTTCCTGAGTAAGGCTGTAAGTCCCTAAGCTCTGTGGAATTTCACCACCAGTCAGATACCATTTGTGTTATATCTTCCAGAAACTTCTTAATATACGGGTTTGCTTTTGGCACTATTTTGACTTTCCAGAAATATATGAGGCTCTTCTAATTTTTACCTTTACCCAATCATTGAAATGATATATGAGGAGAAAAGGACTAAATAACTATGTACAATAGGCATCATGAGGCCATACTTTCTGGTTTATCTTTGAAATGTATCAAAATATTCTTTTAAACAAATCCCCAATAATACATATATTCTTGAAGAAAATTTTGTAACCTAGCCAAGAATAGATTTTTATTTCATATATTTTCTGCTTACTATATATAACATTGATTCATGACTAAGTCAATTAATAAATATTTCAGTTTTCTACTTATTTGTTCACAGAGGGTCATCCATATAATAAAGTAATGATCACTAGGTATAACTGGGTGTCGATTTCATCGCAAATTATTTCCATTATACTGTTAAATCATGATTTAATAACTACATTTTTATATCTACATAAAATATATAAAAATTCTAGTCCAATCCCATAACATAAAAACTATAGAATGAAATAGATGATATTGTTTGCAATATCAAACAATTGAGAACAAATCGAATTTCTCTTTGGATTTTCTCTTTGATAAACTGATAAAATTACTTGCTGTCAAAAAGAAAGAATCTTAAGGATAAATAAAATTGAAGATCCAAAATAGCAAATAGACCAAGAGGTCTCTCATAACAGTTGCTCGTCTAATATGAAGACAACAGAGCAAATTAGGACATTGTTAGAGAATTGATGGACAGTTATTTAGTTGGTTTGTTTTTTTACAAGAAAATGAATTGTTATACTTGATGTGTTTTGAGTGTCTTGAGTGAGTTAAATAATTGAGCATTTGGTTGGATGTTAAATTATTGATGTTAGTAGAAAACATAGGTATAACAACAGTTATAATAACACAACCACCCAGATAAAAGAATAACTAATTCTGTGAGAAAAGAAGTGGAGTGGAAAGAAAAATTCTCATTAGTCATTTAAGTTGTTAAAAATAGTGGGTTCTAGCTGGGCATGGTGGCGCACGCTTGTAATCCCAGTACTTGGGAGGCGGAGACAGGAGGATCACGCAGGTTCGAAGCAAGCCATGAGCACTGGCTTAAGAGACCCTGTTTCCAAAAATAAAAAGTATAAAACATAGGTCTGGGAGTGTAGCCCGGAGGTAGAAGGGCTTCCAGGAATCCAAGTACCACCAAAAAAAAAAAAAAAAAAAAAAAAAAAAAACAGAAAACAAAAAACAAATAGTGGGTTCTTTCATTTTAGTTAGAAAATAACTGGGGACCCCTCCAATTCCTGAACTTGTGGCTAAAGGACTTGATTTTCCCAAAGTCATGAGTAGATGTGATACATATTATTTCAAGGCAGAAGTTATGAGACCTAGCATATTCCTTTTATTTTTGCATCACCAAATAAAGTCTCAATAGCACCTAGAGGCCATAAACTCATGTCACAAAGTGAGAGCCATTAAGGAACGGCAGAGAGTTCTCAGCCACCCTTCAGAGGACATGTAGATTGAGAAGTATACTTTTATTCATTTAAGCTTCTGAGTTTCCTGAATTACTATTTATTATTGCAGTGTAATGATTTGAATTTAGAATATTTTACTAGTCCTCATGGAAATAAGGTAGAATTGTTTGAAATTAGGGCTTGATTGCTATAGAGGGATCCCTGAGGCTGTGGCCAAGGGTTTTATATATGGTTCTTTTCTCTCCATGCTTGCTCTCTGCTTCTGGACTCTGATGTGAGAGCAAAGCCTTGCATTCTCCATCCTGCTCCTTGGTGCTGTGTTTGAACTCTGCAGACCTGGCCTGAAATAGACTGAATGCTTGAATCTCCAAACACTATGAAGAGATAAATCTTCCTTCCTTTAAGGTATGTGGCCAGTTGTTTTGAATTATAACATTGTGAATGTTGACTGAAATATGCAGTATGACCTAGTTTACTGCAATGCATATAAAAATGTGTTCAGAACTGTGGCTCTGCATTAAAAAGATTAAAACATGTAGTATGAGCTTTATGATAGGGAAAGAGTTGGAGACATATATGAGGCCTGTAAGTTGATCACTCATATGGTTATCTTTACATATTTGGCAGTATCATTACCTATAATAACTTGAAGGCAGATAAGATAACTAAACATAATATTTTGGAAAATATATGGCAAAATAACATAGGGATAACTTGAATTCATTATTATTGCTTTTATTTAAAAATCACTGCACTGTAAAGAAGAAATGGTGTCAAAGAAAATCAGTTGGTTTCTAAGATATATAAAAGGGATTTGTGAGAATCCATAATTGTGGAGTTAGAAGTGGAAAGCAATATATATATCTTATTGCATTTCTTTCCTCCTTTTCTATTTTTGAAGGAAATTCTTTATTGAGTTGTTCTATTCTTTTTTCATAACTGTATATGTCTCAGTGTGTTTGTGTGTGTGTGTGTGTGTGTGTGTGTGTGTTTGCTCACATGCAAGTAGAGTTGATAATTCATTTGTGTTGTTCATAGATTTTAGGACTAAGAGAAACAATATTTGTATTCGATGGACACCATCGTAAAATTCTTCACTTTGTGTTCAATGCTGTTATTAGAATAAATATTGGAGTTTTGTCCTTTGGAAAGAAAGTGAGTACTTCACCAAATGATTTCAATTGAGTGTGTCTCTCATTTCCCTGCTATTTGAATAACTGTGTCTACTTCATTGATTCTATACCAGTTCCAACATTCTGTGTTGATTGTATAGAAGTATGGACTGGACTGTGTGTGTGAGAAAGGAAGGTAGCATAACCTATCTTATTTGTTCTAATTCTTCTAATTAAGTTCAAGAGTATACAAAGAACTACATTTAAACTAGATATAGTGACACAGACCTGTAATCTGGTATTCTGGAGGCTCAGACAGGGGGTAATGGGTTTAAGTACAAATTCAGTAGACCATGTTTCATAATATAATAATAATAATAATAATAATAAAGGTGGGTGGTAGAATTTGAAAGTAGAATGCTCTGGGTTAAATCCCTAATACAAAAAATGACCTGCATTTAAGTAATTTCAATGGAAGAACCAGAACTTCATCTGTACCTAGACCCAATTATATTATTAAAATCTAGTTTTCGGGCTCAAGTCTAATTCTATAATGTGGTGAGAATCTGGGAGCATCTGGTTCTCCAAAGCGGTAACTGTCTTTTACAGATGGTTTGGACATAAATCATTTGCAGCCATAAGAAAAACTGAAGAGTTTAACATAGTGGATACGAATCCTCGGTTACTCCATTTTTTAATCTTGATGAGATTTTGAAATTAACCAATAAAATATGGTGGAAATGATGCTATAAGATTTGTGCAGCTACATCATAAGAGCCATACAGGCAATCCCTGTCCTCCTCTCTTAGGATACAAGTTTTGCATAAAGCCCACAGGTATATGAGAACTTTAGACTGCAACCCAGGAAGGGCCACATGGAGGGGCTTCAGCTGTCAGCTCCAGCCAAGTCCACACACTGTAGCCAGCACCACTTCTGACTATCCTTGTATCCTTCCTGGTAAAGCCTTTAGACGCGTGCAGTCTCAGGCATTACAGGTGTACAGCTGCCATGAGAAAATTCATATGAATGTATCCTAGCGTAGGGCTAAACTTCTGACCCCTAAAGTCATAACAGTGTAAAATGGCTACTTTAGGCAACTAAACTTTGAGAATTTTGTTGTACAATATTAACAATAATGGCAACAAAATCTGTCCACAGATTTTGGACAGATTTATTCTTAGCAGGGGAGTCAGAGTGATCTTTCTACAAAGAAGAACTGCAAATGGTCGGCAGGGAGGAGCCCCTTGAAGAAGTAACCCTGCTAGATGGGCCATACTCTCTGACTACATTAGCTTTTGTCCTCCTTGCTCACCCAGTGGCCACTGCACGGGTCCCCTTACTACTGTTGTTTCCTGACCATGGACATTCTTACATTTAGACCTGTTCTCCAGCTTCTCTCTCTACCTGGAACCTACTATACCCACAGGCCTACTTGGTCTTAGATTTGCTAAAAGTTCACCTCTCATTGAGCCCACGCCCAAACATGCCCTACCCCTCCCACTCTCATAGATGAAATAGCTGACCCCAACTGTGCATTCTTTAATCCAGTTACTTTTTAAATTAAAAACAAGCGTCATGTTCAGCCATATGCATTTATAATGTCTATTGTTCATTTTCAATTTCTTCTTACTAAAATGTAATATCAGTAAAGGAACTTATATATGTGCCTGTGAGTGTATGTCTGTGTGTGTGTGTGTGTGTGTGTGTGTGTGTGTGTTAGTGTGTGTATCCCAAATCCCCTGTAACAATATGTGCTACATTATGACTTCATACATCTTTTTAAAAATGTGAATAGGATATTGTAAGAATTTCTAGTAGAAAAAATATATTTGAAGATTAACTTTCTTTAAATTAACTCCAGTTTCTATGCTTAATTTTAACTGACAATTTAAAAATTTAATTTACTTTGTGTGTGTGTGTGTGTGTGTGTGTGTGTGTGTGTGTGTTTGTCACTAGGGATTAGACACAGAGATTTTCTGTATCTGGGCTACACCCCCAGTCTTTGTTATTTTTTATTTTGAAACAAGTGCTTGCTAAGTTACTGTGCACTGGCCTAGGAGCTGTGATTCTCCTGGCTCAGCCTTTTAAGTACCAAGATTATAGGCATGCACCATCACACCCAGCAGTTAGCAAGAACATATTATTTCTTAACTAAATATAAACTGAATGTAATTTTGTTGAAAAAATAAAAGAGATATTTAAATCCCAAGATTATATATCATTCAGTTTTAAAATTTAAGATCACACATTTTTGAACTTTTTAATAAAAAGCTAATTAATAGCACTTAACTTTTGAGCATTTTGTTAAATTTTGTTCAAACAAAATGTTTCCCTGCCTATGGTAAGCTAGGGAAAATAATAATCCAAATTCAGACTTTGGTTCTTGTCAAGAATATTACTCATTTGCCATAAGAAATTTCCAAAATAATATAATTATACTGCCCATACCTCACTCCATTCAGTTACAGTCATTATAGCTTATTTTGTTTTTTTGGTGGTACTGGGGTTTCTGGAAGTCCTTGTACTTCCGGGCTACGCTCCCAGACCCATTTTATACTTTTTTATTTGGAAACAGGGTCTCTTAAGCCAATGTGGCTGGCTTTGAACCTATGTGATCCTCCTGTCTCTACCTCCCATGTGGGGGTGGGGGTGGGGGTGGGGGGTTGTTACAAGTGTGCACCACCAAGCCCCGTGTCATTGTAGCTTTTAAATGAACACACTTTGACTTCTAGAAATGTTCTCCAAGAAGTATTTTTCAGGAACTCTCTACTTTGTGTTCAAATTAATTAATAACAGATTTTTTATGACTTACTGAAATATATTCTAAAGGTCACATATGAAAATAATTTTAAGTAGAGTGGAACTCATATTCTTCATCAATTTATCTGCTGATATTACTTACCAAAAAACTGCAAATGCAACATTCATGCATTTTAGACATATTTTTGATTCAATTTTAAAGATAACACTGAAGCCTATCTAATATGTACTTGTTGACAATTTCACAAAATTATAGGTGCCAGTAGTATAAGTTTAAACTAATATTTCACCCTATAAAATAGAAACACCTATCAGATAGTTAAGAGAACTTCCACAGAGAATACATCCTCTGAATATCCACTTAATTTGCAAGAGTTCAAAGGATATCCATTCTTAACTGAATGACATCAAGAAGAATTGTAAAAATATCTTGTCAAGCAGCATTGTTCAGCTGTCTAGCTTTTTAATCGGAGAATAATGTTAATGCTATTAATGTTTCTGCAAAGACACACAGAGGTCAAGGATATAGGGAGGGAGAGCGAGTGAAATAAATAAAAAAAAGAGAGTATGTTTGTTAATTACATTTTCTGGGAATTTTGTAAGATGATGTGACTTTTTTCTAGTAAACTCTATTAATACTATATTTATAGGCATATGACCTGATTTTAAGAAAATTTTTTGAATATAAGAATTCAAGAGACTATCCAGATAAAAGATAACCACAGTCCAATATAAAGTATTTGGACTGCTATTTTTATAAATAAAAAATATATACAAAGAAATTAATATACTAAAGAAGAGATTTTTCAATAATGCATTCAAATTATATTTCTCAGTTTAATATTTAGATCCAAATCCTATAAGGGATATATATATATATATATATATCTATATATATATATATATATATAAATTTTAGAATGACTTATTCATCAAAATGATGATATTTGATATATGATATAGTGATAGAATACATGCCTTTATAAAACTATGTATCCAAATCACTTTCTATCCCTCAAAAATGAATACATATGTCCACATCCTCATCTGCATGTGCCATATATAGGCACACTTTAACCTTGCTTTTCTCAAAGGTAAGTATCAATTACAAGTCTTCTCCTTGCATTGTTAAGGTAATTATTTTAATCTAAATGAAATAACACTGCTCTTTCAGTTGAAAAAAAGATCTCTTTACAGGCATTCATTCTAAAATAGTTCCATAGATCTTTCAATATATAGGTGCAGTGTCAGAATTCCTCCTGAGTACTATAAAAGGCTCCAGTATAAAATTCGTAGTTTATAATGCATTTCAACATTGAAAAGAACAGATAACTATCATTATAAAAGACATGATATATCCTAGAGTTAGCCATCTGGAATATTTTAATTTTAAAAAAGAGATATCTTATTTTTTCACCTTCTTGGATCAAAATTTTCAGGCTCTGTAATTTTCTTACTGCTCACAGAAACAAAGCAAGCCGAGCCCATATAGCAAGAGTACTCTGAGTGCTACAAATATTTGCTATTCAGGAAACCTCCATGAGGGCTTAGTTATTTAAAACTAAAGAAAGAAAATTACTATTAATAATTGGTTTCAGCTAATGAAATGTTTTTATGCAAATAGGTGAACCCTAAATATGACCTGGAAACAAAAGCCTGCTTGACAGTCACTATTAAGCAATACATTAGTAGATCAATTAAACAGAACTTCTTTCTAATGAATGTCCTGTACCCCTGTTGCCATAGAAACCTGGAAAGAGAAAGCTTCAGAATGCTAATGGCATGAGAAACATAACAAAATGTTTGTAAACATACACCTTGAAAGATGTGTGATCGGTAAAGTAATAAAAGGGAGATACAAAGAATTTCCCAGCACAAGAGAGAAGACACAATTCAGAATTCAAGGTATTATTATTTTTTTCATTACACAGACTAGTTAAGAAGCTGCTGAACATTAGTACGGGTCACACTCACATGCATTTGCTGATATAAAGAATCACTCTGCCTTCAGGATTTGAAAAAAAATTATATGTGAAGTCCTGTAACATCAAGGATTAGTGAAAATTTCATGGGGTTCATTTTTCAAACTCACGATGAAGCCAAGATAGGGTTAAAAAACTAAAAATTTAAAATTCATCACACCCATAACATTTTCACCCAAAGATGTAATCTGTATAAGCCTTTTTTTCTTTCTAATTTTTTCCCTCTAATTCTCTGGTTTGAAACCTCTTTTACCCCTTTGTTTTGGTGCATGCATTAATAATATTTGATTTGGCTTAAACAATTCCTAACAAACTGAAATGTCTGGAGCTCTATAGACAAATACTGTTATTAATGCAAGCACAATTACTGAACAGAACAAGAAAAATAATTTAGGCCACTTTAGGTTCCTGACTTCCAATGATAATTATTCCAATTTAGGTTATACTTTAAAGAGAAACAAAGCAGCTAAATACCAATTCTATTCATCAAAGAATTAATTTCTTTCCTATTCACTATTATGACAGAGTATTGGATTCTTTTAGACTCTAATAAATCAAAAATTCTACATCCACTTTGTACTGAATTTCATTCATAATTATTGAGACAGCAGTTGGACAAAGACAGCATTCCAGTGTCCGCGAAAGGAAAGGCAAGAGAAAGCACTGAGCATTGTCCAAGGACGTGAGGTCTGTGTCCTCTTCTCTAGGCCTACATATCTGAGAGTGAGATTCCCCTGGGGCAGTGGGACCTGGCTGCTTCTTGAATGGTGAGGAATTAAAAACCTTTCCTTTACTCAACCTGAGCTAATTACCAAGTATTGTTTAACAGCACCCAGATCCTGATAATTACATAAAGGTGGCTGATGTACTAGCTACCTCAGAAAATAGTGACTAGACATGTACAACATTGTGTGTGTGTGTGTGTGTGTGTGTGTGTGTGTGTGTGTGTGTGTGTGTGTGTTTGTGTGAAGGAGTACTAGAGACCAAACCCGGGGTCATTTTGCTTCCAAGCTACACCTCAGCCCTATTTTATTTCATTTTTTTTGGTTTTTTGTTTGAGACAAGATCTTGCTAGGTTACTGAGAGTTTCTTCAGGTTGATGAGGCTTACCTTGAAACTGTAATCTTCCTGTCTCAACCTCAATGATACAATGCTTAAGAAAAATCATAATATTTCTCGAGAATTTTGACTTGGGAATAATGAGAAATAGTTCTCATCACATTACAATATAATATTATAGTGTGTCTATCTTAATCATATGGTTTATCATAATGTCAATATTTTCTCCCTGCCCCCATGTTTACTTATGCCTCACTTTGACTATTTGGTTGGAAGTTGACCCTAATTCATAAACACTGTATATTATTGGCCAGCTCAGGTATTAAAATTTTATAATTAGAACCAGGTATGGTGGCGCACGCTAGTCATCCCAGCATTCAGGAGGCTGAGACTTGAGGATCACGGTTCATGAACATCCTCAGCTATTTAGCCAGGCCCTTCACAACTCAGTGAGACCCTGTTTCAAAAACACAAAAAGCTAGCCGGGTGTGGTGGCGCAGGCTTGTAATCCCCGTGCTTGGGAGGCAGAGACAGGAGGATCTCGAAGCCAACCCTGCTGGCTTAGGAGACCCTGTTTCCAAAAATAAAATAGGTCTGGGAATGTAGCCCGGAGGTAGGGCTTCCAAGATCCCCAGCACCACAAAAAAAGAAAAAAAAAAAAAAATTCTGGCTGGCGGTGTAGCTCAGAGGTAGAATGTCCCTGGGTTTCATCCCCAGCACTGCAAAAACCAAAAACAACCAAAAATTATAATTAATATTTAAAATTCTTGATAAAAATAAATTGTGGCAAACCTCACACTAAGTATATTTTATTGAACAAATGCAGCAGTGTATATTACTGCATTATTATTCATTTGACTTGTAGTACATAAAATAGCAATTTAAAAACAGCCATCTAACACCAAATAACAAAAATTTTAAAAATGCTTGGCTTTCATCATTTTAACTTTAAATTTTTCTTCTTCTATAATGAACAAACCATCAAATAATCAATAAATTCCTTTTTATCTTTCTGTGGCTGAAACTTTCCTTCTGTCTGAAAAGTCAGCCACAATTTTGAAATTAGTTTTTAGCAATTCAAAGCAAAGTTTTCTTATGTTCTTACAAAGCAAAAGGAATGTTTTGTATGTTATATACTGGTAGCATATTGCATTTTATTTAAAATGTATTCATGTATTTAAACATAGAAATCTTCTTATGTCATTCTAACAGTATTTCTTAACATGACATATATCTGGTATTTATCTGTAAATCTACTGATAGATACTTAGATACTTTTCATATTGTCTTTTATATGAAAATGCCGCATGGATCATCTTAGCTGATGTCTCATTCTGTCCAGCTATACTTTATTTTTTTATTTTGTTTAATTTACTTTTTATTTTTTTGCGGGTCTGGGGATGGAATCCAGGGGCATTCGACCTCCGAGCTATAGCCTCTGCCCTATTTTTTTTTATTATTCTTTATTTATTGAAACTGGGTCTCACTGAGTTGCAGAGGGACTCACTAAGTAGCTGAGGCTGTCTGCGAACCGCAATCCTCAGGTCTCAGCCTCCTGAATGCTGGAATTACAAGTGTGCGCAACCACGCCCGGCAGAGGTGTGTCATTTTTATACAATACCATGTTGTTTTCTTGACTACAGTTTTATAGTCTAGTTTGAAGTCAAATGGTATAATGCCTCCTGCTTTATCATTTTTTTAATTTAATTTTGGAGTTTTTGTTTTATTGTGTTTTTATACTGGGGATTGAACCAAAGCATAGAATGAGATGTCTCTTTGTCCTTTTTATTTTATTTTTTTGATTAAACCCAGGTACATGCTACCTCTGATCTATGCTCCAGCCCTTTTTATTTTTATTTTGAAACAGGGTATCACTATATTGTTGAAGCTGGCCTCAAACTTATGACCATCCTATCTCAGCCTCCCAAGATCTGGAATTACAGACCCTAGCAATCATGCCCGGCTCTGTGTACTTTTGATTGGCATTTTCCTAATGATTAGTGATGTCCAGCATCTTTTATGTGATTTTTGGCCATTTGTATATCTTTTTGGGAAAAAGATATTTTTAAGTTCTTCACCCATTTTAAAGGCAGGTTGTCTTTTGTTATTGTTGACCTTAATCATTTTTCTAGAAGTTTTGGATATTAATTTATTTACAAATATTTAATATTTACAAATATTTAATATTTACAAATATTTT
Source organism: Muscardinus avellanarius (assembly GCF_963383645.1). NCBI lineage: Eukaryota > Metazoa > Chordata > Mammalia > Rodentia > Gliridae > Muscardinus > Muscardinus avellanarius. The sequence goes on from NC_137786.1 coordinate 41,881,667, forward strand.
CACCTATTGTGTGGTTTACCTCTTTATTCGGTTTGTATTGCCCTTTGGTGCACAATTTTTTAAAAAAATCACAAAGTCCAATTTGTCCATTTTTTCCTCTTTTTATCTCTGTCATATTTGATACATCATTGTCAAATCTCATATTATAAAAGGTATACATGTTTACCTCTACGTGTTTTATAATTATAGGTCTTTTATTTAACTAATTAATGCATTCTGATAGGTGTGTGTGTGTGTGTGTGTGTGTGTGTGTGTGTGTGTGTGTGTAAGTCTTGTTGGGTAAGGGTCCAAGGTAAAGGTTCAAGTTTTTTTTCTTTTATATAATGGATACCGAGTTTTCCCAGTACCAATTTTTAAAGACTATTCTTTCTCCATTAAATGTTCTTAACACCCTTATAAAAAATAATTTGACCATATATGTGAGAGTTTATTTCTGGGAATTTATTTTCTTCCATTGGTCTATATGTCTTCTTCATGTCAGTACTATACTACGTTGATTATTGTGGTAAGTCTTGAAATAAAAAAGTGTGAATCTTCCAAGTTCATTGTTTTTATATTTTTTTATATTTAGGTACTTTGAGATTCTATATAAATTTTGAAATGCTTTTTATTTCTGGAAATAATGTCATCATTGGACTTTTACAAAAATTGCATTGAATTTGGAAATAACATTTAATATTATTGACTTTTAACAATATTAAGTTTTCTAATTTATGAAATGAGATATCCATGACAACTTTAATTTCTTCTATACATCTTTTGTAGTTGATTTTATACATGTTTTCCAACTTCTTGGTTAACTCTTAAGTATTCCATTATTTTTATTGTACTGAAAATGAAAATTTTATAATTTCCTTTTATATTCTTAATTGTTAATGTATAAAACGGCAAGTAATTTCTATGTTGACTTTATATATTGTTATTATGCTAAATTAATTAGCATAAATATAAGTAAACTTTTCCTTAACTTTAAAAGGGATTGTTGTGAAACCACAAGGACCTTAAACATATGAGACCATATCATCTACCAGTAAAAATAATCTTCTTTTTGTGAATGACTATTTTACTTTATTGCTGAATTGCTCTAGCTAGAGAAGTGGCAAAATAAGGCATCTTTGTCTTTCTCCTGAAATTAGAGAACAAACTTGTAGTCTTTCACATTACAATATTTGCTGTGGGTTTTTCTTATATGGCTTTTATTATATCGAGGTAATTACCTATTGTTACCTTGTTGAATATTTTTGTCATGATAGCATTGAATTTTGTCAATTGCTTTTTCTGTACTTATTATTATGTGACTGTGTAACTTGAATCATACAACATTTTGATGGCATTTGTGAGCATGGACAAATCTCTTCATTTATTCAGGTCTTTTATGAGACCCCATCTTTTCTTCATAAAATTATTTATATATTATATTATTTATTCTTAATAACCTTATTCTGTTTTTTGAACATGATACATTTTTGTCTATAACTTTTTTTTTTTTTTTGGTGGTACTGGGAGTGGAACCCAGAGGCTTTCTACCTCTGGGCTATACTCCCAGATCTTTTTTTATATTTTATTTGGAAACAGGATCTCACTAAGTAGCTGAGGCTGGCTTCGAACCCATGTGATCCTCCTGTCTCTGCCTCCCAAGCACGGGGATTACAAGCGTGTGCCACCACACCCGGCTTGTCTATAACTTTTGTGTGTGTGCCTGATACTGGGAATTGAACCCCAGGGCATTCTACCTCCAAGATACCCTTCCATCATTATTTTTCAAAAACTTTTTTAAACAGGCTCTCACTAGGTTGATAAGAGTCTCACTACTTGTTGAAGCTATTCTCAAACCTGTGATCCTCCTGTTTCAGCCTCCCAAGTACAGTGATTACAAGCATGCACCATCACATCTGACTGTCTATTGCATTTTTAATGAGGATTATTGCACTTTAAACATGTCTTAATTTATGTATATTGATGTTAATTACCTTATTCCATAATTATTGTTTAGCTTTACTTAGATTTTATATGTAGAAAATAATATTTTAAAATAATAATTTTGAGCCGGGCGTGGTGGCGCACGCTTGTAATCCCCGCGCTTGGGAGGCTGAGACAGGAGGATCGCGCAGGTTCAAAGCCAGCCACGCGCGCTGGCTTAGGAGACCCTGTTTCCAAATAAAAATGTAAAAATAGGTCTGGGAGTGTAGCCCAGAAGTAGAAGGGCTTCCAGGAACCCCAGTACCACCAAAAAATAATAATAATAATAATAATAATAATAATTTTGCCTTTACCTCAATTCTTATACATGGTATTATTATTATTTAAAACTTTTTTTATTGGAGCATTGTATTCATACATCATATTGGGGTAAAAATCTTGTGTGGACATACATGTACACATCGCCCACCCAGCACCCACCCAATTCCCACCCCATTCCACCCCCAATCCCTCCTTCTCATACTTGGCTTAGTAGTTGACTTTGATATGTTTAAGTACATTGAGTTCTTTAAAGAATTTCCTTCTTCCCCCCTCCCATACCCTCATTTAGGTTGTCTTGTTTGATCCTCTATAGGATTTCCTTTTTCATCTAGAGTTCCACCTATAACCCATTTCTCTTTATCTTTCACATATTAGGGAAAGCATCCGATTTCTTATTTTTTGTGACTGATTACTCTCATTTAGCACAAGGCCCTCAAGTTCCATCCATTTCCCTCGAAATAATGTAATTATTTTTTTATGGCTGAGTAAAATTCCATTGTGTACATATCCCACAGTTTTGTAATTCATTCATCTGTTGATGGACATCTTGGCTGGCTCCATAGTTTGGCTGTGGTAAATTGTGCAGCTATGAACATAGGTACACATGTATTACTTTGGTAGTTTGGTTTCCTTTCTTTTGGGTAGATACCCAGAAGTAGTATTGCTGGATCAAATGGTAGATTTGTTCCCATTCTTCTGAGGATTCTCTATACTGTTTTCCAAAGTGGTTACACTAATTTGCAATCCCACCAACAATGTTTTAGAGTTCCCACTTCTCCACATCCTTGCCAGCTTTTGTTGTTGTTTGTGTTTTTAATGACTGCCATTATATTTGAGGTTAGGTGAAATTTCAGGGTAGTTTTGATTTGCATCTCTCTCATTGCCAATGATATTGAGCATTTTTTCATGCATTTATTGGCCATTTGAATTTCTTCTTTCATGAAGTGTCTATTTAGTTCGCTTGCCCATTTTTTGATTGGATGATTTGTTTTTTAGTGTTGAGTTTCTTGAGCTCTCTGTATATTCTAGATATTAGTCCTCTATCGGAGGAGTAGGTGACAAAAACATTCTCCCATTCTGTTGGCTCTCAACTGAGGTTCTTGACAGTTTCCTTTGCTGAACAGAAGCTCTTAAGTTTCATGCAATCCCATGTATTGATTCACCTTTTAGTTTGATGTGCCTTTGGGGTCTTGTTGAGAAAGTGTTTATTTGTACCTATGTGTTGCAGTGTTGGACCTATGCCCTCTTCAAGGATCCTCAAGGTCTTTGGTCTAATTTCCAAGTATTTGATCCATCTTGAATTGATTCTTGTGCACGGTGAGAAAGTGGAATTAATTTCCAATTTTCTGCTTATGGTTAACCAGTTTTGCCAACACCATTTGTTCAACAGGCTATCTTTTTTCCAGTATATGTTTTTGGCCCCTTTGTCAAAAATCGATTGGCTGTAAGTGTATGGATTTCTTTCTGAGACTTCTGCTCCATTGGTCTTGAATTGTCTTTATTCGGTTTTGGTATTAGTGTGATGTTGGCTTCATAGAATGTATTTGGGAGACTTCCGCTTTGTTCTAGTCACAAAATAGTTTGAGGAGTACTGGTGTTAGCTCTTCTACAAAGGTTTTATAGAATTCACTTGGAAAATGATCTGGTCCTGGGCTTTTCTTTAATGGAAAGTTCTTTATTGCTGTTTCAATCTCTTTGATTGCTATTGGTTGGTTTAAATTTTCTATATCTTCTGGATTCAGTTTAGGAAGGTTGTATTTATCTAGAAAGTTGTGAATTTTTTCCAGATTTTCCATTTTGTTGGAGTATAGTTTTTCAAAGTAGTTTCTGGTAATCCTCTGGATTTATACACTGTCAGTAGTAATGTCTCCTTTTTCATCATTTTCAGAGGGCAGGTTTATTTTCTGCTCTCTGGTTGTTCTTCTAGTCTTCTTTTTCTCTGTCCCTTGTATTTATAGTTTTTATTTCTCTACTGATAGTTTCTTTCTGGCTATGTAAAGTGCTGATTTTTTTTTTTTTTTTGGTTGTACTGGGGTTCCTGGAAACCCTTCTACCTCCAGGCTACACTCCCAGACCTATTTCTATATTTTTATTTGGAAACAGGGTCTCTTAAGCCAGCAAGGCTGGCTTTGAACCTGTGTGATCCTGCTGTCTCCACCTCCCAAGCACAGGGATTACAATCGTGCGACACCACACCGGCAAAGCGCTGATTTTGTGGCAATAGAGATCGAGTGTTAGCAGGACTTGTAAATGCTGCTTTTCTCCATTGCCATCTTCCCAGAAGTCTACATTGTATTATTTTATCTTGCATTATGAAGTTATGAGGGCTTTCAGTATAATGGTAATACTCTTAGTGACAACAGGCATTCTTAGCTGGGAATAGCAATGTTTCTAAAAGCTTAGTAATTAAGTATTTGTCTTAGGCATATATTTTTCAAATAAAATATATTTCTAACATAAGTTAACTAAAATGGTTTTAATAATGTTCATTAAAATTTAATTGAATATTATTTTGCATCAGTTGAAATAATACTACAGTTTGTTTTCCTTTAAGTTGTCAGTGTAGTAGTATAATTCATCATTGGAGTTTGGAGAGGATTGCATTATAAGAATTTTTTAATTGCTAGACAATTTTAGCCACTGTCTCTTGAAAACCCAGCCTTATTGCTATCATTAGCTCCTATAATTTGTATTCTACATGTTTTAGTTTTATAATGTAATCTCCATGTCTCTTGGCTTCTCTTTCTATTTTATACTCTATGTCTATTCAGAATACTTTCTGGTTGTATTAGTTTCTTGATACTTTGATTGGTACATTATTGCCTCACATTCATAATATAGTTCACAGTGGTGCTGACATACTTGCACACAGTACTTGGTGGGCTTTCCTTCAGCTCCCTCCCCATTGCCCCCTTCTCTATACAGAATATTGAGATTGGCATTGGTATTCTCACATATGAACATACTGTCCATGGAAGCTTTCCTCCATTAATTATTCCTCTTACCTCCCCATCACCTAGATGACCTTCATGACTCCACTGGAGTTTCTTCTCCCCTATCTAAAGTCAGTCTTTTATCCCAATTATTTTCTAGCTTCAGCGTATGAAAGAAAACATGACCCTTCACTCTCTGTGCCTGGCTAATCTCAATATAATGTTCTCCAGTTCCATCCATTTTCCTGCACATGACATCATGTTGTTCTTCTTTATTGCTGAATAGAATTCCATCATGTGCATAATTTTGTGATCCATTTATCTGTCGATGGAACCTCTGTTGCTGCCATAATTTGGCTATTGTGAATTGTACTGCTATAAACATAAAAATGTATGTTTTATTGTAATTACTACCTTCCAGTTCACCAGTGCTCTCTTCAACTATGTCAGTTATAGTGTTCATTCCATCAACAAAGCATAGCAGTATGGATTTACTAAGAACCTTTGATTGATAATCTTTAAATTTCATCACATAATTGTGTACATTAGGTGATCATATGGTCCCAGTTCTCAACATTCTCCACTTTTTTTTATTTCCAATTCATTTTTTAAATCAACCCATTCTTGATTGAAGTTCTGCCAGGTTTCATTTCATAAGCTCGTATTCTTCTTTAAATTTCCTGTATATCTTTACAAATCTAAATCGCTTTAAAAAACATCATTGTTGAGGATGGGGATGTAGTTCAGTGGTAGAGTGCTTGCCTAGGATGTATGTATGAATCCTGAGTTGAAGCTCCAGCACCACAAAAAATAAAATAAAATAAATAAAAATTTAAAAGTGTCATTATTTAGTATTTCTCTACTGTTTTCTTTTCCTAAAAATAAAGTGTTCTATTTATTAGATTGTTTTTTCACATAACATATACATATAGGGTTTTTCTTTTTGTAGTTTTTAAGGTTGAATTGACTAGTGATTTTTGTTTTCTGCTGGCAATTATTTCTTCTATTTACTAAACATAACTTTCTGGAAATTTGTTGCTATAAGGCTACATTTATCTGTAGAGCCAACAGCAGTATGAGTCCTTCTCACACTCCCCCCCTTCTCTCCTATTTTTTTCTTTTTCATATATTTTTAATTAATTAATCAATTAATTAATTAATTAATTAATTTTTGGTGGTACTGGGGTTCCTGCAAGCCCTTGTACCTCGGGCTACACTCCCAGACCTATTTTATACTTTTTTTTATTTTTGGAAACAGGGTCTCTTAAGCCAACGCTGCTGGCTTCGAACATGCGCAATCCCCCTGTCTCTGCCTCCCAAGCGCGGGGATTACAAGCCTGCGCCACCACACCCGGCTTTCCCTCCTATTTTTAAGGGCTCAATTGCTTGGGTAGGGTCCACACAGAGAAACTCCTTATTTTGAGGTCAGCTAGGTCAAATAAAGCAATTTAATAATGAAAAGGAACCTCATTACATTCACAGGTTCCAAGGATTAGGGTAGCACATTTCTCGGTGGGCAGTGATGGAGGTAAGGCATTTTCAAATCCTGTCTACCACAAGTATATTTTAGAAAAGCCATGAAAAAAAATCAATGAAGAAGGCAATGTTCCAATAATTATACTGAAGTACTATTTCAATGCTCATGTGAATATAGTTCTTTTTCAGAAAATCACCAAGAAAAAGTGTCTTTATTTGGTTCTACTCTCTGCACTGAACTGTCACTTTATTTATATAGAAATCTCACTTTATTTCATGATTAACTACTCTCATCACAAGTAGTGAAATATACTATTTTCTCAGTGGGAGATAAGTGTAATACTTGAGGACACTTGGATGTTTCCTCCTGTGCACTCAGGGCTTGGGATAAGAGGTGGAGAGACTTACTGACAACTGCTTAGTTACAAAGCATATATACTGTGTTTTATATATAAGGATCACCATATAGCTAAGAGTTTCTTGAACATGCAGTTCTCCCATTAAAAGTATTTTACATCTGGATGCTTACAATAGAAAATCATTCTCTCTTTTAAAGGAACTATGAAAATTTAAAAAGATGTGCAATGAAGTGTCACCCCTAAGCACAAATCTGAGGCATATATATATATATATATATATATATATATATATATATACACACACACATATAGTATTGGTGCCCAAGAATATTTTGTAATTCCAACTTAAATTGTCTAATTTCAATGGAAACAGCTTCAAAGTAAACAAAAATGTCAGCAAATATCAAGAGATTTTACAGTTTTAATGCATAAAATTATGAAACTTGTAACTTGTACTTATGGGTAATGATCCATAGGAAACACAAATTAATGGTATGTTAATTAAAAATAATTTTCAAGTACCATAGATGATAATTTCACAATATATGTTCATGCACTTTGAGTCCATGATATATTAAAATTTTCTGAGTGAGTCTCTTCTCAATCTTACATTTCTAGTTGAGCACAGGGAATATACTATTATTTTAATAGTAGTCTAAAAATATACATTAGCTACTTTTGAAGTTGTAGAACATTACCAAAAAGTATGAGATCTACATATATAACAACAGTGAATTTGTGACAAATGTATTAGGACTTAGTTATTCAAGTAAACCTTCTCCAAAAAGTTATGCAGGTGTCTAAACAGTAATCTTTATTATTAACATCACCATTACATAATGTATTTTTGTAAAGTTTTAATTAAACAAAGCTTTGCTATGACAGACTCATTCAAGGGATACTTATTTAATAGTGACTTAATTCCAATAATATTTTCTTTTTCTTTTATTATATTTTATCCTGTTGGAGTGAGTTGAATATTGTGCTCAAAATCCACATGACATTTCCGTTAAATATTGGTAGCAATTATTTTCATTAGAGAAATTGATTTATTAGACATCTTAAATTACGGGTATTCCTGTTTGCTAAGAAAGATGAAAAGTTTTTTTCGCTTTTAATACACTTTACTGGCATCTTCTTGTCCAAACTAACTTCCAGATTTATGCATAATCCACATTCCCTTGTAATTCATGCTCCTCAGATACACCAGTGATAACATTTCTCCTTCTACTTCTGTACATCCAAACATAGAAACATAATGTCGGGCAAGTTCCTATTGCCAGTCTTCACTTTATTAACTGTATATATCACATGTGGTTTTCATTTCCTGGAAAGTGGATCTTTTTTTCCTAGATTCAAAACTAAAATAAATATTATTAATATATTTTCAGTTTCACATGAGGTCATTCATGTTCTAGCCTGCACCTATGAACTACACACACGCGCACGCAAACACGCACACACGCACACACAAGCACACATATACTTTTGGCGGTACTGAGGATCGAACCAAGGGGCTTTCTACCTCTGAGCTACACCCTTAGCCCTATTTTATTATTTATTTTGAAACAGGATCTCACTAAGTTGCAGAGGGTCATATTAAGTAGCTGAGGCAGGCCACAAACCTGCTATCTTCCTGTCTCAGCCTCCCAAGTACTGGGATTACAAGTGTGTGCCACCATGCCCAGTTTATACTTATTTTTTTTAAACAGCAGACTTATAAATAAATAAATAAATAAATATATATATATATATATATATATATATATATATATATATATATGTCCTACAGTATTTTAAGAAAGAAAATATTTTCTTTACTGAATCTACATCAGATGAAATGCCAACAACTTCTTAAAGTATACTTTGATAGAGTTAAGGAACTTCTGCTATTTATCTGAAACTCATTACTTTAGCACTAAAGGTTCTATGCGCACAGCAAGGAAGTCAATTAGCTTCACAAAGAAACTGCTACCTGTCCTTATTAAAGAATAAGTAGCCTTTGCAAAAGGCAAATATGAACTGTAGTGTTCCTCCATTTTATATGAATAGGAAACCATGGGGGCAAAATGAAATAGTAGAAAAGTCAGGCCCTCTGGAAAGATAATAAGCTCACTCTATGAAAAAAAAATAATTAAAGTCCTGCTTTTTTTTATCCTAACAGCTAACTCTATATTCTCTTGCATATCAAGGTTTTACTGTAACACTTTCTGTGCCTTTTAGTTTAAACTTCACCCAAGGAAAAGATAATAGTTTCAAGCATTCAAAGATTATTTTCATCATTACAAAAGTTTTTCAACCTCAAAATACTCTAACTATATGCAAAGGTTTATAATTTATTCAAGATACATCTTAACCTGTTTATTCTTCATGTACTAGATACTGAGGCAACTTAATAGTCCAGATATGGTACTATGAACATTTGTATCTGAAAAAAAAAACCCAAATAAACCTATTGTGCTAGAATGCATCAATAAATACACTCTCCTCCAGAATCAACTTTTTGTTATTTTTTTGTGGTACTGGGGATGGAACTCAGGGCATTCTACCTCCAAGATGAACTCCCAGCCCTATTTTTTATTCTTTATTTTGAAACAGGGTCTCATTGAGTTGCAAACCTCACTAAGTAGCTGAAGCTGTCTGAGAACTGCGATCCTCCTGTCTCAACCTTCCTAATGCTGGGATTACAAGCGCGCTCCAGAATCAATTTTAAATAGATCAGAATATGAAAAGAAATCCTGCAACTGTCATGGTATCTTTGATAATTTCTGATGTTTACATGTCTGTGCATTTAGATAACATCAGTGAAGACTGAGCAGATTTATCATATAGTTGGCTACATTAAGAAGTGTGTGTGTGTGGGGGGGTGTTGCTAGGGGCATTCTACCTCTAGGCTAAACCCCTGGTTTTATTTTATTTTATTTTTTATTTGAAATTGGGTCTTCCTAAGTTACTCAAAGTCTTGGGAAGTTGTTGAGGCTGACCTTGAATCTGAATTTCTCCTGTCTCAGCCTCCCATGTACTGCGATTACAGGCTTACGTCATCACACCTGGCATATATATTTTTGTATCCACCTTTTCAATTCTCCAGGGAGACCAGTTTCTTAATACTGAAACCTCTGAAGTCAGATATACAATTTTCTCTGATGTCTCAGTATTTATGATCACATAGGCAACATAATTCAGCAAACATTTTTGATTCATGCATCTCTCTTAATACAGGCAATAGTAAAAGGAATGAGTGAGTGATATTTGGGAAAAAGTTTACCCATGTACAAGTAAGTTAAAAAATATGTTTTATAATATCAAATATCTAACCAGGAAAGGGAAGTAGACAGCACAGTGTAGTTTAGACTTCAGCAAACGAAAACAAGAGTCTCAATACACATATTCTAAATAGCAGAGGCACATATTATGAAACGCTTACTAAGTGATATATTCGTTAAAATAATTAGGCAGATGAAAAGGTATGTAAGGACTTCAGAAAAAAAAGTGTGCATGTCCATTAAAAGAGCAGCTACACATTTCAAAAGAAAAAGCAGGTGCATCTCTAGAAGGACTCGCTGTCTTGTTTGTTGTAGTCTATAGGCCTATATGCTACACATGGAGATAAGTAGACGTGCAATAAAGTGTGAGAGAGAGAAAGACAAAGAGAGAGAGAGAGAGAGAGAGAGAGAGAGAGAGAGAGAGAGAGAGAGAGAGAGAAGTAAACAGCCTGTGATAAGTGGATTCAAATGTGAGATACTTGGACCAGCAACTTGGTACAGTGATTCTAAGAAATAGAGTCCAGTGATGAGTTCTCTACCAAACAGTCCTAATCCTTTATTTTCTAGTGGACAGTGCAGCATGGGTCAATTTAAATCTGTATTCTTTACCATTTTACCCTAATGATATTTTCCTGTAGGGCTTAATGTTATCACCATACTTCCTAGTCATCAAAAGCCTGAAAACCCTGAATTATCTTTGGCTCCCTTTTCTCTTCTGTTCCCTAAGTTAATTGTCCACTAAATGTTATTACTTTTATCTGCCAATATGTCCTTCCTCTTGTCTCTTCATTTTCTTTCCCATAGAACTTAATTATATTCTAGTCTATATCTGTAAATTCCTTGCCTCCATTATCTCCTCTACGTAATCCCTCCTGCATGGTGACACTCCATTTGAATTCCTAACACATGGTTTCAATAGTTTTTTCTCTCTCAAGAACTTCCCTTTGGCTTCCAAAACATTTAGCTTATTATAAACATATCTATTTTACGAGTTTTACAAACTATCCTCTCCAAGCTGTTTAGATCTTTTCTTAGAAAAGGGATACCTATGGAACATATTTCAGAATTTTGTTCTTTTTCCTTTGTTGTTCAAGATCTATACTTTGTGAAGACTTTTCCTAACATCCACACCCATAATAATGTCTTCTTTTACTGAATTTCAAGTGTTTGGCTTGATGCTATGTCTCATTCAATATTTCCATTAGACTTCATTCTTTAAGAACAAAACAACAAAACTACTTGTGTGTGTGTGTGTGTGTGTGTGTGTGTGTGTGTGTGTGTGTGTGTGTGATGGAACCCAGGGACATTCTCCGAGCTACACATTTTAAAATTATTTTTTAATCTCCCAGTCCTATTTTTTATTCTTTAATTAATTAATTAATTAATTTTTGTGGTACTGGAGATGGAACCCTTCTACACTCCCAGACCTATATTATATTTTATTTGGAAACAGAGTCTCTTAAGCCAGCCAGGCTGGCTTTGAACCTTCGCGATCCTCTTGTCTCCACCTCCCAGGCACTGGGATTACAAGCTTTCACCAATATGCCCAGCTTTTTTTTATTTTGAAACAGAATCTCACTAAGTTGCAAAGGACTTCACTAAGTAACTGAGGCTGTCCTTGAACCATGATCCTCTTGTTACAGCCTCCCAAATACCGAGATTATAAGCACGCATTACCATGCCCAGCTCAAAAAAACTTTTATTAAAGTCTAAATAGTTGACACTTAACAAAGAGTAACTATGAATAACCTTCCATAATTTCTATTTATAAAATCACTAGAAAGAAAATTGATATGAAACAGGCAAATAATCGAAACATAATTAAGTGTGCTATTTTTTTCGCATATTATACCTATTTTTGTTTCTATATAAATACCTTTAAGTCTACTCAAAATAGGGGCTACATATAATAGCAGTTATTGTTGTGAGTTATGATAATCATGATATGATTTGAACTAATTGAAATAATAAGCATTTACCATTTATGAACCTCTGTGCTAGTTAGTTGAACTAAACTGTAATGAAGGACATGGTGTCACTATGCATGCTTTGGCTTTTTAGATACAAATATAAAACATTTCTATTTGGGCTTTCTTATAATCTACTTTAACTGTACAGTACAGTGAATGAGAGAGAATATATATATATATATATATATATATATATATATATATATATATAGAGAGAGAGAGAGAGAGAGAGGAAGAGAGGAAAAGAGATGATGGAAGAAAAGAAAGAAGGAGAGAACAGTATTCTGTTATGTAGACTCTGGATTAAGAGACTTTCCTGACTAACCTGTGACATGATGGTATTTATGGTGACAGGCTATGATTGCAATTTCTTTTATTTCTGTCAAATATGTCCCTAACCATTCTCTGAAAAAGTCTACCTCAAGCCAGCTATGGTGGTGCACACTTGTAATTTCAATACTTAGGAAGCTGAGACAGGAGGATCGCAGGTTCATAGCCAGCCCCAGCTACTTAGTGAGGCCCTCTGCAATTTTTTTCAGGGGAGGGGGAAAAGGAAAGAAAAATGTCCACTTTAGGGGCAGATCTCTCTAGGTGGTGTCTAGGAAGCGCAGCTGGCATAGAAGAGAGTGGAGGCCAGATATGCTCACATTTTTCCCGGGAGGTTTTCTGAGTCATATTCCTGGTACAAAACTGTCCTACATTGCTTTCCTCTTATTCACCAGGCCTCTCAGTTCTTAGGGTGATTACTCTAGCTTCTGAGAGCTCAGGGGTTTTAAGCTGCCAAGGGGATTAAACAATTCTAGCTACTTATCAGCAAAGGAGCTGTGCTACCAGTAGAATCTCAGAAAGAAAATCTACTGTCTTGCTTGCAAGAATAACCATATCCTGTTCCCCGTCCACACGCAGCTCTTAGCAGATGGACTCTGGCTTCCTTCTCTTTCTTCTGTGCTGCCAGGTGCTTAACGACATTTCTCAGTGTGGAAGATGGAGACACAGCATATAACTCAATGCAGCTTTGTGCTTATTACCTTAGAAGGAAACAGTCCTTGGAAGTCCCCGAGGAGACGCTAGCGCTGAGTGTCAGAATTCATCAGAGTCCCAGTTTTCTTTGTGTCATGGCAAAGTGCCAGCTCAGTTCCACTGAATTCTCTGGGGCTCAGAGGCAATCGGCAAGGGGTACATTTCAACATTCAGAAACACATTACTTGCGTGTCTTTGCTACTTTAACTTTCATATATGCTGTAAGTTCACATATCAAAACTTTTTATATGCATATATGTGTATGTATATATTGCAAGTATTGTCCTTTTCTATATGCTACCAAGTCTGTGGAGAGATTGTTGGTCTACACACATATCACATGTATACACACACACACACACACACACACACACACACACAGTGATCCACTAAGTGAAAACAAAATTTTTGCAAAAATATACCAATGACTTTTTAGAATAAAATATTTTCAGAAAATTCAATATATGTGTAAATATGTACAAAGTATAATATTAAAAAAAAGTCATTGACATAATTTTATAAAAATTTTTTTGGTAAAAGTACTTGTATGTGTTTGTGTTTGTGTGTATATAGAAACTGTGTGTGTGTGTGTGTACATATACACATATATACATATATATTAAACTTATATATAGTAAGTTTATCAGGCATTAGACAAGCAAAAAATGAGTTAATGGTGTTTTGTATAAATCTTCCTGAGGGGCAGTATCATAATTGTATTGACTTTTTAAATTACTTATCAAGATAGATACAGAGATACATGTTAACTTGTACCACAAGAGAATGAGTAAACACGGGAGACAAAAAAAAAGTATGGCAGGATGTTTATAAAAGTGGAATCCAAGTTAAGGATACACCTTGTTCATGATATTCTTTTATCCCCCACTGTAGATTTAAAATTTTTCAAATAAAAAGATGAGGAAAACAGAGTGATCCATGTAAATGTAAAGTAACTGTGGATCTTCATGAGTTTCTAAAAGACATAAAAGATACTGCATGCCTGAACTTCAACATTCTGATAGCTTCTGATAGCTCTGGATAAATTTCTGTAACTTCTGGATACTCACCTTGGTTCTGAAATACTTCTGTCTAATGGGATACCTATAGTCCAAGTCAAGTATAGTATAAGGGTCAGAAAATCGCTAGAGTTTAGAATGAAAGAAAGAATAGACACTTCTTTAAATCAGAAGGATCTGGATTTGGCTGATATTTCCCTAGCATGAGAGAAGAATTTTTAAGAAACTGGCCAACAGAAATGTAAAGGACAAAGGAAATAAAAATTTACTTCTACTCAAACTGGCATGTTATTAAACTCTCCCCTTTACAAATATGAAAATTGAAAGGAGGAATTCATGGGACTAGAAGAACTGAAGGCTGGGCAAAAAATCATTCAAATCCTAAAGGGTCCTTGGCAATAATAAAGTGGAAGTGGGGGAAGCACTGTGCTCGCTACATCACACTGACAATCAATCAATGCTGTCAAATCCAACTTAATAACAGCCACTGTTCTCCCAGGAAAATGTCAAGAAAATGGAAGTTCTTGTCACTTTTGTGTTTGAAATTCAGTGCTTTTCTTTGATGCCTAGATTCTGAGCTGATCTTAGAATAAGTAAGAGGAGTAGGAATGAATAATAGCACAATTCTCAGTCCTGGGAATCTCTTTGCTCCCCTGTAGGAATTAGGAAATATCCTAGTACGTGGACCAGCAAACTTTCACTGGGTTGAAAATCCAGTAGCTAAAATGTGACAGAGCCAAATTGTAGAAACTATCAAATAGTTGCACTGAGAGTAGAGTTTTAAGAACTAATTATATTTCCAAAACATTACAATAAATATATATTGAGAATCTAATGTGTTCCAGGAGCCATCTTGAATGCTGGAGAAATCATAACATGGAGGGCAGGCCCAGCTCAGAGGAGGGTATGAGGTCAGTGAGTCATGACATTGCTCAAAAAGTTACCACAGGTCTGAAAAGGATTTCTGATGTCCAGTTGGCTTCTGTGTAGGTTTTTAAGAATTGCTGGAGAACCTTAATTTATCTGAACTTTTTAGAAATTCCCTGAAATTGATTAGAAATTTCAGATAAGACCCAATTATAAACATGAAAATAAAGACTTCTTCCAAATTAAAAATGTGCACAAACTAAGTAAAAACAATAATTCAGTGGATTTCACCCAATCCCTAATGCACTTGGAGATCCGTCTAGCTCAAGGATAATAGGCAAAGCTCTTTTAATTTTATGGTATGCTGGGAGATTTTATTGCAGCGATGGCAAGATACTGTCATTGAAATACAACTTCAGTCATTTTCCATCTGATTTTTATTTCTTCTGATTTTTTCCTTTTCCAATGAGGAAGCCAGTAAGTTTTGTGTATTCTGTGGGGGAAATTATGTGACATAAGAAAGTGAAAACAAATGTAGCTCTTCCTGCTTTTTGATTTCCAAAATTTAAAAGTTAAAATTCTTAGGGAGAATATCACAAATAAAAGCAATGTACCCCCTATGGAAAAAAAAGGAAAAAAAAAAGTAAAAAACACTATACATTGTAGAGAACAAAATTAAAATTTATGTTTTTAATTTCTCCCATCAAATTTTTGTAATTTTCAGTGAAAAAAGTATTTAACCTCTAAGGTTCAATTGATTATTAAGTATTTAAGACATCTCGTGTTTATGTACTAAAAAGATTAATACTGTTAAAATATCAATTCATCCCAAATCAATATATAGATTCGATGCTATCCCTAGTAAAATTCAAATGTTATTTTTAAATATAAATAGGAGTCCTAAGTACATATGAAAACAACAAAAATACTCAAGAGAAGAACAAAGCTGGCAGCATTACATTTCCTGATTTCTAACTATATTACAAAGCTATATCTACAAAAAGATATCATACGGTTACTAATTATATGAAAATATACTAAATATTAATAGTTATTAGGAAAATTAAAATCAAAGTAACTAATTAGATATCACCTCCAACCTCATAGGAAATCTTTTTTATTTATTTATTTTTTGTGTGTGGTACTGGGGATGGAACCCAGGGGCACTGCACCTACGAGCTACACCCCCAGTCCTATATTTTAACGTTTTTATTGTTTTAAACAGGGTCTCACTGAGTTGCGAAGGGCCTTGCTAAGTAGCTTAGGCTGGCCACAAAAAAATCCTCTGGTCTCCGCCTCCCGAATGCTGGGATTGCAAGCGGGCGCCACCACACCTGGCTGTAGGAAATCTTTTATAAAATAAGAGAGGAGATTGTAAGTGGTGGAGAAGTGAGATTACAAGTGAGTATGTGGAGAGAATGGAGCTCTTTTACATCACTGATGGTAATGTGAAGCAGTGCGGTCACCATGGAAAACAGTACAGTAGTTCTTCAGAAAGTTAACTGCTGTATGCTACAGCACTCGTACTTGTGAATATCAATTTGAAGAATTCAAAGTAGGATCTGGGAGAGGTATCTGAACTCTAATGTTCATGGCATCATTATTCACAAGAGGCAAAATATAGGGACAATTCACATCTTCACTGATACATGAATACATGAAGAAAAATGTGACACATATACACATACAACATTATTACATTACTCAGCCTTAGAAAAAAGGAAGGTTTACAATTCGTAATGAACCTAGTGGGTCCTGTTTTAAGTGAAACAAGCTAATTACAAGAGGACAAAAACTACATAATTCCACTAATATGACGCATTTGAAATAATGAAACTCACTGAAGCAGAATAGAATGGTGTTTTCCGGGGACTATAAGGAGAGGGAAACAGAAAGTTTGGGACCGATGGGTGTTAGTTTCACTGGAAGTAACTGGAAAAGTGCTAGAGATCTGGTACCCAACAGTGTCTGTAGTGAACAGAATATAGCTAACAGTATATAGTTAGCATAATGTGTCCTGCACTTAAAAATGGGCTGTTAGCTCTTATGTTGTATTCACACTTGTACTCAGATTTCCGAGGAAATACACTTCTATTTCTGGCACTGGGAGAGGAAAATTAGAGAGATGCTACTTTTTCAGATTGAGGCAAATCGTGTGGTTACCAAAACAGGAGTAAGTCACCCTAATCATAGTATGTTTTAGCTATGCAGAGATCTGCAGCTCCAGATATGATGTGCATCCAGTATTCAGCATTCACATTTACACATTCCAGATGAGTTAATTACCAACAAAACTGCCCATCTAAGATGCTGTTTATTCACGTTAGCAGTGAAAGATGATCATACATTTATTTACTGAGAGTACCCTTTCTGTATTCCTTAAGGGGGGGATGGGGAAGATTAGTATGTGTTAAAATATGAAAGGAATTATTTAATTAATCTCCCTTAAAAACTGAAGTTTATATTAATGCTCCAATCCCTGATAGATATTTAAATATCCATTGAGCAGGTTATGGTGGTGCACACCTGTAATCCCAGTATCGGAAGACTGAGACAGGAGGATCGCAGGGTCAATACCAGTCTCAGAACTTAGTGAGACCCTGTTTCAAAATAAAAAATGAAAGCAAGAAGAGGGGCTGGAGGTGTAGTTCAGATGCAGAATGTCCCTGGATTCAGTACAAAATAATAAATAAATATTTTATTTGCGATCCTTCTTAAAGCTTTCCATGCCTAAGAAAGTTACCACTTCAGGAACAATGATCTTGAGACTTTAGCTTTGTGTAATTCTCTTCCTTTTCCTCCTCAAGATCCCTGATGGCACAATAGAGAAGAGAAGGGTACCTGGATTTACTCTTAAAATCTTCACACTCTGCCCCATCCACTCTCTAAATATCTGACATTTGTAAGTTACTCAACTATAATGCACCTCAGTATCTTTATCTGTAACATGGAAATAATACTAGTGCTTCTGTACAGCTCTGTGATGAGCCTGGTCGACACAGAGCATGTGTGCAATACCTCTTAACTACCATTATCATGGTAATACTGTACAATTTTACACCTTCATTAAGGATTTCAACCTAAAGCTGGGTGTGGTGGCGCAATTTTGTAATCCCAGCATTTGGGACGCTGAAACAGAAGGATCACGTTTCGTGGAAAGTCTCAGCTACTTAGTGAAGCCCTTTGCAACTCAGTGAGACCCTGGTCCAAGGAAAGAATAAAAACTAGGTCTGGGGGTGTAGGTCAGGGGTAGAATACCCCTGGGTTTCATCCCTAGTACTGAAAACAAACAAACTTCAACCTATTGAGCCTACTTATATGCTCTTGGAAATTTTCTTTCCTACCCCTTAACTTAGATTCTATAGTAAAACATCATCACCAACAACCTTTTATCTTTATCTCTGCTACTTTCTTTTGATATACAACCCAAGTGAAATTCAACTGTCCACAATTATGTGGCGTTATGGACTGAATTTGTTCACCCCTAAACATATGTTGAAGCCCTAGCCCCAATGTGATTGTATTTGAATTAAGGATTTTAAAAGAGACAAGTAAAGTTAAATAAAGTCAAAGAGTGGGGATCCTATTCCAATATAACAGCTGATGAGAGAGAGAGAGAGAGAGAGAGAGAGAGAGAGAGAGAGAGAGAGAGAGAGAGAGAAGAAAAGCCATGAGGACCATGCAAGAAGTCAGCCTCTGCTAGTCAATGAGAGTGGCCTCAAGACCAATCAAACGTGTCAACAACTTGATGGTGGACTTTCACCTTCAAACCTGTGAGAATAAATTTGTGATTTAAGACACTTTATAGTATTTTGCTACCACAGCCCTAGAAAATTAATGCACATGGTTTTGCTCAAGCAGGTGAAAAGAGCTATGAGAAGCTAATTGTATATTGCATCTGCACAGAGCATTGTACAATTAGGTCAATGGGTCTTGCTTAAATTCACGGTGACTCATGTCTAGTGAGTGCTTCCCATTAGCCAGTCAGTCGTGCTGCATTTCTTTCTGGGCATTTTGGTTTCATTAAGATGACCTTTAGCTTCTCCATCAACTTCTATCTTGCCCAGTCTCATAGTCAGTTCTCTGTCTTAGTGATCTACCTCAGGCTCTCGGGAATGCTGGACACAGTGAAGGGCTCTCCTTTGAGAAACACTCCATGCTGTCTTGTTGATGCCTCGTGGCTTTAACTGTGTTCCCCATTTCCAGGGGCTATTCCTTTGCACTGTTCTGTTGCTGCTGTTAGCTCTACTTCCCCGTCTTCCTCTACCTAAGTATCGGCAAGGACACGGTCTCAGTTCTGGCTCCTGTTAGCCGCCATAGTTTTATTTTCTCTCTACTCACTCCAATCCTGTTCTATAGACAAAAGTAGCATCTGTATGTAGATGGTCCTCAAACTTCCACCACCAGTTTTAACTTCTTTCCCTGAACTGAAGACTCACATAGCTAACTGCCTTATTGGTGCCATTATCTGTAGAGTGTATTTGGAAATGCTTTTTCTTCGTCACTTTTAAACATTTTAAGACGTACATATTTAATTTAATTAATTAATTAATTAATTTATTTATTTTTTGGTGGTACTGGGGTTCCTGGAAGCCTTCTACCTCCAGGCTACACTCCCAGACCTATTTTTACATTTCTTATTTGGAAACAGGGTCTCCTAAGCCAGCACACGCAGCTGGCTTCGAACCTGCGCGATCCTCCTGTCTCTGCCTCCCAAGCGCGGGGATTACAAGCGTGCGCCACCACGCCCGGCACCATATTTTATTATTTAAAGTTGTTTTGAATAATGTTTAATCTGCCTTACTGATGTGAAAGTCGGGTAATTTGGTAAGAAAGAGACAATGAATCTCCATAACAAATTTTCTACAGGTTTACCCAAGTCCTAAGTCATACACTTATATGTTTTAGGAACATGTTTTTCAAAGTTTATTTATTTACTTATTTATTTACTGACAGTGTTTAATCATCTGTGTGTTTTCCTTTTCTTTTTTTATTAGTGCGCTGCCATACATCTTAATGGGATACAAGATGGTAGAGGCATACAAGCACACCTCGCTCCTTTAGCCCTTTCCCAACCCCTCAAACCTCCCCCATCACTCCTTCTCATGTTTGGCTTACTGATTGACTTGGATACGTTTATAAATGTACATCAGGTACCTTAGGGAATTTCCCTTTTCCACTCTCTCATCTCCCTCAGTTAAGTTGCCTTATTTGCTCATCTCTGGTTTCTCTTTGATTGGTGCATTGTAATTACATATAATAATGAAGTTCAAAGTGATATGAACATGTACATAGCGCTTTGTGAGTCTCACCCCATCTCACCCGACTCCCTCACCTTACCCACACATGATATGTAAATTGGCTTTGATAATTATGCATATGTACGCCACACCAATTGGATTATTTATACAAGCTTTTATAGAAGAGTCTTTGAAATGTTACTTCACACTCTCTAATTTTATATATTTGAGGGGAAGGTATAATAAAAATGACAAATTTTAGGTATTGTTAGTAAAGAGGGTCCTTATGATTCAAAAATGTATTTATTTAGCAGAAATTAATACAATATATTATCTCTATGTATCTTGGTTTGTATAGTGAAAATATTGCTAAACTCTTTTAGTTGTTTCATTATTTCATATTATACATAAATAATAAGTTGTTTTAGGAGTCTATAAATTCTTTAAACTCACCTCTGTTAATGTCTGAATGAATCTGCATACTTGAGAAACGTAAGGCATAATTTACTATTTAGAAATGAATAAAACTGTTAAATTAGTGCGTACATTTTCATAGAGAAGAATAAGCAAAAGGCTGATTATCACCTGCAGTGTTACATGCATTGATCAAGACAGGATAAAGCCTTATGTCTTTATTTATTTGATCATTTCTACAAGTAAATTGTACATATTTTCATGGCTACTTTATACAATAATATCACATAACTATTACTTATACCACTAAAACAAATTTAACTGACAGATGAAACAGCAGCAAAAAGCTCTTGAGGTTTTCAGATAAATAATTTACAAAATGACTGTATATTTACTCCATGGACTTTAATGGTATTTCTCCTGTTTAAAATATACATAATAAACATGTGCAGTTATTTTATCCAAATGTGTACATGAATCTGGGAACAATATTTTTGAAATATAAGCATAAAATCACCCAGTATATACTTATCCAATTTCAAGTAGCTGTTTTTGCACTTTTTTCCCTTTCAAATTTCTTACAGGAATAATGTAGAATGCAAAGCCCTCTAAAATCAAATTTTATATAGTAATAAAACGGAGTAAAATCAATACAAACATCCGCACTACGAAAACCAAATGGTAATATTACACCAGAAATTGTGAAATCTCAGAGATTTTAGTTTTCGAAAAATCAAACTCCTACCTACCAAAATACTTGTCCCTGGAGCTAGTTAAAGGACATTCAATGCTCACACAAAACTGCATACCTGTAATCCCAATATTTGATAGGCTGAGGTAGGGGGAATCAAAGGTTCAAAGACAGCCTCAGCTGCAGAGGTTTTATGTTTACATAAGAGAATTTTTTGAGATGGATGCAATAAATTGCAAATGGTTACTAAACAGAAGATATAAAAAATAGTCACGGTGTTGGCCTGACAGCACTCTTCTATTTGGATTTAATAGAAATATAATTATAGAGGAAAGATAAAACAAAAATTTTCAGTTGATTGGAATAAGCAACTTTGAGAGAAGCATTTTGTAAATGTCTTACTTAGGATTATGCTTCTTATAATGTTATTCACACATTTTTCAACTTTAGTAGCAATAAACTAAAAAGTGATGTTTTTAAAAACAATGACATCATCTAAAACTGGC
Organism: Muscardinus avellanarius; assembly: GCF_963383645.1. Taxonomy (NCBI): domain Eukaryota; kingdom Metazoa; phylum Chordata; class Mammalia; order Rodentia; family Gliridae; genus Muscardinus; species Muscardinus avellanarius. The sequence continues at coordinate 41,903,666 of NC_137786.1, forward strand.
AATGTTAATTAGCAAGAACCAAATCAGACAACATTTCACATAAACAAGGAAAAATTAATTTTTGAAATGAAACAAAATCAGATAGTGGAAGTTTCCATTTGATTGAGTATAGTGAAAGCCATAGAAATCAGGCCTTTCAGAGTGCTTAGTTTCATTCTCCACTCTGATATGTGTATGCTTCAACCAGTTTTAAATTCAATTTTCTCCTGGTTATATTTTTAGAAATCCACAAAATGCATATTTGGTAAACAATACTGAGTGCAATGTTTTTGAAATCAGATAAGAGTCATCTTTATGGAAGGAGTAAAATATCAAATGTTATTATGTTCTAAAAAAATATGACAAATACACATTAGTATAGCCAAGGATACATGTTACAAAGTGTTAAAATATGCAAACATTTTAGTGGTTATGGCAATGTTTTTAAGAATCAAAAAATTTTTAGCATAATATTCTTTGACTAACATAAAAATAAACAGAAGGAATGACTCTGTAATATCTACTGCATTTGAAAGTGTAAGTTAAGTTTTGAATAACCACAAATAACATATTAGCAATTTAAAGTCTTATTTGGAAATGCCATTTTTACTTACTTATAATAAGAGCTAATATCTTTTATTGTCATTAACACATTTTAGTAAGTGGAAACAATAGTTTAGAATATAGAAATGCTTAACACAAAGGCAAATAATTCAAAAGCATTAGCTAGGCATGGAGCCTGCTGCCAGATTAATTACAGCTACATATGTCTTTATTATTTTTGTGAAAAATCATATTTAAGTGTTATTTAAAATGTAATATTATTTAACATGCTTTGATAAATATAAAACAATTTTTAAAATTGCAAAAATTATACTTTTTTACTTTAATGGTAAAATGGATAAAATAACATAATTACCATGTGCCCTACTTTTAGGATAGAAAAAATAATTATAGTGGGTTTTATCTCTCTCAAAAGTTTTATAGGAAGTTATTCAATGAAGCAATTTCAGATATATGTTTTGAATGCACTCAGTCACTATAATCACTCTTAACTTTTCCATCTCTAATGAGATATTATGGAAGGTCTGAGTCACTCATATGAAAGGTTCCAGAGAAGTAATTTCAAGACTTCATCATGCCTCAGAATTACTTGGAGGGCTTATTAAAACAAACTTAGAGCCGTACCTCAAAAGTCCTTGATTCAGTTGATCTGGGATGGGGCTCAATTAGTTGTATTCTTAGCAAATTCCCAATAGTAATCAAAAATTTAAAAACATATTTATAATGTTTTTTTCTCCATTTCAACTTTCATCAAACAGACAGGACATATTATGAACCAGTTCTGTGGAAAGAGGTCACCTCTAGTGTAATTGAGATAAGTCCTAGATGGAAAGAAAGACTTGAATAAAATCTGGTTGGTTACACACTACATGCATAGCTTTGGGTAACTTCATGTCTTTGATTTTTAGTTTCTATCATATAAAATAAAAATAGCAATTATCAAATTGCAGATGTCCATATGACTGTTAAATTAAATTAAGTGGAAAATACCAAACTATTTTTGGGGAGCTCAGAATTTCTTACAGAAATAAGGTTATAAATTTTGGCAAAGTATTCAATTTTGTCCACAAAAATCTGAGCAACACTGAACACTTTTTAAAAAGTTATTGAATATATTTAAAAATCTATACTTCTTTCCCCATATGCAACAAATTTTTTGTTTTTTTTCTAGAGAGTTTTTGAGTCTGTTAAGCTCCCACAGAACCCATCACAATTTCTCAGACTAATTGTTTATTTTTTTTCAATTGAACATATATGCATCTTTTGAAATACAAAATGGAATTTGTTGGACATTTGTTTTTAATTTATTTTAAATTCACTCTTTGAAAGGGAGAAAACTGTCATTAGATTAGGAGAAAGTACATTCCCATTACTTTGAGTGCTTGTAAGGTCTCTCGTGAAGATGTCAGAGGTTGATGCCAATATTGCCTTTATTGTGTCTAATTACACTAGAAAAGTTCAATCTTTTGGTATGTATAGTGAGTTGCCAGTACTTTTCTGCTCCTTTCAGATACAATCAGATGCTGACTTGAAGTGCAAATGGGCTGTACTCAATTTTACTTTAACTCTCAATGCTAAATTTATATGATACTCATTTATTTTTTCAAATAATTTTTAGACATCGGTTGTTGTTGTTCTCTTCTTCTTCTTCTTCTTCTTCTTCTTCTTCTTCTTCTTCTTCTTCTTCTTCTTCTTCTTCTTCTTCTTCTTCTTCTTCACAACATGGTTATGTTTTGAGCAGACTCTTCAGTCTTTGGTGTCTCTACTTTGCTTGAATTAAAGTTTAAGATGGTGCCCAAAACACCCTTCTGGGTGCAATAGTGAAAGAGGTCTGTCCCTGTTAGATATAAAATGTTCCCTAAAGAGCTCAATTAATGTTTGGAGCTGATGAAATTGAGTCATGAGGGTTGAAATTCCAAAGTGGATACATTCATTGAGATGGATTTATCTGGGTGGACTCTAGTAGGCTGGTTGGGTGTGGTGGCTGGAGGTGGGTCCCTGGGTGTGGTCTTGAGGATTATATAAAGGGTCTTCCCTCCCCCCCCCCTTCCTCTCTCTCTCCCAGCCTCTTCCTTAATGTAAAGAGCACAGTCCACGTGCTCTCTCTCTCTTTCTGTCTCCAGCTGCCATGCCCTGAGATCTGTGGTCCCCAGCCTAATATGAAGTGAGCCTGAAACTATAGGAAAATAAGTCTTCTTTCCTTTAAGTTACGTGCTCAGATATTTAGATTATATCTGGAGGAATGCTGAGGGATACAGGCCATCTAGACAGTTATCACAGATTGGGCAGGAGTTTTCTGACATATGCTATCTCCATGATTTTCTCTAAGCCACCAAGGAACCATATTCAGCCTTTGGTGAAGCCACTAGACTGTTTCTACTTAGGAGCTTCAACATAAAGTTTTCACTCTGGGATTAGGGGCTTAAGTTTAGGAACTCAAAGAAGGTGGGGAACTGCATTTGAAAGGTACTCTTCCAGCCAGCTATCTTACAAGACAAAGGAAAAAGTAGAACCCGTGTATGTAGAAATACATACGTACATACACATGCATACATGCATACATACATATACATGTGTGTATATGAATATATATGGGACCATGGTTATGGGAGAAGTGTTAGGGAGAAAAACTTTGGTTATCTAAGTAGGAGGAAAAAAATCCCTAAAATTGTGAGCCATTAATATATGAGGCATCCTAAAGATAGGTCACTGTTTTCAAATTCCCTAAACACTACTAATCCATGTTCACAGAAAAGAGGTGTTTGACTAAAATACTCAGCTCTTTTATCTGTTGACATATGAAATAACTAACAACAAGGAGAAGCCTCAACTGGACTAGATTTAGAACTGAATAATACCACTTTGGAGACCTGTATTGTTCTCATTTCTTCAGGGATCAAGGAACCTGAGGTAGGTGAAGAGCAGATTTCCAGCCCATGTAATGAACATGTAAGAAACTTGTCATTACAGTACATTCCCAAGAGAACCTTATAACACATATAATAGACCCAAAATGCACTTAATATGGATAGACAGGAACAATATGGATTAGAAGGATGTTCAGCTGATCAGTTACTTATCTGGAGTCCACAAGGCCAGTGTTCTTGCAGGTGAGTCTCATCAAATACAGGGACTTTATTAAGTTTCAGAGGTTGCCCACCAATTGCACAGTTGCCTTATTTTTCTTCCTGTCTTTAGTTTATGATCCATAGTAAGTATGTCTTTTCAATTTGACAGAGACATTTATATATAAGATGCTCAACCCAACAGGGCTCATCTAAAAAGAGCAGAAATAATTTAGTTTTACTTCTCTAGATATACACCTTGGGTGTTGGGTGAATGTTCTACGTGCCCTTTTTGTGAATACTCTACATCCACACACCCTCAAAAGAGAAATGTTTCTATACAAAACATTTTTAATATGATGTTCCCGACTTAAGGTTATCCTACAAATGTTCATTGTATAATAAATTATTTACTTAAAATGTTTTTAATTTCATATATATATAGAAATTAACCTTAAATAATGACTAGATTATTTTTCTTTTATTATTATTATATAACTGTTGTGAATGACAGTATGGATATTTTTATCAGTCTTAGAATTTCTTTATAATGTATTAATGTTACAATTGTATTTGTATAGATTTCTAAATATTTTCTTCTAGGAGATTGTATCAATCAATACATCCCCACTGAAGTGAGATTGTTTTCTGCCCTGCATTTGACAGACACTGATGCTGATTATTTTGAATTGTGTCATTGATACAAAATATAATATCTCACTTGATTAATTTTACCTTTATTTACTCTTATATAATGTTAAATATAATCACATTATATTTCATATATGCCTTATTAATTGCAATTGCTTATATATACATATGTAAAGGAAATATTTTCCTATTTTTTTTTATTTTAGTTTTAAAACTTTCAGACAGGTATGGGGGAACATGCTTATGGTCCCAGCATTTGGGAGGCTTAGGCAGGAGAATCCGGGTTCGAGGACAGCATCATCTACTTAGGCCCTTTGCAACTCAGTGAGACCCGGTTTCAAAATAAAGAATAAAAACTAGGGCTGGGGTGTAGCTCAGAAGTAGAATGCTCCTGGGTTCCACCTCTAGTGCCGCAAAAAAAAAAAAAAGAAAAAGAAAAAAAGAAAATAAATCAGTGATTTTAACCTGTTACATTTATCTTCATAGTTACTCTATATACTTTAAAGTGTTATTTGTTCTCTGAGAAAATATCAAGATTTTGTATATTTGCTATATGCGTATTTTTAAAATTTATTTTTCAGTGTTTAAACTGCTTAAAACATCTGCTGTTTATTTTGGATATGAGTTAGTTCTAAGTTTAATGCCTTTTTCTTCCCACGAGGAAACTTTTTCCTTTGTAGTGAAACTTGCCACTCACTGTTTCACCACATTTTACACGTGTCAGCGTTCTATTTTTTGCTCTCAAAAAAGCCCATCTCCCGCATTTTTCATGTTCTGATTAGATCTCTTCATTAGTTTGCACCTGAACCACATGTGTTTCAACGCTGTACACCATTTGGGATTCATAACCAAGTTGTTGACCAAAACTTCTGTAAGCAACTGACATTATTTATGTTGGCCAGTATATGACATTTTTGTCTGCATTATGGGGAAATTCACGTGTGTATTTCAAAAAGCTTTTATTACATTGTAACTGACCTTTCACTTCTATAATAACCACTCACAACTACTTTAAGCAACTCAACCTGTTTCACTTGACAAAAAAGTTTATTTTTATCCATTTTTCTTCCTTTTCTCCCCAACCTGATAACCAGCTGCAAGTTTATTGTCATATTAAAATCAGGTATTAAATTATGTGAGCTATCCTCAAATTTAGAACACTGTATGTTCTCTAAAAATGTTATTTAATTTTCCTTTTGTGGTACTGGGAATTGAATCCAGGAGCATTTAAGCTCTGAGTAAATCCCAAACCCTATTTTACTTATTATTTTTAAAACAGATTTTTCTAAATTACTGTGCAATCGCCTTGAATCTGCAATCCTCCTACCTCAGCCTCCCCATTCCTGGTCCTCTCTTGTTCTTTTCTTAATAATAACTCTTTACCAAAAACTTTCCCAACTTGATTCCAAAAAGCAAAAATCCCAACTCTCCTGATCACTCTTTCATTTTAATGGCATGTACCAACTGATTAGAGAAAGAAAAAATATTTCACATATAATACTTCCAATGGAATTATCATCCTGCTAGTAGTAAATAATAAATATTAGAAAATAGAATGAATTTAGATACTGGATAATTCCTTTATTAGTTGTTCTCTTTTGAGATTCTCTTTTCTTCAGATAGTCACCATTACGCTGTTCTATTTCTCGCAGTTTCCATTCCTTGCTGCCATTAGTGTGAATCTGCATGCACAGATTGTATAGACTTTTTAAAATGGTATTGGGGATTAAAACAGGGGTGGTGGGAGGGTTCTTGACATAGAACTAACTATACCTTCAGTCCTTTTAATTTTTTTTAAATTTTAAGCAGGGTGTCTCTAAGTTACCCTGTAGCCCTGGAACCTGCAATCGTCCCATTTCAGCCTTCCAAGTATTGGGATTACAATTGTGTGCCACCACACCCGACTGAATTTGCTTTTCCTGATCAACCTCAATTGCCTTCAGTCCCTGATTCCTCACTGTTGTCGAATCTTCATTTCTCTATAAATGTCAAGATTGACAAGATTTAAAAATATGTGAATTTGCATTCCTAGTTTCAGAAAATGGGAAAATTATATTTTGAAAATATCACTTAGACAAGAAACCTACACAAACTTTATATGCAATATTCTGGGTTTTGCCTATATTCTGCTGCACAAAAATCTTCTCAACTATGGCAACAGCAAAGTAAGACAAGAGCACGTTCCAAGTTAAAATTCCGAGACAGGCTGTGGGTACTGCTGTCAGTAATTTCCAAGTTCTGAAAATTATTTGTGAGCCTGTGATATTATTGTTTGCCTCGTGCATTGTACTGTTGACATTTATGAACTCTCTTGGGTATCTAAAACCTCTGACTTACTAAACTTAGTCATTTTTTTTTCTTTTTGTAGTACTTGGGATCGAGCCCAGTCACATTATATCTCTGAGTTACACCCCTGATCTTATTTTTTTTTTTTAATTTTTTAAACGGGGTCTCACCAAGTTGTGAAGAGCCTCACTAAGTAGCTGAGGCTGGCCAGAAACCTGCGATCCTCCTGTCTCAGCCTCCCAAGTCCTGACGTTACGGGAGTGTTCTCCCATACCTGGGTTTTCTGTAACTTTTTATATAATCAACTAGACAGTTTTTTATACTTTTATTGATGCATACAGTCTCATATCATAACGCAGTTCCTAGTGATAATAGCAGATGTGCATTGAGCATTTGGTGGACTTTCCCCGCTTCCTCCCCGTTTCCTCTTTTCCTATACATAATACTGAGATTGGTATTTATAATCCACATGTGTACATATCATTGTCTGTTCCTATGCTATTTTTTTACACTTTAATCATCATATTACCTCTCTTTGTGAAGATTTAAAGAAGTTTATTAGAAAGATAGAAATACAGAGGATAGGTACAGCTCCATACCAGACTGCCATGGAGGGGTGACTCGAATGAGTACACCTCATATTACCATTTCTTGCCAAGAAACAGAACCAGCTACTTTGTTTCTTTGTTTAATTATATGATATATCATTGTCCATTTTCTTTCTTTTAACTTTAGGTTATTTTTAAAATTTTTCTCATAAATAGCATAGAGATGGATTTGGGGGTTTAATGAGACTAAAATTTTTAATTTGTAATAAAGAGTTAACTCCTTAATATTTATTTTCAAAACAAACATATTGCATGTCATGTGTACCAGTACCTCTGCTTTCTATGTGGCATAATTCTTTTGTTTACAAAATTTTTAACATGGATAAAGTATTCATTTTGTATTCTTTAAAATGGATGTGATTACAATGGATCTTAGTTATAATGCTCTGATTCCTATTTCATTACAATTTTTAAACAATAGTTTTCTACTTTGCAACCAGGAATAAAAGACTACTTTTTTTTTTCCTATTGGGAATTTAATCCAGGCTCATTCTACCTCTGATCTTCACCCCTAGCCCTTTATATTTTTATTTGATGTAGCATCTCCCTAAATTGCTGAGAGTCTTACTAAATTGCTCAGGCTGGCCTCTAACCTGGGATCCTCCTCTCTTAGCCTCTCAAGTAGGGATTACAGACATGCATCACATCACCTGGCTGCAATACTACTTTCTGATACTCTGTTTATGTGAGCTCTTCTACTCCAGTTACCTATTTTTTGAGTATAGTTTATTTCAGTTAGAGATTCTAGACCCAGATTAGTACATATTTGTCTTAATTTTATAACATTCATTGCCTTTTATTACAGAACCTAAATTCTGTACTGAAATTATATGTAAAACCAAGTTAAAGCCATGGCTGCTCTCAGGGATCACTGCTGCTGCCCTCCAGGGTGGCCTTCCCTTCTCTGACTTACTTATTTGGTTTCCTTCCTCAATGGTTATACTGAATCTTTAAGAACTTATGCAGGAAAGGTATTTAGGTAGATGAATTTCTTTTTTTTTTTTTCTTGTGGTACTGGGGTTCCTGGAAGCCCTTCTACCTCCGGGCTACACTCCCAGACCTATTTTTGCATTTTTATTTGGAAACAGGGTCTCCTAAACCAGCACGCGTGGCCGGCTTCGAACCTGTTCGATCCTCCTGTCTCTGCCTCCCAAGCGCGGGGATTACAAGCGTGCGCCACCACGCCCGGTAAATTTCTGAAATATTATATAAAGAAAGGTATGTTTTCATTGCCTCAGTCTATTGAAAGTAAACTCCTATGATAATGAAAATATGAATGAAAAATTTTCCTTAGTTAACCCATTGTGTTTTGTCATTTAATGCAACAATAGGGATCTTGAGCATACTTAATTTTTATTTTTAACAATTCTTTTGCATTTATATACTTTCTTAATTTCACAAAACTACATGCATATTTTAACTATATATATATATATATATATATATATATATATATAGTGTGTGTGTGTGTGTGTGTGTGTGTGTGTGTGTGTGTGTACTGTGAATGGAACCCAGGGGCATTCTACCTCCAAGCCACACCCCCAGCACTAATTTTTATTCTTTATTTTAAGACAGAGTCTCACTGAGTTGTAAAGGGCCTCACCAAGTAGTTGAAGCTGTCTGTGAACCTCAATCCTCCCCTCTCAGCCTCCCAAATGCTGGGATTACAAGAGTGCTCCACCACACCTGGCTCCTTAATAAATTTAAGACATATATTTATTCAGCCTTGTACAGTTTTTCTGTCACTTAAATACTGACTCTAGTTTTTCTTGTATCTCCTGTTTAGGAACACCAGCTTTATAAATATATATATATATATATATATATATATATATATATATATAACCTTTATTGTTCTTTTTCTTATATTTCAGCTGTAGACATTTTATTTTATTTATTTATTTTATTTTATTTATTAATTTGTTTTTTGCGGTACTGAGGATGTAACCCTGGGGCATTCTACCTCTAAGCTACAACCCCTAGCTCTATTTTTTATTCTCTCTTTTTTTTTTTGAAACAGGTTTTCACTAAGCTTCCCAGGGCCTCACTAAGTAGCTGAGGCTGGCTGTGAACCTAGATCTTCCTATCTCAGCCTCCCAAGTACTGAGATTGCAAGTATGTGCCACTATGCCCAGCAGTTGTAGACATATTGAACATTCTCCATTAAAGACATTTACAAGTTGTTCATTACATTCTTGGATATGCATTTCTTAAAGATCTTTGGGTTGGTTCAAACTTTTTTTTGCATGCTAATGGAGTGCCTCATGTGATACTTTCCTCATTCATCTTCCCAGGGAGTTTTCTGTAGTGTGGTCCTTGATGTTTGAGGCTTTAAAGTTACTTGGAGCTCAGGTCTACCATTGTGTAAGTCAGGCAACATCCCTGTGGACAACCTGGCTTGGAGTTTCCTCTCCTTTACGCAATCATAGCTCTCCAGGCTCTGCAGATGGTCTTCAAGGTCCTACTTAGGAAGGAGAGTGATGGACCACGAAGCTATAGGTGTCATGTGGGGTCTGTAGGTGAGACCATCCAGCACTTGGGTCCGGATTCCATCTGACCTGCACAGACTTTGGCCCTACCACCCAGATGACTGTCTCAAGCTCTGGCTTCCAATGGGCAAGGCAGCAATGGTGCCTGCTTACACTGGAAATGTCTTTTTGTTTCTGGTCTACAGAGATTTTGTTTTTCAATATACAAACCCATTTATATACTTACATATAATGTTTCTATTTTATCTATTATTTCTGTATATCTGAAGTAGGAAGATGTGATCACACTAATTGGCTTAGAATTCTTATTTCATTAAATTTTAACAAAAGACACCATATCTTCACATCTCTCCCTTGCTGTCTTTTTCTTTCTCCTTTCCAGCTAGTCATTTCTATCTTGGGCTTTTTCACTGTGAAGAAAATATAAAAACCCCCAGCTAAAAACTCTTCGAGTAGCAAGTATTGTACTATTTTATGAGGTTATTAAAGAAAGAAAAACCTTAACATTTCTCAAAGCAATCTTTGTAAAGTACATGCTTTCTTACATGTTTAGCTGAGATGTCTTGATTATTTTGCTAGAAAATTATAGATTTTCTATGATTTTAAGTTTTTTATTCAGTATCATACCCCTATATGAAATTTCAATTAAGAAATTATTTTTAGTACATAAAAAAGTTTTGTAAACAGCTGTTTAGTGTGCTGGAACTGGGTAAATTATTTCAGTTGACTAAGAACGGCAATGAAAATAAATCTACAGTGATATAAACAGGCGGTGGTACAATATACTCTTACTTGTCGGCAACACTTATACTACAATTAACACACATGACAACTGAAAATTATAAGGACAGTCTAAAAATTGCAAAACATTTAATTTATAAATGCAAAAATGTCACAGTCCCAAAAATGGAAAATTATATTTCAAGTCATACCAATCTAATGTTAAAGTACAAAAAAAGCTTAAATTGGATATTAGTGACTCCGCTATTCATGCATTACATATGCACAGGAGTGAGATGACAAATACATTTAAATATGCTTAATGTTCAAAAACCTGCAAAGGCAATTAGTGGCAATAAAATTTGTATTGAATTTGGATAAATTTTAGACAATTAGCCATCTCCTAAATGTGATTTTAGCCAAGTAATCCAATGGGACACATGACTTACCCACATTTATTACTCATTAGAGGAGAGTAATTCCTGTCACAGTTGAACATCAAGGGATTTATTGTCATAAATTCAGATCAGCTAATGGACTCCGTAACCCTTTTTGCTCAAGTACAAATCCCTAGGTAAGACATATGAAATATAAATGAATCACAGATATGTGCTGTAATATATGTTAGATGGGTACACATACCTGAAAATTTCCAGCCTACATATTCTTATATTTTATAGAATTTATAGCTGCATATGTATACAGTGAATTTATATAATGCATTCTATACATATACACAGAAAGGAAAATAATATTTCTTTTCACTAGAAGCACCATATAGTTTCTGGCTACAAGACATAAGAGGTTTGTATAAACATATAAAAATTAATGTTTAAATGAAAGTTATATTCATATATAAATACAACCATACATAATTTTTAAGTGTGTTTCAATATCACACACTCTACAAAAATATGGCTACTCATTTGATGCTCATGGGTGTGGCAAATGTCTCCACAAGAACTCAAAACATGCCACATTGACTAGTTTTCTCCCCTTTTACTTTTTCTTCGTCAATACCAATTTATTTCCTATCATGGGTCCTATTGTCTTTAAGAAAAGAATATGTTTCCCCAAGATTCTTTAAATGCCCTTTTCGGCCTAGAAAGATCCAGTCTCCGGGAAGACCACATGTTCATCCAGGGCACAGGTCAGTTTTGTTTACACATGGGCCCCTTCCTCTCATCTGTCTCTGAGGTGCTGATGCTCTGGAGACAGAAGCTTGTGCCTTATTTCCTAGCAATGACATTTCCTGTCAGCAGCAGGAATGGCAAATCAGGTTTGATTTTATCAGAACTAACTAGCCTGTGGTTTTCTAACCAATTTAAATTGTACTATACACATGGGTGTGGAAGAAACTTAACTTTTAATTTTATATTTTCAACTTTATTATCCCTTCTGCCAGTTCCTTTGGAGATTATTAAGAGGTGAACACAAGTAATTGAATCATTCTTTTTTGGTTTGTTTTCTTGTACTGGGGATTGATCCCAGAGGCATTCTGCCTCTAAGCCATGCTCAAAGCTCTGATTATTATTATTATTATTATTATTATTATTATTATTGAAACAGGATCTCATCAAATTGCTAAGGGTCTCACTAAATTGATGAGGCTGGCCTTGAACCTCCAATCTAGCAGTCTCAGGCTCTCAAGTACTGACTGAGATTATTGGCCTGTGCCATCATGCCCAGCTTAGATCTTCTTTTATTACTGATTGTTAAAAAAGCTTGTTATAACTCCAAAGAGGTGTTTTACTTTAAAATTTTTGGTGTTTTATTCAAATTGAGGCTTAGCTACTTAATAATCTACATGAAATATTTATGGGAGAATGTCACTACAGAAAAAATTCTTTAAACATAAATGAAATTAAGCCATATGTTAGTATTTGTGATAGTGTATATATAAAACCTACCAGAAATTTTAAGCCACTATAGTTACTATAGTACTTCTCTTTCAAAACTAAATTTAAAACCCAGAACAAAATACTAATCAAACATGAGAATTTCTTCTATGCAGAGGTTGGGAAAAGCTATGGCTATATAAGAAGTAGAAAGGACCTACTTGAAAGAAATGGCCTACCTTGCTTTTTGGGTACTCTGCTATAAATATATGTCAATTTACTTCTTCTTTGAGAAGGAAATAATATATTCTTACAATTTCCCAGAATGAAAAAACAGATTCACATGAATTAGTCTAAGGCTATGCATATATTTTAGCATAAACCAGCCAGGAAGGGGTCTTCGCTACCCCATCCTGAGATGATAACTCTCTCCTATGCTTATCTATGGCCTTACCAAGCTTTATTGCTTTTCACTGAGTTCATTATCACATAGTCACACACACACACACACACACACACACACACACACACACACTTTATTCTCTCCCATAGAATGCAAATTTCCATGTTTCCAGGAATATTTTTTTCTTTCAAATCTCTAATACCTAAAATAGGACTAGCGAATAGTCTTCAAAAATGTATCTCAAACAAATGAACAAATCGATCAAATAAATTACATTTCTATAGCTCCTTGCAGTTTAAAATTTATTTTATCCACTTTACCTATTTAATTAAATTTAATATCCTCTAATTTCTTATTTAGTTAATTAATTTTCCTTCCTATTTAACTTTTCCCAACAAGGTAAACACTGATAAAATATTTGAATACTTTAGACAAGAATAGGATATCTGACATGGAAGAGAATAATTAATAATAAATGAATTATATAGATATTAGAGTTTCGGGAACACTGGTGGAAGTCTAGGAAAGTAAAATCTGAGAAGATTTTTTAAAAAGTAGGAAATGAACTATGTTTGGAAAATTTGATGGGCTCAAGATAGAAGGTAAAATGTGAGAGGAGGTATAAATACCTGTGAAGTTTTACAAACCAAAATGGTCAGGGGTGAAGAAGAATAACCAGGGGTCAACTAAGAAAACCTTTTGAGCCGGGCGTGGTGGCACACACTTGTAATCTCAGCGCTTGGGAGGCTGAGACAGGAGGATTGCACATGTTTGAAGCCAGCCTCAGCTACTTAGTGCGGCTCTCAGCAACTTAATGACACCTCTTTGCAAATAAATTATAAAATAAACCTGAGGGTATAGCCCAGAGGTAGAAAGGCCCTGGGTTTCACCCCCCAGTACCACAAAAAAAAAAAAGAGAGAGAAAAGAAAAAGAAATAGAAAAGAAAACCTTTTGCCTGAAACTAAAACTAGTTTAAAAATAGCTTCTCAGATGAGACAGTTCTCTGAAAGAACTGGATGCAAAACAGGTGTGTGTGTGTGTGTGTGTGTGTGTGTGTGTGTGTGTGTAAGCACATATACAGTGCTGGGTTTCAAACCCATGGCCTGGTATATGCTAAGAAACACTCTACCACTAAACTATTTTCCTACTATATTCCTAGCCCGAGATGGCCATATTTTTAACGTAGATGCTAAAAAGTCTGCAGAAGTAGGCACTCCCATGGTGGAAGCTCCTTGGTGCCCTGCTCCTTCCAGGGCAGCATGAGGGCAGTGGCTTGGAGGTACCAGAGTGGAAAGTGCTTATGGCATGAGACATTTGTTAAGCAGATTATCTGCTTTCTGCAGTCTCCATGTGGGCTTGTCTTGAGTATCTATTTCACAAATGAGAATGACCTCAGAGATCATCTCATCCCGTGATCCTCAACCCTGGCTGCACATTAGAGTCACCTGGGGAGCCTTAAATAACTACCAAGGCCTAGGCCCCGCCCCCAAAGACTCTGAGTTAATACTGGTCTGCAGTAGGGCCCAGGCATTAGTGGTTTTAAAAGTCTCCCCCGTGATTCTCACGTGCAGCCGGGGGTGAGAATCACTGATCCAGCCGAATGCTCTCTCTTTACAAGTGAAGAAACTGAGACCTCGAGAAATTAAATGTGTTTGGGGACCACATAAGCTTCATGTGGCTTTCATCTATTATGACTTAGCTCTGGAAGTGTCTTTTCCAGGAAACCTCCTCCAGTGGCTCACGGGTAGGTAGACTTCCCATACTATCCTGGGCATTTCACTTTTTTGCCATGTGCTGCTTCTACTCGATGTGTGTGTGTGTGTGAGTGTGTGTGTGTGTGTGTGTGTGTGTGTGTGTGTTACTGGGGATGGAACCATTCTACCTCCGGGCTACACTCCCAGACCTATTTTATAGTTTATTTGGAAACAGGGTCTCTTAAGCCAGTGAGGCTGGCATCAAACCTGCAGGATCCTCCAGTCTCCTCCTCCCAAGCACAGGGATTACAAGCGTGCGCCACCACGCCCAGCTCTACTCCATGGTTTTAAAGGTGAAGGCACTGATTAATTTGTTTTCGTATCTTGCTTTTTTCCTAATGTGCAGCCCAGGGCACAATAAACATTTGTTACAAAAAAAAAAAATAAGTGCACACCTGCCCCAACTTTAGGGGTCTATGTAATGCTTTCCCCACTGTTTTCTCCTACACCCCTGCTCTCTGGATGACAGCATCAACCTGGCACAACACTTCTTCCATAGGGGCACCGAAGGCCATTGTTGACTGGTCAGATATTCTTCACCTATTCTCCTCTTTTTCTAAGAATAAATCTCAAATTCCATACTTGGGAACCAATGTCCTTAACAAAAAGCTTGCGGATCTGAGTTTATATTCTAGGATACATCTTCCAATTATTTCAAATTTCTTCCCCCAAAGGCTTTGTAGTCTTGGGCCAATTCCTTTTTCTCTCTCCCTGGAATTCTCTTCCCTCTGCCCCTTTTCCATCCAAATGAGAGCCATCCATCCTTTAAATTGCAGCTCAAATATCACTGCCCCTGTGAAACCTTTCCCTGACCTCTCACACAAAGCAGATCACTTCCTATTTCATGCTCCCGTAGCACTCAGGACACTCTGCAGGGAAGACAGGATGCTGTTCAGGGCTCCTGCTCTGTGCATCTGCCTCCTCATGGGGCGACTTCTATGGTTTTATTTCTCTTTTCATCCCACCATTTGGTACAGTGGTGATGTACTTGGTATTTAATAAATGTTTGTTGATTAAAGTCAGGCAAAAACCTATTTGTTTTTATATAGGTTTTCTCTAGATTTATATAGCATTACTATATAAAAACATTTCAGATGATTAAATAAGCAACAAAACAAACATGAGAACTATACTTTGAAGCTTAATCTTAGTATAGTTAGCTAGAATTTAAGACATTTGAGGTAGTGGCAAAATTCTGGATCTTTAGTTCTGATGAGTCTATTAATAGATTAACAGTAAATCTAGATTATAAAGGTGTAAAGGTAACATATTCTTTATTGTGAGAGGCTAGTATCCAGGCAGGATATAATCTTAAATTTAAGTTGCTATGATTTTCTTTCTTTTTTTAGAAAGAAGTATCAAGTCTTATGATTGTGTGTGTGTGTGTGTGTGTGTGTATGTGCGAGCACATGCACATGTGTATGTGATTTCAGATAAATTAATTCATGTATTCCAAAACAAATTAATCAAATTAATCAAAGTTTTGAACCAAAGAAGAGACAGGAAACAGGTTACCTTTCTGGTACCCAGCTTCATTTATAAATAAGAAAATAAAAAGTCAATATTAGTTAAAAGTACTTCATTAGCATGAGTTACTCTAAAGTTGGCAACTATGGAATAATTTCACATGGAAATATGGTTATTTAGTTGAGAAATGATTAAAGTGATTAACAAAATTACAATGTAAGTATGGCTCCAGTTCTATGCTAAGGCGGCCATCCCCTATCAATACACCAAATATATAGAAATTCAGAAAGATAGACAGGATCTTAGAGATACTTTTATAAATGGGAAACTAGTCTTGGGGCTAGTAACTGACTTGTGTAGCATTTCACTAGTTCTCTGCACAGGGGTTCCTGGAGGTCCACCCAGACAGTTGCTCTCCACCAACCCATGCTCCTTTTCTTCTCAAAACTTCATCCTGAGAATTTATTCCCATTGCAGATAAATCATTCAAATTAATTGTTACACTTCTATTGGAGGGTGATGCCTTTAAGTGCAATATGAAAAATTATCCAAGAATATTTCTTTATTTGACTTTATGCCTTTGTAAGTTTCAGAAGTGGTAACAAAACCCATTTAATTCACAACATAACAATTTGCAAGAGCAAACTGTCTTACTATCATACCATCATTCCAGTTTCAGAAACATAGGTCCCTCTGTTTGGACTATTCCTCCCACTTCCCTGGATAAAGATTATGAGTTTCCCGAAACTTCTCCAGGAAGATATTTGGGGTTGCCCCCAAAGAATATGTGCGCATCCTCATTATGCTATCCATAAGACGTACACATGTGGCCGTGTGCCCAGATTTCAGCCTGTCCAAAAATCCTCTCAAAAACTGGGCATTCTGTCCCCAGTCACATAGCTACCAAGGGAACTGTTGGTTTCTTCCATAATCATTGAGTGTTCTAGGGCTGCTACATGACTCATTCTGCAGCTATCATAACACAATAATTCTTCAGTCTATAGTATATTGATCTATTGGTGTGCTTTTGACTTATGTCTACACTGTTTTCTTCCTTCCATTTGTAATCTAAGTGGGTTATGTGCATATTATGGGTGGTAAATCATTAAATTCTGAAGATCATAATGCTGGTATGTTCTAGAATAAATCCGGAACAAATCTGGGTGTCATATAAATCTTCAGATATAGTTTTAGAGTATGAGTAGTCTTGTGCATATGGTAGCTGAAGTCATGCGATGCACTAAAACAGGAGTGACCATTCTGTGTTACAGCTTCTCCTCCACCAAGCTTTCACTGGTGAACTCTACCTGTTTTATTTTCTACAAGGTGCTCCCACCTTCTTGTGTGTTCAGCTGAAGCCTCTCAGCTTTTGAAACTTTTCCACTCTGGTGATAGACTCAGTCCTGGCAGCATTGTCTGAAACAAGTTTAGCAAGACACAAAGCACAACTGTCAGTTCCCCGGGGCCATGTATTCAACATATGTTCTAATTAAAAATTTATTTTTGTCCATTTAAATTAAGTTCATATTTCACATTAATTGTCTGCTTTTTCCCGTTCTTTGTCTTCCAATCCACTGACCTGGAGGGTAGAGAAAAAATTGTCTGCTGGGAGTGGAGGACTGTTGAATGAAGAGTGGGACAGAATGAGAGGATGGGGCCTTGCGTGTCATTTTTTGCCAGTGTTGGTTGCTCTTAAGTATTCACAGTGGAAAGTGCAGCACTGACTGACCCCATATTTTCATGTAAGTTTAACTCAAGAGTTCTGTGCTGTAGTAGCAAAAATTCCAGAAGAGGGGCTCAAGTTTCTGGGATCTCTTAAGACTTGCTTTGCACCGTTAGTTTGGGGACTCAGAGCAGGAAATGAGAATGGGTTCCCTATTACGATTTTCACCCATACATTATTCATTGAGCTGTAAATACATTTAATTTTTATGGAATCAATAAACAAGCTTTTATCTAGCTAGCCCTTTGGAATTGCTCAAATATGTACAAATATGGAGATTGATAGAACCAGGCTTGCAAATTTTCACAAGTATTGTGCTTTAGTATTAATTACTCAATTTCTGTGAGCTTCAGTTTCTTCATCTGTAAAACAAGACACAGTAATAACTATCTTTTGGAGTTGGTAAGATGAATAAATTAGGTAATATGTCTCAAGCCCCTGGCATAGTGTGTGACATTTAGTAAATGCTTTATAAATCACAGCATTTCTTAAGCAGTACATTAGCACGGAGCTCTGGCCTATGGGAAAGGAAGGAGCATTGTATTAACGAAATTTAGAGAGTGAGCAGACTTCCTATCTAACGGCATCATAGTCAAAACAGTCAGTAACCACCTTGGCAATTTTCAGAAAAAAGAGAGAATGAGAGATAGTAAGAAAAAAGAACACAATTTTACTCCTAGATTCAAGAGAAAAAGTTGCTGTTCAGTGATTTCTGGGGAAGATGTGAAATGTTGAATTTTTAAGTGCCTTCAAAATGAGAGTTGGCCACACTAACACTTTGTAATTAGAACTCTGTACTTTCTTAAAATCCTATCCCATATAAATTACCTTGAATTGAATATGTCTCATGGCATGATTTCAAGCAACCCATAGCATCTGTGCCATCTCACTAAGTCTCATGCTATCTGAGGGGCTGGTGTTAACTGAGCTAGTATTACATGGTACTGATAAAGATTCCTTCTAAATATTGTGGGGGTGGTGCTTATTGTTGGGCTGCAGGGCACAAGTTTCATGGGGCAGGCATTGAAAATTCAATTGCTCCATAACAACATCATTAATTGGATTGTAAGTAACCTACTTTTTTATTGTTTGAAGATTAAGTTTGAGGACCATAACTTGTCAGAACAATGATGTAGCATGCTGTGATATATTTTCTTCATGTTTTTAGAATATGCTTTTAGAAACTTCTTTCTTGTTTTATTCATTTTAGAATTCTGGCTGTGAATCTGCAATGGAATACAAGTATATGGATGAAAATCATGGGAACTTTTCATTTGAGTTAAAGTTATATTGGCCTATTTGCAGCTTTTAAAAATTGTGTTAGCAGAGAACCCTGTTTAGTGGTTATTTGACTTTCAAATAATATAACTTCAAAGAGTTATAAATTAGTTGATCACAAAATACATTGCTTAAACTGATTTATGCTATCATTAAAATGTCCTTTAAGTATTCTAGTGTAAAACAGTAATTTTTAATACTATGTTAATATACATTTTTTAAAATCAGCTTTTTACTTGCATAATTAAAAACCCTTTTTAGTTCTTTAAGATAAATGTGTTTATTTTAAAAATCCCTTCATTTGACCCTCTTAAATTAAAATTCACTGAAATTTGAAAATAACCCTTTGTTTCCTGTGTGATAAGACACAAAGAGAAAGAGCAATCGTATTTCAACTAATATCCTCTTCAGCACAGTGCCCGTAATTCCCTATCTTCTGTAATACCTCTGGTGACTGGAATCATTAATCCCATGTTTTGAAAATTATTTAAGATTGAAGGTGCTACAGTTGTACATATTGGTTCAGTCTCTAGAGCCCTAAGAAAAGATTTAGTGCATTTTCAAAAGAATTTTGCAGGTAGGAGCCCAAATGGATTTTCAACTAGGCCTCAACCTTTTTGAAACCTACTGATGTTGAATAGTCTTTTACTGGTTGCCATGCCAACTGATACCAGAGGAACACTCTGCAGTGTGTTCATCCCCTAGAAAGCTTCACCAGATGTCTTCAACAAATTGCTATGAAAAGACTTTGGTCTGTCAGTCTTGTTAGGAGATAAAAATCAGGCTAAGAGACGGCCCTGCCTCCACTTCTGATAAAACCAACCCATAAAATATGTAGACTTGTTCTACTCTCACAATAAACCAGTAAAATCTCTCACCCCCACCCCAGCCCTCCTTACTTCCTGTAGCAGGATTTTTAAAATATTTATGCTCTTATTTCTACATGAAGCAGAGGCCATTATGTGTTGCAGCTGACATTGTCTGGCCGAGCAAAGGGAACAGCATCTGGCTGGCAGCAAGGAAAGATAGCAAGTTGATAAATTATTGATTTACATAAATCAACACCCTTTAAATATTGGTCTTTTGAAGGGAAAAAAAGCTTTTATGTCATTTCAGGTTGAAAAGTGTTAAGGTGATAAATACAGTCAGTTGCATCATGATTTTATATGTCTAATCAAACATGTATAAGCATCATGTGACTATATTTAATATGTAATCTAAATTTGGGACTAAAATAACAGAATTGGGTTCACCGGAGACCAGTTAGTTAGGCAAAGAGAAATATTTTATCAAACATTTATAATTTTAAAGTATTTTTCTACCTGATTATTGCTGATATTAACAGATTTTTGATGATGAAAATGAAAACAAAACTAGTTAAGAGTTAATTTCTTTAAAAAGAACAAAAGAAAACTGGTGAGTAGGGTCAACGTGTATTATTTACATCGACCAAATGGAATCTGTATGTTAAAATTGTACGTTTGCACGTGAAAATGAGTCATTAACTGTCAAATTACCTGTTTGCATATGCAGCTATCCCAAGTAGTATGAAAATGTGTGGGATTTGCATATTCAATTGAGGCATAGACATTTATGAAGATTGATTTTTCAAATAGGAATTCAAAATCTTACTGCTAATTAACAAGACAAGGAATTACCAAATCGAATCCAAATGTATTTTGGGTCACATTATTATATTACAGTTCAAATTCAATGCCCATCAGAACACTTAAATTTGAAATTCATCAGCCAGATAGTGCTATTTATATTTCCGAAATCATATGGGCCCTTTTTTGTTCTCTGTATATATTTATGTGTATGTGTGTGAGTTTATGTGCACACATGTGTGTGTATTCATGTGTATGATTCTATTATTTTGCTTTGATTGAATATTTTTTGAAATATCAAATAAATTTTATGTCTTATTTTGTTAAATATTTTCCGGAATTCAAGTATTTTAATATAAAATCATCTGAATAAGGTGATAGAAGATTCTATTTCACCTTTTTGTTTTTGCTGGTCTATAGTGTCAGGTTGATTGAATTTCTTCCAAGATTTCAAAGCAGACCAGAAGCATGGTTATTCTTGACTTGGTTCTTATAAAAGGACCACAAGATAGGAGTTTGGGAATCTGTCTGTCTGTCTGTCTATCTGTCTGTCTATCTATCTATCTACCCATCCATCCATCCATTGAGACATTAAGATTTTTTCTGGGTGTGTTGGCACATGCCTGTAATCCCAGTACTTGGAAGGTTAAGACCAAAGGATCCCAGGTTCAAGACTAGCTTCAACAATTTAGTGAAACTCTCAGCAATCTAAAGAGACTCTGTTTCAAAACAAAATTAAAAAGGGATAAAGGAACAGGCAGAATGCCTTTGAGTACAATCCCTAGTACCCACACAGAACACACACACACACACACACTCACACAAATGGAATTTTTCAACAGAGAAGGAAATTTAGTTAAAATCTTTAGCAGGGCATTGCTTTACACAGAAAGATGGTGACTCATTACCATATATCTTCAAATGCATAATTAAAAGAAAATTAATGCAAAATACTATGTCATATATATGACAGATATAAAAGGGTTTTTTCAAAATTAAGTTAAATTCTGGTGTTGTTTATGAATTCTTTTTATATAGGTGTTAAAACAGGCTCTTAAAAAATGTCTTAGTTTTAAGATAAATTCTGCAAGTGGTTTATTTGAAAGCTAAAGAAACTGAGAAACTGGGAGAGAAAGGAAGGCAGACAGTATAGGTTAAGTTAACAAGGCAGCTACAACTTCAGTCAGCTGGAAAAGTCTATAAAATGCACATCTCAGAGTTACCTAAGATTATATCCCAAGTTATATACCACACCCATCAGTCATCGACAGATGGAAGTCAGGTTAACATGCACTAAAGTGGCAAAGAAGATAAGACCTGTCGGGGCCCACTCGGCTGGACCGAGATGGCACCCAGGCTTGTTGCCAGCGTGGATTCAAGATGGCGCCTAGGCTTGCAGCCAAGTCATGAGACTCACAAGATGGACGTCTCCTTGAGCATGCGCAGTGTGCCATGCTACGTGCCTGCAGAATGATCAGTGACACAAAGCCTCATGCTACCACCAGCCTGCCTATGAGAGAGTCAGAAGTGTGCATGCCCTAGCTGTGGGAAGCTTGGGGTTGGTAGGGAATAGAGGGAGGGATTATGATGCTGATATATATTGTGCTTGTTGTACGCATTGTCAGACATATTGAGAGACATATTAGGAGAAATATTGAGACATATTAGAAGAAGAATTAAGGATCCATTAAAGAAGAATTCATATTTCAGCTGAAGAGGTGTCTGTGTCATTCTCTAAGCCCCTGCGGGTCGGAGTCTTGGGGGACGATAAAGAGCTGGACATGTTTCTATATTAATGTATTATTTTTCACTTTTCTCTCTATTTTGTACATTTTAGCATCTTCATTAAAGTACTCATATTTACTAAAATAATCCTACTCTGCCCACATTAATGTACCTACAATGTTTTGTGAATTTATTTGAGTCTTCTTTCAATAACACTAAATAAATCAATTTATATGACAATTGCTGTCCAACTTTAGAACCACCCTGGATCACCTGATAAAAACCTGGCTTTCTGAACCCTGTCTCCAGAGGTTTGATGCAGGTGGTCCGTATAAATCACACACTGAGAAACTGTTCTGCAGAGCACTCTTAATTCCAATTCTATTTAAAATAATACCATTGCATGTATGTTTTATATTCAGTATTTTAAATCATGTCTGATATGTGACCATGTTCTTTGAAATTGATAAACTGATACAATGAGAAAACTCCAAACTAGTTGCCCAAAGACTAAACACCTGATAATGCATAAGTAATAAGCTTGTAGTTGACAAAATAATATTGAAAAGTTTCTAAGCCCCAGTTTAATCACTCAAAATAATCTAATACAAAATATGATGCAGAAATTCTTCAAGCATTCCTAACACTGATTAGAGAAGTTTCTATTGTTTTTGGTTGTCATTTACCTTCCTTCACAATAAATATCAGAACTCACATTTAGAAATCACAATTATTTGAATCTACTTGAGATGGAATACTAATTCTTCTACTTGAAGTCTCACCACTTGGGAAAGTTCACTTCATCTCTTTAAATATGTTCCTTTTGTTATTAAATCAAACTATCGGTCTAGGATTATTTTCTAACATTCCTTATACTTATCATATTATAGGAATAATTTGATTTTAAAAAATATTAGATTGCTCCACATATCTTGTAGAGTTGGCAGTTTCTGAAAACAGATGCTGAAATGAAGTTTAGAGCATGAGATATTTGTTAGGGATAATTATCTATGAAAAGAAAAGGATAGAAGCAGTTTTGCTCAAAAGGAGAAATCAACAAAGCCAAAGTCAAGCTGGGCCCATTTTCTCTTGGCAACTGGGTTTTTACTTGGCTCCAGATGTCACCAGGTATAGACTGCCCTGGGGAAGGCTTGCTTGCAGAAAAGGTGGCTCTCTGAAACAGAAACTCTGACCCCTCCTGTATGAACTGGCAGCTAGAAGCTGTCTGTCAATTCCACACAATCACTGGTGAACTATTCTTTTTTTAAAGAGGGATATGAGTTGGGCTTAGTAGCACATGCTCATAACTGTAGAAGGAGGCTGAGGCAGGAGGACCACAGGTTCATGACCAGCCACAACAACTTAATGAGACCCTGATTCAAAATAAAAAGTAAAAAGGGCCAGAGTACCTCTGTATTCAGTCTCTAGCAACACACACACACACACACACACACACACACACACACACACACACACACACCTGGTCAGATCATCTCTACCTCTTCCTCTACAGATGAGAAGAAATGGCCCATCATTTTTTTGAAAAAGGAAATTAAGATTGAATTAACATTATTTACCAAGATTATTTTATAGCCAACTCAATATTCACGTAACAACAATTTTTTTTCTGTTACTGTTGTTTGTGAGAATGATTATTTATTGATAATGCTTGCAGCCAAAAATGTGAGTAAGTAAACATAAGTTTTGTTTCCCAAGGTGGGCCAGCATCTTGAAGTCATTGCTGTTTGGATGCTAAAGTAAATGTGTCCTTGATGGATAAACATGAAACATTTAGATTATTGATAGATGTATTATAAAGCAGTGTATCTGCCTGTCTCCGTTCTGACTGTAAAGATGGAGGATGTAAATACAGCACTGACATCATCAAAACCCAGAATTGACACCATCAAAGAACTGTGTTCTTCTTTTTCTTCTTTGTGCTACATAACATGATTTTCCAAACTTCTTATCTCGAAGCATCAGTTCTAAGAAGGCAAATTTGATCTTTGATCATGTTTGTCTTAATTATCACCATATACAGTATTGTTGATATTCTGTCTCATATCTTCTTTGCTCTCCTCTGAATTTAACAGTTTTCTGGAATGTGGGCTTCTTATCCTACCTTTTATTTTTACTTTTTTTTTTTTTTACCAGAAGACAGCTAAAAAAAGATGACAGGTGATATACCGTCCCTGTCCCAATCCTAAAGCGATATGTGTTCACATACTGAAGTTTCTCAAGCTTTCTCATTTTCCTACCTCCCTCCCTCTACTTTTTGCTTGTGTTTCCTGTGGTTACCTACTAAATAAACACCAACCAATTCTTTGTCTCAAGATCTCCTTTTTGGTGTATGTAAACTACAAAAACTACTGAATCTCTAGTACCTTACTGTCTGGTATTTGATAGTGTGTTTTCTGATTATGTTGAGGTGTCTTGTATTGAACAGCTTTCTGTTGCTGTGACCAAATACCTGAGAAAATTGTCTTAAAGGGAAAAAAATGTTTATTTTGGCTCACAGTTTCAGATATTTTAGTTGAGGATCAGTTACTTCCATATCTTTTGTGCCTGTGGTGAGTATGAACATCATTCTAGAGCTCTCTTGTTGGAAGAGGTTTGTTTACTTTATGGCAGCGAATCAAAAAGAAAGAGGGAGAGAAGGAAGGGGCATCCCCTTCAAAGGTACATTCCTAGTGACCTAACTTCTTTCCACTAAGCCTCTCCTCTTAAGGGTTCTATCACCTTCCAACAATGTTACAGTCTTTAGTATATAAGCTTTTGGGGGACATTTGAGGTCCAAACCGTAACACCTCTTGATTAGGTGTCCAGTTTTAGATGAAAATATTTTCGACCAGTACCAAAGGACCTAGACTCCAGTTCTCATGCTACTATTTATTGTTCCTGTGACTTTGGGCTCCAGCTCTAGTTTGCTCCTTTGCAAAATAACCTTTCCCATTGGGAAAAATCAATAATTGCCAGATTTGTTTGAGAGTATGACATAAATGATATAATGCTCACATACAAATGAAACCTGTATCATAAAGTTTCCCCCTTTGCAGTTACTCTTACATAAGTTTCTTTCAGTAGTATGTAAGCTCCTGCAGGCTTCAGTAGGCTTCAGTAAATTTTATTATTTATTTATTTATTTATTTATTTATTTATTTATTTATTTATTTATTTATTTTGGTGGTGGTATTGGGGCTCCTGGACGCCCTTCTCCCTCCAGGCTACACTCCCAGACCTTTTATTTATTTATTTGGAAACAGGGTCTCTTAAGCCAGAGAGGCTAACTATGAACCTGCGCGATCCTCCTATCTCTGCCTCCCAAGTGCGGGGATTACAAGTGTGCTCCACCACGCCCGGCCTTCAGTAAATTTTATATTCTCAGATGGTGATAGTGTAGAGCCTAGAAATTGGATCATAATGAATGCTTGCTGAGTATATTTGAAATAGCCAGCATTATACCTAGGATGTAAAGGCTGATGAGCAATAAACATCTTCCCTATCAAATTAACTATTATTTACTTAGAAAAATGAATTAACACATGTAAAACAATTGGAGAGCAAAACTGGGTGGTAAAATACTACTATCAAGTTATCGAAGAATTTAGTAGGAGAAGAAATCAAGAATAAAAAGTAAAAGGTGGGATGTTTTCCCTTATATGTGGAATCTAGAATTGGGACACCGGAGGGTCTCTAGACAACAGAGAATAAAACTTAATAGATGAGAAAGTGAACCTATTAGAGATACGTGAGGGGGGAGAGAAATTAGAAGAGGAAAGCACTTCAATGGACAAAATGTATGAACACAAATTTATCAATGTCAATCATGTAGTGCATGGCGAGGAGGAAGAAGGAGAGCCTTGGGTGGGAGATGGAGGAGAGCTTACTGAGTGCATGCTTCAGTCACTCTGAACTTCATCACAATGTATGGTTAAAATGAATCAAATCAAATAAAAAGGAGTTGTTAGTTTGGGAAGATGATGAGAGAAGGAGGACTGGGTGGATGTTGAGGACTGGGCCTGAAGAAGTCTGCCTGAAAACTGTGCAGAGTGGAAAAGGCATGAAGGGCTATCTAGGAGGGCTGAGGAACCTGGTGTGTCCTAGAGACACTGAAGAAAGTGGCTAGAGCAGATCAGCAGAAGAATGTGTTCGAGAGAGCCAGTTCAGACTCTTCCAGACCTGCCTTGAACTACACTGAGCCCTGGCTTTGTGTTTACCTTTTCATTAATGGGGGTAAATAAATCCCCAACTAGGTATGAAGATTAGATTACATAATATAGGTAAAGTTTTTAGTGAGCTACCTGGAATCTTTCTATATTATAGAAAATTATCACATTCCTTATACTATTACCATTATTTTATTGATTAGTAGTAAATATACACATCTATGTGGTTCAGACATGGAAGCTTCTCTAATTCACCATGAACTTCAGATATTTGACTTTTGAGTTTTCTCTTCACTTCCAAATTTAGCCACTATGAAAAAACACATTAATAAAGTGACAACATAAAAAATTCTGCTGAACTTTTAGAGTCCCTAGGATTCCCATATTAAAATTTCCCGAATTTAGAGAGGAGAAGGAATGTTGGTAAAATAGGTGCTGTATATCCTAGAAAATGAGTATGATTTTGCTTACTAGGTTGATTTCATATCTTTTACTTACAAATTATCTGTCTGCATTCAGGGTGGCTTCAGAAAGAAGTTTTGGCTGAGTAGGTAAATGATTCCCAGCAATATGTAGATGCATCATTTTATTGATGAACAAAAACTAAATATAGTTATTATGGAGGAAAATATAATGGATTATATATTTGTATATCACAGAAATCATGTGCTAAGAAGTCAAGCAGACAGCTGTTCTACTTTCAGGGTTACCTCATAATTTTATTATGTAAAATTAAATCTTTTCCAGTTGTTCCCAATTACATATTACTAAAAACATTGACTTGGCTTTTTATAATTTAAGTATTTTATGTAAGAATTAACCCAGACAGCTTACTGTGTTAAAGTTTTTAAGCTATTTTAAATATCTTTAGAAAACAAATACTTTTTTATTACAACTACAGAAAAGAATGTATAACACTTTTGATACATAAATTATTCTAATCATATGTATATATTAATAGGATTGGTAACATTCATTCTACTTTTATTGAAAGGTTGTACAGTTTTTGTACCTAGGGTTGGTTTTATTGTTGATTATTAACTCATCATTTATTTTCTTTTTGTGCTGAAAATTTAACTTAGCTCCTCAACAATGCTAAGCCCACACTCTAGCATTAAGCATACCACTAACCTGTAACTTATAATTTGTAGTTGTTTTTATTGCTCTTACATTTTACAAAGTTTTAAAGATATATTTATTTATATAATATACATTGTGTATTTTCATTTTATTGGATACTATACCATATTAATTAATGAAGTATGGCCACAGGAAGGATGTATGGTATTTTAAAAAATAAAACTTAGTTGTTTAAGGAAGCAACATGAAATGATATCCTTTTATACGAAATTCAAAAACAGGGAAAACTAAATTATATTGTTTGAAGCTGGATACTTAGATGATAACATTGTATAAGAAAGCAAGGAAGTAAATGCTGAAAATGAAAGAGTAGTCACTATATTGGTCATTTTCTGCTGCTATAACAAAATACCAGAGACTGGTAAATATATAAAAGCAGAAGTTTAAGCCAAGGGTGGTGGCACATGTGTGTAGTACCAGTACTTGGTAGCTGACACAGGATTATCACATGTTTAAGGGCAGCCTCAGCAATTTAGCAAGACTTTTAGGAACCTATCAAGACTGCTTAAAAACAAAACAAAACAAAAAAAAAAATAAAGAAGACCTGGAGGTGGAGCTCAGAGGTAGAATGCCCCTGAGTTCATTCCTT
This sequence comes from Muscardinus avellanarius, assembly GCF_963383645.1. Taxonomy (NCBI): domain Eukaryota; kingdom Metazoa; phylum Chordata; class Mammalia; order Rodentia; family Gliridae; genus Muscardinus; species Muscardinus avellanarius. Next base: position 41,931,719 of record NC_137786.1, read on the forward strand.
ACTACACATTTTTTTTTTAAAAGAAAATAGTTTGTTTGACTCTCTAAAGAAATTCCCAAAGCATAGCACTGGCATCTGGCTAGGGCTTTCTTCTTGCATCCTAACATGATTGAAAGGGAAGTTAGCATGTTCATGAGATAGAGGACAGGAGAAGGAGAAGCTGAACTCATCCTTTTCAACGGCAATGTTGAAATGCCTTTTCTACAATAGCCAACCCACTTTTGCAATGAAGACATCAATCTACTCATGAGGGTGTTATAAGGTGTTATAATTAGAAATGTAATGCCCCCTTGAGGAGCTCATACATTGGTATTTGGAGTTGATATAACTGAGTCATGAGTGTTGTAATCCAGCATGAATAAATCCATTGTAGTACTGGATTTATTATTATAATGGATTTATCTGGGTGGTGGCCTAGGCTGGTAGTATGGTTAGAGAGAGTGGGCCACTGAAGGTGTGGCCTTGATATTATATATATAAAATTCCTCTACCCCCTCATCTCTCTCTTGCTTCCAGTCTCCACGATTTGAAGAACACAGTCCAAGTGCTCTCTCTCCTTCTGCTTCCCAATGCCATTCTCTGAGACCCTGGTCTCACATGGACTAAGCCATGAACAAATCTTTCTTCCTCTAAGTTATGCGGCCAAGTCTTTTAGAATAGCTGTGATAATATTGAATAATATAGAAAATGGCACCAGAAATTGGGTTGCTGCTACAAATGTCTAAAGGTTGTGGTCTTTGGAACTGCTTTATGAACGGAAATAAGAAGCGTTAGAATGTGGATAGAAAGGTAGATGGTGGAAACTGTACTCGGGCGACTTTGGAGGGCAAAGAGGACTTCATTGGGAAATGCAGTTGAGGCCACATGTGTTATATTTTGGCAAAATATCTTAGCATTTTGCTCATGTTCTGAAACTGTGTGAGGGCAACTTTAATGATGGATTCATTAAAAAACGGGTGGAGAAAATCTCAAAATAGCAAAGTATCCAAACTGCCTTATGAATATTGATGTCCACATTCAGCAAATTGTACACCAAATTTCTGGAGTGGAAAGCAAAGCAGAGAGAATTCATAGATTTGCAGTCTGGCCGGAAAGGTATGTGTAAAGCTGAGGCCCAGAGTGATAATGAGATGGGAGAAAGTATGACTGGAAAGGAGGAAGCAGTGGCCATGATGGGGCAGGACCAGCAATGACTGTGGGGGAGGCAACAGATGGAGTTGGGACCAGCAGTAGCCCCAATGTAGTTGGACCAGTGGTATCCCGAATGGAGGGCAGCCTCCCTCTGGCTGCAAATGTTTACTCTTTGCCATTGTATATTGGATGCATGTAACTTACTTTTTATTTTTATTTATTTTTTATAGGAACTGACACCCAAGAGTTCACCTTAATCCTCAGAGGAGACATTGTACTTTGGGACTTTTGAGTGTTGATGAAAGTGTTCAGATTTTGGGAATTCTTAGAAATGGCCAGTGGTAGAATGTTATAGTTAGATATAGAATGGCCCCTAAAGAGCTCATTTATTAATATTAAGGGTTGATATATTTAAGTCATGAGGGTTGTAATATCAGCAATGGACAAATATTTTTACTGGATTTATCTGGGTGGTGACATGAGCTGGTAGGTTGAGGCTGCAGAAGATGGGTCACTGGGGTTGTGGCCTTGGGGCATTATATATGGTTCCCCCTCACTTCTCTTTTGCTTCTAGCCTCTATGATGTGAGAGCAAAACCTTGGGTCTTCCTCTTTCTGCTTCCAGCTCCCACCATGCCTGGAGAACTGCAATCTTTAGCCTCACATGAACTAAACTCTAGTATCTCTAAGGAAAACCATGACAAATAAATCTTTCTTCCTCTAAGTTACATGGTCAAGTCTTTTAGATTATAGCTGTGAGCATGCCACAAGCAATACAGAGGGTAAAATTTCCCAGGTCTAATAACTTTTGAAAGCTTTCTCTTTTTAATACTTTTAAGATAGTAGTTAAATTTCAACATGGGTTTCAGAGGTGACATTCAAACCATAGAAGGCTTCTTTAGGAGGTGGATAGAGGGTGATCAAGAACCTGTGATACTCTCTTGCAAATAATGAATCTTCTGCCTATTTTTCCTCCTCTGAATCAGTCTGCATCAGATGAGCTATCAACAAATTCAGTTCTTGATGAGTGCTTCCTCAGTCTTCTCTGTACCTGTACGTAGCAGAAACTGGGGGGACATTAATAATGCATTATATTTGATTTATAGCTGTGCTGTCTAGTATTCTTCCACATTTTTACATGCAATTCACTTCCCTAATGCTTCTGTGGGTATTTCACACCTTCCCCTTTATCTACACGCCTCAATGTTCTCTCTTCCTTCCCTTCGCTTTTAGCTGTAGATCTCATTTCCCCAGGGAAACTAAGGCATATGAGAATGTTTTATCCTTATCATACCACCTCCAAAATCATAGATCCGTATTGGTGTCTGTATTTCAGATGTTTCTTGCTGCAAGGAAAAATGCTATCATGCTTGTCCCTAGATCCAACCCTATGGAAGCATTGATTCTGAGTCCAAGTATTATGATCTGTGCTTTGATCTTTGTCTGCTTTCTTTACCTTGTCAATTTTTATGGATCAATCCCATCATCAAAATATACTAAAAGGGACCTATTGATTAAACAGAAAAGTATGTTATCTACTTCCATTTTATATGTTTTTTGTTTTTATCATTATAGCCATTAATATCTATTGATTGTAGAAATTCATGGGTGTCATTATGGCATTTTCATACATATATATTTTATATATTGGTCACACTTACAATAACTTCTCCCACCCTTTCCCACCCACCTTTTTAACTTTCTCAGACTTTTATCCCAGTGTTTACAAGTTCCTCTTCTACTTTCAGGCTTTACTTATTTATTTATTTTGGTTTTCATATATGAGAGAAAAGATGAGATGCTTGTCTTTCTGTGTCTGACTTATTATGGTCAACATGGTTTCTTCAAGATCCATCTATTTTCATGCAAATAATAGAATTCAATTCCTCTTTCTAATAATACTTTAGTGTGGTGTGTGTGTGTGTGTGTGTGTGTGTGTGAGAGAGAGAGAGAGAGAGAGAGAGAGAGAGAGAGAGAGAAAGAGAGAGAAGAGAGAGAGAGAGAGAGAGAGAGAGAGAGAGAGAGAGAGAGATTGTGTGCATGCATGTTTGTGTGGTGTGTATGTGTATGTATGCATATACTATTATTTCTTATTCATCCGTGCATCTGTCAATGGTCATCTATGTTGATTTTATATTTTTGCTTTTATGAGGAGTGCTACAAAAATATAGGTAAACTTTTATCTCATTTTTTCTTCACATACATATTGCTATCATTTAAAACCATACTAGAAAGAAGTTTTACAGTAAAATCTTATGTATTCTCATGAAAGGAAGATGAGTGACAAAACTTTCCACCACTACTGATTCTATTCAACATTGTAATTGAGTGACAACCAATGTAACAAAGCCATAAAAGTTAACATATGAATAAAGATTGAAGGAAAAGATGCCACCTGAATTTATTTTCAAATGAGTTCCTACATACAAAAGCATACAGAATGCTGAAAGACAGCAGTTACTCACGTAAATACCTTTGGCTGAAATAGGTGGCTCGTCCCCAGTAACTGTTCTTTATCTGTCATATAAGAATAAAATCATGAGGATGAGCATATGCATGCTCAATTATAGATAACATCTTCAAGTATCTTTTACTCTTACAGTGGTTATAGGCTTACCTTCTAGCAAACAAATATGGTTGTGTATTTTGAAATACTTCTCTTGGAATCTAAGAATGGCAGAGAAACTCATGACAAAAAAGATCTTAGACTTTTGAATAGTTTATAGTCAAAACTAACCCTATCAGCTCAGATATTGAATAAAACACTATTATTCTGATAGGTCTCTCATAGCAGCCAAATGTGTGTGTGTACATATATGTATATCTGTGTGTATATACATGTATGTATGTTATATATATTTATGTTACATAGACAGAAATACATAAATAAATTAGGAAAATATTGGAATTATTTGTAATTAAAACACATATTCTTTCCCTATTCAATTAAACAAAACTTCTTGAAGGTAAAGTTTATGATATATCCCTCAACAAACTCTTTCAATCAGAAAGTTATTATAAAATTTGTCTCTGGTCAAGATATTTTTATTAGTAGTTTTTCTGTAAACTGTATAGAATTCTGTGTTGTTTGTGTTTTTCTTTTAATGTTTTATTAATGGTTGAAATGTAGTCAGCCCTCCAAATTAGCAGACATCACAGCCATTGGATTTAACCAATACAATAAAATATATTTGGAAAAAAGTTTCATCTGTAGTGAATACATATGGATCCCTTTTCTTATTTTTATAAGCATTATAGAATTAATATTATATTAGGTATTATTGGCAGTTGATATATGATTTAAAGTATATAGGAGGATGTGTGTAGTTTATATGCAAATAATAGGTCATATTACATAAGGGTCTTAAGTATTCTCAGATTTTAAACAGAGTATTTTATAGTGTAATACTATATGAGTGTATCACAGTTTATTTATTGAAGTAATGAGTTTCTGTGTTTTGTTCAATGATTTATGAGTGTATACTACAGTTTATCAAATAGTAGGCATTCCAAACATTTTTAATGTCAATTAATTCATGTTTCTGATTATTATCATTTGAGTTTCTCCAAATTTGTCTCATTATTACTAAAGTTGTAATAAATACAAGTAACCATGTCTCTGCATTTAAAATCGCTTCAAAATAAACTATACCTAAAATAGAAGAGAAATTTGAAGAATATGAGAAACTTCAAATTCACTGTCAAGTTATTTTTCATTGTTTATGAGAAACTTTTGTCAACTCATTTTTATTCACATTTGATATTGAAAACTATGTCATTTTTCTTTTTGCCAATTTTACTGGGGTAAAACTATATCTTTAGTTTGTATTTACTGTTTTAATATCTCTTGCTTTAATTTCACTATCAATTTAGAATCTTTTCTAATCCTAGTGAAAATTTGAGTTTAAAACAAGAATATGGATCTTTTTCTAAGTATACTGGCCATTTGGATTGCTTCTGTGAATCCTTTGCTTATTTTTTTAGGCTTTTTGCTCTTATATTTATTGCTATATAGTAGTCTTATATTAGTTGGGTGATGTTATAGTTTGGCTTTAGAATGTTTCCCCCACACCTCACAGAGACAAGGCAGCCATGTTGGAGGTGGGGCTTGGTTGCTGAGAGTCACTGTGATTGTGGCCTTGCAAATTATATATGGTCCCTTCTCCCTGGCTTTCTCCTGATTCTAATCTCTGTGATGTGACAGCAAAAGCCCTTGCACTTTCTTTCATATTCTCTCTCTCTCTCTCTCTCTCTCTCTCTCTCTCTCTCTCTCTCTCTCTCTCCACCCTCCCCCTCCCTCTCTCTGCTTCCCACCACCATTCTCCAAGCTCTGCAGATCATGAGCTGAACCCCTGCAATCTCCCAAACTGTAAGCTAATAAATCTTCTTTCCTCTAAGTTGCAGAGGTTAAGTGTTTTGTATTCTGTCAGTGAGGATGCTGACTGAAACAGATGCTAATGCTTTACCTGTGATAATTATTTTTGTTTAATCACCTGTTTTTCCTAAGAAGAAGATTTTTATATAGTACATTTTTTGTCTTTGTGAATTGTGAATTTAGTATTTATTTAAGTATCCTTTTTTATTTTAACAACCATAAAGTTTGATTTATCATTTAAAATTTTAATCCAAGATCAAATAATCTATTTAAATTTATTAATTAAATACCATTGCCATTATATACTGAAATTCTATAAATAATTGGATATCCATTAATCTTTTCTTCTGTACAACTAGTGTTATTCAGTTTATTTGCAAATATAGGACTAATTAAAATTTTATGGCTGTATAAAATGCTCTGCTTTTATTTTTAACTGTAATAAATGAATCTATTGCAAGATAGAAAGTCAATACACAAAAAACTATGTGTGTTTCTTCACATATAATAATCTATTTTTTACTAAAATATTTAATTTTTATTTTATTTATTTATTTATTTTTATGTGGATCATATTGAAAATATCATACATTCAGACTGTGCTTGGTGCCCTCTCACTCCCCACTTCCCCTTTCCCCTCCCAACAATGAGTGTCCAGGTTAACCATGCTACATTCATACCTTTACACATACTCAGATGTAGCTCCTCCATTAATCAACCTCAGCCTTCTTCATCTCCTACCCTTTCATTTCAGCTATGATGGAGTTTTTCTTCCATTATCTGGAGTCCCTCTGGTATTCTTAATAGTCCCTAGTTTGGGCATATTAGAGAAAACATAACAAGAACCTAACAAGAAAGCCTACAGAATGGTAGAAAATCTTTACCAGCCACCACTCTGATAGAGGGCTAATATCCAGAATATACAAAGAGCGCAAAAGACTCTACACTAGCAAAACAAATAACCCAGTCAAGAAATGGGCAACTGAATTGAATAGACACTTCACAAAAGAAGAGATAGAAATGGCCAATAGATACATGAAAAGATATTCAACATCATTAGACATTAGAGAGACGCAAGTTAAAACAACACTGAAATTCCATCTAACCCCAGAGTGGCAAGCAGAAAGAAATCAAATAACAGCAAATGCTGGGGAGGATGTGGGGAAAGAAGTCTTTACACTGTTGGTGGGAGTGCAAAGTAGTGCAGCTGCTATGGAGATCAGTGTGGAGATTCCTTAGAAAACTGGGAATGGATCTACCATATGATCCGGCTATATCACTCTAGGGTATCTTTCCAAAGGGGTTGAAATCAGAGAGCTACAATAACATTGGTGAATCTGACTATATATTATGATACTATTTTTATAAATTCATACCTATCAATTCATCCATGCATATGAAAATATTGCAGTGATTTAGTGATTTCATTTTGGGTGATGGAATGGTGAAGGAATTCTTAATTTCTTATTTGTACCTTTCTGTAGTACATAGTATGTAGCATTTATTTTTACCAAAAATGCATAATTCTAAAAAACTCAGAAAAGTATTATAATGTTTCAGTATGAACACATTTTACACTGATCTCATGGTGAACAGGTAAAATATAAATTACCTTTTACTGTGTGTGCCTACATGACAGTGACAATGGACACAGTTGATGCCCTCCTCAGAATCCCTGGGATTTTGTGTTTTTTGCTTCTAATGCCCCACACCTGTAGCTCCCTAGAGGACTACGTAAGGGAGCAGTAGGTCAACTTTGACTACATATGGACAGTCAGAAGTGTATGACATTTTACACACCATCACTTCTTCAGTGGCCAAAAACGGAGGGCTCAGGATAAGAAAGCACAGAAACTACAGTTCCTAGACTGAGTGAACTCCAAGACATACATCATCCCCCAAAGCTCCTGGCATGATCAGAAAAAGGCAGAGACCTCCTGACAGGCACCTCTGTTTGGATTCCCCTCTTTCCAGTCCTGTTTTCCGAGCCTCTTACAAGTTTCTTTTATCTCTTTTTATTTTCTGCATGTAAAATTTCTTAATGCCTCTAAAATTCTAAAATTACTACATTATCATTTTAAAAACAAAATAAAAACAACTCAAAACTTGGCTATAGGCATATCCATCTTTTGAATCACAGATCTTCCTGATGAAGAGTAGGTAGCAAATTACCATGGATCAGTATTCAAGCTTAGTGAATTTTATCTTTTTCCTTAAAATAAAAAAATGCAAGGTTTTTTTGTTGTTGTTTTGTTTTTGTTTTTTGTTTTTTATTTGGTGGTACTGGGGATGGAACCTGTCCCCTCTGGGCTACACTCGCAGACCTATTTTTTATATTTTTTAATTTGGAAAGAGGGTCTCTTAAGCCAGCGGGGCTGGCTTTGAACCTGCAGAATCCTCCTGTCTCTGCCTCCCAGGCTGGGGGATTACAAGTGTGCGCCACCACGCCCAGCTGCAAATATTTTTAAATATTATTATGTTTATAATATTTATATGACAAATCCTAATTGGTAACATTAGTCACATAAATTGTGATTTTCCATCATAATTTGATTTTGTCTCTTTTGGAAGCACCAAGTATTTGATTAAAATACAGGAAATGTGTTGAGACTGCTGCTGTACTTAGCCTGTGTCTCACGTAAAGCAATGCTACTCTTAAAATCAAAATCCCATGTAAAGCGTATGATTATGGGATACTTATTCAAATGCCTTTCTATCCCAATAGACTTCTCAAAGTTTCTAATTTCAAAATTAAGATATAACAATACCATTAAACCTTTTTTTTGTCCAGTGTCCCGGTTGAGACAGTGGTCCTCATAATCCACCACTGTGCTTCATTCAGAGGTAGAAGGAATTGAGCAATGAGCACAGATAAGCGTGGACAGGGTGCTATTCACTTCTATAGTGCAATCTGTCTCCCGCAGCTTCTGCTTATCACTGCCCTGGATTCATTTTATTTCCTTTAGGAACTTGCATGCAGCTTGGCCAGAGTAGTAGAATTATAACTAAAATCAGCCCCTTTGCTACCTGACCAGTGAATAAGACTCTGATGATCCCTTGATCCCTGTTTGGATTTACACATTTTATCAATTGCTAATGTGGCCTCTGCCTAGTGTCCCCCATCCCCCAGGACGACACCTTCCCAGAAAAGAGAAAAGTCAGTACTTCAATTACTCACCGTGAGGTGGGATTGTTCTGTTTTTCCTTCCTTCTTATTTTTCATTTCACTCTTCTTCATTCTACCATAACGGAAACCCTTATTTAGAAGCAATTATTGTTTTTATGCTATTTTGAGTGACGGAATTGAATATGTCAATTTGGTGGATTTTACTTGTTTCTGTTTTTGCCTAAGCTAAAATCTTTTTGTTACCTATAATAGAATTTATGATTTGTGATAGCACCTTATAAACTTTGGAGGACTATCAAGGTTGACAGAGTGTCTGTCTCTGTTCTATGCAGCATAAGTTTGTAAGACCGAGGATCTGGTGGCAGAGAACCCTGCTTTGAATTGCAGTTTCACTGCTATTTATCTGTGTGATTTCATTTAAATTAGTTACTATTATGTGCTGAGCACTGTGCTGGTTGCTGGGATGTCTAGATAAGTAACATTCTGAACAATTCCTATGGAGATAACTAAAAGATATTGATAATGTTAAAATGAGTATGGTATATCATAATAACCATGAGAGAGAAGACAGAGATGTACATAGAGGTGCCCTCTCCACACCACCCATTTCCACACTGGATATTCTCTAAACAGTTTCCTCACTCATTTCCCATCACATCATTATTAACATCTTGTCTGTTTAGTCCTGTATTTGTATGGTGCCTATACATTCTCACTATAATGTAAGCTAATGAGGTCAAGAATTTCTGTCATTTATTTTCCTACTGCTATACCAATACCTATAACATTTTCCTTAATAAATACTTACTAAGAGACTAATTATCAATATTTCCCACTTTCATGCTATTCTCAATAAATGTCCAAAGAGTTCCTTTCTTCAGGATATTCTGTTGTCCTGGAGATAGGATTTAAAATGTAACTTCTCAGTTTAAAACACTATTACATAAAAAGATATAGTGTCGATATACTACTTTTTTAGATGTCACAAATATTAAAAAATAGCTTAATCACTGAATGGGAAACCAAAGGCCAGGCATAGTAGGAGAAAATTTGAAGGAGGTATATTTAAAGTGCTAGACTCAATCAAACTAGGAAAACAGTACTGGGGAGACTTTGCTAAATAACAATGATTGGGGAAATAAGGTATACAATATTTTGTTTACTGCAAAGAAATCATGAGCCAACGGTTTGCAAAATAAGCCAAGATATAGTCTGCTTAGTATAGAACTGACACACAACATCCCCACTCTAGTCAGTACTGGCTGGCAGCATTGGAGAAATTGTGATGGTTTTTGGTTCCTCAAGTTGACAAGAACTCTGAATGCCCTGAATACCAGGTCTTATAGTGTTGAGCCCACTAAGTGTGCTTGGCCTGAAAATGAAAAGGTTTAGGGGGGAATGTAACTGCTGATTTCAACTATTTGAAAAATAATTGTGTTTAAGGGTGGCTGACCTAATGAAGAGAGTCATGCTTTGTGCCCAAATGGCTCAGGGCTCAGATGTAGCATAGACCTGTGATGTTTTGGCCTCTGAATCCTCACTTACCCAATTTTGAAAGTAAAAATATTTAGCCTTACATTATATGGTAGTAGTCATGATTAGAATGTCACTGGTTAAGACTGTGTGGCTCATGAGAATTTTCCTATAAATGGTCACTAGTCTGTATGATCCCAATGAAAGAACCAACACTAACAGTTACAGCAAAAATCAAAACAAAAAAAATTGTTGAAACAAACATGAGATCAGCTGCCTTCTCAGGGATTGAATTATCCCCGGAAGAGTTTAAGTGAACAAATCATTACCCATCAGCATTTTATTTTATTTATTGGTGCATTGTAATATACATCATACTGAGGTAGGTTCAGAATGATACATGCACACAGCACTTAATGTATTTTCCTTCTGGGTCTCATCTCCTCAATTCCCCTCCCCAATCCTATACATTCATATCGATAACTTCATATATAAATAAAGGATTATTTTAATGTTTCCATGAATTTTTTATAAAGGTCCTTTCATTTTCATGATTTTAATCATTACGGTCTTCTCTATCACTACAATGAGTCTATTCTAGGAAAATAAAAAGATATAATAAATTGTATTGTTAGACCTACAAATATTATTTTCCGTGTTATTTTTATTTTAATACCTTATTATCTTATTGTATTGTTGCCTTGTAATTGCATGTCATAGAGAGGTTCAAAAATATTTAAACAAACATGCACACAAATCTTGGAGTGTTTTTCTTCAGGTCTTAGCCTGCTTCCCACACCTCCCCATACATAACGGTGAGATTGGTAATGGTTCCTGCATATATGGGCACAGCATAATTTGAATTGTTTCTTCCATCAGTTCTTTCTTTTCCACAACTGTCTCCACCTCCCTCTCTGTATATTCTTTCAATATTATATTGTCACTCTCCTCAATCATCTAAAGTTTCTTTTGTTTTCTATTTTCTCTATAGCTTCCACATATGAGAAAAAACATTTGACCCTTAACTTCCTAAGACTGGCTGATCTCACTTAGCATATATCTAACTCCATATATTTTTCTGCAAATGACATAATTTCATTTTTTATTGCTGGGTAAAATTCTATTGTGAATATATTGTTATTCTTTCATTTGTCAACAAACACATAGGTTGGTCCCATAATTTGGCTACTCTGAATTTTGCTGCTACAAACATGGATATGTGTGGATCACTATAAGTTTATGACATTAATTTCTTTGGAAAAATACTGAGGAGTGATATAGTAGTGCCATATAGGGATTCTAGTCCTAGTCTTTTGAGGAACCTCCACACTGATCAAAGTGGTTATACTAATTTGCAGGCCCACCAACAGTGTATAAGAGTTTCTATTTCCCCATATTTTTGCCAGCACTTATTATTGTTAGATGGAGCTAGATGGAATCTCAGTGGTGTTTTTATTTGCCTTTCCCCGATTGCTAATGATGTTGAATAGTTTTATATATTTATTGGTCATTTGTATTTTTTTGAATACAGAAAAAAATACTCTCCACAGAAGAGTGAAAAGGTCATGAGAGATGGGATCGTCTTTAATCCCAGCTGTATCACTTAGCAGCCTGGAACACTTAGACAAATTCTTAATCTCTCTTCACCTCAATATGTAGAGTATATTAATAGCAATATCATTTCTAAGTCATTGAAAGTAAACGTCTTTCATTTGACACAGTATTTAGCACATTATTATCACTTGGTGAACAACTTCTTCCTTGCTACTTTCCAGAGAAAAAAGTTTTTTTTTCTTTTTCATTCTATGTTTTACAATGGAAACCAGAATTTGGTACTGATACTGTAGCAAACTAAGATTTGAGAAGAAATGCTGATTGTTGTTTGAAACTAATTGTAATCACTTTATAGGTGAGCTATAGAGAAGATCCGGGTAGTAAGTATTTGGTAAGGCAAGGTCTACCACTGATAGTGTCACCTTGATCAAGTATCTAAACTCTTATATCTCCATGCAGAACAATACAGAAAATGCTTTTAATTAAATAGGAAGAAACCACACGATGAATATGAATGATACAAAGGCCTGTGGATTTTACTCCAAAAATTACATTTTATTTTAAGGTGGCCAACTCTATTCTTTGTATGGAATTAACAGAAAGACAATGTTGATAAATATAAAATACTTCATTGTCTATAACATATTTTGTCTCTTCCAAGAAATTATGCTAAGTGAGATTAGCCAGTCTCAGAAAGTCAGGAGTTATATATTTTCTCTCATGTGGGGAAGCTAGAGAGAAAATAGGAAACAAAAGGAATGTAAGACAAATGAGGAGAGAGACAAGTAGAATAGTGCAAAGGCATTGGTGAAGGAAGGTGGGAAAGAAAACTGATGAAAGAAACAGTCGAAATAATTCTGTGTCCATATATGAAGGCATCAGTACCAATTTCACTAACATGTATGAGGAGGAGCCAAAAGTGAGGTGGGATCCAGAGGGAAACACCAAGTGCTATACACGTATGCTTGCTACATGTTGAACCTCACTATAGTGTATATTTACAGTGCACCTATAAGAGTTTAAAATAATTATAATTATCAGGGTACTTGGTTTACTAGTACAAACTGAACAAAGAAATTCAAATTTAGGTAAAGTGGTTCTTAACAGGTAATGATATAATTTTTTTTAGAGTCTGATAGATTTTAAATAACAGGGGGAAGAAAATATCTTTTTGCTTGTATGTCTCTCTCTATGAATATATGTTCACTAACCATATTTTGAATGAATAAATAATTGATTTATACGGGACAAGTAAAAGTTTGTCCCAGGCAGGCTCTGGTGACCAATTCCTACTCTATTTCATGCCTACCTCGGCAGACACTTAATACATCATTCTCCTCACTGTAGACATTTTTGGTCAATGTTATTTTTTTCTTTATTTTTCTATCAAAGCATTCATCATATAAATTTTGCATCTACACTGTCTGATAAATAGTAGTCCCTCAAAAATATCCTATGAATGACAGAGCAGAGACCCAGTAATTTCAGGGAAGATAATTGATACTGACAAATCAGCTTTAGGCAATATTCCAACTCCATGAGACATGTCAACTGCCCCAGCATTGAATTATTGTGGCCATCTTTCCCATATTTCTATTTCTGTTACACATGCCTCTGAGCATACTTAGGAGCAAAAATTATATATTAAAAGTGTTCAAAAACTGCTAGAGAGTAGGCACTGACCCATCCAACTAGCAGTCATCCATATGCCAACTAAAGAAGGGTCCCAGAGCCCTCTGATAATGTGAAAATTATATTGCAGATGTGGAATAGTAAATTGTGTCAGGGTGCTGGGGAGGTGGCTGTTAGGCTGGGGTAGAAGAGGGGTACTATAAAAGAATGGAGCAATGGCTAATTACCTACTGAAATGGAAATAACCCCAAGTCTTAACCATAAGTTTGGATGTGCTGGAATGTGCTGATTATCAGTTCTTCTTAGCAATATGTATTAATAAAGAAATTGGCAGAATGTCAACAAGTTTTACAAACTGAAATCCTGCCAATTTTTTTTTTTTTTTTTGACTACCACAACTCTTAACAGTCTCAGCTAACATCCATTTTCTTAAAGAATGCAGACTTGAAAATGAATGGGAAATTTTAGTATCTGCAGAAATGTGAATGGTATAACTCAGTATTTTACAGAAGCCTGATTTATAGGCGGAGAATGGGAAATTATGTGTGAGATCTAAAATGGCATTCTCTTGGGATCTTTTTTACTTTTCAAGAGAGAAGCAGGTCAGGTCAGAATTTTATTGTTTTTGGCTAATGGCCAGTGAAAGTCTTACAATGTGATCTTAACATGTTATAAAAAATCAAAACAAAGTTAGAATGAGATTTTTAGCATAAAACTTAGAAATAAAAGTTCAGAGTTAAATTGTTAAAAAAAAAAAGGACAGCAGTCTAATACTTCACTGTGCCATTTTTCACTTGGAATGTCTTCACTTTTCATTAGTTGCTTCAATTCATCAAACATGGAGAGACACTTCAAACTTTCTAGACCATAAGAAATGTCATCTTTTGTAATTTAAAATCAGAACTTTATTCAGAAAGTTTCTTATGTAATAGATTTATGCAGAGAGATCCACAGCAATGTAAAAGGTGTCTTCATTGAGGAATTGCAAAGTTGCCAATTTACTGGCTTTGATGACTCTTGGGTTCTTATCATTAGTTATGGAAATCACCATCATGGCATTTTGTACTTAAAGTTAAAACTAAGCTGAATTATGTTTCAAATGATAGGTAAATTCTTTAAATCAGGTTAATTTGGAGGATTAAATATTTTACCAAATACTGTAACATTTATTTATAATGAAAATTTAAATATATATATAAATCTCTCACAATAAAAACTTCATATATAGAAAATGTGTCTTATTTAAATCATGAGTTTCACACACATACATGCACACACACAAATACACAGACACTTAAAAACACCATCATTAAAATGCATTTGTAAAATATATAAGCTCATATTATGTTAGATGATTTCTTCCCAGGCTGGTAAAAGTTATAAACCAGACTTTCCAAAAAAAGAAATAAAAACAAAATAATTTGTATGAATGAGCATTCTAAGAGTCAGAAATATATATAAGCCAATTTTAATAACATTAAATTTATTTATAAAATAAATAAATCTCTACCAAAAATAAAAGACATGTCATAGATGCTTAGCTGATTTTCTAACACAGATACAAGGCCTTAGATTGTAATATTTTCATTATTTTTCCTTAAATTTTCTCAATTGGTTAATTTATTCTGAAACAAGCAAGCTTTGACTACACTTCTCCTTTCATTAGGAAAGATAATTGTAACTCAGCATTTTGACATAGTCTTATGATACTTCAAATCATATTCCAAATATATATTTTTAATGTATCATCTATGTATCTTCTTAAAAGCATAAATACAATAAATTATAGTGAACAATCACTTCTATAACACTGCTTTATCACATTTGAAAACAGTATCTCATTGTGTTTTAGTTAGATATAAAATGTCCCCTAAGAGCTCATTTATTAATATTCAGGGTTGATATAGTTGAGTCATGAGCACTGTAATCCCAGCAGTTGATAAACCTTTGTAATAGATTTATCTGCATGTTTCTGGGGAGGTGGGTTCCTGAGGCACTGGCTTTGGGATTATATATGTTTCCTCTTTCCCTTGAGCGTGCCCTCTCCTCTCCTCTCCTCTCCTCTCCTCTCCTCTCCTCTCCTCTCCTCTCCTCTCCTCTCCTCTTCTCTTCTTCTCTCTCTCTCTCTCTCTCTCTCTCTCTCTCTCTCTCTCTCTCTCTCTCTCTCTCTCTCTCTCTCTCTCTCTCTCTCCTGGCCTCCATGATGTGAGGAGCAGAGACCTTGTTCTCTCTCTCTGCTTCCCACCACCATTCCCTTGGATCTTCAGTACTGGCTCACATGGACTGAACTTCAAACGATAAGAGAATAAATCTTTTTTCCTCCAGGTTATGTGGTCAGTCTTTTAGATCATAGTTGTAAGAATACTGACCAGAACATTTTTTTAACAGTGACTGGAATGTGAATTTGCAAATCACAGCAGAAAATGGGTGATAATGCAATGGAGCCTCTGTTTCAATGAGCGGATTTACTTCTACCATGCCCAGCCTCATCAAATTCTTCGATGAAGAGCAATGCCTAATTTCAGAGGGCATTGAAACCCAGTGAGGGGATATTACTTATGTTATTATTTTTGAACACTAAAGTATAATTCCTAGGATTGGAATGTCATGAATTTATCCTAGCTAATGAAATAGCTAAGTCCTGATTCCTATATATAGAGAAAAATGAAAAGAAAAAAGAAGAGACAGAGGCATGGTAGGGGAAAATCAAATGGGATTTTTTTTATAAATTTTTTATTGGTGCAATGTAGCCATATATCTTTATGTGATACAAGATGGTAGAGGCACATATACACACTGCACACATCACTCATTTAGCCCTTCCCCAATTCCCACCCCATTACCCCCCTTCTCAGGTTTGGCTTACTGATTGACTTTGTTATACTTATTAATTTACATCATATATATTAGGGAATTTCTCTCCTCCTCCCTTCCCTCCCCCTGTTAGATCACCTTATTTGATCATCTATGGTTTCTCTTTTCTTGTCTAGAGTTTCTCCTATGGCCCTTTTACTTCTTAACTTCTGCATGTTAGGGAAAGCATCTGATTTTTTACTCTTTGTGACTGACTAATCTCACCTAGCATAATGTTTTCCAGTTCCATCCATTTCCCCACAAATGACATAATTTTTTCTTCATTATGGCAGAGTAAAATTTCATTGTGTACATATCCCATAGTTTTGTAATGCATTCATTTGTTGATGGACATCTTAACTGGCTCCATAGTTTGGCAACTGTGAATTCTGTAGCTATTAACATAGATGCACATGCATTAGTTTGGCATTTTGGTTTCCATTCTTTGGGGTTGATACCCAAAAGTGGTATTGCCGGATCATATGGTAGGTTTGTTCCCATTCTCCTGAGGATCCTCTATATAGGATTTTCATCTTTGCATATGTGTGTGTGTGTATGTGTGTGTGTGTGTGTGTGTGTGTGTGTGTGTGTGTAGTTCTGGGATTTGAACCCAGGGTCACATCAAAGCTGGGCTATACCACTGCCATTTTATTATTATCATTTTTCTTATTTTAAATATGGTAAAACTAAGTTTCTGAGCCTAGTTTCAAATTTGACATTCTTCTGTCTCAGCCTACCAAATACTTGGATTACATGCATATGACACCATGCCCAGCTCCTAATTCTTATATATATTTTTTCTTCATGAAACAACCACTAAGAAAATGGCTTTAATGATTCCCCCTAATCTACTTGATGACTTTTTTTCAAAAACAAGTTTTAGTTAGAAATATGCTTCAGCATTCTTCCCTGAAGTGAATGAAGCAGGGAGAAAGGATATTTATTTCAATTGTAGGGGCTTGTCCTAAAAAATCACCTGGCTTGTCAAAATCCATGTCTCAGGAAAATTTTTTTTCTTTTGCAAGAATTAAAATTAAATTAGAAGCGAGTAAGGGATTTAGGGCAGAAGAAAAATGATATATAAACTGAGGAAGTATCTCTATATACAACTTTCTCTATCTACACTTCTTGAGAGCTGAATAAACTGACCATATGGTCATTGCCTTGTTGATATAAAATTATGAGACATTTCAGGACAACTGAGCTATATTTGAATAGTAGGACAAAAATTATGTCAAGCATCATTCTTAATATACAAATGTATGACATACGATCCAAATTATCATTTGTATTCATTCAACAATTTAATGTGTAAGGAAAATAAAACCATGTGGTTTTTTTTGCATACATACATACATACTATGTATCAGCAAGTACTAACAGTTTTAGCTTGTTTTATTTAATTCTCTTGGCCACCTTACTTATTCATTTTCTGCAATCTACACATAGTAAACTTGAGGTCCAGGCAGGTTAAGTAAACTGGCCAAGGCTATTCATCTGGTAAATGGCAGGACCAGAATTGATAGAGAAACTGTTTAACAAATCTGCAAGTCTACTATTGTGTCACACAGATACTAATTCAATGTCAAGGTAAGCATGTAGCAATAAGAAAAATGTAGTGCTATAATTATAGCAGTTGACACTATGTAAATTTTATGGGTCAGAGACTTAGCTACAATATTTTTCATATGTATTAGTCAATTCTCCCTATATCTGAATATTATTGTCACCATTGTATGATGAAAAAACAGGAGGCATGGCATGGTTAGATCACTTGTTATAATATCACATTATTGGTTAATATTGGAGCTGTGTATACCTAAGAAAGGCAGAAGCTAGAGTCTAAAAAAACTTTTGTTAAGTGAATTAAGAATCTCGATATGTGTATGTATGGAAAAGAGGGTTGACCAGTTACCTACTAATGTTTCTTTTCTAGAACCAGAAAGTATACCAGTGATGCAAGAAGCTATCTTAATATCTCAGTATACTTACCCTGCCAGATCATAACAAAATGATAGTGCAATCTCTACTGAAATCTTTTTTTAAAATTATGTATAATGCAGGTAAGAATAGACCTTTTGGCCTAAGTGTTGGTGTTCTGTTTTTGCTTAAGTGCTAAAGTTTTATTTAAGAAAATACCCTGGACCTATAGGAAAAAAGAATAGGACAGGGTAAAAGGAAGATTCTTTAGAGTACTAATTATCATGTATGAGGGGAAGTTGAGGAATAAAAAGGCAAAAGAAGTTCAGGGACCCCAAATCTCTGCAGCATGTGTGCTAGATAGCAAAAAAAAAATGTTTTGGGGGTTAATTCTCTTTGTCCACTTGGCTAGACTCCAGTGTCCAGTCAATAGGTCAAGCACTAATCTTTCTACAAAGGTATTTTATAGATGTGGGGAACATCTACAATCAGTTGAATTTAAGTAAAGGAGATTAACCTTGAATATGTTAAGTGAGCTTATACAGCCAGGAAAAAGCCTAGAGAGGAAAAGCTGAGGATTTTAGCCAGTCTCAAGATGTGGCACACACACCAGTGTGAATTTTCAGCCTGCTGGTCTGACTTAATTATTTGAAGCCTGCCAAGTCACAGAGTTGCATGAGTCAACTTTTTACAATAAATCCTATGTAACATGTAAATATTAGTACCTGGCCAATAATGTATTTCTTTCAATCTTTTGAATAGCAATGGCATTAATTACATCAATAATATGGTCTGCTAAGGATCCAGCCAAATGCAAAAAAGTCTATCTCATGGTTCTTGCTGTCTTTTCTGACTCTGGCCCACTGGTTAGATACAACAGACTTCACTGAGAAGTGTAGCTTATGCTGTGACTCCATTTTGACATATACATTTTGACTCAGTCATTTGTCAATACGGTTCAGCTTTGTGATGTGATCTTTGGTGTTTGGGGGAAAAACTTTTTTTTAAAATCAAAGATATATTTCTGGAATGCTTTTATTATTTTTTGTGATATGAAAAAATATAAGTTAATTTTTATGACAAATACTCTTAAGACAAGTGGATCTAAAAATAAAAATAGGATTAGTAAAATGATGATCTTATAACATTTTTTATTATTTAGAATTATTTTGACCACCATTACATTGAAATACTATTCAATTATATTGACATGCTTGATATCTCAAAAGTAAGGTATCATATAAGTATCACATTTTATAGTTATTCAAATTTAAACAAGGCTGGGTTTATATTATAATATTTTACTCTTGAGTTTTCAGAAATGCAAGTAACTTCTCAATAAAATTAACATGAAATTACCATAGTAATTTTAATGAAATTGTATTAAAGAATTTCTACATATTACCTTTGAACAGGAATTATGATGTTCAGCAAAAATTAAATGTAACTCAGATTCTCTATTCAGACATGAAAAATTAAATGACTTATTTATTCTGAAGATCCCACCAGTGACTATGGACTAATGTTACAATTAAAACTCAGTATAAACTAATTATTTGCATTTAGGACAGTGCTCGTGTTTTAATTATAAAACTCTACAGTACTTAGTGAAAAAAGCTATTTCTATATTTCATAGCAATTTTAATTGGAATTGCACTTTTTATTGAAAATGAACTACTAACACAACCATAGTCAGCATCATTGTAAAAGAAAGTTCAGCAGTAAAGAGCATTCCATGAGCAAATAATGATGAATTGAGTTAACATTTATAAAATGTTCTTATAAGTAAGATCCATGAGGTAAACAAAAAGAAGTCTCCATATATAAAGTTATAAACAATCACTGTCCAGTGCATGGTCCGAACACCATTTTTCTTCAATTTATTTAAGATGAACTTCCAGATTATGGTGCCCTAACAACAAAGTCAAAGTTAATTAGTCTTAACTAACAGACAAGTAGTAAACTTCTTGAGGTCAACTCCACCTCCAAGAAAGTGGACATTAGGGAGAGATTTTAAAGCAAAGTCTGTTTTTATAGGCAGTGCAGGGAAAGGCTAAGCCAATAAAATGTAATGGGTCCATTCTATATTTTAATAGCAACCTCCAAAGGACAGAACACTTCCCTGTGATTTGAAGGCAAAGCCTTGTACCAGGTTAAAAATGACACGTGAGCAAAGAAAATTACTGTCATTTTACTTTCATCCTGCGCACTGCATGTAACAGGCGAAGAGCAATCAAACACATACCCACCACTGGCTTTTGTGGGGCAGGATCACTGGGGCCCCGAGCCATGAGGAGAGCCCAGAGGCCACCCTGACGCTCCCTCAGTTTACCCAGTTGATAAATCATAGGAGGCCTCCACTGGTCTGTTTGGAAGGAAGAAAGAAACACCGACCTTAGAATCTTGGGATGCTGTTAGGAAATGTTAGGCGTGAGCAGCTGTAGTCAATTACGGCTTCATTTTCTCTCCAGTCCTCTTTGGTTGCGTGCCATAACTGCACAGGGCATTGAGGTTTATGGCTCTGAAATAGCCTTGTCATTTTGTGAAGGCTAACAGAGCAAAGAGGTTTGATAAATGGTTAAAAAAAAAAACTGTTCCTTAGAAAGCTGCTTCAATCAGATTAGTTTTGTGTTGTTTGTTTTCAAATTTTCAATAGTCCTTAAGCATCTAGTAGTGAAAGATGGATGGCACCAAAATGATGAGTAAAATAAAAGCTCAAACAAAATCTATGTCTTTCTTTGTTTACAATGTGTTTATGCTGCCTACTTTGGTAAATTAATTCAATGAACTGTGTGTTTAGTTGACTCTTAAGAGTACTTTCATGGCACACTAGGGTAAAGATGTTATAAATTGGTCACAAAGAAGATATGGTCTCCAATTCTTAACAGTTTCAAAGTTTTCATTTTACTCTCAGCAAGAAACACTAATGATTTGTTTTATTGCCATATTTTTCATGTATGTCATCACTTAATATACCAGAAAAAATTTTATAAAATAATGCACAGTTAATGTGTTTCAGCGCCAGTAGGCCTATCTGCTGTTTCCCACTGTTGAATGTTCCCAGTGAAAAAGATAGAGATGTTATTTAAAAACACACAGTGCCTTATAGACTCAAGTGCATAATTTAGTATTAAGTATACTTATGCAAACAAATTTCAATTTACTAAAAAAGAAATCATGTGGAATTCTGGAAGCAAGGAGCCTGAACATTTTTTTTTTTTTTTTTTTTTTTTTTTTTACTAATTTGCAGCAGCCTTCGGAAGCAACAGGACATTTTCCCAGTGGTGGTCAATGTAATTGTCGCAGTGATGGGATTCAGACTCTCCTCCATGTGAAATTTGTCTTTCATCCAATCAACGCAAACAACTAATGCACTGCAAGGTATATTATATTCCATCCACTTCCCAATAAAGTCAGTGGTGTCCAATCAGACACCTATTGTTAGCAGAGAATCTGAAATTGATACAATCATCACATTGATCCAAAGTTGTCAATCATCCTACATTTTTACTTCCTTCTCCCTCTTCCCTCAGAATTCATAAATTCCAATGCAGATTATCATATTTAGTCTCAATTTGAGAAAGTAATTGTTAAATCATAGGTTTTTCTGGTTATTTGCAGAAGTATTTTTTTGAAAAAAGTGCTCCATCAAATTTTTCTACTTGATGGTACTTGAACAAATACTATAGTATATGTTTCACTGAAAACTAGTTTTACATTAATTGGACATATTTTGTGTACTTTTAAAAAGAACTATATAAAACCTTTGCTACTTTATAAAATTTTGTGATTTACAAAGGTCGCTTGAAGTTCCATCTTATTTCCAGTTTATATTTGTTATATTATACATATGGAAATATTTACATACAGAAACATATGTATGTGTTGTGAGTATTCACATACACATGTAAAGATATAGGCTATTAGGTATACGGTTTTCCTAAGAAGGTTATTTTCTTATTGTAAACTCTTTTTTTCCAAGGAGTAGATTGCAAGTTTTTTAAAGGTAGGGACTTGGATTATGTGCAATTATAATCCTAAATATCCCATATATTTTAACATGGTGCTAAATAATAGAAAAATAAGACTGTGTTAAGTAAGCATGTCCTCTGTTGCCATTTATTTCTGAAGATGTCTGAGTTTATTATCTATAATATGTATGTTTAATTTCTCAAAGTTTAGGTGTTCCGGCTCCTTAAATATCAGAGGAAGTCAAGTTGCTGGTTGGAGCAAATTAATAGATTACACAGCTAAAACCTCTGATTTAAACAGAGTAGTAGAAGCATTAAAATATCCTTCTGGTCTTCCTTTGGAAATGTGAATGAATTATGATTTTCATTCACAGTTCAGCCTTCATTTATTATTTCATACCCATTTGTAATCACAAAATTTTATCAGAGTATTCTGGGTTAATTGTAAGACAATATTTTCTTAGAATCTTTCTTATGCCCCATCTAAACAATATATCTGATGCTGAAAACCTCATACTAATAACTCGAACATAGCCGCAAATGCTATGTTTAATGAGGTAAACCAGTTCAAAATGGTATTAAGTTTGAGATGAGTAGAAAACAAGAATGCAAGATGAAGAATGTCAAATTTATACATTCAAATAATTTATCTTTACTGTTGTCATTGAGTGAAAAATGTGTGAAATTTCTGAAATCTCATCTGTGACTCATTATAGTAAACAGTTCAAGAATTCCACTAAGTCTGTTTATAATAATTTATTAGAAAGAGATAATTAAAACATATGTAGCATATGCATGGATATACATGCATATAAATACAGATATATTTTTAGTATACTCCTTTCTGTGTCATGAATAGAAAGATAATTACCGTTTCTCAGATTCTGACTTTCCCACCCTCAATAGCAGTTGCTGTTTGTTACAAAAATGGTTGCTAAGAATACACACACACACACACACACACACACACACACACAGGCATGCACGCGCGTGCCTCACATGTATCAGTGGCATGAGGAGCAGATGCCACCCATAGGATAAATGATGTCATTGCCATTTGAGATATTTGAGAGTAAACAGGGACAAAATTAGGTCATTACTGACCAGGGCCATGCACATGTGACAAAATAGTTTCACAAAAGGAAGCACTATAGCACCTGTTTATAGAGTTGCTATTAATATTCATATATCCATCCAGAAAATCATATGTAAGCAGATGGCTGAAATGTGAAACCTGTCAAGGCACAATTTCTTAATTGCTTTAAATAAGATATTCCTGCAGTTGGTAGAAAAGCAATTAGATGGAAGCTATGTTCATTACCATTTTCCAGTGTCACCGTTTTTATAGTATGGAAAAACTAGCATGCTGGATTGTCATCAGAACATCGGTGATTTCTACAAAATTTAACTTTCAGGTCTTCAACCATAGCTATAGAGAATTAAGGCACACTTGGCTCCATAAATTATTCAAATAGTATTTTAATATACATTCAAACTATTATATTATTTGTAAAGCATGTTAGGTTTTATACTGATATATATGCTGTAAAATGTAGGAGTCATTTAACAAACTATGATCTTTATATGTAGATGAACAAAACCACCAATGGAGAAAGAGATTATTTGGACCTACAATTTGAACTTTATATATTGAGAAATTTGCATTTTTAACCAGAATATTCACAACCATAGGCTCTATGTTATATAATCTTTGATTTCATATAATCATAAATATTATAATTCATATAATATTTTATATAATCTTTGGATTTCATGCACATGTGAAAGTTATGTTCAGACTAAACATAGTTGATTCAATGTGCAGTGACACTATCTAAAAAGGGTACCTTGTAATTTCATCTCCTGAAATTTCTTTCTTTGCTCAGCCTTAAGAAGTAGCTACTTTCCTATGAAGGGTTTATTATGATATTGTAGCAACTCAATTACATCTTATTCTCTACTTTCAATTCTGTTTCTCTTTCTATTTCCACTACATCTAGGATAGCTTCTTCCACTGAGGTCCTGAACCCTTCATTGTCATCCAGGAGGTGTGGAAAAAATCTTCAACCAAATTCATGTTAATATTTCTACATTATCCCACAGTTTATGAATGTGTTTTGGCCATCTACATAGAATGTCCTTTCTAAAAGGATTTTAATTTACTTTTCTTAGATCTATCAAAGAATAACTAATTATGGTAGTTATAGCTTTGTGAAAGGCATTCCTTAAATATTAAGATAGAAAATTTATTCCTTGATTTATGGGCTACAGAAAAGATATTGTGTTAATAGGCATGAAAAAAACATTAATCTTATTGTATATCTTCACCAGTAATCAGGTGTCTTGTCAATGAGCAGTAGTATTTTTGAAAGGAATTTTTCTTCCTACACTATAGTTTCCAACAGTGGGCTTAAAATGTTTGGGAAACATGTTGAAAACAGATGTGTTGTGATTCAGGCTTTGTGGTTCTATTTATAGAGCAAAGCCTAAGTACATTTAGTATCATTATTAAGGGTGTTTTTAGAATGGTAAATGGGCATTAGTTTCAACCTCAAGTAATCATCTGTATTAGCCCCCACCCTGAGTCAAGAGTCAACCTGTCCTATGAATATTTGAAGGTAGGAATTGATTTTTCCTCTCTAGCTATGTTAGTCCAGTATGGCATTTTTTTTTCCAATTTAAAGGTGTTATTTTCTATATTGAAAAATATGTTGCTTAGAGCATCACTTTCATCAATAATTATCTTATCTATATATTCTGGGTAGCTTGCTATGTCTTCTTTATCCATAGTTGGTATTTCATCACATATTTTTGTGCTATGAAAATGGCATTTTCTTAAACATTCATGAACTGATGGCTACTAGCTTCAAACTTTTTCTGCAGATTTTTCACCTCTCTGAGCATTAATGAAATTTAAGAAAGTCAGAGCCTTACTGTAGATTAAGTTTTAGCTTAAATAAATTTTGTGCATGGTTTGCTCTTCTATATATATCACCATATATTTTTTTTCTGTACTGATAACTGGAAAGACCATTGGTTTCTGTCAGGTTTTTTCTTTGTTTTCACAACTTGACTAGTACATGCTCAGTTTTTTCTCTCTTATCTTCTGACATCCCTGCCTCACAAAGCTTAATAATTTCTATCTTTTGGTGTAAAGTGAGAAACCTGCCACTCTTCTTTCTTACTTAGAGGCCATTGTAGGGTTACTGATTTGGCTTAAGTTCAATACTCTTGTGTCTCAGGCCATAAACATGGCTGAGGAGAGGGGAGAAGATGAGCAAATTGCCATCTGGTGGAGCAGTTGTAGCATATACAACATTTATTAAGTTCATCTTTGTGTTAGTCAGCTTTCAGTTGCTATGACACACTAGCTGAGATAAACAACTTAAAAGAGAGAAATGTTAACTTTTGCTCATGGATTCAAAAGTTTCAGGGATGGAGAATAGAAAAAAAATGGCAAGGGAGCCCATGAAGGTGCAAAAGAAAGAGAAGTATGTGGTGCATGTAGATGAGTGGAATTAAATTCTGCCTATGATCCCAGTAAGTCAGAACCAAAGAAGTGAGACCCTGTTTCAAAAAAAGAAAAAAATAGGGCTTGAGGTATAGCTTGGAGATAGAATGCCCCTGGGTTTCATCCCCAGTGCTGGAAAAAAAAAAAAAATATATATATATATATATATATATATATATATATATATATATATATATATATATATATTGGCACACTCTACCTCTGAGCTATACTTCCAACCCTATTTTTTTATAAATACAATCAATATATGGAAGCAAAAATAGTCAATTACTATAAAAGGAAGCAGAGCATTAGAAGGTGTAAGGTGTTTTTGTATCTGGAGGACTAATATCAAGCATATACATAGAACTCAAGAAACTCATTACTAAGAAAACAAATAACTCAATCAAAAAATGGGCAAGTGAATTAGATACTTCATGAAGGAAGAAATTCAGATGGTCAACAAATGTATGAAAATGTCATTGTCAATCAGAGAGATGCAAATCAAAACTACCCTGAGATTTCACCTAACTCCAACTAGAATGGCAAACATTCAAAACACAAATGAAAACAAATGCTGGCGAGGATGTGGGGAAGTGGGAACTCTAAAACATTGGTGGTGGGATTACAAATTAGTGCAACCACTTTAGAAAACAGTATGGAGGACTCTCAGAAGAATGAGAACAAACTTACCATATGATCCAGCAATGCCATTTCTGGGTATCTACCCAAAAGAAAGAAAACCAAACTACCAAACTAATGCATGCATATGTACATTTATAGCTGCACAATTCACCATTGCCAAACTATGGAAACAACCAAAATGTCCATCAACAGATGAATGGATTACAAAACAATGGGATATGTACACAATAGAATTTTACTCAGCCATAAAGAAAAACACAATTACATCATTTACAGGGAAATGGATGGAACTGAAGGACATTATGCTAAGTGAGACTACTCAGTCACAAAAAGCAAGAAATCAATACTTTCCCTAATTTGCAAAAGCTAGAGAGAAAAAGGTAACAGGAAGAACTCTAGATGAAGAAGGAGATTCTGTAAATGAGCAAATAAGGTGATCTAACTGAGGGTATGGGAGAGGGGAAGAGGGAAACTCGCTAAAGCACATGATGTAGTTAAACATATCAGTCACTAAGCCAAGCATGTAAAGGATGGGTAGAGAGGGAATGGGGCAGGAATTGGGTAAAGGCTAATTGGGTGATGTGTGCATGTATATCTCCACCATCTTTTATTCCATTAAGATGTATGACTATAATGCAGCAATAATTTTTTTAAATTAGAAATAATAGCTTGAATGTAGATTTGTAAAAAATCTTTTAATAAAAAGTGGAAAAATAAAGATGCAAGGGAGAAGAAGATTTTGAGTGACTCAGAAATAAGGAGGGATACGATCTAATGGCAGGTCTGGTTTTGGGTTGGCTCAAGATCCCTGATAATAGGTAAGAAGATACAGAGGCAGGTGAATGGGTTGATAGTAGTGAAAGCAAGTGAAAATTAGTTTCTAACCGATCGACTTTCTAAATGAATTGAGAAGTAACATGAAGATGTGAGCAGGACATTGGGATAGAAGCTCTGGAAGGTTTGAAGAGGGAAGAGCAAACAGAAATAATTATCTTTTACAATTAAGAGGAGCAGTCCAGAATTCTGTAGGTGATTGCAAAAAAGAGCTTTATGGGTGAAGTCCTGTGACATAGAAGAGTTGGTCTGAATGCTTTTAAGGAGAGAAAAGAAGGACTTGAGAACAGTATTAAAGGTTCAAGGACATCTATAGCCTATGAAACCTTTGGGAATAAAATGTGCACCACTTGACAGGGCTTCAGGAGAAGTATCTTCAGGAAATAGTCATACTTCCTTTCAAGCAAACTGTCCTTTATAAAGAACAGCTATTTGATTAAAAGTTTGGAAAGTTTGACTTACTGAAAAAAATCTAGTAAGATACCTACTTTTTCTACATAAGCAAATCAATTCCACAGAGATAAAATAATTGGATGAATGATTTTTTATAAAAAATGAAATGTGTATTAATATTTAGCCAATTTTTGAAAAGGTAAGAATTTTTCTAGGGTAAAAGTAATGTGAAATAAATACATGGAAAAGATGAATATGACCATCTAAAAAACCTGAGATGAAAATCTACTACAGCAAAGGCCTTGATTTAATAATCCTTAATCTTATTAATCTTAATTAATATTAAGTTATTTATCTTTTTTTTTTGGAGGTATAAAACTGAACCTCTAAGGCAGAGAATAGATCTGAAAGTGCAGACGTGTTGGGATGGGGGATGGAGCAGGAGAAAAAAAACACAGAAAGTGCAGGACACTTAATATTTACTGTGTTTTTACATCATTTTGTTTGTTCCTGGAAGCCCTTCTTCCTCTGGGTTACACTCCCAGACCTATTTTTGTTTTTACATTTTTATTTGGAAACAGGGTCTCCTAAGCCAGCGCGTGTGACTGGCTTCGAACCTGCACAATCCTCCTGTCTCTGCATCCCAAGGGCGGCGGGGATTACAAGCGTGCGCCACCATGCCCGGCTTAAGTTATTAATCTTAATAACATGAAAATGAGTAAGAAAAATGCCCACAAAGAAATGAACAGAAAATTCCAAGAATTTTGAGAAATCTATGTTCTTCTTAAGTGAAATAATGATTTCACAGTGGTTAAAAGTAGTTTTGAAGCCAGGTATGGTGGTGCACACATGGAAACAAATGGCTGGGAAGCTGAGACAGGAGGACCCCAGGCCTGCCAGCACATGGAACTTAGCGAGACCAAAGTAAGTAAGTAAATTTAAAAAAAGAAAAAACATAAAAAAAATTAAAAAATGCCAGGTGTGGTGGCTCACGCTTTTAATCCCAGTACTTGGTGGTGGTGGTGGGGGGGGGGGGCTGAGACAGGAGGGTTGTAGGTATGTGGTCAGCCTCAGCTACTTAGTGAGACCTTCTGCAACTTAGTGAGATCCTGTTTCAAATAAAAGAATAAAAATTGGAGGTAGGTGTGTAGCTCAGAGGTAGAATGCTCCTGCGTTCAATTCCAAATACTGAATAAAATAAAAATAAAAATTAAAGTAAAAATAAAAACTGTTTGGGGATGCAGATTCAGAAATAGAACACCCCTGGATTTAATCTCCAGTACCATGTACACACACAAGAGTATACTTTTCAAGTTAAAACTGCTGTATACAAGTACAAAGCTGCTACTTATCTTCTGAGCAATACCAGAAAACTTTTATACCTTTTAAAAGTTCCAACTACCTCATTCCTTAAGGCATAAATATAATACTCTGCTACTTAGCAGATATGAACATAGTATGGATAAATAAGCTGAAGGTATTGCGCCTGGTCAAAAGAAAGAATTTGCTAGTGTTGACTGTGGTTTCTATGGTGGTAGCTGTCAATGTTGCTATCATTACTATTAGGTAGAGACATTGATATGAGATATATAACTCTCTTGTTCATCTACTGACCTTGTAATATGTTCTATATCTGGAGTCAGTCAATAATGTTTGTTAATTGAATGGGTCAATGTCCTATCCAGTTGTCAAGTACAGTACATTAAACATTATCATTATCCAGCTCCATTCATTGCTTACGAGAGTTTGATGGCCTCTAACCCAAGCAATATGTAATTGTGGCTGAAGAGCCAGAGAAGGAGAGTTTCTGATTGG
This sequence comes from Muscardinus avellanarius, assembly GCF_963383645.1. Classification (NCBI taxonomy): domain Eukaryota; kingdom Metazoa; phylum Chordata; class Mammalia; order Rodentia; family Gliridae; genus Muscardinus; species Muscardinus avellanarius. Next base: position 41,960,952 of record NC_137786.1, read on the forward strand.
ATAAACCTGAAATAGACAGGACAAACCTTATGAAGTTAAAACAAGCAGGGCAATCACACAATAATCATGAACTTACTCATACAGAAATAAAAACACAACTAGAAAAACAACGTCTTTGTTGTCCATCACTAAAGTTTTTCCATGAGAAAACTCTTAAGAGAGTACTACCTATAAAGGTGACAAATCAAAGGGATAGAGGAGAGACATTAAGGCATCAAGTTCCAAAGGAAACTATGCTCACACTCAGCATTGAAAGAGCCAGGGAGGATCATGGTGTTTCAAGAACCCAGAGAGAAGAGAAGAGAAGAGAAGAGAGCGAGCATGAGCTGGGCCAGAGAGGAGTGCCACTCAACATCACCTGTGCTCATGGAGCAGAGTTATTGATTGACTCCAGGTATAGAACGTGTTACGAGGTCAGAAGATGAACAAGAGAGTTATATATTTCATATTAACGTCTCTGCTTCTAATAGTAATGAGAGCAACATTGACAAACTTGTAGCCCTGAAGCAGTGAGGGCCTGGGGGAGAAAACCCAGTTACTTCCTCCTGCTGCTGCTAATTTTGTTGTCAATATTTTCCAATGGCTAAACTTACCTGGGACCCCCAAACAAGGTACTCTTCTGAGGTATAAAACTGAACCTCTAAGGCAGAGAATAGATCTGAAAGTGCAGACGTGTTGGGATGGGGGATGGAGCAGGAGAAAAAAAACACAGAAAGTGCAGGACACTTAATATTTACTGTGTTTTTACATCATTTTGTTTGTGTTTGTTTGCTTTTCTTTTAATTGTCATGTACACAACTCTGCCTCAGGGCATGGATGCTTTTCTGTTATTCTAGAACTCTTATTTTCTTAAATTTTGGAACTATGAAGAACAGTGAGCTGAGATGTCAGTGAAGAGGGACACTGGCTATGTTTGAGTGGAACAAACACCAAGTTCACATATATTTACAATTTGAAGAGATGAAAATTGTGTTGACCTTGTTTTGCCAGCTCTTGAATTATAATATGGGACCTAGTCATGCATGGTCAGTAATGATGTATTCAGATCTGACATAGAAAATCCTGTCAGTCATGTAACTTCTGTTTCTAGTCACCTTGAACGCATCTAAAGTGTTAGTGTTCATAGAAGGCAAGCATCCGACTCAATAACCTTTCTGCTCAGACAGATTCTAAGCAAATTATGGGGGGAAATGATCTGCTGCTAACTTTCCAGGGTAGACAATAAAAAGGCTGGACATGGTATCTGGCTATTTATACTAGCACTTTATTCCCTGGGAATACATGTAGGCAAATCACTCTAGATGATAAAGGTTCTGAGTATGTCTGAGAGAGAGAGAGAAAGAGACAGAGACAGAAAAAAAAAAGAGTGAGATAAATTGGGGGGAGAGAGAGTATTTTTAAGTATTTTCTGTCGATATTTTATATTCTTGACTAAAGTGGGTAATGACTATACAATCCACACACCACTGTCTAATATATGTTTAATTAATATCGCATAAAAGGCTTGCTGTGGTTTTTTATGCAAATAGGACCATAAGTATATCTGTAGGTTTTCTTTTCTTTCCTACCTCTTTCTTTTGGAGTTTTGCTCTCCTGAGGTACAAAACTGAGCAACAAAATTACCTTAAAGAGGGTTTATGAATCACAAAGGAGAATTCTTTATGTACCTTGTTTCCATATGAAAGTAGCAACATTTGTGCATAAATGGCTTGCATCATTTTTTTATGAATTGGGCCTTAAGTGCTCATGATTGTCCTTGGTATTCAGTTTTTAGTCATTAAGTAGCGTTGAAACAACAGGAGGAGAAAAAAGGAAACATTTTGTACCTGTGGTACACACTTGGACAACACAGCTTTAGGAAAATAGCTACACACTTATCCTTTTATATGTAAAAATTATGCAGGGACAAAGACAAGTGTGAATTGATGAAAAGGCAAATAATATATTTCTGAAACATTAATAGCCAAAGCCATACTCAGGATAAAAAAAATGTATTGATTTTCTTATTTGATTCACACACACTCTCCTATTTTGCCAATCTATATGGCCCCATTGACAGAATTAAGTTGCTCTGTATGAAGAAAGGAATAATTCTCTTCCTAACTATAGGGTAATATGTCACCCTTCTGACAGTATTACCTAATAATCACCTTCAATGACTGAAGGAGGGGCATGACACACAGACATTTTTTGAGGTTGGTTTTTAGTGTTTTATTATTTTATGTTTTAGTCAAAGGTAAAAAGCTTGAGGCAAAAAAACATATATTTCTTTAGAAATTCTGAAAAGAATATGAGATAAATTCAGAGATTCTTCTGTTTTTATTATGGGCTGAATTGTGTTCCTGCAAAATTTATATGTTGAGGTCTTGATCATCAATATATTGTAATGTGACTATGTTTAGAGATAAGGCCTTTATTTTTTATTGATTGGTACTGGGGATTGAACACAGGGGCAGTCTAACTCTGAGCTACACCCCCCCCAGCCATTTTTATATTTTATGTTATAACAGGGTCTCCCTAAATTGCTGAGGCTCTTGCTAAATTGCTGAGGACGATCTTGAACCTGGGGTCCTGTCTCTGCCCTCCTATTACTGGAATTACAGGTCTGGCACCTCACTTTTAACTAGACAGAATGAACTTCTCTGGGTGGGTCCTAATCCAGTATGACTACTATATTTACTCAGACTCAAAGGAAAATAATATAGCCATTTTCAAACCAAGGAAAGAATCCTCAGAAGAGATCAGTCTTGTGGATATCCTGATCTCAGACTTTTAGGCCCTTGAATTGTGTGGGGGAAAGGAAAAAATTCTGTATGTTTACTGTTTATGGCAGCCCTGGCAAATAAAATCCAGTCTTAGGTTATAAAAACACTGGGTAGATATGAGCAAACATTTTCCCCTGCCCATTGAGGTTAATGGAGGAGAACGAGGGATTAGTGATGGGAACTTTTACCATTGACATGTGTTGAATGTTGAGTGCAGTTTTCCCTAATACTTTCTAAATTTTCAGCTCATATACACAAATTCACAAAGTACTCTTTTGTTATTCAAACTATTATTACTAACAGTCTCATTTAGACATACTGTTTAAGGTAGGAGTTCTTCCTGTTTTAAAGGTAAAAAAGCAAAGGTATAAATATATCTGCATTTAAAGTCTAGATCATAGCTGGGTGTAGTGCTGCACACCTGTAATCCCAGTACTTGGGAGGTTGAGACAGGAGTTTTGAAGGTAGCTCTGTAATATAGGGAGACCCTATTTTAAAATAAAAATATAAAAGGCTGAGAGTGTGGCTAGGGAGGTATAGTGTCCCTGGGTTCTATGCCTAGTACCAGATGAAATGAAGGAACACAGGCAGGCTCCATCTCCACATCTGGCACATTCTTTCTAGAACCTGCTGCTTTTCTCATTGCCTGAAACATACGTCCAGAAATAACCAAGTCTTTAAACATATTAACCAAGCCGGGCGTGGTGGCGCACGCTTGTAATCCCCGCGCTTGGGAGGCAGAGACAGGAGGATCGCACAGGTTCGAAGCCAGTCGCGCGCGCTGGCTTAGGAGACCCTGTTTCCAAAATGAAAATGTAAAAATAGGTCTGGGAGTGTAGCTCAGAGGTAGAAGGGCTTCCAGGAACCCCAGTACCACCAAAAAAAAAAAAAAAAAATATTAACCAAGTATCTGCACTGAATTCTTTCTTTGCTGGAATCTGAAAAATTGTAACTAACATGTAATACATGTTCAATAGCCATTTGAAAAACTAACAGATAAATGAAATCTTTCTTTACTGAGAAGTTTCCAAATAAGCAAAACGGAAAATACAGTTAAGGTTCAGTGCCAAGGAGTGTTAAAAGATAATTCCAGGCCCCAAAGAATGCTTTTGCAGCCTGAGTCTGAATCTTTTCTTAGACTTTATCTCCAGGTACATTATATTTCTGATTCTATCTTTTTTCTATATTGTTAGCACCAAAGTCATGTATACCCATTCTATGTTATAATATCTCTAATTCCTGATCTCTTTTTAATTTTTTTCAGTGCTAGGAACCATATCCAGGATCTCACACACAGGAGGCAAGTACTCTACTCTTGACCCATACCCTCAGACCTAAATTGTTTCTATGAACTAATTCAAGTGAAGATAGTAGTGGATGTTGGGAAGAAATCAACGTGTTACTCTCTCAACTACAAATAAAACAGTATTCTCTTAGAATCTTGCTATATCGTCCAGGGACTGAAACACCAATAAGTCAAATGCTACAATAAGCCTATGGTGGCAACCTTTAACTCAATGGCTGCGAGCCCACAATAGGAAGAGGCAGCCTTTGTGTGCACAGCACTGACTGGGCTGGTCACATGTACAGTGATATTAAATGTCCTCTAAATTATTTGTCAAAGTATGCTAAATAAAATTTAAGAAAAAAATCCACAATCCAGAGGGATTAAATAATATAAAAATTAACACTTGAAATTAAATAAAAGGATGATTTAAACTTAATATTTATCAGAAAAGGATGAATTTTCACCAGAATTTTGAAAATTCAAGAAATGGCACATGGAAAAAATGGAGATAACAATATCTTGGATAGAACCAAGAATTTACAAATGGGTTGAGAGCCATGCAAATCTATCTATCTATCTATCTATCTATCTATCTATCTATCTATCTATCCATTTATCTATCTATCATCTATCTATCTAATCTATCATCTATCTATACATATATATGTTAGGTACTGGGGATGGAACCCAGGGTATTTTATCTCACGACACCCCCAAACCTATTTTTATTTTTTATTTTGAAACAGGGTCTCACTAAAATGCCAAGGACCTCACTAAGTAGTTAAGTAGTTGAGGCTAGCCACAAACCACAATTCTCCTGTCTCAGTCTCCCGAATGCTGGGATTACAAGCATGCACCATCACTCCTGGCGCGCGCGAGCGCTCTCTCTCTCTCTCTCTCTCTCTCTCTCTCTCTCTCTCTCTCTCTCTCTCTCTCTCTCTGGTATTGTAGATTGAACTCAGGAATGTTCTATCTCTGACCTAGACCCCAAGAATGATTTTATTTTGAAACAAGATCTCACTAAGTTGCTGAGGCTGACCTTGAACCTCTGATCCTCCTGTCTCAGCCTCCCAAGTACTAAGATTGCAGGCTGATTCACCACACCCGATGACATTATCTTTTTTAATTTTTTATAAACTCTGTAACTATTCTTGCTCTACATATGAGAACAATTGAAGATCCAGATAAGAAATTCCTCAAAAGCCCATAACTAATAAAAAGCAGAACCATGATGTAAACCAAATCATTTAATTTCAGATATAATGTTTTCTTATTTCAGGACACATGGCAATGGGAAATGTTTGGTGAATAACATAGATCATAGCAAAAACATTAACTTATAAAATTAATGAAATAAATTAGTCATAACATTGATCACAATACCAGGTAATTAATCCAAATTCCATGTAATTAGTTGCTGAAGATCGAGGGTCTATGCTAAATTTCCAAACCCTATGTTGATATCAAAGGCAGTTCCATTTTGTTCTTTCAAGTTGACAACAAATAGATCTGCTAGACTTCAAACAGTAATTGTTTTAGGAGGAGCCTATTTTTGTAGGTAATTTTAATTGATATGCTTTCTATTGAAATGTCAATTAACCTTGAGTTTTATCTTTTATTATTTAAAATAGGCACTGACTAATCTTGTTGCAGATATAAAATGGCAAACCTTTAATGAGGTAAATTGCTTATAGGGCTCCTACTTAATTAGTTCAGTCACTTGCTATCACTTCTAATTAGATAACTAAATTTCCTACATTTGTAAAATATCACATTTGGTATGAACTTAATGCTGACAGCCATTAGTTTAATATCCCCTGACTACATTTGTGCGTTCATTTATGAAATCTTGGTTCTGCAAACATTTATGTCTTACTCAATTTTAATTCAATCTGTACTGCAATACTTTTTATTTTTATGACAATTTATGGTTTAGTCAAAATATTTTTTGAAATGCGATTTTTAAAAAATTCAAAAGAACTGATTGTTAGTTGGGTATGTTATTTTGATCTTCAATTTGTAATAAAAAACCATATTAAATTTTTTTTTTGCCAGCTACTTCTCAGATAAAAACCTAATAACTAGAATATACAAACTACTTAAATTTTCTTACAGTTTTTCAAGAAATTCCCATGGGATATTCACAATTATTTTTCTAAGCACAAGCTTCTGTCAGTCTCCTCTGATTTCTGTTCAACATGTTCTTCTTTCTGTCTTTTGTATACATACTAAATTTGAATATGAGTCTGCCAGCTCCTCTTGATATCTCCCTTTTTCTAGCTCAATTTGTCATTATTGTATAATGTAGCTTTATTTCACATTTGGGCCTAAAATGTAGAAAAGCAACAATAGGTTAAGAAAAAACTTATATCAGCATAAACCATTAGGATTGAAATGAGGACATTCTATCTCCATGGTATATTCCTAGTCTTTTTTGTTTATTTTGAAACAGGGTCTTGCTATTCTGATGATATAACTAAGAATCCTACACATTTTGTGACTGACTAATCTCACTTAGCATAATGTTCTCCAGTTCTGTTCATTTCCCTGTAAATGACATATTTTTATTCTTCTTTATGGGTGAGTAAAATTCCATTGTGTACATATCCCATAGTTTTGTGATCCATTCATCTGTTGATGGACATCTTGGCTGGTTCCATAGTTTGGCAATTGTGAATTGTGCCACTATGAACATAAATATGCATGCATTAGTTTGGTAATTTGGTTTCCATTCTTTTGGGGAAATACCCAGAAGTGGTATTTCTCAATCATATGGTAGGTTTGTTCCCATTCTTCTGAGAATCCCACATACTGTTTTCCAAAGTGGTTGCATTAATTTGCAATCCCACCAATGATGTATTAGAGTTCCCACTTTGCATCCTTGCCAACATTTTTTGTTGTTTACGTTTTGAATGATTGCCATTCTTTTATTGGTGCACTATATTCTCATATCATAATCTAGATCATGTTGACAATGGTATATATTCACACAGTCCTTAGTGCCCCCCACACCTTTCCATTTTCTTCCCTTTTGATGCTGAGTGTCCGGGTTAACAATGTTATAGTCACCTGTATACATATAGTCCCATGTACCATTTCCATTAATGAACCTCAGCCTTATTCCTCCCTTACCCTTCTTCTCTGGCTCCACTGAGGAACCTTCATTATCTGGAGTTCCTCTTGTAGTCCAAATACTCCTTAGTTCAAGCATATTAGAGAAAACACATGTCCCTTCTCTTTATGTACTTGGCTAATCTCACCTAACATCATGTTCTCCAGAAATTTCCATCTTCTTATGAAAGACATAACTTTGTTCTTACTTATTGCTAAGTAAAATTCCATAGTGTATATTTACCATAATTTTGTAATCCATTCATCTGTTGATAGACATCTAGGATGGCTCCGTATTTTGGCTATTGCAAGTTGTGCTGCTATGAACATGGATATGCATATGTTATGTAGTTCTCTGATTTCAAACCCTCTGAAAAGATACCAGTAGTAGTATAGCTGAATCATATGGTGAATCCATTCTCGGTTTTCTATAGAACTTCCACACGGATTTCCATAGCAACTGAACTAGTTTGTAACCTCACCAACAGTGTATAAAAGTTCCTGATTTCCCACATCCTCCCCATTGTTATTTAACTTCTTTATGCTTGCCACTCCGATTGGGGGCTAAATAGAATCTCTGTGTAGTTTTGATTTGAATCTCCCTAATTGCTAATGATGTTGAACATTTTTTTCATGTATATATTGGCCATTTGTATCTCTTATTTTATAAAGTGCCTATTCAATTCAGTTGCCTATTTTTTGATTGGGTTATTTGTTTTGCTAGTGTTAAGTCTTTGAACTCTTTATATATTCTGGATATTACCTATCAGAGGGTAGCTGATAAAGAAATTCTCCCATTCTGTAGGCTTTCTCTTTAGATTCTTGATGATTTCCTTTGATGAACAAAACCTTTTTTAGTTTGGTGCTATCCCACTTTTTATTTCTTGTTTTAATTTCCTGTGGTTTTTGGAGGTCTTCCTGAGGAAGTTCCTACCTGTATTGAACCTATGTCCTCTAATAGCTTCACAGTCTTTGGTCTGATTGCCATTCTAACTGGAATTAGGTGAAATCTCAGGGTAGTTTTCATTTGCATCTCTCTGATTGCTAGTGATGTTTATCATTTTTTCATATACTTATTGGCCATTTGAATGTCTTCTTTTGTGAAGTGTAAAAATCTAATGCTTTCCCTAATATGCAGAAGCTAGGGAGAAAAAGGGTCATAGGAGGAACTCTAGATGAAGAAGAAACCATAGATGAGGAAATAAGGTGACCTAACTGAGGGAGAAAGAAAGGGGGAAGAGGGAACTTTTCTAATGTACATGATGCACATTTACAAACATATCAAAGTCAACCACTAAGCCAAACATGAGAAGGAGGGAGGGAGTAGGGAACGGGGTGGGAATTGGGGAACCGCTAAATGAGTGATATGTGTGCATATGCCTCTACCATCTTGTACTCAATTAAAATGTATGACTACAATGCATCAATAAAGAATTTTAAAAATTAAATAAAAATGTTTTTAAAAAAAAGAATTCTAAAGACAGCTTATTCTCTGATTGTCACTTGGTTTAGTGACCTAGCAACAGTATTCTTATCACTCTAAATTTAAAAGTTAACCATTTATTACTTAGATTTCCCCATCTTTGATGTCATTTATATGCCTGTAAAAACATAAAGATGCTTATTATTGCTGTATAAATCTTTACTCCCAAATTGTTATACAGGTATAATTGAGGATGGACAAGATTCTGCAACTTGTGTGTCATACATAGCTCATAAATTAAATGAAAATTATATTTTATGATCTTTTTATAGCTTTTAAATATTTTATTGGTAAAATTCAATTATATCTATCATAATGAGATTCAATGTATTAAAAACATGCATGCACACAGCCCTTTATGTTTTTCCTCCACATCCCACTTGCTCTCCCTTCCTTCATCCCCACAGGAGTTAGTGAGATTGGTAGTAATATCTTTACACATTACCTAAGGATTATTTGAACTGTTTTCTTCATTCCTTCCTCTTTCCTCAAAAATTTTCTCCCATAGCTTAAAGTTATCCACATTTTCTATTTTTTCTCTAGCTTCCACAAATAGTTCTTCAATTTTAGATTGTATAGTATCATCATCTACTCTGTTTAAGGAAAAATAAGATGGTGAAGTTTTTCTTTTTTCAGAGTGAACTGAAAATTTTCTGGGTAAAGAACCTTTATGCATTATTTCATTCTACATTTTATAAGATCAGAACAACTAGTATGTAGTTAAAGCATGATATATTGGCTTTTAAAGTAAATATTGAAATATCTTCACAAAATGGAAACTGCCATTAATATCAGTCCAATTCCAAACAGAAGAGACAATTCAAAATGATTTGGCATGGGCTACTTTTTATTATTATTATTATTTTATTTTTTATTTTTATTTTTTTATTGGTGCATTGTAATCATATATCACATTGGAATACAAGACTTGACAGGATATACAAGCACACATCATCCAATTAGCCCTCATCCAGCCCCCATCCCATTCCCTCCCTCTCCCTCGATCCCATGCTTGTTTGGTGATTAACTTTGATACATTTGTTTATGTACCTCCTGCGTTTTAAAGAGGCTCCATCCTCCCCTATTCCATACCCTCTGATTGGTCACCTTAGTTGCTTCACTATAGGGCCCTTTCTATAGCTCGACCTCTTCCTGCTACTTTTAATGAGGATTCAGAAACTAAAATTTGACTGTGCTTTTCTGTATAAAACAAAGTCTTCGGAAACCTTTGTTTATTGCATTTTTTTCTGCCTGTCTTATACTTGACAAACCAATCCTTTGGCGAAACTATCTCCCTCTTCAACCACGTCAGGCAGCCATTCTCTAGTACCACTCTGAAACGCATTTAGATTTGGGGCAATAAATCATGTCCAAGAGACATATTCATTATGCTCCTATCAATCATTAGTACAAAGGAGGCATAAACACATCTAACCCTGAAAGCAAAATTTATACCATAAGAAACATATTCATATCTATTTAGTCATAGTTTTATTCACAGGTACTAATATGATAAAGGAATAAAATAGTAAGCATACAAGGAGAAAAATAAATTATCAAATTATTTTCATGGACAAAACTCACACAAGTTTGTCATGATAGAATAAAAGGAAAAATATTATAAATGCTATAGAGAAAAGCAAAGGAAAAGTATTTTGATTGTATCAGCTACTAGTTTGCCTTAGGAAAAAAGTTTGTTTATGGGTTAAAAAATAATTGCAGCAATAATAACTTTACAAGAAGATCATGAAAATAAAACAATAATTCTTAGAATTTTACACACCTCACTGTGGCAAAGAGTGCACCCTCACTATTTCCTTTAAAAGTTATATGTGAAACAACCACAATTTGGCATCATGACCAGCAGCTGTCAGACTCCATTCCAAGATCAGCTGCTTACACCTGGTTTATATAAGAGAAAAGAGATTCATCATGGTTATTTCTTTCCTCTGGTGTTGTGTTTCCTTTTCTTAAAAAATGGATTTCCTTCTTGGTAAATATGTTGATTTAAATGTAATAGTGTCTATTTAGTGGACTTCAGATTTTAAGGCAAGTTTGAGTAACTGAAAATATACTTACAAATAATTAACATCATCTGATTATGATTTGCATAAAGTCATTTTTTCTTTTTTGTTCTTTTCAAATCTTTAGGAGAAAAATAAATTAAAATCTAGGGACTTTAAAAAAATAATACAATAATTATAATCTCTCAACAATTATGTATGACTATTTCTCTAAGAAAACACCCAGATTTATCACACCTATGAACAAAAAGCAGTTAGAATATATAATTTACATAGAACACCTAGATAATTGCTCACAGATACCTAAAGTACGCTTTAAAAACTTAATTCTAGTGCAAACTACCGAAAGTTGGCTTATTATGTCAAATAAACATAAGTTGCAATGTACCAGCACCAAGATTTTGATTATGTCCTTGACCAGATGAACATTTTTAATATTCTATTTCCAAGTTATTGCCTATATCTTTAGTGACAATGTGCTGCAAACCAATAAACTCATTGCAATTTAAAGTTTTATTTTCTTATTTTAAAAATATTGTTAATCATATTCTTTTTTGAAACTACAATATTATTAAAGTTTTCTCATTTCAAAAGATTATTTTATTAATAATAACCCTTTAGCAATAATTTATCATATCCTATATATTTTTGCACATAATTTGGGAGTTAAATTTTAAAAGTCTTTTAAGTAGATGGTAATTTATTTTTTTACTTAGAAATTTTACAAGAATAGTATGCATTTGAAAATGATAAATTACCTGTGTATGTTTAAAGTATGTAAGCAATTTTTATATATGCATATATGGCATATATAATTATATATCAGTGTTCATTTACCTTTTTATTTTTGAAAATAAGAAAAATGTGCATTACTATATCAAAAAGAAATCACATATGAAAACAAAAAGTACATTAAAATGTTCAGAATGATTATTTGGAGGATCTGTAATTGTAGGAAGTATGTGTTTAATGTTTGCTTTTTTCTACTTTAATGCCAATATTTCTCACCTTTGGAGGGCTGATATTCCTGGAGAAACATTGAGAAGCACATATTAAGACAGGGTCTAAAAGTGTATGGGTAAGGGACAGGTGACTTTTCTGGGGCAACCCAACTTTTGCCATCAACTACAGAATTTATGTGGCAGCTTAATGCTCGAGCCAAGATGGAATTGAAGTACGTCGAACACAAGAGCGCAAGCGAGGGAGAACGGGAACAAACTTCCTGGAAATAAACGGTGAGGTTTTATTTGAATAAACATGCACAGCAGGGCTTCTCCTAAAAGGCTATGAACATGCCAGGGGAACAATGTTGAAGACCATTGCACTTTGGGCTGGGCACAGGGGAGCACACCTGTAATCCCAGTAGCTGGGGGCTGAGACAGGAGGATTGTCGGTTCAGGAGAGGCCTCAGCAACTTAGTGAGGCCCTGTTTCAAAATACAAAGGACTGAGGACATAGCTTAGTGGAGAGACCCCTGGATTCAGTCCCAGGAAACTCACACACAGGAAGGGCACGGCGCGTTCACGCTGGGAGGCTGTCCCTCGTGGACCTTGTCACTGTGCTTGTCCTTCTTTTGTCCTGTCTTCATTGAATTTATTTTTTCAGACCTTGTGTGGTAAAAAAAAAAAATCCTATGAAGGAATTCAGTACATTTTTCCCTCTTCATGTCCTCAGTGGGGCTTGAATATGACAGGGCTTGAATGGCATGGTGAAACTTAATTTCCGTTTTCTTAAATCATTGAAATATTTCTGCAAACATTTGAAAGTTATTTGAGAAAATCAGAACTGTAAAATGCATATTTTCTTGATTTCAACAAGAATTCTTCATAGATATACTATGAAATGAAAAAATAGAATATATAGCAATAGCCATAACACATAGTATGTTATTTTTTCCCTAAAAAGTCTAACTTTGAACATTTAATAATGTATTCATAGAATAACCTTTTAATTTATTTTCTTCCTCCTTTTGTTTTAAAAGAATGATTCAGAAATTTACAAAAAAACTTTTAAAATATGCATACATTAATGTCTATTTAAAATGTTGTCAGCCATGTGTAAACTACTTCAACATAAAATGACCAGTACAAGACTGAAGGTAAATTGTTGGTACAGAGGAAAGGCTACTTTGAGTTCTGCAAATATGTACCGTGTGTCTGAGCTCAACTTTTGATCTAGTTTCTCTATACAAGTTGTATTTAACATCTTTGATCTCTGAGTTAGTGATCTAATCTGGTGTATAACTTAGCTTTTATTGATCTGTTCTCATGCTAAGCAAATCAAGTCTCACTTTTATGGGGCAGATTGAAAAAGATAGTAAAACTGCCTCTGAGACAGCAGTTTAAATCTGTACAATAACAGTGAAAGCAAGAGATAAGACTTTTATTACACTGCCAAACTTCACATGAACTCAAAGTGTCATTAAATAGGTATGTGTCATTTGCCACAGATATTTATTTTACTAGAGAGCATGGTTACCACCCATTTGGAAGCAATGCAGTCTATTTTCCACTGTCATAGAATATATGGCTTTTCCAGGTACTTCCATTTATAGTGGTGTTTGGTGCATATCGCAGCATTCTTTGGGGATGAATTATTTATTCTGATTGAGTGTTGTCTGCATGCACTTGTTTTTCTTTCCTTTCAATATCATAACAAGAACCACAGTGAAGAGGTTTATGTTGGGTTGCCTTTGTAATATTTGATTTTTAAAAACCATGTTTGAGGGAATAAAAAGCCAATAATATGCATTGACTACCTTCAGTTGTCCCCTATAATATTATATTCCTGCTGTTCCAAATGATGTTTTATCACAGAAGTGGAGGCTGGTGATGCAGAAATTGAGGCTCAACTAATATTGACAGATTACTACTACCACTGTAAAGGACACTTCTTCCACAGCAGCAGGAACAAAGAATTCAGATTTGGATGCAGAAATAGAGGTAGCCTGAAAATGCAATGTGCTATACTCATAGCAACAAAGACACATTTGGATGGGCGTTATGTTTTTATATAGAAGTATACTCTACAAATTATAATGTATTATTAAAATTATTTTTAAATGATCACAAATCAGAACCTGGTATTGCATGGTATATAGCATGTGTGGAGAATTGCAGAAAAGAAGATAATAACTTTTACTATAATTCCAAAATTTATAGTAAACCATTCTTAGCTATTTAACATTTCAATTTTAATTTCTTATGGATTTTCAAATATGAAACTACTAGATTAACAAAACTATTAACATTATATCTAATTTTTTTAGTTTCATATTTACTTCTTTGAACTTGTAGTTGTTAAAAAGCTCTACAACATTCTCTGATGTAGACACTAAAATGTATCACTTGCCTAATGTTGAACATGATGGAGTTTTTTAAAAGTTAAATACTGTTGAAATAACACTACATAAAAAAACCTTTACCTTGCATTTGAGGTCTTTACCTTAGCACAGATCTTTAGAAATAAAACTACTGGATTGAAGAATATAAACATTTTGATACATTTTGCCAAATGGCCTCCAATGGCTTCTCTGAACAGTCCCGGCAGTTGTTCATGCTACCAGTCTCTTGCAAATGCTGGTCTGCCATTACCGGTCCCTGGTTTACACAAAAATGTTTAAACCTCCTTACTTTGATAAACAAAGAGCAGTGTTTTCAAGTTAACACTGGTTTCCTTAATGCAAAGCTTAGTGTTTTCATATGGTCATTAGAAGTTTTGTTTCTTTTGTGGATATTTTACTTATGGAAGAGAATCTCAGTGTGTTCTTATCAAATTTTCTCTCCATTTTAAGAATTTTAAGTTTGCAATTGTTTCAAGTGGTTTTTCCTATTTTCATGTGTACTAGTAATTTTAGCCATTTGAATTTGATAATCATGAGTTTAAACATTTATATGATATTTTTCTGTGTTTTAAAACACATGCAAGCCGGGCGTGGTGGCGCACACTTGTAATTCCAGCATTTGGGAGGCTGAGACAGGAGGATCCGGGTTCTTGGACAGCCTCAGCTACTTAGTGAAGCCCTTTGCTTCACTAAGCAAAAAAATAGGGCTAGGGGTGTAGCTCAGAGGTAGAATGTTCCTGGGTTCCATCCCCGGTACCACCACCACCACCACAACAATAAAAACTTCCATGCTTAGCAAGTATTTGTCCATCTAAACAACGGGAAATTGTGCTGTGTTTTTCACAGTTTTCGTGCTTTATTGCTTTCCCACTTAGGTTATTTGATATAATTTAAATTTATTCATTGTTATATGTGAGATAGGAATTAAAAATATTTTAGACAATCAGAGTTAACTGATTTCCTAATGCCATTTATTAAATAAAATTATTGGCAGTACCTGAGTTGTTACGGATAAAATAATAATGTACATGTCATTTGTGTATCATTTTTTTCCTTTTTTTTTTTTTTCCTTTTTTCAGTACTGGGGATGGAACCCAGGGGTATTCTACCTCCAAACTACACTCCTAGACCTATTTTTTATTATTTATTTTGAAACAAGGTCTTACCAAGTTGTGGAGGGCCATGAAATTGTTATGTGTATGTATAAATATGGAAAAAGGAACTCCACTATTGGATAGTTATGGAGCACCAATAAAAAAGACATGAATCCTTCCATGTCAATGAATAATTTCCTTGTTCTCGAATTTAAAAACATTTCAAGTTTAATCAAAGTAATTTTATTTCAGGCCTACTTTTGTAAAGAAAATGGTCTTCTAATTAAAATAATATTAAATAAAAAAGTTAAGCTCTCATTCAACTGACATACCATATATATATATATATATATATATATATATATATATATATATATATACTCAAAAGAAATTAGGAGCTACACAAGTTGAGGAATAGTAGTTGTTGATGAGAAACAGAATAGTTCTCAATTAGTGCATAACTTTCCTGCTTTAAAATATTAGAGGAGTTTATTGCTGGGTGTGGTGGCACATGCTTGTAATCCCTGGGCTTGTAATCCCTGGGCTTGGGATGCTGAGACAGGAGAATCACAAGGTTCAAAGTCAGCCTCAGCT
Source organism: Muscardinus avellanarius (assembly GCF_963383645.1). NCBI lineage: Eukaryota > Metazoa > Chordata > Mammalia > Rodentia > Gliridae > Muscardinus > Muscardinus avellanarius. Next base: position 41,976,654 of record NC_137786.1, read on the forward strand.
ACTTAGTGAGGCTCTCAGCAACTCAGTGAGACCCTGTTTCCAAATAAAATATAAAATAGGTCTGGGAGTATAGCCCATAGGTAGAAAGCCCCTGGGTTCCACCCCTAGTTGAAAAAAATATATATATATGTATATATGTATATGTAATTTAGAATTGCTAGGGTAGACAGTGTTACTTGACAGCAGTATAAAATTGGTATTGTTCCAATTATAAAAAATTGTAATCTCTCTAGCTCTCATAAAGTAGCAAAATCTAGTGCCCCAACCCTTCAATTAAATCCAGGATTCTTAAATAATTCTATAGATTCATGATCAATAAGAAATCTTAGAAAATTTAAATCATTAGTATTTGGGTAGTTTGAAATACATTATTAGATAACCGACAGAAATTATTCTCTGCTCAAAGAAGTAAAGCCAAGAGCACTTAAAGGGGGACAGAAATTACTTTGCAGTCACGAGAGACTTCTTTTGTTCAATTAGAGAAAAGACGTTACACAGAAGCAAGATTCTTCTAATAAGATAAACACCACGGCAGACTATTTCACTAAGATTTGTTATCGCATTAAAATAACTCGTGATATTTTTAAGTTGCATTGTCTATTAAATTTTCAAATATAAGTCACCTTATATTTTATTTATTTAAATATTTTATTTGTTAGCAATTTTGTGTGGGGGTTGTTTAGTTATGCAAATTAAGTATATATAAATCTAATTAAGCTTAATTTTACCTTTTCTTTAACATTTTACAAATATGTTAGGCCACCTTAAACAAATACTATTGGTCAATAATTATTGATAGGGCATGTTTTCTTTAATTCTTATAATAGGAACATATTCTAAACATCAAAACAAAGAGATAATGATCCTGTGTTACCTAGCTATTCCAACAGTCTGACAACAGCTCTTACTTCTTTGAAGGGAAACAATAATACCTAATTTGCATAATAAAACAATTCATTTTCAAAGACAACTTTTTTAAGGAGCAAGAAGTCTTTTTATCATTTTATTTATTTATTTTTAAGTTTTATTGGTGCACTATAGCTGTATATCTTAATGGAGTACAAGATGGTAGAGGCATACATGCACACATCACCCAATTAGCCCTTACCCAAATCTCGCCCCATTCCCTCCCCCCCCTCCTTATCATGTTTGGCTTAGTGATTGACTTTGATTATGTTTGTTAACAAACATATTGTACATTAGGGAATTTTCATCTTTACCCCTTCTTATCCCCTTCAGTTAGGTTGCCTTATTTGCTCATCTATAGTTTCTCTTTTGTCTAGATTTCCTCCTATAAACCATTTTCTCCCTAGCTTCTGTATATTAGGGAGAACATCTGATTTATTTTTTTTTGTGTGACTAAGCTCATTTACCATAATGTTCTCCAGTTACATCTATTTCCCTGTAATTGACATAATTGTGTTTTTCTTTATGGCTGAGTAAAATTCCATTGTGTATATATCTCAATTTTGTAATACATTCATCTGTTGATGAACATTTTGGCTGATTCCATAGTTTGGCAATTGTTAACTCTTCAGCTATGAACATACATTTACATGCATTAATTTGATAGTTTTGTTTCCATCCTTTTGGGTAGATACCCAGAAGTGGTATTAATGTATCATTTGGTAAGATTGTTCCCATTCTGAGGATCCTCCATACTGTTTTCCAAAGTGGTTGTACAAAGTTTCAGTCCCATCAACAATGTATTGGAATTCCCACTTCTTCATGCCCTCACCAGCATTTTTAAGAAGTCTATTTAGGAGAAATATAATTCTTTCTTCCTCCATTTTTCTTAGCCAGCTCACAATGCCACAACACTCGGCCATGGACCACAGGTAATAAACCTATGCTCTAGGTTCAACACTACAACATATTGGCACAGGCAGTAACTTTCTCAACAAAACCTCCAAAGCTCAGGAAATTAAAGCAAGAATAAACAAGTGGGATAACATCAAACTAAAAAGTTTCTTCTCATCAAAGGAAACTATCAATAACCTAAAGAGGAAGCCTACAGAATGGGAAAGGATCTTTACCAGCCACCATTCTGATAGGGGGCTAATATCCAGAGTATACAAAGAGCTCAAAAGACTCTACACTAGCAAAACAAACAACCCAATCAAGAAATGGGCAAATGAACTAAATAGACACTTCACAAAAGAAGAGATACAAAGGGCTAATAGATACATGAAAAGATGTTCTTCATCACTGGCCATCAGGGAGATGCAAATCAAAACTACACTGAGATTCCATCTAACCCCAGTCAGAGTGGCAAGCATAAAGAAATCAAATAACAACAAATGCTGGCGAGGATGTGGGGAAAGAGGAACTCTTTTACACTGTTGGTGGGAATGCAAACTAGTTCAACCACTATGGAGATCTGTGTGGAGATTCCTAAGAAAGGTGGGAATAGATCCACCATATGATCCAGCTATACCTCTCCTGGGTATCTTTCCAAAGGGGTTGAATTCAGAGAACTACAGCAACATATGCATACCTATGTTCATAGCAGCACAATTTGTAATAGCCAAAATATGGAACCAACCCTGATCACCATCAACAGATGAATGGATAGCAAAACTGTGGGAAATACACACAATGGAATTCTATTCAGCCATAAAGAAGAACAAAATTATATCATTTGAAAGAAGATGGAAAGCCCTGTAGAACATTATGTTAAGTGAGATCAGCCAAGCACAGAAGAAGAAGATACATATGTTTCCTCTAATATGCCCAAACTAGGAAACACAAAGAATACCAGTGGGACTCCAGATATTGAAGGGGAAATACTAGCTAAGTTTGGATGGTAAGATAGGAGAGGAGGAAGGCCGGTCTTGATTAATAAGGGTCTAAACTTGAACATGTGTAAAATTATGAATAAGACATGGTTAACCTGGACAACCAGTGGCGGGAGGGGGGAAGGGAAAATGGGGGCGGGGTGGGGGGAAGGGCACCAAATATAGTGTAAATGTATACTATATGTTCAATAAAAAAATTGTTATATAAAAAAATAAACCTATGCTCAAAGTTTACCATTAAACAAAATATTGAGAGTAAGTTTGAAATGCTTTAATCACAGAAAATTAGGGATAGCTGAATTAAAAATAAATTGTCTTTGTAGAATCTTCAAAACTCATAATATATTAATTTCAACTTTTACCATATTTCCAAGCATTAAGCCATCCTTAAAATTTAGAAAAGATCTTCCTGACTTATATCAAATAATACTTCTTTGCATGTTAATTATTGTTTTCCTATATTATTATTTAAATAAAAAGTCGTTTTAGAACTTTTATATGCTCAAAGAAACATTTACTAAGTGAAATGAATTAGATTTTCTTATTCGCTTTGACTGGAACAATTTCTTTTTTTCTTTTTTTTTTTTCTTTTTTGGTGGTACTAGGGGTGGAACCCAGAGGCTTTCTACCTCCGGGCTATACTCCCAGACCTATTTTTTTATATTTTATTTGGAAACAGGATCTCACTAAGTTGCTGAGAGCCTCACTAAGTAGCTGAGGCTGGCTTCGAACCTGTGCAATGCTCCTGTCTCAGCCTTCCAAGCGCGGGGATTACAAGCATGCGCCACCATGCCCGGCTTGACTGGAACAATTTCTAAGCATTATGATGAACTGACCAATAACCATCCTATTTAAAAATAAGTTGTATACATTTTTAAAGTTCTTTTTACTTCCGTGGCAATAATAAAATGAAGATATTTTCATGAAACATTGAAGTTTTAAGGTTTATCAGGATGTACTTTTGAAAATTGTTGAGTTTTGTAATTTTAATCAAGGTATTTCATATTTAGTAAATTTCCTCACAGGTATAATTTTTTTTTTTTTTTGGTGGTACTGGGGGTGGGACCCAGAGGCTTTCTACCTCCAGGCTATACTGCCAGACATATTTTACATTTTATTTGGAAACAGGGGCTCACTAAGTTGCTGAGAGCCTCACTAAGTAGCTGAGGCTGGCTTCGAACCCTCACAGGTATAATTAAATTTAAAAATTGTTACAGTTTTTTTTTATCTTTGCTATTTTTAGTTGTATCTTTTACTCCTCTCCCATCTTATATATTTATATTTATTTATTTTACCAATTTCTGTGCTCCTGTCCCACTTTTAATTTGATATGTTTTCTTTTCCTTTGGAATCTTATTTTGGTACTGGGAATTGAACCTAGAAGCATTCTATTGCTAAGCTAGACCTCTAGCTGTTTTTTATTTTTTTCTTTTGCAACTAAATTCCTGAGAGTCTTTCTATGTTGGGGATGGCCATGAACCTGCTATCTTCCTGTCTCAGCCTCCTTAGTGCTGGGATTATAGGCATGTGCCATCCTCCAGGCCCTCTTATTTTTTGTTTGTTTGTTTTACCCTAACAAAGTGAATTTAACATTTTAATTCATTATTTTCTTTTTTCCTAGGTAGTGACAACATAGTTGCCTATGAATTTAATTTTATAGTAGAGGAAAATACACTAGAAATCTATATGTCAAAGTTTGGCATGGTGGCACACACCTGTATTCCCAGTATTTGGAAGCTGATAGTAAGATTATGATTTGAGTCTCTGACAATTTATGCCAGTCTTGTTTCATAATAATAATAATAATAATAATAATAATAATAATAATAATAAATAATAAATAATAATAATTTGGTGTGAAGTTTAAGAGTAGTAAACCTTAGATGATTCAATCCCTGCTACACACACATACACACACACACACACACACACACACACACACACACACACACACAGAGCTGTATGTTAATCAGCTCATCAGCTGAGTCTACAATATGCTTTTATCTTTTTTCGAGTCAGGGGTATTATTAGACTTTTATTTTTAAGTTGTAGTATTTGTTCTTGATTTTTAAACGTTTATTTATTTATTTATTTATTTATTTATTTATTTATTTTGGTACTGGGGATTGAACCTAAGCACATTCTACCTCTAAGGTATATCCCCAAGCATTTTTTCTTTACATATAAGGAGAGTTGATTAATGGCACAACTGGCACTTTGCACCGATGGGTAAAGAGTGGTGTGTTCAGCAATGGGAGCTATAATTATCTCTTATGTGAAGAAATGAAACTGGATGCATTCACACTGAGCTACAACAATCAATTCCAAGTTTAAATTTTGTTTTGTGTTGAAACAAGTTCTCCCTGTGTTGCTGAAAGTCTTGCTAAGTTGCTGAGACTGATCTAGAATCTGTGTTCCTCCTGTCTCAGCCTTCCAAGTAAGGGGATTATAGACAATTTTGTATTAACCTGGCTAATTTTCAAACTTTTAAAACTGTTTTCCAACTTTTTTCATTCTCTAGTATTTCAAATTGTTTATATTAGAATATTGTCTGTGTTGCTTCCTACTACAAACATCAGTGCACTAGCAAATGATGGCAACATAATAATGCATTATCATTTTTAGATGGCATAATTAAATAACTATAGTCTAATTTTGTTAAGAATAGAAGCAATTGGAAAGATATTTTTAAAAGTGTAAGAAAAAATGTTTAAAAATATGAGTGTTCAGTAAATACACAGCTCATGCATAATGAAATATAGAGGGTAGGATACATTTATACCTAAGAGTAGACAAGTAAGTTCAGAACTGATGGCAAAGTTTGTCCATTTTACAATATGGCATATTTCTGCATGCTAGGAAACCTATATAAAGTTTATGCTTCAAGGATATTGTAGCTTGGGTCTATGAGGAGGTCAATGGGGGCAGACAAGTTAGTTAAAATAGTCACCAAAGTTTTGGTGTCTCTCAGGAGTATATCTACTGAGAGTGACTTATCTAGGTGTCCAAAGCATTAGGGAAAAATATTTCCAACTGTTGAAAATATCCCTTTTTTCTCTCTTCTACTGTTGGATAGCCAATAAACATGTATAGAAACACTAAATCTAGTTACTTTTATTAATCAATCATAAAGCACTTTCAGTGCCTCTGAAGCTTGACAAAGCACTTATAGGCTACAAACTTAATTGTTCATCATACTTTTAAATAAAAATATTATAATTTGTATTTTAAACCCCTATAAGCAATCCATTGCCTTAAATTACTAAAATAACAATGTATGGGTTTGATATAATAGGCTGTACAATTTAAGAAAAAGATGAAAATAATTTATTTCAATAGTGAAATGGAGTTTCATTTCAAGTCCACAAAAGTTAAAGAACATGACCAATTTTAAAGTTTATAATAATACCACAGCTACTCCAATACAGTAATTTTAATTTAATTCACATTAGGGTTCTTAAAGAATCAATTTTCAAGTCATTTCTGTAAGGCATATAAATCTTAATCTTTATTTTAAAGGTAATAATAGAATACAATTATTTTTAATAAAATTTAACTATAGAATCTCCTCAAATTTATTTTTCTTTAAAATTACTTAGTGATAATTTTTCACCATCTCTAGCAAAGAAATATGACAAAAATGGTGAAATTCAGAAGAACCAATAACTCTAGAGAAAGCAATAAAAAACCAGAATGGAAATATTTTTCCATTCATATATCCATCCTCTAACTATCCATATAATAAGAAGACAGAATTTGAGTAAAAATTGGCAGGATTTTGCTGGGCATATTGGCACACGCCTATCATCCCAGTACTTGGGGGGCTAAGACTGGAAAATTGCAAGTTAAAAGCCAGACTCAGAAACTTAATAAGGCCTTTTGCAACTTAGTGAGACTCTGTTTCAAAATAAAAAATAAAATAAAATAAAATAAAATAAAATAAAATAAAATAGGGTTGGGGATGTAACTCAGAGGTAGAACTCCCTTGGATTCAAATATAGTACCCCCCCCCACACAAATTAGCAGAGTTTTACCAATATTATTTACAGGTTGGAATAACAATAACCAAGGCACTTTTGAAAAAAAATATTGATGCAATTTTTTAATGTTTGTTGGATTTGTGAGTAAACTGCAAATGAATTCTACTGATCAATTTCATCCTTATAATAGGCAACTCTATATTCTTCATCTAATCTTCAGTGATCTTATTCACAGAACTATTCAGGAATCCTGCCCTTCTTTATCTCTTCATAAAAATGAAAGCCCTAAGAAAGTTTTGAGATTTTTAGTGTGCTCCTTGTGAGTGGTTTTGTCTGAGGCCTGCTGTAGTTACAGACACTGAGATTCCCAGGATGAAGAACACAGCTAAGCCACCATCTGGAGGAGAACAAACAAACAACTTTATTCACAGACCTGGTCCTTATATAGGGTTCCTAAAAAAAATGGCTCACATTCACATCATGGTGATGTCATTGAGTATGCATATTATACTTTTTAGTCATTGCACATGATTATATGCAATGTGCATGTGAGAGATGTGTTCGTTCACTCATTATATGAAAGGTGGGTGCACCTGCAACTGTGCAGGATGTGTGCAGGGTCATGCCATTAATGCCAGCCTATATTTAGCCTGGGTCAACCTAGCCCTTAAAAATGGTTTTAGAAGTCAAATTACTATGGCTTAGTCTTTGGCGAAATATCTAAAAACACACACTAGCTAAATACTTTTTTCATTCAACTGTTTGTTCTATTTCATTATACTCATAAAATGCATTTAAAAATAGAAATACATTTTAAAAATAAATAATGGAAAATAGAAATTCATGATAAAACATACACTATAAAATTAATTTACTGATGAGTTGTATATAAGTCAACTTTTATTTCGAAAATCTTTTTTTTTTTCTGTCTATGGGCCAAACCTGATCAAAATAATATGGGCATTTCTCAAAAGTAAGCTCATCCTCTTCTGGCCCCTTTTCTGCAGGCTTACTTTTATTTTTAGAAAGACCTATGTCTTCAATAGGAAAGAAGTTCTAAGTGCTCTAATCAAACCAGTAACATCTTTTTTAATTATAGTAAGCTTAGGTGGTATACACCAATCATCAACCCTCAGATGAGTGAAATATATTTTTATTTTGGAAATTAACCTTCCTTGGTGAGTGAGAGTTTGGAAATGGCATTATTAATATAAAGGAGAGGATCTTTTGAGGTACATTATACTTCTTGAGAAGCACAACTAAATGGCTACTTCAGTTGTATACTTTGGAGAGACATGTGAAGCACATTTTAAGGTTACAGAATGATTGGCCATAGTCATATTTATTTCAGAGGCCTCATGAACAGGTGACTGAGAGGATTTTGTGCAAGATTTAAAGTAACATGTCCTACAAAGTCAGTTATTATTGGATATGTGATAAGTTGAAAATCTTTTTAGAGAAATCACACCTTCGTTTAGGTAATCTGCTAAGGCTTGCTTAAAAATTCTAGTTAAACTTTAACTATGAGCCAATTATTCCTGTTAATTTGGGTTCCTGATTCTATGAAAATTTTGTTTTGTCTAGTAATACTACTTTGAAAAAGGTTTAATCACAAAACCCAGAAAATATTTTCCCTCTTCAATATAGTTTAGTGTTGATTTTAAAGTCTGCCAGCCTATGAAGCTTTTCAGGTGGCTCTAGTCCATGTAGGTAGGCTCTCTGACTTTATAGAAAACCAGACTATCTATGGAATATAATAAAAATAAATATTCATGTTCCACAAGTATTACACTAAGTCTGTGTTTATAAATACCTAACAGAAATTTCTAAAGGTTTTTAACTTCTATTAAAGACAAAAGGATATGCAATCAAAATAGCAAAATATGCACAATGGATTTGGAAACTATATTGGCTTTGACTAGATCACTTGCTAGTGAAGCATGTGGGACTTCAGTCTGAGAGGAAGAGGCCAAGAAATTTAGCTTTTATTCTCCATGGCCTACACATTCCTCAGAGACAGCCATTTTCCAGGTCATTTCAAACTTTGACATAAGAAACAGTTCCTCTTCTTGATATATGTATTAGAATACTACTTTAGTTTTGTTGTGCCTAGTCAAGAAGTTTTTTTTTTTTAAAGTTTGTGATCTTAAGGAGTCAAATTAAAAAGAGAAAGGTAGGCATGGATTTGAAAAAAAGGAGACAGGGTCATTTTAAACAGATAAAGTGAATCTTGATGTTGAGAAGTACTAAAATATGTGGGAAAGATGAGTGGATCGAGGAGGGGCAATACTTTTGGAATTACATCCTGAAATGCAGATACAAACACAACAGAACATTTGTCTAATAGTCTAAAACTGATTTTAGAAAGCAAAATATTTTGCCTAGCAAAGACACAGCTCATCCATTGAGAAATATGAGCTGTTAATGAGTTTGGTTCAATCAAAGTTTAAGACAAATTAAGAAGGCTAATATTTCCTGAAGATATTTTGGTTCTTTCTGCTTAACCTCTTGTTTATAGTGAGTCTGTTATTATTACATTATTATTAAGAATCCTTGTTCTCCTCCTCCTCCTCCTCCTCCTCCTCCTCCTCCTCCTCCTCCTCCTCCTCCTCTTTCTCCTCCTCCTTCTCCTTCTCCTCCTCCATTTTTCTTTCCTTTTTTCCTTTTGCCTGTAAGATTATATCTTTGTACTCTGAATCTGGTAAATAGTTCCAAAAGTACTATTTAAAATACCCTTGATCCTGCTTTGAGACAGCCCTGAAAACGTAAATGAATGGCATTTGTGATTTCAGCTCAGTTCCCAGTAAATGTCCACATCACAAAACCACAACACTTAATTGTAGGTGATTGATTATCTCTGCTTAACTTAAACTCAGGCTTGAGTCAGCCAGAAGACTTTATTACCTTCCATTCCCGTGAGGGTGGTCCAGCCAGGTCAAAGTCGAGGTCAATAATAGGGCAGGAAGGTACTGGCTTTGCCCATAATCAGTTCTACACTACCAGAACAAAGAACTTTACTTCCAGGGATACACAAACAGATGTAGTCTCCACTGATACTAAATGGTGACACTGAACTCCAGTAGCATATTTGATCAAGCAAAAGTTGATTCATTACCAAGGATTTATTTCCTAAACCAGAAAGTAAAGTATTAAAATGATTAACTTATTGAATATTTTTAAAATATTAAGGTTATATTAGTTGAATTCTAAAATACCTATTCAGATAATAAATTGAAGGTACAATTTTAAACAGTAACTTTTAATAGAAAAACCTTTCATTGTAAACAATGCAGCTTAAAATTAAAGTTCTACAGTAGTATACTGTGAAGCATGTGAATAGAACCACAGATTTTTACAAAAATGAATTTTGTATTTAGAGTTATAAAGAAAACTCAAGACAGCTACAAGTTTTTAAGACTCATATTTTAAAGTAGAACTAATTAATTACCCATTGTAGAGGATTTTAGATTTTATAGCTATGGCAAAAAGAAACATAACCCACTAGCATTGAACATGTATAATTACTTTACATTATTTTAATGAAAAATATGAAAAGAGAAATATTGATTGGAATAGATAATATTAAAATCAGATGCTGGAACCAACTTAGGTGTCCATCAACAGGTGAATGAATTACAAAATTATGGGAAATATACACAATGGAATTCTGCACAGCAATAATGAAGAACAAAATTATGTCATTTGTAATAAGATAGAAAAACCTGGAGAATATTATGTTAAATGAGATTAGCTAAGCACAGAAAAAAAAAAGGGACATATGTTTTCTTTAATATTCTTGAGCTAGGGAGTATTTGGGATATCAAAGGGACTCCAGGTAATGGAGGAGCTCCTCAGTGGAGGCAGGTAAGAAGGGTAGGAAAGGGAGAAGGTTGAGGTGCCTTAATGGAAATGCTACCTGAGACTACATGTATACACGTAAATATAACATTGTTAACCCGGACACTTGGTATTGGGAGGGAGAAAAATGGAGAGGCAAGGTACTCACCAACTACTGTGTGAATGTGTGCTATTTTCAACATGATCTACATTATGATGTGAGACTATAATACACCAATAAAAATTAGATAAAATATGTAAACAAATTAATCAAAACATTAATTTTGCTCTTAAGTATTCTTAATTTTTTGCATGAATTAGCTAAATTAAGTAATGGGAAGTGCTAAATGTTTTAATATAGTTTTCAAGCACAAATCTTATTTTAAATCATAATCTAAATAGGATTGAATGAAAATTTATTTGTAGGGAAATAAATATGATAACGTTTTAGTGGTCAGCCAATTAGGACTTTATATAAACATTACTCTTGTCTTATATTAAAATATAAATTTATTTAATCTCTTCCAGATGTCCCCATGAAGTGGTCGGTTGGGGTAGAGGAGAAATGGGGAATATTTTCAACCATATAGGCTTATTGTACAGAATCAAATCATTTCAATACATATATATATATATATATATATATATATATATCACATAGCATTTAGTTGTTAAATAAATATTAATACTTTTCCCATATAAACATTCATAAAGGTGGCTTTAAAGAAAAAATTTAAAAACTATAAGTCAAAATGTAATAATTGTTTTTTCAAATTTGAAATATTATATAACAGTTTAATATTATTTTTAGAGTGGTTATTTTCTATATAACATCTAGTAGAGTGCATAAAATTTTAATTTGTGTCATTAATCAATTGAAAAATGAGTTATAAAAACTTATGCTGCACAGTAAGGAATAAACATTCCCTGCTGTTGTCAAGATATGAAGCAGCATGGATGCATCTGAGTAGATAGAATGGATGGTCCCAGGACTTTCTTTTCTGTTACTCTTTTTTTTTTTTTTTTTTGGTGGTACTGTGGTTCCTGGAAGCCCTTCTACCTCTGGGCTACACTCCCAGACCTATTTTTTTTAATATATTTTTATTTAGAAACAGGGTCTCTTAAGCCAGCGCTGCTGGCTTCCAAGCTGCGTGATCCTCCTGTCTCCGCCTCCCAAGCGCAGGGATTACAAGCGTGCGCCACCACGCCAGGCTCTTTTCTGTTACTCTTAACATCTTAACCATCGGTACAGATTACCACTACCGTGGTGTAGTTATGGTCATCAATTCAGTTCACTGACAACCACAATGAATCAACTATGTTTCAATTCCCTTAATAAACTTACAAAGAAGATTATTTGAGGCCAGCATATGGTAATTTAGATAGACCCTCTTTATAACTAAATTTTGAGAGTGTAGCTCAGAGGTAAGAATGTTCATGGGCTCAATCCTCAGTACCCCTACTTCAATTTTTACTTATTTTAAGCAGAAAATGCTACTTCCTATAAGGATTTTTCAAAGTCTATTTGATAATAACTTCATTATTATCAAGAATTATTTTTCTCTTGCTTTTTTTTCTATTTTTTTTATTGGTGCACTGTATTCATACATCATAGTAGGATGCATACTTTTGTAGACATACATGAACACTTTTCCCGGTCAGCCCCCACCCAATCCCCACCCCATTCTCTCCCTATCCCTCCCTCCCATGCTTGGCTTAGTAGTTGACATCTAGTATTATGGCAATTTATCTAAAATTAAAAATGATAATCTCACATAACAGTTTCATTTGTCTGATACCAAGCTTTTGATGACTTAAAGATAACATTTCAACATTTCTTTTTGCTTTCTTTCTTACCAGAGAATATTTTTTTCTATTTTTTAGGTGAAACTATCATATATTTATATATTTATTTTTCAGAAAAAAATCTATCCTAATATGGAATATGGACTCTAGGTACCCAAAACGATCTTGAAAAAGAACAAAGCTAGAAGATATATATTTTCTGATTTCAAACCATATAAAGCTACAATAATTGAAAGAGTGTAGTACTATTCTAAAGGCAGATATATAAACCATTGGAGTTAAATAAAAGCCTAGAGCTAAATTCTTCCCTATATTGTCAAGTTATTTTTGACAAGGTTTCCACGAACATTTGGTGGTGGAAATATTAATCTTTTAACTAAATATTGTTAAAAAATAATAATTACATGGAAAAGAATAAAATTGGACCCTTACCTAATCCCATATACAAATATTAACTCAGAATAGATAATAGACCTAAATATAAATCTTAAGACTATAAACTTTTAGGAGAAAATCTGGGTCATTAAACCTCACAACATTGAAACATTGGCAGTGATTTCTTGGTTATGATTTCAATGGCACAGGCAACAGAGGAGTATACAAACTCCCTAAAAAATAAAAAAAAATATTGTATATCCAAAGACAATGTAAACAGAGTTAACAGTTACTAATAGAATGGGATAAAATATTTCCAAATGCTATATCTGAAGGTATATTAATATTCCAAGTAGAAATCCTAGAAATTAACAACAATAAAGGCAAACAATACCCTTTAGAGATAGGTAAAAGACTAATATAAATAATGAATCTCCACAGATAACCAATCTTAGTTGTCTGTTGGATGGAAAATCATGTTTCTCTAGTTCTGGAGTGTGTTACCTATTTCTTCTTTGTAGTTAATCTCTTTGAGTATTTTCTCTAGTGCTGGTTTTGAAGACATAAATTCCTTCAGTTTCTGTTTGTCATGGAAGCTTCTTATTTCTCCATCTAATTTGATAGAAAGTTTTGCTGGGTAGGAAATTTTTGGCTGGAAGTTGTTTTCTTTCAGAGTTTGGAATATGTTACTCCAAGCCCTTCTGGCTCTCCTAACTTGATTTGGGAAGTCTGGAGTGATTCTAATTGGTTTGCCTCTGAATGTCACTTGGCCCTTTGCTTTTGTTGCCTTTAAGAGTCTCTGCTTGGCTTCCACATTGGTCATTTTGACAATTATGTGGCGTGGGGATCCTCTTCTCCGATCCTGTCTAAAGGGAGTTCTATAAGTTTCCTGGACCTGTGTATCGACCTCTTGCTCTATGTCTGGAAAATTTTCTGCTATTACTTCCTTGAAGAGATTGTTGATCCCTTTGGTTTCACTTTCTTTTCCCTCCTCTATTCCAATTGTTCTTAGGTTAGCTCTCTTAAAATGGGCCCATATTTCTTCAATATCAGATTCCTGCTGTCGGATATTTTTTTCTAGATTAGAAACTATGCGTTTATTTTTGGTTTGCTCATCTTCTAAGAGCGAGATTCTGTTCTCCATGTGTTCTAATCGGTTGTTTGTGCTTTGAATTGAGGCCTTTACTTCATTAATTGCATCCTTTATCTCCTTTTGGCTCTCTCTGAGTTCTTTTCGAAGCACCTCTATTATTTCTACAGTTATTTTCCTGATTTGATCTTCTAGAAATCTCTGATTTTCAGTTTTATCGGGTTCTGATGTTGTGGGGTTGTGAGCATTCATTGCTCCAGTATTATTCCTCTTTCCCATGATTTCGGATGTTTGTGCCTTCTCTGGGTTCTTCCCTTGGGTCACTATGACTTCACTTAGGGTGTTCTGGATCTCGAGTCAGTAGTATCTCAGACCCCACTACTCCTTTACTGGGTTTTATCATAGAGTCTCTGACCCAGAGAGTCGATAGAGACTGATTTAGACTGTGGGGGGTGCCAGGTTGCACGTTCTCCTATGGTGTGATATCTCTGCCACCGCCCCTCCCCCACCACTGGGTCAAGTCCCAGGGAGTACAGTACTGGGATTTCTCCTCTGTGGCCCGCAATTTGATTCACTGTTCTTGAGTACGCAGATGTAGCTGTACTGGCCTCGCTGAATTCGGTGCTGCTGCCGCCGGTGGCAATATGGCACCGCTGCTACGCCCTCAGCTGTGGGGCTGGTGTTTTTCTTCTTGGTTTTGATTTCCACTCTGAATCCCTGCAGCGTGTGCTGAGCTCGGCCACTGGGAGCTTTAGATGCTCTCTGCGGCGAGAAATCCCGCCTGGCTGTTCCGCAGTGGCTCACCTTTGCTTGCTGTAGCCGTCCCGTGAATTCGCCGGTGCCGCCGGCAGTATGGAGTTGCTGCCGCGTCTGCCGCGTCCTCGGGCGTGAGGCTGATTATCTCCTCTGTGGCTCTGTTCTCAGTCCGCTTTCTCTCTGGAGCCTGGTGATTTTTTGTTTCACTGGTGATGGTGTTTTCTGGCTATGAAAGGCGCTTATTTTGTGGTAATGGAGATTTGTTGTTAGCGGGGCTCTTAAGCCCCGCTTTTCTCGGTCACCATCGCTTTTTATTTTTTAATGTAAACTTAAGACACATTTGTAATAGAAGTTAATAAAGCCATTACAGAGATATGAAAAATGATGTGAGAATCCTACAACTGTTAACTCAGACTTTCATGGATATGCATATTTGTTTAACATTTACCCTCCAGAGTTTTATGTACATATAAAATGTGTACCTATGCATTTAAAAATTATATATATATTATATATCTGTATGTTTGTATATATGTATGTATTATATTATGCATCCTTATAACATCACAATATTTTGGTCTTATTAGTATAAAACTAAGGGTCACCACTTTTCTCTTTGCTTCGAATATCCTTTTTCTTCCTTTTGCCCTGTTAAAATTTACTCATCATTTGTATCATAACTTAAATGCTCCTTCTTCAGCGAAGTCTTCTACCATTAAAGTGACCCTTTATTATTCTGTGTTCTAATATTTCCATGTTTTGTTGTATCAGTACCTACTTTGGGAATTCTTAATCTTTCACTACCTGCCACTCTGCCAACTGCCATTCAGAAGAGATCAGGCCTGTTTTGCTTCACCTTGGAGCCTCAGATTCTCTCACAGTGTTTGATGTAACTGAGTTTATTATAAATATTGCTTTATGGAATTAATAAATGTGTGAATGAATAAATAAAATCCTCCCCAGGATTTTAATTTTATTTACTCACTATTAGAGAATTAAATATAAGCACTAGTATCACTGCAAAGATTCTCCTTGATGTTTTTTTCCTCTTTTCTGTCTATGAGATAAAAGAGTTTCCTCTTTCTTTTTCTCTCTGTCACGCTCCTTATCTTTCTTGTATTTTTATTTTATCCCTTGTGTTTGGAGCATAGTTACCCTTGACGTCACCCCATTAATTAAGTGAAATGAACTTTAAGCCAGTCTGCCATAGGCTTACTCTGAAACACAGAACTGGATAGTTGACCTTCCTGCATTTTGGTGTGCTCATTGTAAGTAGAGGGTACTTTCTAAAGGAATATTATCTGTATTTAAATTTTATGGTGGTTATCGAGTAGCAAAGAGGAAACAAAACTCATCAAACTGTGCACTTGAAATTATAAATCATTGAATTAGAAAACAAAGGCATAAAATTAAACAATGAAACAGTTTTTCAGCAATACTTTTGGTTTGGGCCTAGAATGAGTTTTTAATTCTTAATTTAAATGAATCAGAACACTTATATGGCCCAGTATTCACTGCCATCTCTTACAGACCCATCTTGAGAGTTGCTTCACATCAGGTTGGGCTTTTTTTAATTCCTCTCTAAATACCAGACTTGGAGCTCCTTTTCCAGACTAAAATATCTCTTGAATCTAAACTTTCATGATTCTGCCCCACATAAGTAGATCATAATCAAGGAATCCTTGCTGAACATTAAAGCTACCCTAAAACAATGAGAAACCTTTTTTAAATAAAGGACTTTATCAAGAATATTGTTTGTGTTTAGTCACTGTAGTCCAAATGTAGTCTTGAAATAAATTTTAAAACTGAGCTGTATCTTCACATAATTTTCATATATTCTAAGAAGGTCATGAAGATGTTTTTCCTGTGATGACTGAAATACACTATCATGTCTGAACAAGAGAACTAGAACATCACATGTAAATAAGTATTTTTACTCTTAACACATCTAATTTTCAAGTCATATTAACCTTTTGATGTTAATAGAAAGAGCTATATAAGATTCAATATGCTTTGAAAAGTGTTATTTAGAATGCAGGAGACACCTGCCTGCTTTGCAAGTGGGTTATTTTTAATTTCATTATGCCAGGATATTGCTTTCCTTTCTATATGTTTGTCCTCTTATCACCCATCCCATCTCATACTTTCAAATCCATCCTGACTCTAATAACTGACATGATTAATCATCGTGGAAGCTGACAGGTAGCACAAAAAACAATAAAGAAAAGAGGAAGCACTGGGCACCTGAGCCCTGCAGTGCCACCTGTGACAAACATGACAAGATACCTCATGTTTTAATCAAGGTAGAAGAATTTTGTCACAATTCTATAAAATTATACTTTCATTCATTCATATTTATTTATTTGTTTTTGAAAAATAATCCCACATAATCTGGAATATTTGGGTAAAACAATCAATTTCAAGCATTAAGATATAAATTTAATAAGTGACTAATTTATTATAAAATATGAATTTTACAATTGAGTAATCAATTATGTTTTTCTTTGCAAAAGAATCGAACTAATAATTTTTGTGGTTCAGAAAGTCATATGAAAGTATATATTGTCATGAAATATATATATTTTTAATGAAGTTTCTTTTTTTTTTTTTTTGGTGGTACTGAGGGTGGAACCCAGAGGCTTTCTACCTCCAGGCTATACTCCCAGACCCACTTTATATTTTATTTGGAAACAGGGTCTCACTAAGGTGCTGAGAGCCTCACTAAGTAGCTGAGGCTGGCTTCGAACCTGCGTGATCCTCCTGTCTCAGCCTCCCAAGTGCGGGGATTACAAGCGTGCGCCACCACGCCCGGCTTATGAAATATTTTTTATAATTAAGGTATTAGTGCTAATCATTAATAATTGGGACATATATTACCTGCCAATAAGGTATTAAAGAAGTTATTCCAGACTAGTCAACCATAGTAAGTTCACATCTAAGTTTTGTTACCCGTGTATCTGTGTGTGTGTGAGTGTGTGTTAGTGTGAGTGTGTGTGTGTGTGTGTGTGTGTGTGTAGAGGGTGAATACATGAGTGTGGGGGTTGTGTGAGTTTTCATGAGTGTTCTGTGTGTAAATAAACCAAAAAAAAAAAACAAAGAAGGAAGAAGAGATTAAAAAATATATATATAATGTGGAAAGATGACATATGAGAGGGTGTCTGTGACACCAAGGTGCCACAACACTAAAATTCAGAGATAAATACTCTGAGTATATAAAGAGAGAGAGAAAAGTCAGAGAGAGAGAGAGGTTGCCCATTTCTGCATTGTGGTAATGGTGATGGGTTTGGTCGGTTCCCTTTATCTTCTGGCTCTGGGGCCATCCATAGCAAATCATCATCCTTGGACCATGTTCAACACATACCTCACCCTGAATTTATATGATAGGGACACCTGAGCTGAGCTTTTGGGACCTTGAAAATACAGAACATCATTAATTAAATTACTGAATGAATATTTACTGAATATTTTCTAGGTGTCAGGGGCTCTGCAAAGTGCTTAAGTCAACTGTGAAGAAGAAACAGTCCCTGTCTTCCTATGAAGGTAAGGACATTGCTCAGCAGTTCATGGTCTTGAATTTTCATCTGGTTGTAGTATTGGTTTTCACATATTTATATATTCCATGCTTTTCAGCAATAATTTATGGAGAAATACTGACTATCCTAATTTACATAAAATAATTGTGTTATATACAAACTTCCTACATAGATACTATTTATTTTCTAGTAGAAATTACGGGGTAAACTCATATAATATGTATGTGAGTGTTGGCAGAAAACTATCTTCAGCTTTAGAAGGAGCTGCATAAAAAAATAAAAAATAAAAAATAAATACCGCCGGGCGTGGTGGCGCACGCTTGTAATCCCCGCGCTTGGGAGGCAGAGACAGGAGGATCGCGCTGGTTCGAAGCCAGCTGCTTGCGCTGCCTTAGGAGACTCTGTTTCCAAATAAAAATGTAAAACTAGGTTTGGGAGTGTAACCTGGAGGTAGAAGGGATTCCAGGAACTCCAGTATAACAACAACAACAACAACAACAACAACAACAACAACACAAGCGGGGCGTGGTGGCGCACGCTTTTAACACCAGCATTCAGGAAGCAGAGACCTGAGGATGGAGGTTCGTGGACAGCCTCAGCTACTTAGTGAGGCCCTTTGCAACTCAGTGAGACCCTGTTTCAAAAATAAAAAAGGCGAAAAAATAGGGCTGGGGCTCTAGTTCGGAGGTAGAATGTCCCTGGGTTTCATCCCCGGTACCGGGAAAACAAAATCGAACAAACAAACAAAAACAACTCTGGGTAGTATTTGCCTGTGGGAAGCAAAGGCTCTAAGTGAAAAGTTCATTGAATCCCAAGGATTGAGCATTTGTTGACAAGGAAAAATCCACCTAATTCTGCTCTCTATACTGAAACATTTATATAAGTCCTTTGCTATAACACTAAGAACTCTTAATTATTGGGTCCTAATAAACAAATAGTACCCTACTGAACATGCTTCCTTTCTTAATTAAACTCTCTTAGCAATATAGATCATGATCTCTGCTCTATAGATGTGGAAATTGACATCCAATGACACAATAGTTTGCCCAAGTCAGGTTAGCTAGGCGGTAACAGAGACGAACACAAGGCAAGGTCTGAGTTCCTCAGTGGTGCTCACTGCACCACACTGAATTCTTTCTGATCACGATGAATCAAAGAGCTGGCTATCAAACTCAGAGAATGAGGATTTACCCTTTCATGCTCACATGGTAACATAAAACTACACAAAGCTTGTGCTAGTTAATGATTGTCTAGATAAATATCTTGCAACCTTAGCAGAGAAGTGTTTCTGTGAAAATCTGTGGTCTGAAATAATTTTCTAAGTAAATTAAACTCAACTGGAAGATAAGAGAAATGCTTGACAACTTCCAGGTTGACAGATGTTGGTGAGTTAAGTAATTCTAGGTTTACTACTATTTTTATTATTACATTGTTATACATTATCTTATATTATCATATTAATAGTATCGTTTCATATGCTCTAGATTTTCTCATATAAATTGAAACTTTAATTAGAAAATATCAAGGACTGAAAACTTTCAAATAGGTCACATGTTCAGCTTTTTTTTTTACATAAAGGTAAATATATATACCTACTTTTTTCCCAGTTAGTCAAGGCCATCATCTTTTGAATCAAATTACTGATCACTGCTTAGAAAGAAAAACCTTCCTATTGCCAAGAAACTTTAGATTTTAGGCTGAGGAAATAAAATTAAATAGTAAATTATTTTTACTATCTTTATGTGTAATACCTTACTGAATCAACTCACAAAGTTATTAATCAAAGTAGGATGTGTTTTTACAGAAGAAATTTTATTAGACAGTTGATCTGAAATGAAGAGCATCTGCTCTGTCCTCAGCCCTTGACGTGCTGAAGACAAAACTCATCTCATGTGGTTTTAATACTACAATCTCTGTTTTTAAACAGAAGTCTAGTAAGCCTATAAGACTTATTTGCATCCAAGCTTTTAGGAATATTTTAGCAACAATTAAGAAGTTTTTACAGTAATGCTAGTTCCTTACATAGATTTGTTAATATCATTTTAGTTGACTTTATTCAAAATATTTCTAACATTAGGTAATATATATATATATATAGCCATTATAAACTGAATTTTTATATTTCAATATGAATGACTAGGCATATAGCTCAACTGTTACAGTGTTTGCTTATATGTGTGAAGTCCTGGCTATGATCTCCATTTGCCATTGCAGAAAAAAAATCAATGTGAAATTTGTGTACAATTATATCTTTTGCATTTTCTTTTTCTGTTTTTTGAAACTAGATTTAAGAATGTGACTTTTAATCTAGTCTTGCTACATAGATTTAAATACCCTAAATTTTAGCAATGGGATTTAATATAATAAATTCTGGGTGTCTGTGTTGGAAAATGCATACAAATTCCTTGCTAAATTGGTTTGAAAAGACAGAGTTGAGTAATGTGTTATAGTGTGTAAAAATGCACAAATATATGTGAGGCTACTAAGGAAATATTTAAAAGATAAAGGTTTGAAGCAACATAATTTTAATATCATTGTCTCTGAGACTCACAGATATGACTGCCTAAAATAACCCCTGAAGAAAGAACAATAGCATTTTATTCAGGTGATCTGTAATTAAACAATCTAAGGTTGGCATGGGGTGGAGAACCCAAGATTAAATGTGTTGGTAAAGGGAAAACTTCTCAAGAGGTGTGACTCCTGTGTGGCACTTAGCAGAAGGTGAGAGAGCAAACAATAGGCTAAAGGCGAGTTCTTTATACAGTCAATTGTTTTAAAATTTTTGAATTCGTTCTCTAAAGGATCATATATTTCATAATTTTTGCACTTTTACATTTTCAAATATGTATGCAGCATGTAAACACAGTTTAATGGTGATTGCCATATATTCGTTCATATGTGGCTATGTGTGTATTATATGTTTATGTATAAATATTTACTAAATATTAAGTGAATACAATTCTTTTTAAAAAAACAAATAATATTGATTCAAATATTTGTTTCTAAATACTTTGATGGGAAAATGCTTACATTGTTTCTTATTCTCTTGAAAATATTTAATATATACCAGAATAAGAAGGCATATAATATTCGTAATATATATGAGGAAAATATGGGAATAAAAATTAAGTATCTCTTTTTATGTCATGAACTTTGAGGTACAGGCTGTAAAATCAGCCAGACCTGGAATATTATGTAAACATTTGTACATTTGTTCAGCCTCAGAAATCTAGGTTTATGTGTCTAATGATTCAAGACTTCTTTTTGACCTCTGACTCTTAATAGCATCTGTGAAACCTTTGTGAAGCAAGAACCTACCATAAAATAGAATGATGTCAGGCTTTCAAACAAAAAATGAAAGAAAGAAGTAATGATGAGAAGCAAAAATTTTATTATAAATTTCAGTCTCTATTTGAACATTTTTTCCTACTGCTTGGCACTCCTGAAAGTCTGTTCAATACATCTTTTAATAAAACTAAAATGGATATCTTTAAGGTTTTGCATTCTTTGAAAAAGTTATTTTCAATGCATTTACAGGGAAAATCTGAATTTCAAAGAATTGGGGAAATAGGAACATAGAAAGTAGAAACAATTACATATCTACTTTGTTTATGTTGTTGGGTTTTTACTAGGTCTCTTTCTAAAGGTGTGGTTAGATAGAATGACAATGTCCATATGTTCACATTTTCCTTTTATGTTGGGGTGGGATAGAATGATCATTTTCTTCAAGTAAATTACTCACATGGATTTTAAAATAGACTAAAAAATGTTTACCAAAATAGTAATGTCACCATATTAAATATTAAAATAAATATTTAAGCCGGGCGTGGTGGTGCATTCTTGTAATCCCCGCGCTTGTGACGCGGAGACAGAAGGACAGGAGGATCACGCAAGTTCGAAGCCAGCTGCTCTGGCTTAAGAGACCCTGTTTCCAAATATAAAATAGGTCTGGGAGTGTAGCCTGGAGGTAGAAGGGCTTCCAGGAACCCCAGTACCACCAATAAATAAATAAATAAATAAATAAATAAATAAATAAATATTTAAAAATTAATTTAAATTTAGTACGCTAATATTTCAAGAGATAAAAGCTAAATATTCTATAATATAAGGGACTTTTGCAAGATGACTTCTAATGAATACTTTTTACTTCATAAATAAGTAAATTTGAAAATAATCAAGAAATGTACTTTAGTTTACTACCAATTTTCTAAAAACACAAAAACAAATGCAATGAGAAAGGTCAGGGTATAAAGCACTTTTACTGAGTTCAAGGTAATTCCATGTGTATTTTTTTCCTTCCTTTTTCCTGGCAACACAGTGAGATAAGTGGTATAAAATGTCTTTCTTCATAGAGGAGAAAACTGTCATTCAGAAAGGTTAATAACTTGCCATATTAGTTGTCTAGGGCTTGTGTAACAAAGTACCACAAGCAAGGTAGATTAAATACCATAAATGTGTTATGTAATGGAGGCTAGAGTTCCAAAATCATGTTGAGTTAGTTTATGCTGCTACAACAAAGTACCATAGTCTAGGGAGCTTATAAATAAAAGATGTTTATGTCTTACAGTTCCAGTGGTTGAAAGTCTGAGGTCAGTGTGCCAGCACGGTTGGGTTCTAGTGACATCTCATTTCTAGCTTGCAGGTTGCTGATTTCATGACATATCCCCACATGGAAGAATGTATGTGAACTAGTTCACTATCGTCTTTTTATCAGGGTACTGTTCCCATCCAGGAGGGATTCCTTCCTCATGACCTAACTACCTCCCAAAGGCCCCACTTCCAAATTCCATCAATGGGAATTACATATCAACATAGAAATTTTCTGTGGACACAAACATTATATAACTGGAGAGGTTGGCACAATGGCTCCTTCTACGAGTTGTATGGAAGGACCTGCCCTAGCTTTCTCTTGTCTGGTAGATACCTTGCCATCTTCTTCTTGGGTCTTCAAGTCATCTTCCCTCTCTGTGTGACTGTGTCCACATTTCCTGTAAGATTGTCTTACTGTTTTTGCTCTTCTATAGATTTCCACTGGTACAATATAATTTTTTGTTGAAATCTGACCCTGGAGCCTATGATTCCTAATTCAAAACTCATCTCTTCAATTCTGGAAAACTTTTTGGCCATTATCTCTTTGAATAGTTCCTCTCCCATACTCTTATTTCCTACTCTAAGAAATTATGTTTTATATTTATAACTTACTTTTAGTTCTCAAGGTCTCTTTTTTATATTAGTGCAGTCATACATCTTAATGGGGTACAAGATGATAGAGGTATATGTGCATACATCACTTATTTAGCCCTTCCCCAATTCTCATGCTATTTTCTCCCCCTCCCTCCTTCTCATGTTTGGCTTAGTGACTGACTAATCTCATTTAGCATAATGTTCTCCAGTTCCAACCATTTCCCCTCAATTAAGGTAATTTTGTTCTTCTTTATGGCTGAGTACAATTCCATTGTGTGCATATTCCATAATTTTGTAATCCATTCATCTGTTGATGAACATCTTGGCTGGTTCCATAGTTTGGCAACTGTGAATTGTGCCACCATGAACATAGACATGCATGCATTAGTTTGGTAGTTTGGTTTCCATTCTTTTGGGTAGATACCCAGGAGTGATATTGCTGGATTTTATGGTAGGTTCATTCTCATTCTTCTGAGGATCGTCCATACTGTTTTCCAAAGTTGTTGAATAAATTTGCATTCCCACCAACAGTGTGTAAGAGTTGACAGTTACCCATATCCTTGCCAGCATTTGTTGTTATTTGTGTTTTGAATGACTGCCATTCTAGTTAGAGTTAGGTGAAATATCAGGGTAGTTTTGATTTGCATCTCTCTGACTACTAATGATGTTGAACATTTTTTTATACATTTATTGGCCATTTGAATTTTTTCTTTTGTGAAGTGTTCATTTAGTTCACTTGCCCATTTTTGATTGAGTTATTTGTTTTCTTAGCATTGAGTTTCTTGAGTTCTCTATGTATTCTGAATATTAGTCCTCTATCAGAGAAATAGTTGCAAAATTTTTCTCCTATTATATCAGCTTTCTGTTGAGACTTTTGATAGCTTCCTTTGCTGTACAGACGCTCTTCATTTTCATGGAATCCCACATATTGATACTCCTTATAATTTCTTGTGCCTTTAGGGTCTTGTTGAGGAAGTTTCTACCTGTGCCTTTATGTCGAAGTGTCTCAAATTATTTTGCAAATGATAAGCTTTCTCAATTCTTCAATCAGTTGGTGTGTATAATTTATTATAATAAGGAGCCCTTCAGAGCTTTGGAGCTTATGGGGCCCCAGTTATAACTTATCCAATATTCAGATCAGTGTCCATGTCACCCTAGTTTGTATGGTCCTTAGAATTTGAGATCTTAATGCACAGACTGTGGGCCTTTCTCTAGTCCAGCCTCAATGGCTATTATAATTTCTATTTTCTCTATACCACTTTGTCTTTGATCTTACCATTTATTTTTAATATCTGTGTTTTCATTCTTTTATTGGAACAGTATAAAACATTTTATTTTATTTGATGTGTGTGTGTGTGTGTGTGTGTGTGTGTGTGTGTGTGTAAAATGACTTTTATGGCTCATGTACATTAGCTTTTTCACCCTGATGAGGGAAAGCATCTCAAACATTTATAGGAATTTAGAGGAGTCTTGGAAAAAATAAGTCCATGCATCCACAGAAGGTAAGATGGCATCTTATATTTAGCTAATTCCTCATTATCCATACATAGGAACTCAGTGTTCTTCTAGTTTTAAAGAGTTATTGTAGGAAGTGCTCAATTAGTAGTCCCTTAATATTGTATAAATGAAGATGTTTAGTGTATTTATACACTGCTGGGTAGGATAGACATCTTCACATTTTTATTTATGGTAGGCCAATTATCTTCAGTGTTTATTTAACAAATAAGTTAAATTTGTTTCTATTTGCCAAAGAATCTCTAACCTTTAAATGTTTGCAATTCAGTCCAGTATTTGTATGTGTGTGTATTTTTACTGATTAATACTATCAGCAATTTGATGCATACATTGTAAAAAGCAAGGGTGCTGTAGTCATCATTATGCAAACAGAAAATAAAATTGCCTTTGGCTTTGTCATAGAAAATTAATGAAGGCTCTCCATAGGTAACTGCATTTGTACTAAGACTTAGTAGAGTCATTAACGTTTGATGTTAGGTTGGTAAACAAAAATGGAAGATCATTTTGTTAAAGGGTGATAATCTCTTCTAGAAGTACATTTTAGAGGGCATTACCTCTCACCCTTAGTCCTTCTTTCTCAAGAGAAAGACTTTAAACGGAAACCACAAATAGGAGAATTTGTAAGGCTTATTTAGGGAAATAGGGGTATGGCTTAAGAGAAAGCCTTGATTAGGTGTTACAGTCTAAAGAAAGGATCTGAAATGGTTCATTTTCAGAAGTGAAAACACACAGCTGAGTCTTAGACTGGTGGGATTTATTTATTCTGGAAACCTTCCCGCTAATGTATATGCATTTTGGGGAAGAAACTACCTGTTTTCCAGCCATACCTTACTGCACTTGCACTGTTTCCATCATGTTGGAAACTTTCCTGAGGTGCTTAAGTGAAACTCTGGGTTGGAGGATTGTGGGGGAGTGTCTGGAGTGGCAGTTGCAGCTCAACAGTGAACCTCTTATCTCTTCTCCTGGTCACTGGCTGGGTCCACTGTACCATTCTTTCCTCTTCCCTGCTCATCTCTAATCTAGCAACCTAACAATTTCAGGCTAAGCACAGGACAGAGAATGCAAAGGCAAAAATATTTGAATGGGGAAAAGTTAAGTAAATAAGACTGGAGAATTGCATGTTTGCTTTGAATGGGTCCTGAGAAAGCATTGTGGAAGTAAATCTAGAAAAACTGGCAAAGTCAGATCATGAAACTTGTGTTCTGTCATCCAGAGGTTTATATTTTATTGTGTAGGAGATACAGTGTCATTAAGAAATTTTAATAAAGAAATGATATGATCAAATTAGGAATTTATATGGCATGCTTTTAGAGAAATGTGGAGATTATTTAGAAATGAAAATCACTAAGTGACTAGAAGTTTCAAGACTGTCACCAAAGGTAGTAGAATGAGGTTAGTGTAGAGGTAATATGTTACAGAAATAAGTAGCAGGTCAACTGCACAAGGCTTGGTAAAACCTTGATATGTCAATGGATTTAGCATAATATTAGTCAATAAAGTGTTCTAAATCCACACAAACTGATTATTCAATTTGAATGACATCTAAATATTGAAGTTGTTAATTCTCTGATGAAATTTGCCTGGGCTCTAAGAAACTTTTCTGGTCTATAGTCAACACATTTTAAAATATCTTTATATTATCTGAAAGTGTCATTAATAAAAGTAAACCCAGTGTGGTAGTGCATGCTTGTGATCCCAGTACCTGGGAGGATGAGACAAGAGAATCACAAATTTGTGGCCAGCCTAGGCAATTTATTAAGGTCCTCCACATATCACTGAGACACTGTATCAAAATAAAAAAATGAAATAGGGTTATGGTATGTGTATCTCAAAGATAGAATGACCTGGGTTAAATCCCCAGTGACACACACACACTGTCTCTCTCTCTCTCTCTCTCTCTCTCTCTCTCTCTCTCTCTCTCTCTCTCTCTTGATAAATAGATAGCACACACTAATTTTGTATCTACCCAAGATAGCTTCTTTCTACTATATATAGTTTTAAAATTTCAGCCCAGTGTAAATTGTAGACATATACACTTTCACCAAATTCAGCAACCTCATTTACAGTCACATCGTCTGCAGACAATGTTTAATTGCTTCTTCATTTCAATTGAACGGAAACTACCAGGTATCATTTTTTGAAGGGTAAAAAAAAAAAAAAAAAAGAAAGAGTCAAAAGCAAGACTTAGAATTTTAAAGTGCAGCTTTTGTAGTAACATTTCTAGCAATTTCTAGCAGTTGAAAAATGCTGATTGGTTGCCTAGAGGGTTATGCTAAGGAAAACAAGACAGAAATCCAAGCTGTAGAATTCATGAAAACCTTTGTCATGGCAAACAATAGTGAAACCCAACATTGCCTGGAAGGGGAAATTTGAGTCTGCAATCTGTTAGACTTTATGCACTGATAAGCGATAAGATTCTGTGCTGCGTTTTGAAAAGAATACAGTAAACACAATTCTAGACAGACCTGCCTCAGGCTTAACATGACACTTAAGTGCTCTGTAAGCAAAAGGAAAGGCAATTCTGGACACATTACAAACTACTTGTGTTTTCTAGCATTAAAGGTAAAATGTCAAGTAATACCAATTAATAAGAAATAAGTACCTTTTTCTATGTTTCAGCTAGTCTATACAAACTTTGAAGTAGAGAGAGACAATAATTATAAGTTTAAGTAAGAGCATATGTGAATGTTTGAAAATTCTGTCTCTTGGGACACAAGTTTTGAACATGTTGCCATTCCAAATAAGATTAAATGCAACTATAGAATATCTAAATACATAATTGAAAGTAAATCTGAGTTGAAATTCGCTTTCTACAATGGAAAAATAGGAATGGACAACTATGTAATTATTACCCTTAACAACCATATATCTATAGCACATGGCTTTCCGGGAAAGGCCTCAAGCTGGTGGTAAGGGTGACAACAGTAACTTTTATGATATTGGGTCAAGCATTTCATCATCTAAGACAAAAATTAACTGAGTTTTCAGAATCAAAGCATTCTGTCAATGTCCTGAACATAGGACAATCCATGTAACTGCGCATGGTGACACTTATTTAGAACATACAAAGAAAAGTATGGTGATTTATGGACATTTAAAGAAATAAAATGTTGTTCACTATAATATAAAAATTATATGGTATTTGTCTTAAAATTATGAAGGACTTGGAGTTGGGGAGCAAAATTCACTTTCTACTATTTGATATTCAGGTACATTTTCTTTTCTCTAATGACCCTAAATATATCAAGATTATCCATGCAGTGTGGTAGAGCATATATGTGCACAAAACTCATTGAGCAACCTCCAGGTTCCCCCCCCCCCGTTTCCTTCCCTCCCCTCCTTCTATTGCTCAGCACAGTAATTGACTATGATAAGTTTTTGCGTGGACATCAAGTCTAATGAGGTGCCTCCCTCTCCCCCCCCCCAGTTACATCACCTTCCTTCTATATCCTGTTTTCTCCCTAGCTGCAGCACATTAGAGAGAATATCCTACTTTTCACTTTTTGTGACTCTCATTTAGCATAATCTTCTCCAGTTCCAGGCATTTCCCTGCAAATGACATACTTTTGTTCTTTTATATGGTTGAGTAGAATTTTATTGTGTACATACCCCATAGTTTTATAATTCATTAATCTGCTGATGGACCTATCAGCTGGTTCTATAGTTTGGCAATTGTAAATTGTGCCCTTATAAGCAGTAACTCAAAAAGGCGGGCGTGGTGGCGCACACTTGTAATCCCTGTGCTTGGGAGGCTGAGACAGGAGGATCACACAGGTTTGAAGCCAGCCTCAGCTACTTAGTGAGGCTCTCAGCAACTTAGTGAGACCCTGTTTCCAACTAAAATATAAAATAGATCTGGAAGTATAGCCCGGAGGTAGAAAGCCTCTGGCTTCCAACCCCAGTACCACCAAAAAAAAAAAAAAAAAAAAAAAAAAAAGCAGTAATTCAAGCATTACTCTGATAATTTTGTTTCAATTTTGGGTGGTAGATACCCAGAAGTGCTATTGCTGGATCAACCTTCTTCAAAATAGACCATATCCCAGACCACAAAGCAGACACTAGAAATTTCAAAAATGTGACATAAGCCCCTGCATCTTTTCAGATCATAATGAAATGAAACTAGAAATCAAGCATAAGAAGACCCAGAGAACCCTCATAAACACATGGAGACTGAACACCACACTGTTGAATGAAGAATGGGTCATAGAAGAAATAAGAAGCGAAATTAAAAAGATCCTAGAAATAAATGAAAATAGAGACACAAGTCAAAATCTCTGGGCCACTTTTAAGGCAATATTAAGAGGAAAATTCATAGCACCGAGTGCTCAAATAAGAACAGAAAATCACCAAATAAATAACCTGACACACCTCAAAGTCCTTGAAAACCTAGTTTCCTTTTTAATTCAAAACACTTCTTTAAATTTTTTTAATTACATGCAAGTGACTATAAATTTAACACTAATGTATTGCATCTATCATTTTTCTGAAAGCCAAGCCAGAAATGAAATAATATTTTAAGAAAGCTTAGAGCAACAACTCTCCCTCTTATTTTTTTAAGAGAAATTGTTGGGCATATTTGAAAGCAAAGGAGACTTGGGATTGAATTTGAGTTCTACCGCCAATGGCTTTTTGCCCTGGAGAAAATTAATTATCATTTCATAAAATAAAATGTTGTTAATCCTTTCTTCCTAAAATGCACAATGTGAATAATAGCAACAACAGCAATTTTGGAAGATTCCTCTAAGTCTTGAAGATAAGTTACCCAAGTAGTCCATACACAGTAACTTTTATGTAAATAAGAAATATGGTTAGAAGCAATAGTAATTGGTAATGGTGCTGTTACCACCACTGCAATGTGATGTAAAGTAGTTATATTCTAAAATTCTAAGTCGGTAAAGTTACTTCAAAGGAAACGAGTGTTTTAATAAGAAAATACCATTAAAACTACCTTGCATTCTTCTTAACTTTCTTTTCACAGTAATTAAAATCTTTACCATAGTTTGCCATTAGTTAAAAATGGTTTACAGTGTTGAATTCATGTATGTGCATGTGTGTGACTTTGTGTGACTGTGTGTGTGTGCGTGTGTATGGTATTGGTATAGAACCAAGGGGCATTCTACTTCTGAACTACACTCCCTGCCCTATTTTATTTTTTTTTTTTTTTATTTTGAAACAGTATCAATTAAGTCATCATGCACTGGCCCTGATTCTGTGATCCTACTATCTCAGCCTCCCAAGTACTGGTATTAGAAACATGTGTCATGGTGCCAGGCCCATGTTGTATTCATAATCAAGAAACACTACTTCAAACAAACACCATGCAAAACAATGAAAAGTAAAAACCGAACCAAAACAAAAACTTTTCTATAAAAATTGTCAGTCTATTTAAAGAATTAAAATGCCAGAATATGGAAAATAGCAAGAGAAACAGAAATATCAGGGATTAGAAATCTGCTCAGTACAGGAGAGATTGTATTCAGAACACAGGGTATTTACAGAGTAACATGTGAAATTAGAGTTAAAAGAATGGTAGAATCAAAATCAGCAGATGATAGAGCAAGAACTCTTTCACAGCAAAAGCCAATACCTACAAAATTATTTCACTTTTTGAGGAAATGCCTTCAATGGAGTATTGTAATACTTGACAAGAATAAAGTTGTTATACAGATGAGGTCAAAAAGAAACAGGGCCAGGCCTCCCATACTGTAAGTTTGAGATAATTTCTCTTCCTTGAAGACAATAGAGAAGCAATGGAATCTCATTGCCCAATTTTTTTTTAAGAAACACAAAATGAAAGTGTTTTTTGGAGTATAAAAGGAAAGCGTGTTTTGGAGCTAAGGACAAGATATGAGTTACAGAAAAATGATCCTAATTTTTTTTATTATGTCATTTCTGTACAAAATAACCAAATAAAATACTACTGATATAAGTACAGAACTGTAAGACACAACTCTTTTCTCCTTCTTTGTATGGTTGGATGGTCAGACTAGAAAAGAACAGGGCAGAGGGATGAAGGGACAGAGGATCTTGCCAGCCATCATGAGAAGAGATTCATTACCCAGCTGCAACTGCCATTTTAGACACCCCACCCCAGGGTTTAATTTAGGCACCTGGGAAAAATTTCCAACCTGATGGCAACGGCGCAGGCACACTAAGCTATGACATAAAAAGAGGTAGTTTCCTCCTGCCAAATGCAGAAACATTTGAGGGAAAGTTTCCAAAGTAAATAAATCCCACTTCCTAGAAACGGACCATTGTAGACCCTTTCTCTGGGAAGTACCCCTTTATGACAGCCTTCTCTTAACCTGTATCCTCACTTCCCAAGTTAAATATCTTATATTCCCCCAAGAGTGATTTCCACTTGAAATCTCTCTCTTGGGAAGTAAGGAATAAGGATGAGAGGTCAGCACACTAAAATGTTTCCTTCTAGAAGAGATTACCACTCTTTGATAGCATTAAGATTCAAACAAGTACATATTTGTTTTAGAGATATACCTTTTATTTAACTTAAGAGTTAAAAATATGAGACAAATTGACCAGGTCTAGTCACCATTTATTGAAACAAGAAGGGACAGTGGTTGGAGATAGGATAAAACCAAAAAGACGATTTTAGATTAATTTTATTTTGTTCTTAATAAAAAGAGTAGTGAACAACTTTTATCATAAGTATTTTTAAAAATGAACCATGAGTTGGTGTCTACAAAAAATAGGTCTGAAACTAAGGTTACAAGTCCCATGTTAGAAGGAAATATTATACTTGGTATAAAATCAAAGTTTAATAATATACACCAGACGTGCTCACCTCAAGTCAGCTAAAAACATAATTTCAGTTTGATAGAATAAGTTTAGAAATCAATACAATCCTTATATTTGGTCAATGAGATTCTGAGAAATTGATCATTGCATTCAAATTCCAAAGACAGAAGAAGTAAAGAGTGAAATGGTGATAAGAGATCTTGATAGAATCAGTGTACTCAGTAGCTGTAACTTGAAGATCCACAAAGGGTTTAAGATTCCATGATAATTTAAACTGGTTGAGGCTCTCAGCAGTTTAGAGACTTTGTTTAAAAAAATAAAGGGGGGTTAACTCAGAAGCAGAATGCCTCTGGGCTCAAGCCCTAGTACCATAAATAAATAAATAAATAAATAAATGCATAAATAAGTAAATACATCTATTTTTAAAAGCAAATAAGATATAACATAATTACAGTACAGACCCTTGCTCATATCTGTAAACCTTCTGAAATTGTGCACTCAACATGTTTGTATCAGAACGACAGAACAGCATTCCATCTCCTTTGTGGTTCCTGCCACCAAATGTTGAATTGATAGAATTTTTTAAATTTATGCTCTTGACTAAGCCTAAGTTTAAACATACCGTCTTTAATTTAATAGCTGTTAAGGAAATAATTTTTGAACTGAACCGAATTTGAAGACTTATTATTTCTTTCTAAAAGTTTAAGCTTGCATTTTCTGCTGTACAACAGGGAAAATTCAGGGTGGATTTGATAGCATATTTCCACCATTTAGATTAACTCCTGGGGTTCCAATTAGTGCTGCAAAGCTTATATTATTGTTTTACCCTAGCAAATTTTTGTGTAGGATACAATTTTTTAAAATTGAATCAAACAATAATTGCTACCATCTGCATGTTAACCTTAATAGAAATATAATTAAAAGAAAAATGAATTACCTCTCGTATTAACCAGCAAATTTTATAAAATGCTTATTTTTATGCACCCACAATACAGGTTTTAGTCACACACACACACACACACACACACACACACACACACACACACAGGCATGCACAGACAGAGGCTTCAGGGAATTTTAAAGCTGTCCTGGTTATCAGCTTATCCTTGTAAGCTTCTGCTTATCTTATCAAAGGAAGGCATCACTTTTGCTTCCTTCTGCTAATAAGGTCTGGAGCAAAGCTTTCCTCTAGTGGCTCAGTAATTCCTTTTGCAGACAGAAATGTTCAGTCTGGTGGTTCTCCCTCCCATTACTTATCTCTAGACTTAATGTATTTTTTTTTCCAGGACAAACAGAGATTCAAACCCATTTCTCCCACCGTTGGCATTTTACAACTTAAAGAACAAGAATCTTTTAACCCTCCCAACATCTTGATTGCAAGTAGATTTTACTTCTTTGAATGTCTAAACAGTTGAGTAAAAATGTATATTCTGGAAGTGGGTGTTGTGAGTCAATTCTGTCTGCTGGCTTACATCAGGCCAGGTCAAGTTGCTGGCACTTTTATACAGGGCAATGGGAAAATTACTTAGGTCTCAGTTTCTACATTTTGTAACCTGGTGACGATCATGAGTAATGTATAGGATATCTGCAAAGATCAATGAATTACTGTAAACATTACATAATCGAATGTTTTACTATCACTGCCACTACTACAACTACTAGTATCATTATGACTGAGATAACCTATATAGAGTATCTGGTGACAATTGTTATTTTTATTACTTATTGTTAATTATGCTAATTAAGGAGCACTTGCTTACCAGTTTACAAACAGTGGCTTCAGGAGATAGATTTTAAGTGTAATGATACTTTAACCAATATGGACACTCAAGTACATTTACAGCTTCATCTAGATAAACTTGGATTGGAACAGTTGTAGAAGAAGTTAGAAGCAAAAGGAGTAATTAACATTTTTTACTTTATTATTTTTAAATTTTTTTATTGGTGCGTTGTAGTCATACATCTTAATGGAGTACACGGTGGTAAAGGCATACATGCACACATCACTCATTTAGCCCTTCCCCAGTTCCCTCCTCAATCCCTTCCCCCTCCCTCCTTCTCATGTTTGGCTTAGTGATTGATATGTTTGTGAATGTGCACCATGTACATTAGGGAACTTCCCTCTTTCTCCCTCCCATTTCCCTCGTTAGGTTGCCTTATTTGCCCATCTATGGTTTCTCCTTGTCTAGAGTTCCTCCTATGACCTTCTGATGATGTTCAGGAGGGATGGAAAGTATAAGGGTATAAGAAACCTAGTATCACTCCAGATGAATTAAAGTTAGGATATGATAGTAATACATTCACTTTGGGATTTATATCAGGACAACTCAAAGTAGCAAAACTATGGAACCTGCCGGGCGTGGTGGCGCACACTTGTAATCCCCTCGCTTAGGAGGTGGAGACAGGAGGATCGCGCAGGTTCAAAGCCAGCCGCGCTGGCTTAAGAGACCCTGTTTCCAAATAAAAACATTAAGAAAAAGGTCTGGAAGTGTATCCCGGAGGTAGAAGGGCTTCCAGGAACCCCAGTACCACCAAAACAACAACACCACCACCACCAACAACAACAACTATGGAAGCAGCCTAGATGTCTTTTAATGAAAGAATGGATTACAAAATTATTATAGGATATACACACAATGGGATTATACTCAGTCTTAATAAAGAACAAAATCATGTCATTTGTAGGTATATGTATGGAAGTAGAGAATATTATGTTGAGATTAGCCAGTCTCAGAAAGTGAAGGGTTATATGTTTTCTCTCAAATGTGGAAACTGGAGGGAAATTAGGGGAGAAAAAAAAGACTTTGAATAAAAAAGGAGAAATTCTAGTGGAGTGACGTAGTTGACCTAGGGGGAGGAGGGGGAAGGAAGAAGAGTTGTGAAGAAAACAGTTTAAATTAGCCTCCATACATATCTGAAATTATCAATGCCAATCTCAGTAACATGTGTGGGGAAAGGATGAGGAGTGGGATGGGATCTGGAAGGAAACACAGAAAATGCTGAGTGCATGTATGCGTCTACCATTCTGTACCTAATTATGATGTATAATTACAATGCACTCATAAAAAGCCTTTGAAAAATAAAAGAAAGCCAGCACAAGGAGATGGGTAGGGTAAGCACTGAAGTTTAAAAGGCAAAGTGATTGTTGTGGGACAAAATAAAGACATGGAGTTTGTAAGTAGGATGAGGTAATTTCCCTAGTGAAAGGACAGCTTGTCAAGTCCATTCTGGAATTCTGCAGCAAATCAAAGACTCCCAATCTTAAGAGGAATGTGAAAACTTGAAGAGGGTTCAGAGGACAGCCACAAAGATAATGAATTGGCTGTAAAGGAAGACCTACAAGGAAAGGTGAAAAGATCTGGAATTATTCAACTCAGAGGCAAGAACTCAGAAGTCACTGCAATCCGCAAGTCAAAAATATACACTGCCCATCTCCTGCTTCACCATGAATTAAAAGGAGGAAATCAGTTTACATCTCAGGATGGAAAATTTATGGAATTTAAACAATAATTTAACAAGCAGGTTCATTACACATCATTAAGGGCTCCAGAGGGTAGTTTACAAAGTGTTCATGCTCCTTTAAGTCGCCTAATTTATTTATATATTTATTTTGGTTAGCTGTGAAGGTGCAGCCTTTGATGAACAAGAAGAATAGCCTACATGACCCCACAGGGTTTTTCCAGCCCTAAATTCCTCTGAAATCCAGAGTTAAGTATTAATAGTCTACTAAATCACTGCCGCCTTCCTAGCCTTGCCTCTCACTCATTTGTTTCAGGACTGTGGGAGTGAGAAGGAAGCTGAGCTGATTTGGACTCAGGTGGAGAAGGGGAGGAGAGGACAGGGTTGGGAGTAGAGAGGAGGGAAGGTGGGAAGGAGGGAAGCCTTGAAGGGCAAATAAGTGTGAAGAAGAAAGTGTGGTGCATTCAGGCAACAGAGCATCTCTGGGTGCGGTGGATTTACTGCCTAGAGGGAGGATGGTGGCCAATGGAAGATGCTAGGGGGCTTTCTGACAACAGAACACGCAGGAGTTTTAGTTTCATAATAAAGCTGACCATCAACTCCTCAGGGTGAAGACATAAAGAATATTTAAGAGGGGAAGGCTCTCATCAGATTGTTGTTTCAAGAAAATCACAATGATAGTGATGTGAATGATGAATTACAGACAGGAGAGCTGAGAGGGGATGATTGGGTCCAGGATAATATTTAGAGTGACATCTGCAATATCTAGAAGAAAAATAATAATTAAGAAATTATACTCTGAGCTGGGTGTGGTGGCTCACGCTTGTAATCCCAGCGTTTTGGAGGCTGGGACAGTAGGATTGCGGTTTGTGGACAGCCTCAGCTACTTAGTGAGGCCCTTTGCAACTCAGTGAGACCCTGTTTCAAAATAAATAATAAAAAATAGGGCTGAGGGTGTAGCTCAGAGGTAGAATGCCCCAGGGTTCCATCCCCAGTGCTGAAAAAAATATATACTCTGTGATACAGAGTTTATATTGAGCCCTTTTGTTCAATTCATCAACAAATTTATTCAACAAATGAGTGATAACAATGTAGTTATCATTAAATTAGGTACTAAAAAGATCAGGATGTTTCTCAGTATAAAAGCAACATGACTTTGTTTTCTTGAGTCAAACGAATTTGTCTTTCTATTGCTATCCTCATCCCTTGTTGAAAAATAGATTTAAAAATGTGGTTATGAGTTAGGCTTGGTGGCTCACGCTTATAATCCCAGCATTTGGGAGGCTGAGACAGGAGGATCGTGGTTTGAAGACATCTTCAGGTACTTAGTGAGGTTCTTTGAAACTTAGTGAGACCCTGTTTCAAAATAAAGAATAAAAAATAGGGCTGGAGATGTTGCTTTGAGGTAGAATGTCTCTGGGTTCCATCCCCAGTACCACACACAAAAAATGTGGTTATGTTTAAAATGAAATATTAATTCAGTAAAAAGAAAGTAAATTATGATGCATACTATTATCTGGTTAGATTTTTGAGGACATTATATCATGGGAAATAAACCAGTAACAAAAAGACAAATTACTGTACTGTTTCACTTATATTAGATATCTGCAAGAGTCAACCTGTAAAAACAAAAGGAATCAAAGTGGTTGTCAGGAAGTGGGGGAGAGGGAGAGATGAATAGTTATTATTTGATGGGTACAGAGTTTCAATTTTTCAAAATGAAAAACTTATGGAAGCTGGAACACAACACTACTAAACTGTACCTGTGTGTGTGTGTGTGTGTGTGTGTGTGTGTGTGTGTGTGTGTGTGTGGTGTTACTGGGAATTGAATCCAGGGGTATTATAGTATTATACTTCAGATCTACACTCCCAGCCCTTT
This sequence comes from Muscardinus avellanarius, assembly GCF_963383645.1. Lineage (NCBI taxonomy): Eukaryota > Metazoa > Chordata > Mammalia > Rodentia > Gliridae > Muscardinus > Muscardinus avellanarius. Next base: position 42,013,622 of record NC_137786.1, read on the forward strand.
TTTATTTTTATTTTTTATTTTTTATTTTGAAACAAGACCTCAGTAGGTTGTGGAGGCTATCCTCAAATCTGTGATCCTTCTGTCTCAGCCTCCCAAGTACTGGAATTAGACATATGCCACCACACCCAGCTGAACTATACACTTGAAAATGGTTACAGAGGTTAAATTTCATATGTATTTTTCCATAATAATTTTTTAAAGAAAAGGTCTTGGTTAAGGTTAAGATTACTGAATCTAAAGTTGAAATTCCCTATTTTAATTTTGAGTTAAAATTTACTGAATGAACAGTTCTGTGTCTGTTGGAATCTCTCAATTTCTATGCTTCTGTATTTGTGATTAACACGAAGAATTTTCCTCCAATGTTCCAATTAGACATGATGTCCAGTGAGGTTCATAAGTAATTTTATATTTGGATCATTTTCTGTAATCAGGTCTCCTAGCTGAAAAGAAATGCCTTTCCTTCTAAGGATAAGGATGGAAAATGCCAACTGGGCCCGGCGAGGAGGCACACGCTTGTAATCCCCGCGCTTGGGAGGCGGAGACAAGAGGATCGCGCAGGTTCGAAGCCAGCCACGCTGGCATACGAGGCCCTGTTTCAAAAATATAAAATAGGTCTGGGAGTGTAGCCCAGAGGTAGAAGGGCTTCCAGAACCCCAGTACCACCGGAAAAGAAAAAAAAAGAAAGAAAATGCCAACTGGGAATATCTCTGGTAAATGGGGTCACATGTGATTTATCATTGGTAAAAGCCATCTGAATCTATGAATGATAAACTCAGGTGAAGCTGAGTTAAGTCCCTTCAGTGTTGGGTCCTATGAGTCTGTTTGGTTGCAGCATCAGGAGAGGAGGTTAGTTTCTAGATATTCACAGGATACCCAGAGCTCAGATCATGTAGGGGTAGTTTGTGCATTCTGTTGGAGTGTCCTAATGACCATGAAAATCAATGGCAAAGCCACTGGACTAAGGCTTCTCTATAACCTTGACAGTTTCAGTTGTAATGGACCATCCATTCTAGTTTATTTTGGATTGATGATGGAAAAGGCAGTGAAGCTTCTGAGGTTCACAGTTTTTTTTTTAAATTTACTCTTTGAAGGAAATTGTTATTTCTAAGTTTTATACATACATATATAATGGTCTTCATTGACTGGGAAATATGAGTTCTACTTAGGCGTGTAGCTCTAAGGTAGAATGCCCCAGAAACACATATAAAAACTTAAAATTTCACACACACACACACACACACACACACACACACACACACACACACCTAGATATAAAAGACAAAAACAAGAAAAAACATTATGTGTAGATATTCAAATTAGTCCAAAATTCAATTTATGCCTTTATCTCAATTTTACATTTTTATGATTGCAGACTTGAAATATAAAAAAGTAATCTTTGGGGGCAATCTTGGAAATTTCTCCAACAAAACACATTTAAGGTGGTCATGAATTTTCTGGTCCACAGTAAATTATGGTATATAACTTTTTTTTGGGGGGGGTAATAGGGATAAAGTCCAGAGGCATTCTACCTTTGAGCTATATGCCCAGACATTTTTATTTATTGTTTTTTATTCTAAAACTAGGTCTCACTAAGTTGCTGAGGGTCTTGCTTAGTTGCTGAGGCTGGCTTCAAATCTGTAATCATCCTGTATCAACCTTGCAAGTATTGAAATTACAGGTATGCACCACATATCTGACTTGACATATAAAAATCATAATGCACTCTATTTTAGTATTATGAGAAAACTATTTTAATGTCACCAAAGATGTTCAGGGTAGAAGAAAGAATGTGGTCTTTTTCCCCCCACAAAAACTAGGTGCCCAAGATTGCATTAATTCAAGACTTGATGACAACAGGTAAGATTTAGCTTTGAATTTTATTTTTGAACTTGAGAAACAGTCTAGATTTCTTTAAATAAAGCAGCTCACTTTTTGCATTTTAATCTGTTAAAGCATTCCCCTTTGTGTTTTTAATCTACTTTGTAGTATTTGTTTTATCCTTAGTTATAAACTTTTCCCTAATGTACCCTTAATAATAATCTCTTCCTTTTTAATTATAACTAAGAAGCATGATGCTTAGTTGGGTCTTGATATGGATGGCCTGTTTACCTGTAGTGCCAATTCTAGATAAGTGTCTGTGTTGTTTCTAAAGTACTACAATCATTAAGTATATATTTTTATTCTATAAATATATAGTAAATATATAGTTATATGCCTGGGAGTCTGAGAATCAGAGAGGTCAGTGGCCTCTTGTAGGCCTTTGTAACAAGATGTTTGGGATCCATGCAAACAACAGTTATGTTTTTACACGAGAGCCAGGTTAATTTCTGAATACTGCTTTTATATGTCTTTATGGATGCATTTTATTAGTTTGTAAAATATAAACCATGCAGTATGAACTACACATGACTACCACTGTTTGATGATCAGTGTAAAGCTAACTGATGGTGGACGGGACATGACTATAGAATGATTTACAGTGCGGTGGCAGAAGAGGATGGCAGCTACTGGTTCCCAACAACACTTATCTCTCCTCTTATACTCTCTTTCAAATATAGCTCAGAAAGGAAGTTAGTTTATTGTAATAGGAGAGAGAAACAAGGCTTTAAAAATGTGCAAATTTTAAAAGACATTTTCAGAGATTTTAGAGTGAGATTATATTTTGTGATCTCTATATGAACAATTAAAATGTTAAATCTTAAATTTGTTTTAATCTGTGGTTAATACCACATTATCCATTAAAAGCAAATGCTAATAAAATAGAAAATTATTATTTATTTTAAAATTAAAATAATGTCATAAACAAAAGGATTGTGATAGAGTTTATAAAAGATAACTTGGTATTGATAATGTTTCTCAGAAAATATACTATGAAGTATTTGAAAAATTTTGATGTTAGGAAAAAGATAATCTAAAATAATGCCTCAAGTATTCAGTACATGGTACACATTTATCTCAAAATTCTGAAATTACACCCAGGTGTGGTGGCGTACGCTTGTAATCTCAGTACATGGGAAGCTGAAACAGGAGGACCTCAGTTTGAGGCCAGCCTCAGCTGCTTAGTGAGGGTGTCCTCAATTTAGTAAGACCCTGTTTCAAAATAAAGAATAAAATATAGGGCTGGGAGTATAGCTCAAAGTTAGAATGTCCCAGAGTTTAATCCCCAGTGCCAGAAAAAAAAAAAATCTGAAATGAAATGATTAAATATTTTTCTTTCATTGGCTTGGGAGAGAATTTTTTTAAGTATAAGGAAAATCTCATTGGTACATTTTTGCCTTTGTTTCTTATTTCACAGTAGGGTAACTCTAGATAATAGTAAAGTATTGTCTATTCAAAAATCTAGAAGGATTCGGGAGGCTGAGGCCGGAGGATCGCGGTTCGTGGACAGCCTTAGCTTCTTAGTGAGACCTCTGCAACTCAGTGAGACCCGGTTTCAAAATAAAAGAATAAAAATTAGGGCAGGGGGTGTAGCTTGGAGGTCGAATGCCCCTGGGTTCCAGCCCCAGACCTGCAAAAAAAAAAAAAAAAAAAAAAAAAAAAAGAAATCTGAAGGAAGAATTTTGAATGTTTTCACCATAAATAAATAATAAATATTTTAGTAGGTAGATATGTTTAATTAATCTAAATATTGTGCAATATACATATATAAAAATATTACATGGAAAATCATAAATATGGACAAGTTTTTTCTTACTCATAAGTTAAATAAATTTAAATTTAAAAATCCGAGAAAGAGAATGTGACATCAATGATATCAATATCCTAAGGTGAAGTAAGTTCATACCAGTTGCATAGAAACTTCTAACTCTGGTACAGTGTAGATAAAGAATATATAATATTAAAAAAGTATAACTGGTGAGATGACATAGACCAGATTTACTGTCACTGGTAACCTATAAATGTAAAATGAAACATAAATTACCCATTTTATGCCTTCAAAATGTCCAAGCACTCCAAGAGAGATCTCTCTTCCTGATGCTTTTGCCTGAGGTGTGACTTTTCCCTGAGGGGAAATTTGACAATAAACATTAAAACCCCTTCAAGTGTATCCTTGTCCCTATAATGTGATGAATCCACTTAAAAATTTTATCCAATGGAAATAATCCATACAGAAAAAAATATTTTTCTTAGAAATATTTGTGTCAAAATTTAAAAATCAAAAATAGTTTGAAGTTAATTGAAATCCCTAGAAATGTTTTCACAATAAAGGCTTTAAATTAAAATGTGAAGAAAAAAATGTATGTTCTATCACTTTTGAAATGTTCAAAACTACTTTATCAAGATAACCAAAAAGCTGAGAGGTTGATTTTTTTTTCTTTTAACATTATGGTTAATTTAAATGTTTTGTTTTGATAAATTTTCTAAATTTTTAAATTATTTAAATCATCTAATTATCTAAATTATGTAATTATTTAGAATAAGTTATCTACGTTAAAAAGATAATTGATTTATTTTTACATACTTCTGTCTTCCATATTTCATTACATAATTTATAGATTTATAACAATTATAACTCCTTGAATCATAAATGTAAAAACAGTAATGAAATTCTAACTTTCCATATATGCTAATTAGCTACTGCTTATTAGATGATATATTGCAAAGTACTTTTGCTCTCAGATTATTTGGGACATTTTTCATCCTAACTTCTTCAGTATTCAAAAGGCTTATTTATATATAATGTACATTTCTCAATATATTAGATATAATAAGTATTTATCTATATAGTACATATATATGTAGACATACACATTTTTATAATTGTTTTTAATTCTGCAGTAACTGAATGACCTTGGCTCTGACACAACTGTGATTATTGCCTTCTCATTTCCCTCCCAGTAGGTGGACCACATGCTCAGCACATCTTCTCACAGAAGTGCTGAAGACTCTACAAGATAAGCAAGAATTATCTTAAACACCTTTAGTCACTTTTTTCTTCTACAGTAGAATATGTAAATATTTTGGTATAGAAAAGTGAAACGAATAAACATGCATATAAACAGTTTCTAATAATGACAACAATTAGATTGTTTTTACTGGGGAAGAGTTTACTATTATAAAGTTAAAGCCAATTTATTTTTCTCCACTATTTTTCTTCATTTCTATTACATATATATGTAGATATTTAAACTAGTTTTTCTTCTTCAAGTGCTTTGAATGTGATAACTTATTTTTATTCTTTTCCTAGGTACACGTATTGAAATAAAATTAAGATGACATTTTACATGTGTATATGTGTACACACACACACACACACACACACACACACACACACACACACACACAGAGTCCCCACTAGATTCTTTTTATGTGTAAGGTAATTAATATATAAAATTATAAAATCCATCCATAAGGATAATGCATAATTATCACTAGTATTTCTAGTATTTCAGATTTTAAAATTGACCTGCCTGATAAATAAAAACATTATTCACTTATATGGTCTAAATTATTTTTGTTTTCATTAATTTGAATTTGAAAGCAATTTTTAAATAACTTTAATTTCAACTTTAAATATATGACTCATTTTTTTCAGTTGTGAAATATACTGTATCATTAGTGTCTTCAACTAGCTCTTTCAATAAAAATAAATTTAGTAATTATGATAATTTCCAAATAAATATAAAATAAAATCCGTTCAAACTGTTTACATGGTTCTGCTACTGATACAAAAGGACAGGTATGAGTAAATGATATTTTCCCAAGGAATTGTAAAATGTTTCAGTTGTTATGAGTTATGCAGGAAATATAGAACACAGTAAATATGTGAAAATAAACCAATTATCCTTTTAATATAGGTGAATTATTCTAAATAAACTCGACTCAGAATAATGAAGGTTAAAGCTGTATGTTAAGTTCATTTCAATATTTAATGAGACAAACAGCTTTTATTGCAAATTACAAAAAACAAAAATAAAAACTTTACTGTACTCTCATGCTTTCTGTAGCCATGCACTCATTGGCTTGCACTTTGCTAAAGTTATGCTGAACGTTAGAGCAAACACATTGGTTGCAGTGTTGTAATGAGAATTGAGATTTGAAATATTGCTACACATATTTTTCATGGTATGCTGTAGCCTAAAACAAACTTTATGTCTAAAAGTTCAAATTGTATACAACAAAGTAACTCAGAAATGTCAGAAATATTTTAAAATAATAGTGCAAATTGCATTACTTTTTTATTTTATATCTTGGTACATATGGAGCAGGTTTCAAGAGTGATACAAAGAGATAAACTTACCCAGGGACGAACAAACACTAGACTTTGCAGCAGGCCTGTGCTGGAGGGCCAGCGCTGGGCCCGGGATAAGGGTTAAAGGGCTACCATATGGAGCCTAACGTTCTTTGGAGCACAGTTTCAATTCTAAGTGCTACCAAGGGGCTCATAGTAACCTTCATTGTTGAAAAGGAGTCACCAGCTGGATCCAGATTTGTAACCACATTAGAAGCAAGTTTTCTTGTTCTCTGTGCTTGGGGCAAAAGATTGTAAGTGAACAGCTGTCTCCTTAGAGAAAAGAGATCAGCTTTGGTGAATTCTGTGACAAGTCTGTTGCTGAAGGAAAGGGTGGAGAAGGGTCAGACAGATGAGGATCTTAAAATGTAGCTCGAAGGTCAAAAGGGAAAAATGAAAGTAAATTTTGAATATTGCGGGGGTTGCGCGGTTAAAAGAAGCTAATGTAAAAATAATTCTTGCAATATGCGTTTAAAGAAAAGCAACCACAAGCAATTTGATCATGATTAGGTTCTGACAGCATAGAATAAGTTGTTAGGTAGATTGAGGTCTTTGTTTCCAATATGTACAGACATCACTCTAAGCAATGCATTTATCATTTCTTACTACAATTGGCAACCAAATAGTATTCATGCTATGTCAAAAATATTTGTTGCTCTACATAGTGAGAAGAATATTATAAGAATATGAATCTTTGAAAGTGTATGTTAGAAATAGTATATGATTTTCAGTGCTCCTTTCTACTGCATGGTCCACTGAAAGTGTGGTCATGAATTTGAAATGGGGTCAAAAACACACCTTTATGGTAGCTAACCTCAAAATCATAACCTTTATGGTTAGCTGATCTTATACTGATTCATATTTTTTTCTATATTGCCAACTTCATCACCTCAAGACAGAGAGCATGAACAAATAAAATGTAGGCTTAATAATTCATTTGGAGCAAATCAGAAATAATACTCGAGTAAGAGATGGAGAGAGGAAGCACCTATTAGCTAAAGGGACTGGGAGATGCTAAAAAGTTAAACAAATGGAAGTAACTGACACTGATTTTTTTTCTGATATTATTTTGGGGTCGATTATATCTACAGAATATTCATCATCAATGATTTTTTGTTTCTATGTCAAGGTGAACAGTATATACCTTCATCAAGCAGGACTCATTTTCTTTTGCACAATGTTCATTCCATCAATACTGGTGAGTATCCAAATTGTTGGTGTCCAATAAATGCTTACTAATACTATAGACAACATGTGGTTTAAGGAATATAATTATTAAGACCATTTTTAGCAATTTAGAGAAACCCTCAGCAACTTAGTAAGACCCTTTTCAAAATAAAAAATAAAAAAGGACAGGAAGTCAAATGCCTCTGGGTCAGTCTTCAGTACCACAGGAAGACAAGAATCAAAAACCAAAAAACAAACAAAAAGGAAATAAAAAGTTTAGCCTTTGCGTATTTGTCCTTCCTTAAAGAATAAAATATCTTCCTTGGCCCTTTTTCATCTGATATGTAAACTTTTTCCCATTAATAAGAGAGTAGCTCTACTTTGATGAACACTTTTGTTGCATTCAGGAAGATTAAAAAAATATTAGGCTAGCTCATAAACATTTGAGTTGTGTTCATGGAAAGGAAAGAGGTTCTCCAAAACATTTTACTAGTTTAGTCTAATGTAGCTAGTTTGGTTTCATGGACATTATGATCTATTATGCTAGATGAGTATTTGTGATAATGAAATATGAGGATAATTTCAGATTATAAGAGAAAGATGGAGAAGAACAAATTGTACAAAGTAGGATTGTTACTTTAATGAATATACATGGCACATGTAATGATAATCTGTAAAACAGTAGTGGTATGGCTGTTAATTAAGTATCTGAGAAGCTGAATCTTATATATAAAAACACAGAAATGAGTGATAAATAAAAAACATGGAGGAATAAAAGAGGCTGGCACAGTGTTGTACGCCTATAAATCCCAGTATGTGGGAGGCTGAGACAGAGGATTGCAGGTTCTGAGCCAGAGCACAATAATTTAGTAAGACCCTGTTTCTAAATAAAAAATAAAATACAGCTGGGGGTTTGGCTCAGAGGCAGAATACCCCTGGATTTACTCCCCAGATGCTCCATCCCACCTCCCCTCCCCTCCTCTCTCCTCTCCTCTCTCCTCTCTCCTCCTCCTCCTCCTCCTCCTCTCCTCCTCCTCCTCCTCCTCCTCCTCCTCCTCCTTCTTCTTCTTCTTCTTCTCTCTCTCTCTCTCTCTCTCTCTCTCTCTCACACATTACATATTCAAAATTATACTTGAAAATTATATGCATTCAAACAAATAACAAGTATATTTGTGGATATTTAAAAGTTTGTCAAGTTATGTATATAATTATACAATTAATTTATTTGATATTTTATAAAGTTGCATCAAATTCTTTCATAGTCTAATGAGGAAATTTTTAAGAAAACTATTCTTTCTAGCATTATAAACTCTAAAGAGTAATAAAGGACAATCTTTGTGTACGTCTGCTACTTTTTCAAGAATGTGATATGTTCTTAGTAGATGTGTTTGCATCTGTTTGATTTCTTTCTTAGAATTTTATTTATCATTTATGATGACTTACTTGATAAACACTCCCATCTTCAAAAGCCCAACAATCCCAAGTGGCATTAGAAATACCATACTAGGAAACAGAGATTCAAGAAAAAGCTAAACTTTTTTTTTTGTAGTCCTCAATGATCTATCTCAAGGGTCAGTAAACTCAAACTTGTATTCAGGGCCAAATACAGAGCTCTCCTGTTTTGTAAAGATTAATGGAAACACAGACACGTTCCCTCATGTACAGGTTGCCATTGCAGTTTGTCACTGCAAGGGCAGAAGTGTGCTCTTGGGGCTAAGATCTTAGGATTTGCAAAGCCTCAAGTCTTTACTATCTACCTCTTTATAAGAGTTTATGTCTCTTGACTTATTTTAATGAAGTAGCCAAGTTGTTTTAAATTCTATTCTATATCGTTTTCTTCCCATTCTCATTTCCATTCTTTCCTTCCTCTTTAGAAAATACCTAGCCTTAACTCAATTCCTACTATTCATTCAGTGACTGACTAGATGGGCTTTAAAGGAATTTTCACTTGAGAAATAATTTTAATGGCCTAAGTAATATTTTTGTTTAAATGGCTTTTGAATATAGTCAAACATCTCAAAAATTATTAATATTTTAAATAGTTTCGCACTGGTAAACTGTAATTGTATATAGTAGTAAGTTTCATAGTGATGCATGCATACATGTACATAGTATGATTTGGTCTGTTTCCTTCCGAGTCCCACCCCTTTCTTTCTCATCTTCCCTCCCCGTATATGATAGAGAGACTGTAGTATTCCGCTCCTATATGCACTGTTATATGATCTATTTCCTTCTCTTTGACTCACCTTTCCCAATCCCCTTCCACTACTCTACTGGTCTCTCTCCCATTTATAAAAGGTTCCTTTCCTTTCCTTTTGCTCTCTAGCTTCCACAGAGAAAACATATGGTCCTTGATTATCTTTTATATTTTTCTTTCTTTTTTGGATACTGGGCATTGAAGCAGAGGCAATTTATCTCTGAGCTACACTCCCAACACTATTTTATTGTATATTTTAATACAAGGACTGGCTAAGTTAATGAGAGTCTCAGTATTTGCTGAGGTTGTCTTCGAACCTGTGATCTTCCTTGTCTGAGCCTCCTAAGTACTAGGACTACAGGTGTTTGCTACCATGCCTGGTGTGGCCCTTGACCTTTTGAGTCTGAATTATATCATTTAACAGGATATTCTCCAGTTTCATCCGTTTATGTACAAATGACATTTTTATAACTCTATATTGTGTTATATCCACATTTTCTTTATCTTTTCATTTACTGGTGGATGCCTAGGTTGGCTTCATAACTTGGCTATTGTGAGTTGTGCTACTATGAACTCGGGAAAGCATTATTAATATAGTAGTCTGACTTATTTTGGAAAGATATTAAGGAGTGGTATAGTTCTTAAATAATTAATTTGAAGAAATATTTTTTTTTTTTGGTGGTACTGGGGTTCCTGGAAGCCCTTCTACCTCCGGGCTACACTCCCAGACCTCTTTTTATATTTTTTTTATATTTGGAAACAGGGTCTCCTAAGCCAGCGCGCGCGGCTGGCTTCGAACCTGCGTGATCCTCCTGTCTCTGCCTCCCAAGCGCGGGGATTACAAGCGTGCGCCACCACTCCCGGCGAAGAAATATTTTTAAATAATAGTAACTGTATGGAAAGTACTAAGTGCTAATATTAATTCTGAATTCATTGCTCATACTAAGTTATTAACAGAAAGTTTAAGTAATTTACCTAAAGTAAAACAGCTAAATGAGATGCAGGACAATAAGCCCTTAAAACTATGCCAGTCAGATAATCAGTTCTAGGCCTCAGTGTACATTTGTTGGTCTGTCCATGTACTTTACCCTCAGTGAATATTACACTCTCCTGAAAAATTGTTATCTCTTGTTCTAACATACCATTAAAAGTTTAATATAAGCAAAGTAAGACATTAATATTTCATTAAGACATTTTCATTTAGTACATAGAGATAGACTATATCTCTTATATTCTAATGCTTAGTAATTTGATAAAAATATTAGAAGAGCATTTAATTGTGGAGAAAAATGGTGATATTTTGGGCTTTAAGTATATTATTGAAATAAAATTATTTTGCAAACAGCTAAGAATGTTTTCTGAGAAAGAGATGGGATATCTAAAGCTCTTTCACCATAAATCTTCCTAGCAAATGTCTCAAATAACAAATTATATATTTTTTCTTTTTAAATCTATTTATTGATGCATTATAGTCATATATCATAGTGAGGTACAAGATGGTAAAGGTATACATACACACATAAGCCAATTAGCCCTTCCTCAAGTCCCACCCCATTCCTTCCCCCTACCTCCTTTCTTATGTTTGTATTAGTGATTGATATGATTATGAATGTACATCATGTACATTAGGAAATATCCCTCTTTTCCCTTTCCATTCCTCTCAGTTAGCTTGCCTTATTTGCTCATCTATGCTTTCTCCTTCTTTGTCTAGAGTTCTTCTTATGACCCATTATATCCCTAGCTTCCACATATTAGGGGGAGCATTCAATTTCTTACTTTTTGTGACTGGCTAATCTCAATTAGCATAATGCTCTTCAGTTTCATCCATTTCCCCATAAATGATGTAATTTTGTTCTTTATGGCTAAGTAAAATTCCATTGTGTACATATCCCATAGTTTTGTAATCCATTCATCTGTTGATGGACATTTTGATTGGTTCCCTTATTTGCCTATTGTGAATTGTGTGGCTATGAGCATAGATATGCATGCATTAGTTTGGTAATTTGGTTTCCATTCATTTGGTTCCATTCCAGAGTGGTATTGCTGGTTCATATGGTAGATTCAGTCCCATTCCTCTGAGGATCCTCCATACTGTTTTCCAAAGTGGTTGCACTAATTTGCAATCCTACCAACACTGTATTAAAATTCTCGCTTCTCTTCGTCCTCACCCACATTTATTGTTGTTTGTATTTTGAATGATTGTCATTCTAGTTGGAGTTAGGTGAAATATCAGGGTAGTTTTGATTTGCATCTCTTTGATTGCAAATGATGTTGAGCATTTTTTCATACATTTATTAGCCATTTAAATTTTTTTGTGTGAAGTGTCTATTTAGTTTACTTGCCCATTTTTTGATTGGGTATTTGTTTTCTTAGTGGTGAGTTTCTTGAGTTCTCTATATATTCTAGATATTAGCATGGCACTGGCACAAAAACATATACATAGACCAATGGAGCAGAACAGAAGACTCAGAAGCAAATGTGCACACTTAAAACCAGTTGATTTTTTACAAAGGGGCCTAAAACATACACTGGACAAAAACAGTCTTTTCAATGAATTGTTTTGGGAAAACTGTTTAACCATATGTATAAAAATGGAAATAAACCCCACTTTCTCTTCCTGCAGAAGAGTCAATTCAAGATGGGTCAAAGACTTGGATATTAGACCGGAGACCTTGAGGCTCCTTGAAAAAAAAAAAACATGGGTCTAACACTGCAACACATGGGCACAGGTTAAAACTTTCACAACAAGACCTCAAAGGCACAATGAACTAAAAGGCAGATCAATACAGGGGATTGCATTAAACTTAAGAGCTTCTATAAAGCAAAGGAAGCTATCAAGAACCTCAACAGAGTGTTGACAGAATGGGAGATACTTTTCCTTTTCTATATAATTTTAATATGATGCATATACAAATGAGACATTGAAAAATTAGCAAGCATATAATAAATAATAAAGACATTATTTCTCTGAAGAGATTACTAATATTCTTGGTCTGTACCACTATCCTTTCTTAAGTGCCTTTTATCCATAAGTTAGAACATTTTATGTTGTCCCATAGTTGTTGGATATTTAGGTTTTGTTGCTTTAATGACTTCTGTATGCTCTTGACCTTACTTTATTTAGGTTTTGAATGAACTGTCTTGTAACAGTGATATTCAATTTTCTATTTTGCCTAATCTTCCAGAATTTCTTTTTATTGCTGTCTTTATTTATTGACTCTTTCATTTCATTCCAGTCCATTTTATGATTCTTTCTTAATGTCTTCATTTCCTCTTTCTATGACCTCAGGCCTTGTGCTCTGTACCTTCCCACCCTGGGCGTACTCCTCCCTACCTGTACTGGCAGAGGGCATCCAGTGTAGTCCTGGAGTAACTCCCTGTGACCCTGTGCAGGTACCACTCCTTGAGCATTATGATGTTCCTGTGTTTCAGGAGGTTCTAACTGAACAACTTCTAGGATGGGCCTATAGGTCTTAGCCCTCCGGGTTTCCATGGCTACTCTGGGTGGTATTCTACCGCTGCCGAGTACTAAGTAATGCAAGTGATTACTTTCCTGTCCTGATTGCCAGGAGGGTACAGTGTGCCATTGCAGTAGCCGCCTCTGCTGAGTGCACAGGCTTTTGGATCTTTTTCTGTATTCCTGAAGCAGGGTGCTGGTCACTTAAGATGTTGGAGCTCTGCCGCCACATTCTACTCTTCAAGTTCTTGGATTATTTGTTGAGATTTCGTGGGGCTGTAGCGCTAGAGCCAACACCAGCAATCATGGTTGGGGTGGGCGGCCAGCCGAGATGGCGCAGGCTGCCACACCATGTTAGACGCATGCTCGGGCTTTTTGTGTTGGATCTTGCGTTCAGAGTACTGGATTTCCTTCCACCTATAAGTTATTCTTTAGCAAGAATACGCATAATCTATCCTAAATATAAAAATTCTCTCACCTTTAAACTTATCTAATTTTCATTTAACATTTTTAATGTTGCTCAAGAATTTTTTCTTAGTTTTTCACAAAAATAAAATATTGCAAATTCACTTTTCTAAGAAAATATCTAAGCTGGGCATGGTGGCACACGCTTGTAATCCCCCTGCTTGGGAGGTGGAGACAGAAGGATCGCGCAGGTTCGAAGCCTGCAGTGCTGACTTAAGAGACCCTGTTTCCAAATGAAAAAGTGTAAAATAGGTCTGGGAGTGTAACTAACCCGGAGGTAGAAGGGTTTCCAGAAACCCCAGTACCACCACCACCAACAACAACAATGAAAATATCTAGTGAACTAAACGTATGGCAACAATAAACTAAGCTTAAAACTAAGCTCTAAGCAGAATGGAATTACTATGATGTGATATGGCCAATGCTCAGTTTTATCCTATATAACTGCATAGTTACCTTAAACATGAAAAATGCTATTGATTCAGAATATTATGACATTTTACATTTGATAAAAAATATTGGATTCTTAGATCAACATTGAAACAAATATAAATTTGGAATGATTAAAAATATTACAGTTGCTTTTTTAATAATACACATTAAAAATACTTGAACATTCACATCTGATGGAGGGATAAGTCTATTTAAAGGGTTTAAACACAGCCTCTCAAAACTAAGCTGGCCTTTGTTAGCAGACACTTGACATCTGAATGCATCTATTCTCTTGGTGTTGAGGGGTCAACACAGTAAAAATGACTGTCAATGAATCAGGTGGTGGTTTTGGAAAACACTGCCAAAACGTTGTTGAGTTTTTTGACACTGATCTGTTGCAAGATCGCTTTCACCTGAGTGACCTGTGAAGTCTCATGGTTAAGAAGAAACAAAGACTGGTTAACAAGCCCTGCAACTGCAAATACTGAGGCAGCTCTTCCTCCCCATGCTTGGTGTTCAGTGAAAGTCTTCTGTAGGAGCACTGATAGATTTGTTATGCAACTATGGAAAGAATGTGAACTGGATACCTTTGTATGGATGGGAACTTTCTGTTCCAAATCTCATGCCAGTTCAAACACAGGAGAATTATGATGTTTATTATTTTTATTATTGTTGCTTATTGTTTGAATTGAATCCTCTGTAAGAATTCAATTGAAGACAGATATAAGCCCCTTAAAATATACTCCACTATATAAATAAATAATTTTGAGACTATTCAATATTTGACATAGTTATATGCTGAAAAAAATTTCTTTCAAGGTGATTTGACACAACAGGGTGACTTTAGAAACAAAATATATTTTCAAGGATCTGTTTTTAAAATGAAGCAGAACACAATACAAACCATATGATTTTTAAAGTTACAAATAATAATTTTATTAAAATAGCATTACTTAGATTTAGAATTTTTATATAATAGCCCAGTTAAGTATTGTGCTAGGTAAGAAAAAATGTGTATTATAGACACAAAACTACTAAAGACAATTTAAAAAAAATATTTTTATAGAACCTATTTAATAACAAAAATTATGAATGGTAAAAACTGTCCTGCTGTACCCAAAAGGGAGGGAGATTGTGAGATTCATGAACAATAGTTTGCAATTAATCCCTAAGAAAATACTTGAGTTACAATAATCTATAAATCAAATGCATGGTCACTTAGAACCTAGGACAACTTCAGCCAGGACAGCATAGGTCCTACATTTCCCAGCATCCCTCGATATTATCTATGACTTACAGTTTTTGTAACATGAACAGCCCTAGAGAAACGTCAGCTACTCCTGACCTCTTCCTCAGTGCAGCTTTGGTTTCTGACTCAAAATGGTCCTGTATTCATTCTTGAGTTCTGTTTTAACCATCATTATGAAAACCAAATCTCTCTTTACTAGTATGGTTCTTTAAACCCTTCATTGACTTGGCTATATGAAGGCTGTCAGGTAATATTTAAAAATTATAAAGCACTTATAAAAGTACAAAAATATAAGATTTCATTTCTAGTACGTCATCTAAACTTGGGCATCAACAGTCTGCTTTGTCACAGTGTTTTAAACACATCGTGCCTTGAATTGACTGGGGTGCTTGATTTCCTAGTGAGTCTGTTGGATTAAATGCAACTTACTGGAAGTGTTCAATTAGAACAGAGTAAATTAAATGTAGAGGAAAAGTTCTAACAGCAAGATAAAGGCTTGATAATTGTACCCTTGGTCATAAATGTTGTTAGGAATTAGACTGGCATTTGATACTATGCATGCTATTTGTTGTTTACATTCCTGCTTCCTTCCAACACCCATTCATTAATTCATTGGTCATCACAGCCTTCATCTGTGCCCCCAGTGCTGAAGCTGAGGATCATAGTGATGAACTAGTCAGACACAGCCCCTCTCTCCTTCAGCTCAGAGTTTTGTAAAGTCTTTCAAGGCAGGAAATAGGTCTTGTGTAAATGAATTACCAGCACACACAATAGATGCTTAATAAATATTTATGACTCTTTATGGAAAATTCATAAAGCATATTCATCCATCACATCTTCAAAATTTTATATGCTATCAAAGATATAGTCAATATATTGAATAAGAGACTAAAGTATTTTAAAAATTAAAAATCTAGATTTTTAAAATCTGAGATTATAGTGAATAAGATTAAATTTGTAGAAATACACCTTTAAAACAAAACAAGATGACCAAAGAGCTAAAATATAAGGTAGATATTATCTGAACAGAAGTTTCTATTTAAATAGTGAGTTTTAGTTTATTTTGAGCTCCTTGGCATAACTGAACTTCTGAAACAGTGAATAATATTTGAGGTAGAACAATAATATTTAGGTGAATGGAAAGAGCAATCTCATTTCCAGAGCACTCGGTGTTAGGTTTTTCTTTCCAAGATTCACATGGAAAGAGAAATTCAAGGAAGAGCTGAGGAATTAGTGTTGGTTCTCCTGGTAAACAGAATCAGGAGAGGAGAATTGCATTAATTACAGAAAGGACTGTCAAGTGGAAGATGAAATTAAAAAAAAAATATATATATATATACATACATAGCATAACTCATAAATATATATGTATATATATATACATATGTATGTATGTGTATGTGTGTGTGTGTGTGTATATATATATATATATATATATATATATATATATATATATATATAGAGAGAGAGAGAGAGAGAGAGAGAGAGAGAGAGAGAGAGAATTGCCCTTGGAATTAGAATCAAGCAATGAGGGAGTTCTGCATTCAGGCCTTACTGAGGAAGCCTGTGAGAGACGGCCTGAAAATGAAATGTACTTGAAATGTACGTCACTCAGGGTAGATTCCTGATCCTCTTGTCAGAATGGATGAACAAATCATTAGTAGGAGAGTAAGCTATAGGTCATAAACCTGAAAAGCAGAGCATCAGCTTTAGAATAATTTGGTAACAACAACATAGGGGGTGATAGTAATGGAGAATATGTGAAAGTCAGAGCGGAAGGACAGGGCCGAGGCTTGAATAAAAAGAAGGGCAGAGCATGGAAGTCTTATGGCTGCCCTTTCTTATCACAGCATTTCTTTTATATGAACTGCAACTGTTTTTATGCATCATGTATGGGTTCTTACTACAATATGATTCCTGGAGAGAACAAAGCAAAATTTGGTTTAATTAGAATAGTCATCAGCAGGCCATACATTCCGAGATTGCAGTGGATGGCTGAAATATATCCCACAGATAGTGTGGAGCCCCTATATAGCATGTGATGCTGTGACAGCGGGCTGGTCATCAAGATGCTGAGAAGGGACTAATAGGCGGAAAGCAAATTACGTTACGGTGTGTGGACACCCTGGGCAAAGAGATGATTTCTGACATAGAGATTTTTATCATACTACTCAGGAGAGTGGCAATTTAAAACTTTTCTGTTTCTGAAATTTTCCATTTGATATTTTCAGATCACAGTTGACTCTTGCCTATCACTGAAAATTCTGAGACTGGGGATAACTCTAAGTTTTATAAGATGTGCTTTTTCTTAGTGACTTTCCTTGAAATTTTATTCATTTCACACACTACACTTTAAATACATATATATGGAATAAATTTTAATTTGTGTATTTCAATTTAATATGTCATAAGTCAATCTACCCATATAATTGTTACATGCAAATTACCTTTGAACCTTTGAACTTCTAATTATGTGGATGAAAACAAAATCTTTTAATTTAACATAATGGTTAAAGTGCCTTTTCTACATTACTACATAGATAAACCATCAATTAGAAATATTCTAGAAGTCAAGAATTACTTAAAATAATATAAAATTAAGTAGAATGACATAATATATGGCTTTTAAAAATTTGAAACAATCCTTTAAAACGTAGATGACACCAATATTCAAGAATAATAACAATCAACCTCCTAAATGAATTTTGAGGGTACTCAAGGTTTAACCCAGAGACATTATTCCTCCAAGCTACACCTATTATTAAAAATAATATATTTTGAAACAAAGTCTCATTAAATTGCTGAAGGATTTCCCTAACTTGCTGGGGTAAGCCTCAAACCTGCAATCCTCCTGTCTCAGCATCCCAAGTACTTGTATTACAGGCATGGGCTACCATGCCTAGCTCCCTACATGAATTTGAAGACAGGAGCAGGTAAGTAATCTCTTATCTAAATGCAAGACTATATGTGGACTGTAATAGTCTCTTTACATAAAAATAAACCTTAAATAACCACAGTGTACCTAGCCGAACTACCAAATTCCAGTCATTCCCTTCAGTACATTTTCTCTAACCTACCTAGTGCCTCTTCTCTTTCGGCTATTTTTTTTTTTTTTTAGACTTTTTCCCCCAGTCTTGCCCCTGAGAGAAGGCAGAGTGGTGGGAGAGCAGGACTTTCTCTGGGTTACAGGATAAGGCCCGCTCTCTCTACTGCCGGTGACTGCCTCATTTAGCAGCTGGTAATACCTGTGAAGCAATGCTCAGCACTCGCTCTTACAGTCTTTTATGTAATATAATATATATTTTTAAAATTGATTGTAATTTTTTTAGCACTTTGGGGGCTGCTGGTGGTCTCTTTTTCAGGCTAAATAGACCAACCGCTGCTGCTAAAAGAGTTTATTCGACCACCCACACTCGGAAGCACAGCCCCCTTCTCCCTGTGTTTCTCTGAAGTAGCAGTCAGCAAGGACTGCACAGTAATAACTGAGAGCAGCCTTCGGGCTTGGAAAAATGTCACAGCTTGATCCCTAGAGCTTCCAGTGCCCCCATTCAATCAGCGCTCAACTGCATGACGCACCCTGAAACTTAAAATGAAAGCCCTGGATTCATGGCCAAAAATACAAACTCCCCACAGGCCTTTCCTGGGGGAGTCATTGAAGTTCTTGGTTTGCTCACCAGTGGTTACCCACGCTCGCCTGGGTCCCAGATAGCAAAGAAAAAAGGCGCCACTGTAGCGGTGTCTGCACAAAGGCCTCCTCTGGGATGCAGACAGACTTAAAAACAGCAGGCAAAAAACAACATTTTGACAGATAAAGCCAAGTGATAAAACAGAGTGAACTTCTAATTACTTCTGCTGCTGGAGGTAAGAAAGGAGGGGGCATTCCAGAAAAAGGGGACATGAAATACTATTTAATTGTATAGTGCTGTGACATCACAGGATTTGTGTGTGTGTATGTGTGTGTGTGTGTGTGTGTGTGTGTGTGTGTGTGTGTAGTAGGATGTATCCAGTTATGGGAAGGGGTGATCATTTTCAAGTTCAGGAAGGTACAGAAGAATAGGGGAAACAATAATATATTAAAATTATGTTATAAATATTTCCATCCTACTCTAAGGCAAAAGGTAGATGTGATTGACCCCGTAGGATCATAGAAAGGCGCATAAAAAATGGACCAAGACATGCTGGATGCAGGAAAATAAGACAATAAACTTTTATTGAATTTGCATCAGTTTCAGGTATCTTTAGTTTTGTCAGCATTTTTTTATTATTTAAACATCCTTATTAGCACTAGCACACCAGGATCTTTCATAATCTGAGTTTTTTCAATAACATCTTACTTTCTAAATTTTCAAACTTCATTGTTGCTGATAAAACTAAGAATTCAAACAGGAATAAATCATTTCCATTGCTTTCTGCAACAATTTAAGATGATACGTTCATTTTTCCACAGCATAAAATACCACCTTTAGTGCAAGTGATGTCTAAGCTGAGATTTATTTATTTTGACAGTCATGTCAAATCTTGACTAACAATTATTAATTTACCTCAGTAGAACTTCGAAGACCAATCCCTGCTTTCTATCCAATAAATTATGACTCGATCATACCAGTACATTCAGATCTTATTAACTTTGGAATAAGATTCACACTGGTGTTCACACATAAAACCTTGATTAGAAATTGAGACCCATTATTTCTGAGTCAATTTGTGTGTGTGTGTGTGTGTGTGTGTGTGTGTGTGTGTGTGTGGTATGTGTGTGTGGGGGGGGTGGGTGGGTGTGGTGTGTGTGTGTGTGTGTGTGTGTGGTATGTGTGTGTGTGGGGGGTGGGTGTGGTGTGTGTGTGTGTGTGTGTGTGTGTGTGTGTAGGGAGGTTAGGGGGTACTGAGGATAGAACCAAGGGGCATTCTTCCTCAGAATTAAACCCCAGTCAATTTTAATTTTTGTTTTGAAATGGGGTCTTACTCGTTTGCTGAGCGTCTCACTAAGTTGCTGAGGCTGGTCTTCGATCTGTGGTCCTCCTATCTCATCCTCCATAATACTGCAATTACAAGTGTGTGTGGGGGGGTGTGCCACCACACCGGACTTCACTAAGTTGATTTTTACATTTTCAAAATTTCTAATTTGTTATTTTGTAAATGACGGCTTGTTTCTTCATGAGAAAGATGAGCAAAACCTTAGTGAACCTGAAGATCCGTCAACTATATTTGTCATGGCTGAGGAAAGCGGCCTGTGGAGACATGAAGAGTCCCTCGCGCTGAGAAATCTCCCACAGGTGTGCAGAGGGAGAAGGGGGAGCAGGCGGGGAGTCGTGCACCGAGATCTGTGTGGGTGCGTGGGTGCGTGTTCTTGTCCCCTTGAATCTCGCTATGATGTATAATTGCAGTGCACCAACAAATAATTTTTTTGAAAAATAAAGAATCTTAGCTCAACTACATAAGCAATGATAGGCATCTAAATGAATACTTCTTGTTGTCGGGCGTGGGGGCGCATGCTTGTAATCCCAGCATTCGGGAGGCTGAGACCTGGAGGATCACGGTTCGCGGACAGCCTCAGCTACTTAGTGAGGCCCTCTGCAACTCAGTGAGACCCGGTTTCAAAAATAGAGAATAAAAAATAGTGCAGGGGGTGTAGCTCAGAGGTCGAATGCCCCTGGGTTCCATCCCCAGACCCACAAATAATAAATAAATAAATAAATAAATAAATAAATAAACAAACAAACAAACACTTGTTGAATAAATGAATTGCTTTTCTCAAAATATTACTCAAGCAAAATTACAACTAAAAAGTAAATGATGGCTTACATTGATTGCAAATAAATATAGTGTTTTATTAGGTAGAGAACAGAACTGAATTTAAGTGGTTTGTTTTAACTTACTCAGGTGGAGAGGAAGGGCATCATCTCTCATCTTTCCATTACAAAAATGGTGGGAAATCAACAAAGCAAAAGAAGGTAACACCCAGCTTTTTAAATGAGGCTTTGTAGTGTAAGTTGGATAAATTTATTTTAACCTTTTCTTCCTCTACTTCTTGATGTCATAAAGGATCATGTATTAAAAAACAATAAGAATAAAATGCATATGCAGAATTAACTGGGGAAGATGATCTTCTTTTAACACAATTTTGTAATAAATTGCTAACTCTACCTCTAGGGTTTTAAGGAGAGGGTGATTTATTTAGCACACATGACTATGAAAGATAATTTTTAAAATGCCACCTGCAGTGTATGAATGCTCTTTATGAGAATCTGTTAAGTCTGCATGTAAATTATTATTAAACATTATAAATATTAAATTAATGTCATGAGGCAAGTTCTATTATTATCATAACTTCTGTATTATTGGTGGTTTAACCAAGGCATACCAGAATTAAGTGACTTGCCAAGAAACATTTAGTTAGGATGTCTTAGGAGAGCCAGGGAGGTTCCAAGCAGGCACATTGCTGAAGAGAGGGATGTTTCTGACTATCACACTTATTCTCTGTAGTTTTCAATTTTAAACAAGAAACTGGACAGTTGTCTAGTCCCACCCTTCAAAGACTGAGCGTGGTTTTTCCACCTACAGTCCTCTGAATCCTCAGCACAGTTTCTGTTTTCTGAATGAGTTCAGCCAGTGTGGTCGCCCATGTGGTGATGAGAATCAGCATGTTGTTTCTTGGTGCTAGGGGATATTCCCTTGGTCATTGTTTGTATATTGTAGGAATTATTCACTTATTCTATTACTGATGGGCATTTCAATTACTTCTGCTTTTTAAATTATAAGTAAAGCTGCTGCCATGAACTTTCTGTGCATGTCTTTTGATGGATTTAATCACTCACCTGTTCAGGAATGGAATAGAATTGTTGATCATAAGGTATACACATGTTCATGCAACTGCCAAACATTCATATAACTTTGTATGAATCTATGTCTACCAGCTATGTAAGGCAGAGATAAAATGATTTTTATTATTATCAACACTTGATATTATCAGCTTTTAAAATTTTACAATTTTTAGTGGACATGCAGTGGCAGTTTTAGATAGTTTCTTGGATATTTTGTATGCTTGGAGGACTCAGTCACAATCATTCTTTGACAAAATAGAAAAGACGGATGAAGTAGAAAGCCCAACACTGGATACAATCTATTCTAATGGGAAAGATGAAGCATAACTAAAGGAAAAAAAATCAAAAGTCATAAGCACAATGTAAATACTGAAAGTTTTGGCAATAATAACTAAGCCCAAAGGATAGCGGTCAAGAAAATTGACTTGTGAGAAATAGGAATGAAAGTAACAGCAATTCAAATGACCTAGAGCAGAGGCTTCAAAGAATTTGTAGAATCAGAGTGTATTCAAATACTCTTCAATAAGGATAAGGATACTGGTATCATTTGGGAGGGAAGCACAGAATAGGTCTTCTGAAAAACGTGGCTACATAAAGCTAAAATTCCTTAATTGTCTTTTTCTGCTCATACGGTGTGAATGCTTGTGTGCCTCCAAGATTCATATATTGGGATCCACACTCCATGGGGATGGTATTGGGATGGACCCTTGTGATATTAGGTTATGGAGATAAAAAAAACCCTTTTAATGGTGAATGGCACCCTTATAAAAGAAGCCTAAGATATGGTGGTGTATGCCTGGAATCCAAGTACTTAAGAAGCTAAGTTATAAGGATGGTAGGTTTGAGGCCAGTGTGTGATAACTTAGTGCTCCCATTTCTATGTTTTAAAAACAGCAGGAGATGATGGTGAAGCTGAAATCCCATTACAAAAAGAAGAGAGAGAGAGAGAGAGAGAGAGAGAGAGAGAGAGAGAGAGAGAGAGAGAGAGAGAGAAGACCCCTCACCTCTTCTGCCAGGCTATGTTAAGATGTGAAGAGTGAAAAGATGGCTAATTGTCTCTGGGGGGAAAAAAAAACAAAAAAAAAACAAAAAAAAACTTCTCCCCAGTCTCTGAATCTGCAGGTGCCTTGGCCTTAGACTTTCAAGCCTCTAGAATTATAAGAAATCAGTCTGTATTATGTATAAATCACCCAGTTATGGTATTTATTGTTTGCATTTAAAATGGACTCAAATACCTCTCCTCTATTAATTGTGTTCCTTTTCTGTTGTTATCTCTTTATGAACCACCCCCATTAACTTTTCCAACCATCTGCTTCCCCTGTTGGGCACCACATTACATGATTCTCAACCCTGTTTTCAATAAACACAAACATATTTACACACACACACACACACACACACACACACACACTAATGCTTAACAAACAACAGCAACAAACAAGTAGTGGGTCATGAGTAGCTATTACAAAAATAAATGTTTCCTTTAAAAAAGAAATTTCCTTGCAGGAAGGTCCCATAAGGACCATTAAAGTAGCTAAACTGTTGGAGAACATTAAGGGAGTTCTATTGGACTTATGTGCATATTATTGTAAAAATTCGTATAGTTTTAGAATGCATACTTTCTAAAGGATCACCATTTAAGTTAGTTGAGTTGGGATTAGCAGGTCTTCTTGAAATTAAAAAGAAATAACTTTTCAGAAAGTCAAGGGTTTGTTTTGGTTTCCTAAAAATAGGAAACAAAAGGGACTCCAGTCAAAGGAAACCAGAAACATAAAGAAAGGGGATTGGTGAGGGAAGTGAGGAGGGTTAAAAAAAAAAGAAAAGAGCTGATGAACAGACAGTTCAAATATTGTTGTGTCCATATCTGAAGTATCACTCATTACCAATCTCACTGATACATATGGAGAGGGGGGTGATGGTGTGAGACACCAAGGGCCATGTGCATATACTTATGTATCACTTTGAATCTAACTATGATGTGTTATTACAGTGCACCAAAAATATGAAAAAAGAAAATAACTTTTTTCTATGAAGAATCATTCTTTAGGCAAGGTTAGGGAGGTTGGCTAATATGATCTTAAGTGATTTTCATTTCATTATCAATTTTTTTTTATTTTTTAAACAAAGGCTCTACTTGAATGTGTCTATACTCAGTTGAGTTCATATGCCATTTAGTTCTGATATATAAGGGAAAGGTGATAAAGTTGCCTGTTGGAATCATGCTTCTATAGTTGAAGAATATTTTCTATTTTATTTGCTCAACCCCATCCTATCAATTTCTATGACAATGACCAGACTAAAATGATTTTCCTCTTCTTTACAAATATGTGTCTTTTACTATATTATAATTAAACTATTTAACTGTTAATTTTAGACTATCGTTTTTAAGTTATGGATTTTTAAATTGCTAATCTTGCAACCTTATAAAATTTATTTCATCTTTAAATTTACTTTATTTACTTTCCTAAGCGTTGGGTTAACAATGTTTTATTATATAAAATCTTTTTGTGTGTGTGGTATTGGGGTTCCTGGAAACCTTTTTACCTCCGGGCTACACTCCCAGACCTATTTTATACTTTTTATTTGGAAACAGGGTCCATTAAGCCAGTGACGCTGACTTCGAACCTACGAGATCCTCTTGTCTCTGCCTCCCAAACGCAGGGATTACAAGCGTGCGCCACCATGCCCGGCTTATTTTATAAAACCTTAAAGAGTTCTTTCTCATTTAATCACACCAAAATACTCTATTTGCTTCCTGCTTCTTGATTTAATCATTATGACTGCTATAAAGATCAAAATATTTTATATACAAAGTTATTTATATAAGGAGTTTATCACTGAAAGTAATGACTAAATTAATTTCTAAATATCAGCTAGCGATATTTTTTTCTTTACTTGAGTTTGAACCCAGGGGTGTTCTGCCTCCAAGTTACAATCACAGACATTTTGTTAATTTTTATTTTGAAACAGTTTCTCACTAAATTCCTAAGACTGGCCTCAAACCCATGGTCTTCCTTTCTCAGCTTTCCAAGTACTGGGATTATAGGAGTATACAACCAAGCCCTGCTAACCAGCTGTATCTTAATAAATTAAATGATGTCTTATGATTTAAAAGCAAAGAAATTATTTTTTCATTAAGTTATAGAATGATAAGTGATTGTTTTACTAAATATGTACTCACTTTTCAATTTCATATCTAAAACAAATATAATGAATAAAATCCTGTATTCAAAGTGTATCTTCTACATTTTTGTGAAGATCAATAAACAGCAGGAGTGGTGGCGCACGCTTGTAATCCCAGCTCTTGGGAGGCGGAGACAGGAGGATCACACAGGTTTGAAGCCAGCCTCAGCTACTGAGTGAGGTTCTCAGCCACTTAGTGAGACCCTGCTTCTAATAAAATATAAAAATAGGTCTGGGAGTGTAGCCCAGAGGTAGAAAGCCCCTGGATTTCATCCCCAGTACCACACAAAAAAAGATCAATAAACATGCACTATGAGTAAATAAATATGTATATTCACATGTGTGCATGTGAATATTATGTATATTATGTATATTAATATTATGTATATTAATTATGTATTAATATTATGTATATTAAGGTATGTATATTATGGTAGAAATGTCTACTTAGAGCAAGAAAATATAAATCTGCATCCAGTTTTCATTAATAATAATAATGTGATCTCTCTAAAGATATATAATTTCAGTCAGTAAACATAGTTTTTTTTTAATTTATAAAACCGGAAGTTATGTTAATTGTGCTAATTCTACATCTAGTTTTTGTGCTTCTTACGGCCTTTTTTAGGTTGTTTGCCATAATAAACACAATGATCCCCATTGGTGGTACTCATCCTCTTTGCAATACGACTTCACACATACACACAGACCTCCCTTGTTAGGAGGAATTTAAGAGGCTGCACAATGATGAGGACAGTGTCAATCTGGCTGAGAGTCACTCAACAACATTCCTGCAATGTCATCAAGAAAAGGACAAATGAGAAGGCTGGGGCCTTGCCTGATCTCTGACTGGGAACTCAAGGATATGCATATGTGAGTAAGCAAAATGGTCAGAGAGTGGGGAAAAAAGACAATTCTGTGAGTCTGTGATACTCAAGCCCCCTGCATTAAGGTACCAAAGGAAAAGAAACATAAATATGATTTTGGAGACCTGGGGAATATCATCAGGAGTACCAGCGCACACATAATGTGAGACTCAAACCATATAAGAGAGAAGGTAGGAAAATATTTAAAGCAATATTTTCTGAAATTTTCTTAAATTTGATGAACAACAGTAATATATACATCTAAGAATCCCATTGTATCATAAGAGATCCACACCTAGATACATTATAATAAATGATTAAGAGCCCAGTGTGATGGTGCATGCTTGTAATACCAATATTCGGAAAGCTGAGACAGGAGGATTGAGGTTGAAGGCCAGCCTCAGCTACTTAGTGAAGCCCTTTGCAACTCGGTGAGACCCTGTTTCCAAAAAAAAAAAAAAAGAATAAAAATTGGGTTGGAGGTGTAGCTTAGAGGTAGAATGTCCCTGGCTCCCATTCCTAGTACTGAAATAAATAAATAAATAAATAAATATCAAAGAGAAATTTTAAGAGAAAGAACTTATAACTTTCAATATAGTTGATTTATCACCAGAAACTATAGAAGCTAGAAAAAGTCAGGGTGATATGTTCAAAGTCCTAGAAGAATTAAGTTGTTAACTAAGAATTACATGCAGAAAAAACTATTCCATAAAACTGAAGAAAAATAATAAATTATGGGATAAAGAATTTGTGGCTAATAATCTTGACCTACTCTAAATATTAAAATAATTCTTCAGGCTAAAATCAAAGGACAGTGGACAATAACTTTATAACCTATTTGAAAAAATAAAGCGCCCCAGTAAAGATAACTATAAAACATAGTATAATTCTTTTTTGTAACTTTATTTATCTCCAGGTTTAAAAGACACTTTTATCAAGAGATGATTTAAAAATTGCACCTATGAGCAAAAACTATGTAAGGATGCAATTTGCATGACAATCAGAATAAAAGAAGAGGACAATAGAACAATATAGGACCAGTGTTTTTGTATATTAGTGAAGTTAAGCTGGCTTAATTGGAACTAGTGTTATACACTATAACTTCATAAATTAATCGTCAGGGCAATCATCAAGAAATAGTAAAAATAATGAACCAAATGATAAGGAGATTAAAATATATTTAACACAAGGCAGCAATAGAGGAATGGGGAAAGATGAAGGACTTGAAATGTATAGAATGTAAAATAGACATAAAGTCAGTCTTATCGGTTACTGCTTTCACATTCAGTGAGAATGGACTGAACACTCCGACTGAAGGTTAGCAGTGGCTGAATGTATTTAAAAAAATAAAAAGAACCTGATCAAACTGTATGCTGTCTCCAAGAGACACAAAACAGAAATAGACCAAAATGGACTGAAAGTAAAAGCCTGGGGAAAAATGCAAACAGTAGCTACAACTCTCCAGAGAAAGCTAGAGTGGCTGTAAAAATTAGACTTTAAGATAAAAAAGGAAAGTTTGTTACAATAAATGTGTTCTTCCATAAAGAACTCGTAAAATGTTTAGGTATATGGGCATTTGACAACAAAGCCCTGAAATGCATGAAGAGAAAACTGTCAGAATCAAGGGAAATATAAAGTATTTAACAAAAGGAGTTGGAAATTTTACCCTGCTCTCAAAAATGGACAGAACAAGAGAGACTATTAATAACAAAGAGAAAATTTGAACAACCTTATCAGCCAACTGGACTTTCAGACTTCTACAGGACACTTCTCCCAACGACAGCAGAATATACATTCCTTTCAAGGGAACAAGATCCATTTTCCAGGATATACTCAGTTTTAGGTAGTAAAAACAAGTCTCAATACATTTGAAAGGAATGATGTTATGTAAGGTTGCTTTCTGATCACAATGAGATTAAATTAGAAATTTATAATAGATATAAATTTAGAAAATTCTAAATACAGGTAAACTAAAAGCTATACTCATAAATAATCAGTCAGAGAAAATCAGTAGAAAATAAAAGATATTTGAGGTGAATGAAAAAATAGGTAACATATTAAATATGAGATATTTAAAGAAGCACTTTGAGGAAAGTGTATATGTATATGAAAAAGCTATACATATTAAATTTATATGTACTTAAGAGATTATATATGAAATTTTTGATTAAATTGTTCAATTATACTTATATGTTATATAACAATAACCAGATTTTAAATTGAAAACATTTTATATATAAATTAAGAAAGATTTCATACTCATAGCCTAAAATTTTACTCCCCATATAGATTAATTCAATAACCAATAATATAATATTTTACTTTAAGAAACTAGAAAAATGTAGACCAAACTGAAGCCAAAATATGCATAAGTACTTAGCAAAGATTAGTTCAGAAAAATTAAGAATTCAAGAAAAAAACAGTAAAGAATACGATCAAAATCAAAGGTAGATTTTTTAAAACAATTACAAAATTGGCAAAAATCCCAAACAAGAGAAAATTTAAAAAGAGATTAAAATTACTAAACACAGGCATAAGAAAAGGGAACTAACTACTGAACTTATAGAAATAAAAATAATTATAATAAAATATTATGAAAAACTTTACTAAAATTAATCATATAAATTAAATGTATGAAAATTTCATTATGATACATATTACTGAAAAATGACTTGAAAAGAAATAGAATACATTAATAGATCTATAACAAGTGAAGAGATTGAGTTAATAATCAAAGAGCTTCTTACCGAAAAATTCTAGGATCATGTGATTTCTCTGGTGAAGTCTACTACATATTTAGAAAATCTTCACAAACTCTTCTAAAAAATAAGATGTGAGGAATGCTTCCTAATCCAGTCTGAAGCCTTAATTATCCTGAAACAAAATCTAGAAGATATTAAGGCAAAAGGAATCAGGACCAATACCGGGTTTGGTTTGGTTTGTCTGTTTATTTTGAAAGTGTTGATCATTGACCCTGGGTACATTCTCCTACTAAGATACAACCCCAGCCCTATTTTTTTTTTTTTTAATTTTGAAACAGGGTTTCACTAAGTTGCTGAGGTTTCTGTTAAATTGCTGAGGCTGGCCTCCTGTCTCAGCTTCCCAAGTATTGGGATTACAGGCATGTTGCCATACCTGGCTTCAATTCTATTAATGATATGGATACATTTTCCAAGAAACACTGGCAAACTGAATCTGGCAGTGTAGCAAAAGGGTCAAGCAACATCATCAAGTGGAATTAATCTTAGAAAATGTAAAATTAGTTCAGCATGCAAAATTAATCTATATATTGTATCAAATGTAAAATTATCTCTAATTGCAGTTGATATTGTGTACAGAAAAACCTAAGTAATTGACAATAATTTATATTAGTGCTAATAAACCAGATCAGCAAGTCTGTAGGATTCAAGGTCCATATACAAAGATAAACTGTAATTGTTTTATATTGACTGGTAATGAGCAACCTAAAATAAAAATAAGAAAACAAATTCATTTAAAATCGTTTAAAATGATGATGTGGTTTTTGTTCTTGGTTCTATTTATGTGGTGAATAACATGTATTGATTTGCGTATGTTGAACCAGCCTTGTTTTTCTGGGATAAAACCGACTTGGTCATGGTGTATTATTCTCTTGATATATATCGTTTTGAATGCATAAAGCTAGTATTTTGTTTAGAATTTTTGCATCTGTGTTCTTTAAGGATATTGGTCTGTAGTTTTCCTTTCTTGAGATATCTTTATTTGGTTTGGGGATTAATGTGATACTGGCCTCATAGAAGGAATTTGGGAGAGTTCCATCTCTTTCAATTTCCCAGAACAAGTTATTAAGTATTGGTATTAGTTGTTTACTGACTGAAGGTTTTGTAGAATTCAGCTGGAAACCCATCTGGGCCTGGGCTTTTCTTTGGTGGAAGAATTTTTATTGCCGTTTCTATTTCTTTGGTTGTTATTGGTTGGTTTAGGCTTGCTATATCCTCCTGGGTATCTTTCCAAAGGGGTTGAATTCAGAGAAATACAGCAACATATGCATACCTATGTTCATAGCAGCACAATTCGTAATAGCCAAAATATGGAACCAACCCAGATCTCCATCAACAGATGAATGGATAGCAAAACTCTGGGAAATGCTCACAATGGAATTCTATTCAGCCATAAAGAAGAACAAAATTATATCATTTGCAAGAAGATGGAAAGCCCTGGAGAACATTATGTTAAGTGAGATCAGCCAAGCACAGAAGGAGAAGGTACATATGTTTCCTCTAATATGCCCAAACTAGGAAACACAGAGGATACCAGTGGGACTCCAGATAATGGAGGGGAAATATCAGCAAAGCTTGAATGGAAAGATAGGAGAGGAGGAAGGCTGATCTTGATTAATGAGAGTCTACATCTGAACATGCGTAAAATTATGAACATGACATGGTTAACCTGGTCAACCATTGGTGGGAGGGGGGAAGGGAAAACGGGGGCGGGGGGGAGAGGGCACCAAATATAGTTTAAATGTATACTGTTTACGTTCAATAAAAAAAATTGTTAAAAAAATAAAAAATAAAAAAGTTTAAAAAGCAACAAAATATATAGGAATAAATGGCTGGACTTTATTGATTAGGTAGCAATACTTCTCTGATTGGTATATTTATATAGTGAAAATATGGATTCCTTATCAAGATCCCTGTTGGATTTCTACAGAAACTGACAGGAAAATTCTAAAATTCACTTGAAAAATCATAGTATCAAGAAGAGGCAACATTACCTTGATTAAAAAAAAACATAAAGTTAAATACACATCCTAATTTCAAAACATACTACAAATCTACACTAACCAAGAGAGTATGCTATTGTCACAAGGATAGACATAGATTAAGATTGCAGATAGGTTATGTGGATATATGAATGTATCACTATTAAGCTTACTCTCATGCACAACAATGTACCAATACATTTTTAATTTCGTTCATAAATTAACAATTATATTTGAAGTTTTGTTAAACTTATTTTAACTAATATATAAAATTATAAAAATTATACATGTTTTGAGGGTACCATGTGATATTTTTATACAGTATATACTGCTTAATTCAAGTTAAACAGAAGTATTTCCTCAAGCCTTCATTAACCTTCATTATTCTTTTTCTTTTCTTTTTTTCTTTTTTGTTGAGGGGGTGTATGTATGTGGTTCTGAGGATTGAATCTAGCGTATTTTACCCCTAAGCTACACATACCCCAGCACTCTTTTTAAATTTTGAAACAGGGTCACACTAATTTGCTGATGGCCTTGCTAAGCTGCTGAGGCTGGCCTTGATACCCCTGCTTAGCTTCCCAAGTACTGGGACTGAAGGGATGTGCCACCATGCCCAACTTATTATTTCCTTATAGTAAAAACATTCAGAATCCTTTCTTCTAACATCTTGGAATATATAACATATTTTTTCATTTATAGCCAATCACTATTCAATAGTATGCCATAAGTTCTTGCTCATATTCACCCATAATTTAAAATCTACTGATCAAACTTTATCTATTTCTCTCTCTCCTCCACTCTCACTAGTCTCTGGTAAACACCATTCTCTCAGCTTCTATGAGATTAACTTTTTTGAATTCTACATGTAGTTAGATCATGTAATATTTGTCTTTCTGTGCCTGTCCTATTTTACTTCATTTAATGATCTTCAGTTCTCTCCATGCTGCTATAAAACGCAGGATTTTATTCTTTATTTATGGATGGTGAGTGTTCCATTGTGTACAAGTACTACATTTTCTCTACTTATCGGCTGATGGATACTTCAGTGATTTCTATTTCTGTGAACAATGTTGCCATGAACATGAAGTGTAGATGTCTTTTCAACATACTGATTTTATTTTCTTTAAATATACCCAATGGTGGGATTGCTGGGTCATGCAATGGTTCTGATTTTATTTCATTTTATTTTTACAATAGTGGGGATTGAACCCAAGGACATTATACCTCTGAGCTACACCCCCAGCCCTATTCTTTATTCTTTATTTTGAATTGGGGGTCTCACTAAGTAGCTGAGACTATCCATTAACCTGTGATACTTTTGTCCAAGTACAGGGATTACAAGTGTGCACCACCAGACCTGGCTTCTAATTTTAATTATTTAAGAAACCTGATGAACTAATTTACACCATAATCTCACCAGCCCTTGCTAGCCTTAATCCAGTATGGTGATACCTTATTGTGGTTTTAATTTGCATTTTCTTATGTTTAGTGGTTTTGAAATTTTTCTTGTTCTCATATTGCTATTGGTTATTTGTATATCTTATTTTGAAAAAATGGATCTTTTAAAAGATGGGAAACTTTTAGAAGAGAACCTGGGTCATAAAACATCACAACATTGAAATTGGCAGTGATTTCTTGGATATGATTCCAAAGGCACAGGCAACAAAAGAATAAACAAACAAACTTCATAAAAATTAAAAAAATTGTACATCCAAAAAGACAATGTAAACAGAATTAAAAGTTACTGATAGAATGGGATAAAATATTTCCAAATGCTATATCTGAAGGTATATTAATATTCCAAATAGAAATCCTAAAACTTAGCAACAATAAAAGCAAACAATACAATTTAGAAATAGGTAAAAGACTAAATAGATAATGAATTTCCAAAGATTTATATATGAGCAATAAACATATGAATATCACTCATCATTATCATAATATAACTAATCATTAAGGAAATATAAATAAAAACTATAGTAAAATACTACTTCACATTTGTTAGGATGGCTACTTAACATGAATTACCTTGCTCCAGACATTTACCTTGAGTTTATTTGTCTCTTTACTTGTAAAGTATGTTTCTTGTAATCAGCAGATGGATGGATTCTGGTGTTTAATCTATTTTACCACTTTATGTCTTTTTATTGGGGAATTGAGGCCATTTACATTCAGTGTGATTATTGAGAAATAACTTTTAATTCATAACATGTTAAGATTTTATTTCTGTTTGAAATACTGTTTATTCTTCTTTGGTTGGTTGTCTGCTGGATGGAAAATCTTGTTTCTCTGCTTCTGGTGTGTATTACCTATTTCTTCTTTGTAGTTAATCTCTTTGAGAATTTTCTCTAGTGCTGGTTTTGAAGACATAAATTCCTTCAGTTTCTGTTTGTCATGGAAGCTTCTTATTTCTCCATCTAATTTAATATATAGTTTTTCTGGGTAGGAAATATTTGGCTGGAAGTTGTTTTCTTTCAGAGTTTGGAATATGTTATTCCAAGCCCTTCTGACTTTCATGACTTGGTTTGTGAAGTCTGGAGTGATTCTAATTGGTTTGCCTCTGAATGTCACTGGGTCTTTTGTTTTTCTTGCCTTTAAGATTCTCTCCTTGGC
Source organism: Muscardinus avellanarius (assembly GCF_963383645.1). Lineage (NCBI taxonomy): Eukaryota > Metazoa > Chordata > Mammalia > Rodentia > Gliridae > Muscardinus > Muscardinus avellanarius. Next base: position 42,047,039 of record NC_137786.1, read on the forward strand.
TTCTACATTGGTCATTTTGACAATTATGTGGTGTGGGGAACCTTTTCTCTGATCCTGTCTAAAGGGAGTTCTATAAGTTTTCTGGACCTGTGTATCAACCTCTTGCTCTATGTTTGGAAAATTTTCTGCTATTACTTCTTTGAAGAGATTATCGATCCCTTTGGTTTCACCTTCTTTTTCTTTCTCTATTCCAACTATTCTTAGGTTAGCTCAAAGTTTATAGTCTTAAGATTTACATTTAGGTCTTTTATTTATTTTGCATTAATATTTGTATATGGTGTTAGGTAAGGGTCCAATTTTACTCTTTTTCATGTAATTATTATTTTTCAACAATATGTAGAGAAAAGATTAGTTTCTTCACCCAATATTCCTGGAAACCTTATAAAAAATAACTTGACTATATATGGAAGAATTTATTTCTAGGCTTTTTATTTTACTCCACTGGTTTATATGTCTGCCTTTATAGCAGTACTACACTGTTTTAATTATTGTAGCTTTATAAGTTTTGATATCAGAAAAAAAAAGAAACTGAACACTTCAAAGAAGGATACGTCCATATTCTAAGGTATCACTACCAATATCACTAATGTGTACGAGGAGGCACAAGGAGGGACATATGGCAAGATACGTGTGCATGTACATTTATACTACTTTGAATATCACTATGAGCTGTAATTATAATGAACCAATAAAATACAAAAAAAGAATGGATTACAAAACTGTGGGACATGTACACAAAGGAATTTTATTCAGCCATTAAAAAACCTGTTACATCATTTTCAGGGAAATGGATGGAACTGGAGGACATATTGCTAAGCGAGATTAGTCAGTCACAAAAAATGAGAAATCAGATGCTTTCCCTAATATGTGAAAGCTAAGGAGAAATGGATTATAGGAGAAAATCTAGATGAAAAAGGAAATCCTATAGAGGAGCAAACACGACAACCTAAATGAGGGGATGGGAGGGGGAAAGAAGAAAATTCTCTAAAGCACACAATGTACTTAAACATATCAAATTCAACCACTAAGCCAAGCAAGGGAAGGAGGGATGGGGAGGGAATGGGGTGGGAATTGGGTAGGGGCTAAATGGGTGATGTGTACATGTATGTACACACAAGTTTTTTACCCCAATATAATGTATGAATATAATGTACCAATAAAAAAAATTATAAAAGGAAAAAACACAAAAAACAAGGGAAACAAGAAAATTTAATATAGAGATAATATTCTGTTCAATAAAGTTTGCTGGAAGGTTGGGCATGGTGTCAAATACCTGTAATTTCAATACTTGGGATCGTAGGTTCAAGGTCAGCCTTAGAATCTTAGTGAGACCCTGTTTTTCAAAACTGACCTCAAAAATTCCACAAGCTTCCTATTACTCATGGTTTGTATTTTGTCACTTTCTGTTATCAAAATGGGAATGATGATGCTAGTGTAGGTGTGTGAGAAAAAAAACAATATTTTTTGTTACAATGCTTTTATAAATTATTCATAAATTATTTTGCCATGCGTGTTATATAAATGTTGATGGTCAAAGTAACAAATTAATTTCATTAATCTCTATTAATATATACTGTATCCTTATGGCAAATTCTAAATTAAAAGTTTATTATTTAAAGTAGTTTACATAGTTGGGAATGGTGGTACATGTCTATAATCCCAGTACTTGGGGGGCTGTGACAAGAGGATCACAGATTCAAGACCAACCTCAAGCAAATTAGTGAGACCTTTTTAAAAAAATCAGAAAGGCTGGGTGTATTGCTTATAATGCTCCTGGATTCAATTCCGGTACACCACCACCACTACTACTACTACTACTACTACTACTACTACTACTACTATTACTACTACTAATAACAACAAGGGCATTTGTATGCATGTCACATTGCTAGTTAAAAATGGATTAAATCTAAATTTCATTGTAAAACTACAGTATGCCAACTTTTCCGTATTTCAACCTATCAGGACTTCAACTTTTTCACCAGAAGCAAAACTTGAAATTCAATAAAGTTCTCATTCAGCAGACCCCTATAGAATTTTTCACCAGAAGCTGAAAAGTTAGTTTTGTGAGCAAACTTCCTCAATTCACAAATAAATATAAACTATTGTCTTATTCCCACTGTTTTACAACACATTAAGGTTTTTTTTTTTTCTGTTCTCAGCTCCATCTGATATTTTTTTATGTTCTGGCACAATAATCTTTAAAACCCTAAATACTTATTTATAGAAATACCATCATTCTTACTGAATTTTAATAAATCTCTAAAAAAAAAGATTTCCCATGACTGAAGTTTTCAAATTGCAAATGAGTGCAAAAGTTACTTAAACACAACATACAGTAACGTAGACATGACCTGTCAGTAGAGAGAGCAAAGACAAAAGTGCATGATATGGTAAGATGTTGCCAAAACTTTACTCTGTCTGCCAAAAAAAATTTCTTTTTACTTCTGTATTAAGTAACTGCAGAATGTGGCTTGTTTGGTATTCAATTCCTTACCACTTTTTAAGTTTTTATACATATTTCAACTGCCCTCAGAAGAAGAGCTTCCATTAGAAAACCTGACCAGTAAACTCAAATATGTTGCTTGCATGAATTCAGTCAGGCATCGGTAGCAACCAAGTTTAGCTCCTCTGGGGACCATTTATCAACCTTTGCAAAGAAAAAAAAAAACTGAATAGTTATTTTTTTATTTCTCTTTGGTGGCACTGTATTTATTCTGTATTACCTAGATGATTTTTTCTGACATAAATTTCTCTATGAAGTTTCCATAGTTATTTTCATAGTATTTATTTTTTACATTGTGATGTTTTATTATATTTTCTTTTTATTTTAGTAAATCCCAGAGAACCGATGTATGATATGTTCCACTTCTCTTATTGATGTTAGGTAGGGTACAAAGAATTCCAAAATTCTGATGAAGAAATAAAAAACACATTGTTTCCTAAACACTAAAAATAACTAGTAAATTGGTAGAGATTTTTTTCTAGTTTTCAGAACTCTGTCTCTATTATACCTCACTAAACAACACATACCATGATGTCTTTTCTCAATGGAATTTGCAGAGTACATCAGCATTTTCCTGAATGTAAAATAAAACTTTTTTTCAGCAATAATCCAATGTTATCTTTAGAATATCACAGAACTTTTGAGGTCTAATTTTAATTTTACCTTGAATAATTTTAGTCTATTATTACACACATCATAGTCTGATTGAGATTAGACAGTAATGAAATATACTATATGATATTAGTATTCTATATATGAATAGATTTTATTACCATTTCTTTCAATATTGTGGGCTGCAACATATCTGCAACAAGTCAAAATTTTAATTCATCTATAGTTTGGGCATAATGGTGTATCCCTGTAATCCCAGAACTTGGGAGGCTGAGACAGGAGAATCACAGGTACAAGGCCTGTCTCAGCAATTTAGTGAGATTCTTGGTAACATAGCAAAACATTGTTTCAAAGCAAAAAAATAATAAAAGTTCTGGGGGTGTAGCTTAGAAGCAGAAAGCCTCTAGGTTAAAACGTCACACACACACACACACACACACACACACACACACACACACACAAACTTCTACAGATATATGACTATAAGCAGTGGGCATCCTAGTAGTCAACGGCCTCTGTTTCTAGCTCCATTTCCATTGTTTTTTCTTTCCTTCACTTTCTTTATACAGTTTCCGCATTCTGTACGAAGACTTCTCTCCCCTGAACTAAGAGATAAATTGTTCAGTGCATGGACAAGTATTCTAATCTTAGAAGCAGCACATCGTATCTTTGGGGATTCTACCCAAATTTTCCTTTGTGCCCCCCCACCATGGATTTAACATTTACATTCTGTTGAACACGAGAGGACATAGATATGCACCACTGCAATTAAACTGCAGGGGACCTAGACTCAGTGGCCTTCTAAACAGTGAGAGTTAGGACCCTAGACTTGGATTCTGTGTTGGTGGAACAATGATCACATGAAGTCACTGCAGCTCTCTTAAGCATCATTTTTCATATCTTTACATCCTCTCTAGATTGTTAGACTCTTGAGGGCAAAAGTGCTTTTATTTTTTCATTTATTAAAATGTTGCTATCACAGTATTCTCAATAGCCAACAGAAGATTGACATCAAATATATGATCATTATATATTGTGTGAATAACTGATACTTCTCAAGAAATAACTGCACTGGATGAAAACCAAAATCTACCAATTTAAAACTTTTCTGACGTTTGATAAGGGTGTTTTACAATTAAAAGGAGAAATTTTTATTTAGTTATTTAGGTTTTTTATTTCTTTAATACCAGCGATTGAACCTAGAAGTATTCTACCTCTGATCTATAACTCCAGCCCATTTTTATTTTATTTTTTATATTTAAAAACATTCCTACTAAGTTGCTGAGGATTTTGCTAAGAAGGATATATTTTACTGCATATATCTTTCAATATTATGCAACTAAAATAGAAAGTAATTACAAAATGCATCATTATTACTTGACTTACATATCCTTATATAATAATTAATCCCACCCTCCCTCTCACAGTGAATTTTGTTAGTTTGTTATCCTAAATCATTTGTATTTGCAATTTCCTTCCTTAGCTGTGTTTTGAAAAGGCTCTCTGCTTTTTGCAGATATAACTCCAGGCAGTGTATCATTTTAGCTAAGATTTAATGAATTTCCCCCCTATTTTTTTCTATTTTCTTCAGAAGCTGTCAAAGTCAACCACCTTAAATTTGTTTTATCAAATAAGCTTCAAGTCGATGGCTTAGTTGTAGCAAAATCAAGAAAACAAATGCAAATGAAAATTGATTTCTTTACTTCCCCTACCCTGCTCTGAAAAGCAGAAGTCAAATTTCCAAGGTGCCTGCTGAATGTGAATTTTTTCCCACACTGCTCTACGTCATTCCTCTAGAAACTTTAAGATTCTTTAAAAGTATCTACAAAATTAGGTGAAGGGTAAAATTATGAATTTCCCACTTGGAAGAAAGTGGCTTAAATTCTATCCAATTATTTGCCATGACAACCAGCTAAACACAAAAGGGCTAGAATGGATGTAGAGTACTGCCTCTATAATCATCACTGTATGTCCTTCAAATCATGGATATGCAGCACCACCATCCCCGGCTACTTCAGGGCCATAAGCCTACACGGTAATTACACGCTTTGGAACACTCCACTTAAGTGCATCAATAATATAGTGAGCGAACATGTTCTTTAATTCTGCACCTGTAAATGCAGGAAAAAATAAAGAAAATATCTCTATCAAAAAAATGAAAAAGAAGAAAAAATAAATTAGATGGCTGGATTATTTTTAAGCTGCTTTGTGAGGTATTCCTTTAAAACTCAGATGCTTAATAATTCAAGGTTTTTCACTAATCATATCACAAAATATCTGTGCTTATGGGGCTGCAAAGGTTAGGACATAGAAAAATAAAAAAGTTGAAAACCAGGAAGAAATGAAGCTTGATATATTATCTTTCATGTACCCATTTAAACTGTGTACCAGGGTTGCTTTTCTTCCAATTTCCTTATCTTCACAAAACTGCTACTAATGGAGTTTAGAAGATAACACTAAGGATACAGAGTTTCCAATACAAAGAGAAAATTAACAGGTCATAGCATTACAAAGCTGGATGGCTCAGCATGATATTAGTAATATACTTTAGAATAAGGTGTATGTAGATGCCTGTGTGTGTGTGTGTGTGTGTGTGTTTGTGTGTATTTCAAAATTGTATTTTTCTCAAAAGTGGAAAGTTAACCTGGTGAATTCAATAGAGAAGAAAAGAGAGAATTATTGATGTAAATCTGGAAGATCTACCCACCCACATAGTCCAACAAAATAAAATGGCTAATTTCTTAAGACCATAATTTTTTCTAAATGTAAGATATTTTTGAATGACTAATTTTCTATGTTCTTGTGGACTTTGTGAGTGCTAACGAAAACTATCCACAAAACATTTATAATGAAGTTAACATTCTTAAAAGAATCCAAGATTTATAGTAGATTCGTCCTGTTTTTTCACTTAAGAGAACAAGGAAGAGAAAGGAAGAGAAAATATTGAGAAACTGGTATGTACTGATGGGTTTATGCAAACTAGCCAATACATTTTTATTTATTTTTTTTTTTTGGTGGTACTTGGGATGGAACCCTTCTCCGGGCTACAGTTCCAGACCTATTTTACATTTTTATTTGGAAACAGAGTCTCTTAAGCCAGCAAGGCTGGCTTTGAACCTGCGCAATCCTCCTGTCTCCACCTCCCAAGCGCAGGGATTACAAGCGTGTGCCACCATGCCTGGCATATCAATACTTTTTAATGAAGATACTCAAAGTAAATATGCTTCTTTATATATTGACTTCAAAATACATTTGCTATTTAAATTAGAAAACCTTGCAATAATTTCAGAATATCTCCTAAAAATCATGAAAATCAGATAATGGCCCAAACATTTGTAAAGGTAATAGAAAGAATATACTGAATAGCTAAATAAAATATGTTGGTTTTTGAAACATTTGTATTTCCAGAGCAAATATATACTTTTATTTTTTCATTTTAGAATTTTATGTCGATGAATGTGCATGTTTTATTAAATTTATATTCAGCCTATGACCATGACATTGTGTTCTGTTAATTCTTAGAGATTTGCTTCTTAGTAGAGATCATATTTCAAATGCTGTGTTTTAGACCAAGAACAGCAATTCTTACCATTATTTGAGAAATATGCATCCTTTTTCTAATAATAACTAAATATTTAAGAAAAATTCAACTTGATTTTTTATTTGGAAGTGATTACTAAAATAAAATTGTTTACATTTTAAAGACACAAATAGAAACTTTCCAAAAAGTTTCAAACAACACTTGACAGAATTATATACTTAATAATAACTGTTTCTTTATATCCTTATATTTCTGAAGAGTTTTACTGGCCAGGCAGTGAACTTTGATATCTTTACATACCTCTTTTTATAGAGACATACTACTGTTGTAACAATATTTTATTATGTAAGGAAAGTACTGTTTTAACGTTTTTGACCCCAAATGCAAATTTTATTAATTTGTAATGAACCACCAGTAAACTAAATCTGAGACAAAACATCAGTAAATTTTTTAAAGCAATGTAGAGCCGGATGTGTTGGCGCACACTTGTAATCCCTACACTTGGGAGGCGGAGACAGGAGGATCGCGCTGGTTCGAAGCCAGCCACTCTGGCTTAAGAGACCCTGTTTCCAAATAAAAATATAAAAATAGCTCTGGGAGTGTAGCCCGGAGGTAGAAGGGCTTCCAGGAACCCCAGGAACACCGAAAAAGAAAAAAAAAGAGAAAGCAATGTACATAATCTAAAAGTCCAATCTTAGTATTCACAGTTTCTTTTCTCTTTTTGACATGCATACAAGATCAGACCAATCATTTATGATCATGTAATCAATTAACACTATGAATTTTGGCTAAGAATTGGTTTATTAAATGTAGTCTGGGTAGAATATTACAATTAAATTTCAATTCCCCAAGAAGGTTTTATGATAGAAGTAATGGTAGAATCTTTTAGGATTACACTAACAACTTTCCTGGAAGACCTTAATGGTATCGCAAGATACAAAAGTAATAGCTCCAAAAGTTGGTGTCCAAATGACATCACATCTGTTTTTATTTTAAATTTTTAAAATTTTTGTTTATTTTTGTTTCACCTCCCTGATAAAATGGTAACTGATAAGATAGAAGAAAGGCGACTTTAAAAATTTGGATCTCATAATGGGTCTACATCTGTGTCCTCTATGGAAATCTTAGCAAGAATGTCACCTCTGAAGAGACCACTGAGTATGGGATACTAATCAGACATATAGAAACTATCTCTTGGTGTCATCTAGTGGCTGTATTTTATCACTGCATAAAAGAAAAGACTTTATTGGTTTTCTGGGTAAAAAAAAATTGCTTTATTACATTTGTTTCTGTGTGACTGGAGTAAAAGAAGCTGCCATTTTTAACAGACAAGAGAAGGTTAGTGGCAATCAAGGCTTTCTGGGCTCTCCGCCCTGGCCCTTTGCGGTGCCTTCTTATAAGGTCAAGACACATCGATGGAAAGCTCAGTTATCGGACACTGGTGTGAAGGTGCTGTCTGCTGCCCCATTTAGGCTGCATGACTGAGTGACTGAGTGTTGTTAAGGGACACGCACAGCCAATGCACAGGGTGTTTTCTGCTCGCTGGCTGAGTAGCACTTGGGGGATTCTGACAGACTGAGCTGACATGCTAACAATCTGATTGCAGATGGCAGTGGAAGGAGCCTCGGCGTGAGAGAGGAGTCCCCTGACCCTCCTGTCATCCACTCTCTCAATCTCTATCCTTGGATGGGAACACTGTGCGGTGATCGCAGGGAAAGGTGACACAGTGAAAATAACTTATCCACAAATGTGCTGAAATGTCATCTCTAATGTCACAGTTCCTTTAAGACGGACTATAATTTCTAATATAACTTTTCAGTTTGGAAAGGAAAGGGCACCGATGCTGGGTTGACAGAAATAAATTATCCACATAATTAAGGCTAACGACTCGACTTTCTCCTACTCCCTGGCCCACACACAGACAATAATAGGGCTCAATTATTTATAATTCAGGATTTTTTTTCTTAAAAATGGATTTTCTGTAAAACTAGTGTTTGAGAGGCTTAAATTTATTATCATTAGGAATCAAATTATTAACAAATTATAATCAGAAAATGTACAAATTTTCAGTTATCAATGTTTCTGTTATCTTATTCAAAGTAACAAAGAGAAGGCAGGACTTAAAATGGAAAAAGAGTATAAAATAAACTTCATCTTCCATCACTATCTAATATTTTAGGCAAGTTTATTTTTTATTTTTTAATTAGCCTCATGGATTTATCAATATTAAGTAATATTATCCTCTACATATTTATACAAACTTACTTTATACTACTATGTGAACATTTCTTTTGTTATTGGATTTGAACAAATATTACTAATAGTGATTTTTTCTTGTCTATAAGTTCCTTAATTTCTTGATATCTCACAAAAACAAACCAATAAAAATTAACTGGAAATATGAACAGAAATAAATTTTTCTAAAATTTATCTTTATTTTATATGGGGATTTGTTACTAATATTCTTGCAAATATGTATATTAGGTATGCATATATGTAACATCTCTCTCCCCCCTTTCTTTATCTTTATACATGCATGTGTTTAAACTATATAAATGTATATATGCATTTATATAGAGATGTCTTCAAGCTACATGTATATGTGATATATACACATGTTTATAGCTACATATATGACTAGATACATACACACAACCACACATAAACACATCATCTCCATCAGAAATGCTTTCAATTCACACACAATAATCCAAAATGCATTGGATTAATTAGTGTTTGCTACACCTCATAAAAATACTAACTTTCTTCTAAAATCAATCACAAATCTAGAGCACTTAATTTTATATCTTGTTTGAGAAAGAAGCAAGATTGGTTTAATGTGGCTCTAATGCTGACCAATATATTGTACATTATTTTTTTTGTCTCACAGAGCAAGTGATTTGAGAATAGTAAAAAGTTATGTGGGAATATATGTGTTTTTAACGTTATAAATCTCTAGCTTGATTTGATTTTATATGCAGGAAGTATTCTAGTCTGAGTCATAACACCTGACATAATTTTCAGTCCATCAATATATTTTCAAAACCTATTTTCTAATAATGCAGCTAAAATCTGAAAACAAAGGAAATATTTTTTGACAAATCAAAAAGGTGATTATATGAAGAAAATTGGGCTCTGTCATAATTCTCTTTCCGTGATTTTATTTTAACCTTCTCAGTGAGTAAAAATAGATGCTATTTATAAGGAACTAGACACATTGCCACCAACTCTAACAAAAAGAAAATAATGGGGTGAGAATTGGGTAAGGGCTAATTGGGTGACGTGTGCATTTATGTTTCCACCATCTTGTACTCCTTTAAGATGTATGATTACAATGCAGCAATACAAAATTTTTTTAAAAAGAAAGAAAATAAAGCCTCTTCATTATTAAGTAGCACTACATCTGAACAACTTTAAGTAGTATCTGAAGTTGTTAGAGAAGCATCCAGGGAGTCAATTTAATATAACTAAATATTCTTAAAGAGTATTGTTTTGATATAAATTGGCTATTCAAAGTGACCCAGTCAAATAGATTTTGTTCAGTTATATAGTGAGAACATTTTTAAAGTCTATTGGAATTCCATTTTTCTATAGTATTTATGTAAACTGAGCAAAGTGGTGGGTTAAAAACATCTTTCCTCCTTTCTTTCCTCCATCCATGCTACTTATCTGTTTTCAACTATATATTTGTCCAAATGCAGAAAAGTAATATTACTCATCAGAGCAAACTTATGATCCATATTCCTTAGTAAGTTTCAGTTAGTGAGGGCAGCTACTCTACCTTACTGTAGTATTTAACTAACTTCTTTGCATTTTTACTTAATCTTCTCAAGAATATCTGTGTATTGGAAAAATACCTTAATTTTACTTATTACAAAACAAAATATACTTAACAAGCATTCAAGAAGTACATTTAAATATGGAACTGTTATTTGAACAGACTGATCTTCATATATAATTTAATTTGTATAGAATATATATTTCCCTCTTCCAAAATTAACAGAATAACCGCAAGTTTATTGTAATCTAGCTCCTAAAGATAGCTGCGGTACTTTAAGAGATACTCCAGGTCTATGCTTTTTGTTTCTCTAGGTTGTCAAATGCCTTCTTTTTTTTAACTATGTTTGTAGCTATCATGGACATATAACTCAATGATGGCCAAAGATAAAACCCAATCATATGGTCTCTGAATTTTTAAAGGGGAATAGATATTTCCTTTTGTACCCTCCCTTTTTCTATGAGCAGATGCCATGGCTGAATTTTAAGCCACCTTTTTTTTTTTTTTTTTTTTAATCATGAAGTGACATATCAAGAATGGCAGGGTCCCAATGACTCAAGAACAATATATTTTTCTTAGGTCACTTATCTCTGGTCAACTCTTACATGAAAAAGAACTAAAATTTTATTTTGTTGAATTAGTTTTCTATGGCTGCAAAACAATTTACCACAAGAATAAAAATAGAGGTTGTTGGCACAATTCATGTAGTTTTTGGCACAATTCATGGTTGTCGGCATACTTTATGCTGATTGTAGCACTGTGGTCCACAATTTCTGGTGAGTCATCAGTCAGGAATGACTCTCACATCTTGGACCCTGCCTTTTCCACATGGTTCCTTCCATATGCCCTCTCACAACAGGGCAACTTCTTCCTCAAATCCAGGAGGAAATTCTTTTGTGCGGTGCCTCCAAAATCATTTCTTTTAAATTTTTTTTTTTTTTTTTTTTTTTTTGCTTGTGAACATTCAACTTTATTTATTTATTTTTTTTTAATTTTATTTTATTGGTGCACTGTATTCATACATCATAGTGGGATACAGACTTTTGTAGACATACATGCACACATCGCCCAGTCAGCCCCCACCCGATCCCCATCCCATTCTCTCCCCATCCCTCCCTCCCATGCTTGGCTTAGTGGTTGACATCTAGTATTATAGCAATTTATCCAAAATTAAAAATGATAATCTCACATAACAGTTTCATTTGTCTGATACCAAGCTTTTGATGACTTAAAGATAACATTTCAATATTTCTTTTTGCTTTCTTTCTTACCAGAGAATATTTTTTTCTTTTTTTTAGGTGAAACTATCATATATTTATTTTTCAGAAAAAAATCTATCCTGATATGGAATATGGACTCTAGATACCCAAAACAATCTCGAAGCAAAAACAAAGCTAGAAGATGTATATTTTCTGATTTCAAACCATATAAAGCTACAATAATTGAAACAGTGTAGTACTGTTCTAAAGGCAGATATATAGACCATTGGAGTTAAATACAAGCCTAGAGCTAACTTCTTCCCTATATTGTCAAGTTATTTTTGACAAGGTTTCCATGAAGATTTGGTGGTGGAAATAATAATCTTTTAACTAAATATTGTTGAAAAATAATAATTACATGGAAAAGAATAAAATTGGACCCTTACCTAATCCCACATACAAGTATTAACTCAAACTAGATAAAAGACCTAAATATAAATCTTAAGACTATAAACTTTTAGGAGAAAATCTGGGTCATAAAACCTCACAACATTGAAATTGGCAGTGATTTCTTGGATATGATTTCAATGGCACAGGCAACAGAAGAATATACAAACTCCCTAAAAAATAAAAGAAAATATTGTATATCCAAAGACAATGTAAACAGAGTTAAAAGTTACTAATAGAATTGGATAAAATATTTCCAAATGCTATATCTGAAGGTATATTAATATTCCAACTAGAAATCCTAAAAATTAACAACAATAAAGGCAAACAATACAATTTAGAGATAGGTAAAAGACTAACATAAATAATGAATCTCCACAGATAACCAATCTTAGTTGTCTGTTGGATGGAAACTCTTGTTTCTCTGGTTCTGGTGAGTGTTACCTATTTCTTCTTTGTAGTTAATCTCTTTGAGTATTTTCTCTAGCGCTGGTTTTGAAGACATAAATTCCTTCAGTTTCTGTTTGTCATGGAAGCTTCTTATTTCTCCATCTAATTTGATAGAAAGTTTTGCTGGATAGGAAATTTTTGGCTGGAAGTTGTTTTCTTTCAGAGTTTGGAATATGTTACTCCAAGCCCTTCTGGCTCTCATGACTTGGTTTGGGAAGTCTGGAGTGATTCTAATTGGTTTGCCTCTGAATGTCACTTGGCCCTTTGTTTTTGTTGCCTTTAAGATTCTCTGCTTGGCTTCCACATTGGTCATTTTGACAATTATATGGCGTGGGGATCCTCTTCTCGGATCCTGTCTAAAGGGAGTTCTATAAGTTTCCTGGATCTGTGTATCAACCTCTTGCTCTATATTTGGAAAATTTTCTGCTATTACTTCCTTGAAGAGATTATTGATCCCTTTGGTATCACTTTCTTTTCCCTCCTCTATTCCAATTATTCTTAGGTTAGCTCTCTTAAGATGGGCCCATATTTCTTCAATGTCAGATTCCTGCTGTTGGATATCTTTTTCTAGATTAGAAACTATGCATTCATTTTTGGATTGCTCATCTTCTAAGAGCGAGATTCTGTTCTCCATGTGGTCTAATCGGTTGTTTGTGCTTTGAATTGAGGCCTTTACTTCATTAATTGCATCCTTTATCTCTTTTTGGCTCTCTCTGAGTTCTTTTCGAAGCACCTCTATTATTTCTACAGTTATTTTCCTGATTTTTCCTCTCCTCTTTTAAATTTTTTAGGAAGATCTTGATCCTTTTTAAGAACTTATTTGGTCATGCTCACTGACAAAAACCTGTTTTTAAAAATTCTAATTAGCGGGGCATGGTGGTGCACACTTGTAATCCCCACGCTTGGGAGGCAGAGACAGGAGGATAACACAGGTTTGAAGTCAGCCTCGCTAGCTTCAGAGACCCTGTTTCCAAACAAAAAAAGTATAAAAAATAGGTCTGGGAATGTAGCCCAGAGATAGAAGGGTTTCCAGGAATCCCAGTACCACCAAAATAAAATCTAAGTAATTATTTAAGTGGCACAAAATAACACATAAAATTATACATATTAATGAAATATCATGTGGTAATTTGGTACATGTATACATTGTGTAATATTTAAACCAGGTCAAACATGTATTTCCTTATCGATCATTTCTTTCAAGTTAAAATGTTCAAAATTTTTCTTTTTGAAATATATTGTACATTATTATCTATTGTCACCTTACTGTGCAATAGAACATCAGCATTTATCTATAACTTATACCCATCTATTGCTATTACCCCGTCCCTTCTTCTCCTGCTCTGCCTAGCCCCAGATAACAACCATTCTACTCTCACGTCTATGAGATCAGTGTTTTTGATTCCACATATGAGTGAGGTCATAGAGTAACTGCTTTTCTGCATCTTACTTATTTTTACTTAATAATCTCCAGTTTTATTCATGTTGTGGCAAATGACAGAATTTCATTTTTAATGGCAAAACAGCATTCTATTGTGATATGTATCACACTTTCTTTATCCCTTCATCAGTGGATGGACACTTATTTCTGTTTCTTGTCTATTGTGAATGCATTCAAATAATTTTAATTAATTCAGAGTCAATTGATGTGGTACCTTAATAGGATATGAACAATCTTTCTCCTTTGTTCTCTAGGATAGCTTAATCATGAGATTATAGTTCATTGTATTCCCAGTTTCACAGTCAAGTGAAGGTTATGAAGAGAATGTACATTTCGGGAGAGGGAATCGTGTGTGCCATCTTATACTCCTGCATATCACACTATCACAATTATTCTACAAATGGCCAAAACTTATTCATTCTAAATGATGCATCACAAGATATATTCACCTTTAAGGTTTATACAGAAATATTTGTTTAGATATATTTGCATGCACTTCATTATGATAAAAATATTTTTTCTACCAAATATCTACACATACATTTTTTCATCTCAGAAAATTTAGTTTTAAATTAAATGTACAAATACAATAATAATTTTCAATAAACTAGGTTGTTTGCCACCTGAGTTTACATTTTCTGTCTTTCCAGTTACCCTACTCTACATTGTGTTTAGTTTTTTTAAAGATACTGTATATATTTATAAGTGTACACATTATTTTTTATTTTTTTATTTTTATGGATTATATTGAAAATGGCAAAATTCACAACAGTGCTTGGTGCTTCCCCCACTATTGTTCAGTTTTGCAAATCCTCTTAACTTATTTTTAAAAATTAGAATAAATAACGATACAAAATTAGTAAATGTAAGGATTGAACAATTTTAATTCATATTTATTTACTTAGTTATTTTGTTTGTGTGTGGGTACTGGGAATTGAACCCAGGGGTGTCTGACCTCTGACATACACCCTCAGACTATTTATTTATTTATTTATTTATTTATTTATTTATTTATTTATCTATTTCAGTACTGGAGATGGAACTCAGCTGCATTCTGCTTCTACAAGCCATACCCTCAAGCCCTCTCTTTTATTCTTTATTTTGAATCAAGGTCTCACTAAGTTGCAGAGGGCCTTGCTAAGTAGCTGAGGGTGATTGCGAACCATGATACTCCTGTCTAAGCCTCCCAAGTATTGGGATCACAAGTGTGTGCCACCACATCTGGCTCCTATTTTATTTTTATTATGAAACAAGGCCTCACTAATTTGCTGAGATTGTCTTTGACCATGTGTTCTTCCTGTCTCAGCCTCCCAGGTACTGGTACTATAAGGGTGTTCCACCATACCTGGCTGCTAATATATATTTAGAATAGATGGTAAGCTTACTGAAGATAGCAAGTGAGGTTTTTTTATGTCCTTTTTGTCATTTAAAAATTTTTGTTCTTATCTACTTTATTTAACCCATAAAATTGCTGGGAAAATCATATTTGTCTTCACCTGTCTTTAAGTACCTGCTACCAGTCTAGATATTTTGTTAATTTTTGACACGATTGCTACTTATTAATAATGAGTCTTCTGGAAATCTCTATCCAAGAAAATTACATGGGTGATGGAGTTGATGAAACTTGCTTGTGATTGAAAAGCTTAACTGAATAGAGTTGCTCTCTTTTGAATTCTTTCCAAAGGGTAGGAAATAATATTAACTTATGAGTGGGTTTATTTAACTTCTAAAACTATATTTTAACATATATTAAAAGTATTGTTCAGGTACAGTGGCACACACTTGTAACCCCAGTACCTGAGAGGCTGAGAAAGGAATATTGAGGTTAGAGGCCGGCCTCATCAATTTAACAATACTTATTTCAGAATAACATATAAACTAGGACTGGGGTATAGATTGAAAGTGGAATGCTTTCGGGTTGGTTCATTTCCCAGTACCATACACATACAAAAATAAGTACTTATTATTAGTCAGACATTTTCTATGTTAGCTGTCATGTATGGGATTCACAAATTCAATGCCTACAGGATCAGGCATGAGTTATGAAGAAGTTAAATGAGTCGTGTGTAAGGGAAAAAAAGGTAGAGTGGGGAATGTGATAAATGGTATGTAACTTTTCTATTTCTAGGGGATATTTTCACACAGCACCAACTGATTCAGTTAGGACCAAGCCTACCTAGACCTTCCAAAATACAAAAGGAAAGCTGGTAATTCAGATCTTTTTGTTTCTATGTTAATTATACCTTAGAAATTATAAATAGTGTAGGCTTATAAACATTACTCCTCTGTGCATGCTGCATTGCAAGTACCAATCCCACTCTTGACAGCCCCAGTAGTGGCCAGGCTACCCGGTGAACTGATCCAGACCTCACTGGCTCAAGCAGCGGCCTTGCCTCATGGGAGGTTCTGGTCTCACTGGCCCCGACACCAGCCTAACCCCTCAGCTGGCTCTGATCCCAGCCTCGGAGGCCGCATTAGTGGCCTTGCCTCACGGCAGGCTCAGGTGCCGGCCATTGGCCCTGGCACCGGCCTAACCCCTCGGCAGGCTAGATGCTTCCCCTAATCAACAGGAAGAGGTTGAGCTATAGAAAGGGCCCTATTGTGAAGCAACTAAGGTGATCAATCAGAGGGTATGGAATAGGGGATGATGGAGCCTCTTTAAAACGCAGGAGGTACATAAACAAATGTATCAAAGTTAATCACCAAACAAGCATGGGATAGAGGGAGAGGGAGGGAATGGGATGGGGGCTGGATGAGGGCTAATTGGATGATGTGTGCTTGTATATCATCTCAAGTCTTGTACTCCAGTGTGAATGATATATGACTACAATGCACCAATTAAAAAAAAAAAAAACATTACTCCTAAATAAAGGTGGCCCATGGTTTGGCAGTGTGTGATTTCTTCTCGAGAAAATTCAACTGACTAATAACATTGTGTTGTTGTTATTGGCTATAAATACATATTAAAATTCTGGCATGTAATAAGCACTTTTGAAGTATAAAATGATTTAAGCTGATATTCAACAAAGTAATTTCCTTTTTTTCAATTTTTCTCTTTTTATTGAATATGCAGTTTTAAATTATCTTAAGGATCTTGTCATGAGATTTTCATACATCTATTTTTGTTATAATAGCAAACTCATTCTATTTTATTCTGTAAAAAAATTAAGCTAACTTCTAGATAACAAAGACTAATTTGTTCCATGCAGGAATGGAATATTTTACGATATATGTACATATTATATCGTAAGTGAATTGTAGAAGTTCTACATTTACTTTTCTGTTTACAACTCTGGTCAGTTGATACTTTCTTCGCTACAATCATAGAAATGAGAGTCTCTATGAAGGATTTTTTTTTCATTTCTCATGCTAAAAGGCAAAGCATTATAAACAAAGAATAAATGCATACTCTATATTTTATGTAATTTTTTCTGAATTTATAGCTTTTGGCATGAGTAATTAATCATTTAATTACAAACTCTACATTAACATAATTGACAAGATGGCATACATTTAATATGCATGATTTTTATTACTTAGAAATACTTCAGAAAGTTGATGAGTTTGGCCATAGTGTTATTCTGATGAAGAGAATATACATGAGACTTTAATCTGGTTTCTGACTCATGCTGATTTTTGAGGGAAATCTATTTCATCATTCACCCCCTCCTTTCTAACCGGCTATAGTATACTACACTCCTTGCTTTCCCCTTAATTTCCAAATTGCACACCCAGAGGCTTTAGCACACTTTGGTGAACTCACAGGGGTATCACAGGATATTTTAAAATCTTGAAAGTAACAGAATGATACTTGATACCCCTGTTGAAACTACAAAGACTAGATAGGAGTCCTTGATAGAGCAAACCTTTCTCTATTTGATGGTACTACAATCCCTTTGATGTCAGCATATTCTTACAGAGCTGAATTTTCAGTGATCTCGTAATGAAAACACCACGTATAAATCAGTGTAGAACAGGAGATGAAGGTGGTAGTCTGTTGGAGTCAAATGTTTGAGAACTTGTGCTGTGCCCAATGGTCACATGAATCTTACTAATTGTTAGTCAGAAAAAAATAACAAAATAACATAGTATTTTCTTTAAATTTATGTGCATTATTTTCATATAATTGTTGTTAGAACAGAAATACTCATTTAAATCTTTAATCCTTACCTATTAAGTGAAATGTTAAGTGTTTCTTTTATTATAGGGTTAGCATGAAAAAATAGATTTTGAAAAGAAGAGGTCTGTGAAGTGACAAATTCTGAAAACAATGGAGATGGTATCTTTAATGATTAGGGATCACAACAATTACATTTATTCTTTCATTTCCAAGACCACTCTAATGCCTGACATATCATGATAAATTCAAATATACTTATTGAATATTTTATTCAGTAATCAAGTGACATAACTGCCCCTGATAATTAAGCCAACTATTACTGCAGACATGGGAGCTAAGAGAAATTATGTTCCAAGAAAGATATGTTTCTTAGTATAAAATGAAATTTTGTATAAATTGTAAGTAGAAAATCAATTTTGGCAGATGCCTGCATCTATGATGTGAATGACACTACATTTATATCCTTTCAGAAATAAATGTATGCAATTTTTGAAATAATTTTTGTGACTGTTTCTGCCAATGCTAAAATTGCTCATCAAAGGAGAAATAAAACTCTTTGAAAAGACAAAAAGGCAGGTAAGTTCTTCATATGTATATTCATAAAAAATGTTATTCTGAAATACATGATTCAAATAAAATTCACTTCTTTATCCTTAAACTTTGCTTGAAGTAACAGGTAGAAAAATTACTAATATATGTTAACAAAGCAATTTCTTTCAGTGCATAAATATGCCTACTATCTATCACTGCATGATAGCATATCCCCAAATGCTATGGCTTAAATTAATAAGTAAGTCTTCTATCTCCCATGATTTTGTTTTGTTGATTGGCCTCACTGAGAGGCTTACCTAAGATTTTAGGAAAAAGCTAGCTCACTAGGGTGGATAGATGGCAGATGTCACTTCTTCACTCACGTGTCTGGTACTTGGGCTGTAATGGCTGGAAGAATGAAGAATCAAAGAGAACCTGTCCATCCATATTTTTTGACAACCAGGTGGTCTCATAATAAATTCAACATATTATGTGATAGCCTTACAAGCAAACATTCTGTGATATCAAAGTCCAAATTGCAAGGGGTTGGGGATAGTATTCTCTGCCTCCTCTTTCATTTTCTCCCTTTGTTTCCCTCTACCCCTCATCCTCCTCCCTCTCCTCCTTTTCATCAGTCCCCAAACTTTGTCATCACATAAAACTGAAACTGTGGCCTTCTTCTGTCTCTCTAGTCCTTGATAACCATCACTCTACTTCCTGTCTGTATGATATTGACTACTCTAAAAACTTTAGGTAAGTGGAATCATAAATTATTTGCCTTTTTGTGACTACCTTATTTCCTTTATAATACCCTCAAATTTCATCTATATTGGAGTATGTGTCAGAAACATCTTTTTAAAATATGTATAGTTTTCTACTACATCTGTGATATAGATATGTGTTTTATGTCTGTCTATCTATCTACTGACATATCTACCAAATTTTGTTTATCCATTCATCTGTTCATGGTGCAAACACTTGGGTTGTTCCATGTTTTAATTATTGTGAATAATGTTGCTCTGAATATAGGTGTATGAATGTCTCTTTGAGGCACTGCTTTTAATTTTTGTTATATATTCAGAAGAGGAATTGATGAATCACATATTAATTTTATATTGAACTTTTAGAGGAATCATATTACTTTTTCCACTGTAACTGTACCAATTCACAGTCCTACCCATAGTGTGCAAGGGTTCCTACTTCCTCACATCCTCACCATACATGTTATTTCTATTTTTTAAATAGTACTGAGATAGCTTTTATAGTTTGGATTTGCTTTCCTCAAGTGCTTCTTGGTGCTTATTGGTTATCCATGTGTCTTCTTTGGAGAAATGTCTTTTCAAGTCCTTTGCCCACTTTTGAATAGGGTTGAGTTTGTTGTTATCACTTTTGTTGAATTTTAGCATCTGATATATATTCTAGATATTCATTTCTTAACAGATATATGATTTGTAGATATTTTCTTCCATTGCCTGAGTTGCCTTTTCAATGTTTATAGCATCATTTCATTTGCAATTTTTATTTTAGGAAAGGAAGTCTTTTGTCTAATATATGTTTTTTGGGGGGCAAGATACCAGATGCTTCTGTAAAAAGAAAAGGAGTTGGGTCATCACATCTCTCTACAAGTGTCAGAAATACCTTCACAGAATATAAACATTGACTTCCTAATCTAGAGCAAAGTTTCTCAAAGCCTGTAAGGATCAGGAATGCACATTTTTGTTGGTACCAGTAGTGACTGAGATATAGGTAGTCCCTGGGTGTTGAAAAGTCTGTTTATTGAATTATTGAGAAATGGGATTCTGTCTGAATGGATAAGACAAAGAAGAAAAGCATTTTAGGAAATCACAGGATGAGTGAAGTATTGAAGAGGAACCTAAGTATATATTTGGGCATATGAAGTAGAAAGTACATTTGGGACAAGGTAATCATATTTCCATAGCATCTTTACATTAATTGAGACCCTACATATATATATATATATATATATATATATATATATATATATATATATATATCAGTCCTGAGCATTTTCCTACATATAACCTCACTTAATTTTCACAATGCTTCTATGATCTGGGTACCATAATTATCTCATTTAGGGAATGATGAATGTATGTGAGGGTCAACAAAGACAATTCTCCAAGAGACTAACTACATAACTACTTGAACACATTGTAGAATTATTATCTGTAGGAGTTAGGCATGCTTTCCCACTTGTTATTGTTAAATTCAGGGGGCTGGAGTTAAGTGGAGGATATTTTAACCAAATACCATTGGTAAAAGGCAAGTGAGAAGTATTGCTTGCACTCAGAAGGAGGGATTGCGTGGTGGTGTAAAGGTCAAGAGGCATCTGACTCCTTGTGGAGAACCTTCGAGTTGGTCTTCCATCCTGTTCCTAGGTTGCTTCATCTTGCCTCTACCCGTCCTCTTCTCTTTATTTCCTTTGTCATTCCCATACATCCTTGCTAGGCAAAATCACATGTATGCTGCAAATTAAGTTCCCTTGCTATTTTGAATACTTGGTTGAAAATTTCACTGGAAAGAATTAAGATTCAAAAATCCATTGCTTTTCTTTTGTACTATTTATTTATCTTTTTTTCTATCACTTATCAAAGCATATTACAAAACTCTGTTTAGTTGTCTTCCTGGCCTACCTTGGTGAGTATCTAGCAAGATGGGGACCATATCTTAATTATATGTTTGCAGTTTCAGTACTAAGTACAAATAAGCGTGATATCTAATGATCAAATGGATAATTGGTTTCTTAGAAGAGGAAACTTTCTGAGCAGTTGACAGCACAGAAGGAGCTTAAAACAAAACAAAACAAAACCCACAATCACCTAGCCTGTGTACTCTCCTTGGGCAAAACAATGAATCTTTTTATGTGAGGTATTTTCTGTCTCTACTTTTATTCTGGAACTACAGGGTTTTGTTTCTTATATGACCCAAATAGTTTTCCTTGGCCATCTTGAGCAGTAGTGACAGTTCTCTTACTTTTATAAATAGAATTAGAATGATAGGGAAGAAATCCCTTAATATAACCTACTTACAAAAGAATGCGGGAAATCAGATTCAGCTCCCTGAAACAGCCATTTAATACAATTTCATTAGTAGCTTATTTTGCAAATATTCACAAGGATAAGAGGGCACATCTTTTCATACTAATGTAGGTTCTTTTACAACAACTGTTGTGAGATGTGAATATTTATGTGAGATAATAGGTACAGGAGTCATATTTATTCTATTGAGGATTTCTTTTCAGGTTTTGCAGAAACATTTCCAGAGCATTCGTTATGTTAAATTCTAGTTTTCTACTTCTTGATTATTGTTATAATAGAAACAGAAAAAAGAATCATGTGCAAAAATATGAGACATATTTTTAAAGAATTACATGTCTATTATCAGAAAATGTTAATGCTAAATAATAATTAACCATAAAAATCTATGGTTTTATTCTCTTCCTGCCTTGTTAACATTTTTGAACCCTTGACATACAATTCTCTGTCCTCTAATTATTTATTTATTTTTATTTCTATTTTTGTTGTATTGGGGATTGAACACATAGAAGGTTCTGTCTCTGAGCTATGCCCCCAGCCCTTTTGAAATTTTTTTTTAAATTTTGAAGCAGGGTCTTGCTAAATTATTACAGGCCATCATCAAACCTGTAATCTTATTGTCTCAGCCTCCCAAGTACTGGGATTACAGGCATGTGCTGCCATACCACACTAAAATAAACTTATTTAAATACAAATTGCAAAGCTGGGCGTGGTGGCACATGTTTATATTCCCAGTATTTGGGAGGCTGAGACAGAAGGATGGCAGTTTGTGGACAGCCTCAGCTACTTAGTGAGGCCCTTTGCAACCCAGTGAGACCCTGTTTCAAAATAAAGAATAAAAAAATAGGTCAGGGGTGTAGCTCCAAGGTAGAATACCCCTGGGTTCCATCCCCCATACAGCAAAAAAAAAAAAAAAAACACATATTGCAAGATATTTATCCAATAAAGCGGAAAGCTTGCACAAGCTAGGTAAACAAAGTAATTACTCACAAGAAGGCAGTAAGAACAAGCTGAACTCGAATCTACTCCAAGCCAGGATTCCAAGGCTGATGGAAACTGTCGGGGAAGGAGAACCTTCTGCCAATGCTATGTGTTGTATCTCAGCTAACAGACTCTGAAACCACTTCCCTCTGCTCTATGTACTTTAGACTGCACTTGATTCCCTGAGTTTAAGCATTGCAGAATTCCTGTTCTAAGAGTTCAAAAGGCAGAGCCTTGATTCTTCTGGACCTTTTCTTCTAATTTAAGGATATTACATTCTTAGTAAACAGGAGGGATTAAATATAGCTACCTATGTCACCTGTGAGATAGGGGTTGGTGGGCAATGGAATTTGAGGGCCCACCAGCCCACAAGATAGAAATTCAATTTTTTTTTACTAAAATTGGTAAAAGGCATTGGGCACCCAAGACCCAATTCTGGCCAATCACAAAATAGCAGATGGGGGACTCTCAATAAAGTTTAAAATCCCACCTCCAAAAGGTTTCGGTGATTATTCTTTTGAGGAGGCCTCCTCTCCCCCCATTTAGGGAGAAGCTGTTTTTATCTTCTCTCTTTAACTTAAAATACTTTCACATTCCTATGCCTTTTTTTAGTCTTTGGACTTCAAAATCCACTGGACAAGAAGCTTATAAGAGGAGATACTCCCATTTCATCAGTATATTGTAGAGAATTACAAGCAAGAGGAAAAAGAGCTAGGTAAGCCAAAGCCATTTGATACTCATCATCCTGCAAATATTACACCCCAAACACTAAGCATTTAAGTCAAAAGTAAGGGATTTTCTACTATTAAAAGACAAAGAAAAGTTGACTTATTAAAATATCATAATTTTAATCCATTTTTTTAAGTCTGCAATTTTAGCCAATTAATGCTACAGATAATTTAGACTAAAAGTTACAGCCCCTTTACATTAAGATATAGATTATTTTGATTGTCTTTCAAAATGTAGGAATAACTAATCACTGATTTGACCTTTGATTGATGATATATTTAAGTTTGCCATTTAATAAATATTTATGGGCATCATGAAACTATCAATTAATGATATCCTATTATAAAATTATTTTATAAAATCCTCATAGTTTTTAATCATGATTGTATCATTGTCTAGAGAGCGTAAGTTCTTCTGTTTTTTAAACAAAAAACAAACCCAAAATTTACGATGCTGAACAATAATGTCTTTAATGTCTGAGATTTTCTTTGAGACTAACTTTTTAATGGTCAATTAAGAGAAACTATTCAGTAATAAGATTTCATGGAACTAAAAAGCATAAAGCACTTATTTTCAAAATTTAATTATTTTTTATTGTGATACAATAATATATTGTAACATCATTATTATACAATTATGGAGAATATTGTGGTTTTTTGAAATTTATTCAGCACTTAGCTTTTATTAGAAATAGAAAAAACATTCAGAGTATTAGCACTGAATATAGCAGAGATTTGGGGTATATGTTCATTTTAATAGAAAGAATTGTGGATTGAAATCTATCTTATATTTTCGACTTGGTTTTTGTGTATTTTGAAGAGTCCTGTGCTTACACAATGCGTACCTATCCCCACCATGCCTGTCTTTCAGTTACTGCTGATCTATTATCCATTTACAATTTTGTCCTTTACAGAATGTTATAGAAATGGAATAATATATAACATACTATTTTATTGCCTTTTTTACTCAGCATAATGCCTGAAATTAATTGTGAAAATGGGTGCAGTTCTTTCATTGTTGTATTTTAAGATCTCCACTTCTCCCATTCTGATGTTATTGTTCAGTTTTATTACTTAACTTGCTTTTTATTCATTTATGCTGTCAACAATTTGCCTAATGGTGTGGTACATGGTAGAAACCTCCACTCCTTTCTCTATCTAGATAAGGCATCATGAGGATGAATGAGTTCTCATGCTACCCTACAACTTTCTGGCCTTTCGTTCTATCAATGAATCTTTCAGCTGTTCTAACACCAATGATTCATTTTTTATTGTCAATTGGCCTGGCTCAAAAACCCTACAGACTTCTCTCTTTTTAGAAACTAATTAGACATGCCCTACCTTGGAGCAGTTTAGTGGTGTTTATACATTGTAGAAGCAATTTCTTACCATAAACCATATATAAAAATGAGCTGAAAATGTCTTTTTCTTTTCGATTAACTTAAAAGATTCTTTTAATGTATCCTTCAGTGACTAAGATTTATTTTTTGGATCATTTCCTAATGAATGCCTAAACAATAGTAATACAGGCTTATTAATTAATTAATTATTTTATTTATTTATTGGTGGTCTGGGGTTCCTGGAAACCCTTCTACCTCCGGGTTACACTCCCAGACACCTATTTTTTTATATTTTTATTTGGAAACAAGGTGTCTTAAGCCAGCAAAGCTGGCAGGCTTATTTTTCTGATGTGTGTATTATTGCATATTAATAAAAGATGTAGGTTCAGAATTATTTAGCACATGGGTAGGCTGTAAGAGGTAATAATGATATTTATTGTCATTTTTGTCAACTCCAAGGTTTTTTAAACCTGTTTCTCATATATGATTTCTATCTTATTTTATTTTTTCTTCTACATAAAATATAGTCATTTTGATCACTTATTATTGGATCTGATGATGTCAACTTCAGAGTTGAAAAATGTGAGAACTGCTTTTTCTTGGGCTATTTTTCTACCCATGGTTACTATTAATGCAAGTGGTAAATTTTACATTTTTTTGTAAAAAAAAAAAAACTGTGTTGCATGGAAGGTGGTAAAGTGTCTTGTTTTGAGGTGACACAACAGTGTGTACTTGTCCCTAACTTTGTACTCAGAACTAAAAATTAGCATTAGGGAATCTGCAGATTCCATCATAAAAACAATTTTGTGAGTGTTGATGAAAGCTTGGAATGGACTTTGTGGCTAAGGACAAACATCCAAAGAACTTACTAGCTCCTTTTCTTGAAAATCTTCCCTATAGAGCAGATGTTTTCCATTATAGTTTGGTTTTGAAATGTTCCCCAAAGGCTCCTGTGATAAAGACTTGGTCCCCAACCTGTGGCACTAGAGGAGATGATAAAACTTTTAATAGGCTGGGCCTAGTTGAAGGAAGTGAGGTGATTAGGGGCTTGCCCTTAAATGGGATACTGGAACCTGGCCCTTTCATGTCTCTCTCTCTTACTCTCTGCTTCCCAGCTACCATGAAGTGTGCAGCTTGCTTCCACCCCATGCTCCTTGGCATGGTTTTGTTTTGCTGCAGGCCCAGAAAAATAGAACCAGCTGACTATGGATAGAAACCTCTGAAATTATAAACCCAAATAAATATTTTTCCTCCTTACAAGTTGATTCTTTTTGGTATTTTTCACAGCAATTGAAAGCTGACTAATACACTTCCCCCAAGAAAAATGAAGGATTGACATTAAATCCTTCAATTGTACATTTGATGGATTGGATAGAGTCACTTGAAAAAATTTGGGTCAAGGGTTGCTAACCATCAACCAGGTAACTTTGGAAATAAGGAAGAAAAATTCATCCTTCTAGAAATAAAAAGCAAGAATGGAAATCCTTTCTTCTAATAGAAGAGGGGGAAACTCTGGAGGGAACTTTATCCATATATACAGCCACACTGTTTCTAGCCTCTTAACTCCTCTCTGAAGTGCTGATATAATCTAACTTTTCCACTTGATACCTGTGGAATTTGAAGGCAAAAATGTCACTTCTAAGAACTGATTTCTTCATTTGTAAAATTCTCAAAATAGAACCTGCCTTAAATTTTAAGAGCCCATGATAAAACTCAGTGGTAGAACGCTTGCCTAGCATGCACAAGGTCCTGAGTTTGATTTCCAGCACAACAATACAAATATATATGTGAATAAAATAATTTATTGTAAAATAAAATATTCTAACCAGGTTCAGTGGTTGCACACCTGTAATCCAAGTACTTGGAAGGGTGAAATAGGATCACAGGTTTGAGGCTGGCCTCAGAAACTTTCTAAGAATTTCAGCAACTTACAGAGACCTGTTTAAATTTATTTTAAGGCTTGGTGTGTAGTTCAAAGGTAGAAGGATCCTGGGTTCAATACTCAGTACCAAAAAAAAAAAAATTGTTGTAAGGATTAAATGAGATAATTTGTCCCCTATCTCACCATAGTGCCTAAATGCATTATGATCTCACATGTACCAGAAACTAGTGGCTCATCACTTTCTTGCCAAATTCAGCTCTTGGCTGAGCTGTGTCTTAACTTACTTGTATGCACAATTATTGTATCAGATTAAAGAATTACAAAGAATTAAGTGTATTGTTGAATCTGGCATTTATGGCTCTTTAGATTTTAGAAAAAATAGTGAGGATTGACCCAAAGAAAAATTATAAATATATAAGGTCACTTACAATACCAAAGAAACCCTGAACCAGGAAGATCCTGAAGGTTCAGAAGAGGAAGCACTGTAGCTGAAGTGAAGGAACAAATAGCAGGAGTCTTCTTATTGTTAATGTTGTTCACGTGTTTTCTTTATTTTTTGATGACTTTGCATTCTTCAGCTCTGAAAATCCACTGGATTGTATTTGAATCTTATCCTTGCCTTTTGACCGTATTGGTGGCAAGAGAACTACTCTAAAGTTTCAAGTATCAGCTCTTGAAGAGAGGACACAGCTATTTCATTGGGCAGCTCCACAAAAATATACACAGTAGCTGGGTGTGGTGACACACACCTGTAATCCCTGTACTTAAGGGTTGAGGATAGAAGGATCACAGGTTCAAGGCTAGCCTTAGCTAATTAGTGAGGCTCTCAGCAACTTAGTGATACCCTGTTTCAAAATAAAATAGGAATGGGGCTGTAGCTGTAGCTTGGAGGTAGAAACTTCTGGGTTTAATTCCCAGTAACTAAGACACGGAAGAGTAGAGGTTATTCTTTATTTGAAAATTGTGGGGCTTGGCTTATGTCTCATAGGTTCCTATAATTTTCAGGCAATAGCTAGTAAAGTCCACCTACATTCTCAAGGTAGATGGTCTAGTGATAGTTTCTTTGCTGAACCTCTATTGGTGTGGCTGTCACACTTTCAATAATACAATTCCGTTTATTTTTCCAAAACAAAGAACTTCCGCTGAACAACGCAGTGTATCCTTTTTAGTTTACATTTTTGGAATGAAGAAATGTCTTTCTGTCCTGACAACCTAAAATTAGCTAGCCTTATAAGAACTGTAATAGGAGGAATTAGCCTCCACTTTGGAAACATTATAGAAATAAAGGTTTATGCCTATTTTCACATATTGTTTGTAACCCGTGTTAGATTTGTTTATTTATTTTGTTATTTATTTGCTTGGTGGACTAGTATTTGATATAGCTGTGCATATTGTAGTAATAAGGAGTTTTCCAGCAGCTTCAGAAAAGTGTTGGGATTCAGAAATATTTTATTCTTCTAAGTCCTACTTCTCTTTTATTTCTTGAAATATATTTGACCTCAATATGATTGTTTAAATTTATTTTATTGGTTTTTGAATTTTGTATTTGTTAAAGGACCCAAAATGGTAGTGTATTTAATACTTTCTTAATGGGTTCTTCTTAAGATTTTAGCTAATAAAAGTAAAATGATATTTACTACCATATACATTTTCTAACATTAGGTAGGTAAGTAATACACTTTAGTTTTATTTGCTGTGACTTTTGATTTACAATCCAACTGGAATAAGTACAGCAATATATATATATATATATTTAAATTATTGCTTTAGGGAATAAAATAGCATTTTCATTCCTATACCAAGAAAAAGGAAATAGAGTACAGGAATATTATAGTTCTAGTTAGATTGCTACAGATATTTTATGTCTTTAATTTATTATAAATTTATATTTACATAGAAAACATGATGTTTATGTTCAGACAAAATATTTAAAACACTTTAAACATCTCTTTCTCACTTTCATTTGAAAACGATGTTCAAAATTTCAGACTCCTTATCAACAGGGAAGGGAATTTTGAATATCTAAACATTTGTCTTTAGAATTAAGTTGCTCCTGAGCATCGATTAATATATGAAGCAAAATACCTTTGTTACAATTCTGTTTTCCTACTATTTTAGTTTTAAAGTTAGTTTACCTTTCCACTCACTTGTAGGAATTCTTGTTTAAATCTTTGATGGAATAAAAACATTTACTGAAATCAATGTTTACCTTTAGCTTTTTTTTTGTCTTTATATTCACTTAGGTTGGAACCAATTTGCCATATTTTACATGTCCACTTGAAAGCTTAAAAACTCAATGGATTAAAATGTAAATATTTTCTTTGGTACTTGTGATGCAAAACTCTAAGTCTTTAAATTGCCCTGCTGTTCAGGGCAAAATGACTCTGTACCATGTCTAATATGATCTTGCGTGTTCTAGAAACTGGAGAGGTTAAAAGCCTTTCCATTCTTTCTCTTTCAGTAACCACCTTCGCTCTTCCTGGCCACACTCATGTGCCAGACCCGTGGAGCTGTGTTAACATTAGCATGACCTCGGACAGAAGAAATCAGATCAGTTGTAAGTCAGTTATCTACTCAGGGAAACAACTGGAAATGAATTCAAGGGAAAAACATATTTGTATTTATAACATATATTTATAACACATTTTGACATGTTATGTATATTTAACACACACACGTGTGTGTGTGTGTGTGTGTGTGTGTGTGTGTGTGTGTGTGTTGGTCTAGGTTTGTTTTTCTCTCATACGTCTGTGATTTAAACAACATAAGGGAACCTAAGTCTTAATTTGATCATGAATATTAAACAAAAAGCTCTTTTATTTCACAAAATTAAGTTTCTCTAAGCTTGGATTTAAAAAAAAAGGAGAGAGAAAGAATGATAAGGGAACAGAAGTCAGTATTCTGGCACTCCCATTTCATTGCTTGAGCAAGGATTACACAAAAGTGTGTTTTTGTGTACGGCATCTGTGAAATCACACTCTATGCCATCTCATCCTTCCTCCTGAGAAACACCATGGAAATTTCAGCAGTCCAACTTCATAGAGGAAGAAACTGAGTCATAAAAATGTTTGTGAATTTTTCCCAGCATCAGCAGCTACTTGCTGAAGTGCTCAGAGTTTTAACTTAAGCCTGTGAAACTACCAAGTCAGTATCATTGTGTTTGTTTGCTTAATATGCATCAGTGGATTGTGTCTAAGGGAGTGTACAGGTATTTTCTACAAAAAAATCCTATCAATATTGTGCCGATCACTGCTAGTTAGAGGATGTTTTGCCAGTATTCAGTTTTAAAATAGAATCTAGTTCTTTCCTCAGGAAAAAAAAAATCCCTAAATGAACTTATTACACAGTAGATAATAGATCATAATAAGATCCTATCTGTTATGGAATGTTATAATTTGCAAGAGACTTTCACATCAATTAATTTAGTTTTTTAAAATAAAAACTAAATATAAATATTACATAATTTTTCAAATCAAATTGAGACGAGTAAGACAGGAAAAAAGTGGTTCAGAGGTAAATGTTAAAATTATTATAGGGTCCAAATCCAAAGAAAAAATAATATTATACCAATTATACAAATAAAAAATAGGGAATGTGAAGTTCCAAAACCTGTGGCTATTTGTCAACTAAATAAGCATGCAGTGCAGGAGAACTTCTCCCCTCAACCCCTCAAGTTCCAAATTTCTTCACATTTAAAAGATGAGAGAACTTCTAAGATTTCCTCGTAGTATTTACCCCTATTTGCCCCATAGTAATCACTTAGTCTAGAAACTGTTGGTTCAAACTTTGAATTTTATGTTCCTTTCAAATGCCACTGGTTCTTCTTAGTTCTCAAATTTATATTCCCATAGGCACCAGCTGCCCCAGGCTTCTCATTGTGTGTTATGTCAAACAAAACAAAAGGTAAATTATATTGAAAGGAATAAAGAAACGGTAAATAACGAGCATCTATGTATGTATCAGGTTCTATGAAGACCTGGCCAACACAAGGAAGAATCTTTGCTTCATACACAAATGATTTTGATTCCCACATTCCACACTCCTTCATAAAAATCCTATTGGTCACCCTGTCCACCATGAATTTTTATTTACCTGCCTACACCTTGCCTTTTATGAATCAGTCAGTTCAGGCTGCCAGAACGAGATTTTATAAATGGTGGCTTAATCAACAGAAATTTACTTATTTCTTTACTTTTTTTTTTTTGAAAACAGCAAAAGAAAAAGTGCTAATAGGGCGGCAAATTTCTGGTTAGGACTCTTTCTGGTTTGTAGACAGCCACCTTCTCACTACATTCTCAAGCAGCCTTTTCTTTTTAAATGCAAAGAGAGAAAGATTCTCTCTGAGAGAGAGAGAGAGAGAGAGAGAGAGAGAGAGAGAGAGAGAGAGAGAGAGAAAAGACATTTTCTGGTTTGTAGACAGTCACCTCACTACAGCCTCAAACACCCTTTCCTTTTTAAACAGAGAGAGAGAGAGAGAGACAGACACACAGATAGACAGAAAGACAGACACACAGACAGACAGATGAAGTGCTTCTTGGTGTCTTTTTCTTTCTTATTGGACATGAGTTCTACTGAATTAAGGTTTTCACTTTATGACATATTTAACTTTAATCCCCTCCTTAAAAGCCCTATTTACAAGTAGTCACCTTGAGAAAGAAGTGCTTCAGTGTATAAATTTGGGAGAAAAGAAGAACATTTCAGACTGAAACATCTCATTATTACAACTTCTTTCTCTTTTAAAATATTTATTTACTTACTTACTCACTATATCTCTGATACTCCCCAGTAACATGGCAATTGTTTTCTTCCAGAGGGCCCTCCAATTTATAATTCTGAACTTGAATTCCAAGTGTTCAACTCATGGTGGGTATGAAAGAAATGGAAGGTCCTGTAGTTTGGGTCAGAATGTCCTACAGAGGCCTATACACTAAAAGCTTAGTGCCCAGCTTGGTGCTATTGGGAAGCAATGGAAACTTGAAGAGGTGCATTTGGTGGAAAATCTTCTGCTCACTGGGGTCATGTCCTTGAATGGAATGGCAGATACTCAGGTCCTACTTTTTCTTCTTTGGGTCCTTGGCCATGAAAGGAACACTTTGCTCTACCACATATTTCTGTTTCTGCCATGATATGCTGCCTCATCCCTGGTCCAGAAGCAAATTACCAACCAATCATGGATTACTATCTCAGGAACTTGTTACTGTGATGGAAAGTTAACATATAAAGAAATGGAAAGGAAACAGACATTTCATTGTTAGCTACCACCATATAGTAGTTGTATTTAAATAGCATTTTCCACTGTTGTGTTGTATTTTAACATTTTTCTGGATAAGCAAAAACTTTAAAGATACTTTTAAATAGGTTCAAACTGATTCTAGAACATCAAAGCACTCTTACTAAATGGTGATTGGTGATTTGATTATAAATTATTCAGACTCTTTCGGAAATGTTTTGCTTCCAGTAATATATCTCAATGGAATGTTTTTAATGGTTCCATTTGTGCCTGTATTTGTGCATGTTTGAATCTAATACACTCGCATTTTAAGAGGCTCTATGTGAATTGGTATAAAGAAAAGTCCCGAGTTTTTGCAGTCGGCTAAGATTCATACTAACTTCATGTGTACTTTAAATGAGAAAGCAACAACAACAACAAAAGTAATGAGAAGTTTCTGTATCCTGTCTGTTATCAATGAATTGTTAGAGCCAGGACTGAGGCACCACTGGATATCCTCAGCTCTAGAAACAAGTATTTTAGCAGGAAAATAGCCATCTGTTCCTTAACCTTTGAGTTAAATTGTTCATTTTCTAGAAACTCTTTCCCCAGATAGGGTATTTGTAAGGTGGCATTTAAGTTGAGAATAGAAGTTGCCTCTGGAGATGTAAACACAGAAAAAGGTAAGAGACAATCACAGCCCCTGGTTCTCCAGCACTGATTAATGGTAGAGAAGCTGGACTGTAAAGTACAGTAGGACTCACTTTAAGAGCCAGGCTCAAGTCCTACTGATTTCCCACTCTCTGGATGAGGCTGTTTCGCTTTGTATCAGGCTCAGTTTCCTATTTGTGGAATGGGATAAGGTGGGGCCATAATACTCAACCCCTAGCAGGTAGCACTAACTATATAATTTCGAGAATGATGGCCAGCACAGGGCTTTGTTAACCACTCTGTAATTGTGAGCAGTGGTGTAGGTCCAGTTATTGGTCCTAGATTTAGTGATTTCCTATGGATGTGGATTCCAAAGCTGATTGCACAGTAGAATCACTTGGTGGGACTTTGAGATATGTCAGTGCCCAGGTTTACCCCCAGATAATACTGCAATTCCAAGCTCCCAGGTGATTCTAATGAGCAGTCAACCTTGAGTCCCAGTGCCATGGTCCCTCCAATTTTCAAATTTAGAAGTGATTTTTGTGATAAACTAAGCCAACACCACCCTTTTATGGAGAAGGACAAGAAACAGCATAATGTTAAACAGTTAAATGATTTGTCTAGGATAGTTTTTAAGTAAGTGGCAGAGATGGCTCTGTGACATAAGCTTCCTGATTCCCAGCCCAAGGCACTTTTTTCTCTACCCAAATAAATCAGAATCAGGGAAATTTTCCTGAGATTGTTTTAGAGATTTTGTAATTTATTAAGTTAACTTTTCATGAGACTTAATGGCAAGGTAGTTAAAAGAGTCTGGTTAGTATACCGAGCTGCTCTGATAGACAGTATTCCTAGAGCTTTATTCCTGGTGTTCCTCTTACTTGGCAGTCATAAGATATGAGAGAGAATAAATTATATTACTAGGAAAGGGATTGTGCATGTGATCTTCCAAGCTGTACTACTCTTTTGGCTTTATTCCCAGGAGAGAGAAGCCAAAGCATTTCATTTTTGTGCCCATGTTTGTTGGGTATAAGCTGTAAGTCACCGACCAGCAAAAACTGATGTCCAAAACTCAGGAGCTAGGAGCATTTCCTGGGAGGTTGCCAGTGGTTTCTGGACTGGTTCTCCCTTCCTTTCGTTGCCCTCCCTGTACACCTGCTGGAGCAGCAAGACTAATTAGAGGATGTGCTTTGTCCCAGTCGTCTGGATGACACTGCCCCCAGTGGCTCTCGTCCCACACCCCTGTGACCTGCAAAGCACTGAGACTCACCCTGACTGGGGTTCAGTGTGGAGTTCACCGGTGAAACCCCCGCCCCATGGGAAAGCTCCAGGGTCAGAGTCAAGCAAGGACCCTGAAGTACGAAATAACCAAAGAAAGAACAGTGAAGTTGAAGCAAGTCTTGCACGACTAAATTTGGAGGCCTTTTGAGGAAGTAATAATAACTCAATTTTTATTTCAAAATTCTCAAATCAAAATGTGGGAAGCTTGCAAACATATTTGTGAGATGAAAGAGATGACACAGTGTTAGGACAAAACTAAGTGTACATTTGTGAAGTATCACACTTTGCTTTGTATATATTTTCTGTGATAAGGAATGGGGAGCATTTATTTTGAGGTAGAAAAGAACCCATTTTATACATTAAGATGTCATTTTCAATAATTTTTAATTCTTTTATCTTTAGATCCAAATTTATTAATCTGTTGACTAAGATACTTCAATATCTATTCTGATAATATATGTGTGAATGTATGTACATTTAAGTTGACCAAGACAACGTGCATTCTAATGTTTAATATTTCCAGAAAATTCAGTTACATAGGAGTGCCTGACAGGGATTGAAATCACACTACATATGAGGTTGAAAAATGGTTGAATAATTTGAGTGAACTGTTACTCTTAGAGAAACTGTACTGCACCCAGACTAAAATTCCCAGATTCATCCTCCTTCTGCCAAATGTTATTAGCAGCAAGTTAAAAGTGGGCCTGCTGTCACGGTGACCCTTCCTGACCTCTTAATTTCTTGAGTTCAAGTCCAATTAACCTCTAGGAAGAGGCACAACTGTTCTAACCAGACAAGTCAATAGAATCCAATAGTAATCATTTCATTTTCTGCCTTGTCAAAAGGTAGCCCTCCCACCTAACTCATTTCACACAAAGGTGGTCATTTATCACCGTTTAGAGAACTGTCCTGAGCCGTGTTCCAGTCCTGCCTGCAGTACATTCATCAATGGTACAGACAGGAGCTGGGGTGTGTTGTCGGAGGACTCTGCAGAGGGTGCAGCTGAAAACTTGCCTTGTTCGGACAACCTGTAGTTGTCCTTTGCATAAAGACCCCCAAAGTTTGGATACCCACTGAAAGTGATTAGTGAATAGTGCATTTCCACCAAAGGAAGCTGTTTTCACCTTCGCTGTTATAATATAAAGACTCTCTTTCTAGGAAAGTCAGATGTTATTATTTTAATAAGACTTAAGACTCATCCTAAAAATAATTGGTGTTAAAGTGCACATCTAAAGCCAGTTCCTAACTGGGCTACTTCTGCAAAGGGGTGGGCAAACATAATCTGTGTTGCTCACACAAAATAGTTTACTTTAAACAAGAATTTTAGACAACTATTAAATAATCTGATTTGTTCATTATGATATATGTATTTGTAGAAGTGGTTCTCTGAAATAAGATTTTTTTTTCTGGAAACATATTTTACTCCAATATTAATACCTTAGGGATTTGGCTTATTAGAAACTGAATTCTAGAAATTACCCCAAAGCAAGTTATGTGAGTTTATTTTAATGCATTTAAAAATAAGATACTGAAGTGGAAATGTAATATTTAACTTATTTTTAATTTTTTGGCACTGGATTTTTATTTTTTAATTTTTGTGTGTGGTACTGGGGATGGAACCTAGGAGCATTCTACCTCTGAGCTACACTCCCAGCCCGAATTTTTTATTCTTTATTTTGAAACAGGGTCTCATTATGTTTCAGAGGGCCTCACTAAGCAGCTGAGGCTGGCCTGGCCAAGAACCTGCGGTCCTCTTGTCTCAGCCTCTCAAGTATTGGGATAAGTACTGGGTTGTAAAAATAAGCCAGGTGTGATATATTTTTTATATATTTTATTGGTACATTGTAATTATTCATCATAATGAGGTTCAGAGCAACAAGAACTCACATGTACACAGCACTTGGTGTGCTTTCCTCCAGATACCGCCACACTCTCCTCTTTCCTATACATACTATTGTGGTATTGATAATTTTGTATATGTACATAGCATTATTTGATCTATTTCCTGCATCAAATCTCCTTTACTCCCCTCCAGCCCTCGAAGCCCCTCCCTGGCTCCAATGCAGTCCCCCTCCTTGGTCTGGAATCCTCTTTTGTTTCTCAATTTCCACCTAGCTTCCACAGGTGAGAGAAAACATAGGACCCTTCACGTTCTGAGTCTGGCTCATCACACTTAGCATAATGTGCTTTAGTTCTATCCATTTTCCTTCAAATGGTGCGTTTTTTCTTCTCAATAGCTGACAAAATTCCATTGTGTGTATATACCATAGTTTCATAATCCATTCATCTGTAATATTTGATTTATATTTTCATGACAAGGGCTATATATCTCTTGGCAAAATTTATCATTTAAACTAATATAAGGTGCCAGGCGTGGTGGCACACACTTGTAATCCTCGCGCTTGGGAGGCTGAGACAGGAGGATCGCGCAGGTTCGAAGTCAGCCGCGCTGGTGTAAGAGACCCTGTTTCCAAATAAAAAGTATAAAATAGGTTTGGGAGTATAGCCCAAAGGACTTCTAGGAACCCCAGTACCACCAAAAATAAATAAATAAATAAACTAATATAAGAATTACAAATAAAAATCTGGTTATTAAAATACGAATGTCGCCGGGAGTGGTGGCGCAGGCTTGTAATCCCTGCTCTTGGGAGGCAGAGACAGGAGGATCGCCCAAGTTCGGAGCAGCCTTGCTGGCTTAAGAGACCCTGTTTCCAAATAAAAAATATAAAAAAATAGGTCTGGGAGTGTAGCCCGGAAGTAGAAGGGCTTCCAGGAACCCCAGTACCAATAAAATAAAATAAAATAAAATAAAAATAAAAATAAAAAAATACATAATGTCTTTGCTTTGGCATCCTTTTAAAACTAAAAATATTACATAATTTAATGCAGTTTTTACTTCCATATTAGATCTTTGGAGGGAGACTATGTGGGTTTTTTTTTTTTGTCTTAAAAAATCCCAAATTTCTGAACTAGGGTCAATCTTTTAGCAGTAACATATAATGAATTCCACAAGATTGTGCCTTTCATTATATTTTTACTTGTATCACCAAAGAACATTAACTGGAGGGCAAAGACAAGGATATAAAATTGGTGCTATTAACAATTCCAGCCCTAGACTGAAGGTACCTGGAGACAGGTCCCAGGTATGATGAATTATCCCCTTGCTTTCTAGAGCAGCACAGTCCAGTGGAACTATGGAGATAGAAATGTTCTACAGAGATGCTATCTAATACATTAGCCAATAAAGGCTTATGTGGCTGTCGAGCCCTTGAAATAGAAATCATACTGCTGAGGGATGACAGCATGGTATCTGAAATTTTCTGTATTTGCTGGCAGCAAATGTTAATAAATTAAAAGTTTCCATTTCTCAATTGTATAATTGACCTTAAACTCTCCTTCTGCCTTTACATCTACCTTTACTCCTTTATCTCTCTGTTTCTGTCTCTCTCTTATACATACACACACACATATAGATGATAGATGATAGATAGATAGATGGGTAGATAGATAGATAGATAGATAGATATAGAGAAATAGATATAGATATAGTACTGGGAATTAAACCCAGAAGCATTCTACATCCCAGTTCTCTCCTCAGCCCTTTTTTATTTTGAAACAGGGGCTCACTATGTTTCTGAGGATCTTGTTGAGTAGCTGAGGCTGTCCTGGAGCCTGTAATCCTCCTGTCTCAGCCTCTCAAGTATTGGGATGGCAGATGTGTGCCACTGTGCCCAGCTTGCTTATGTATATTTATTGAACCTGTGTTTTCAGTTGTGAAGATAGTAACATATGGGTGGAGGATATGATAATTTTCATCACACACACACACACACACACACACACACACACACACGACCTGATTCTCAGCCTGAGTAGTAATATAGCCATGTGGAAATTCATATTATTTAGAATGTTTACATTTCAACTCCAATTCTAAATAATATGAATTTCCACATGGCTATATTACTACTCAGGCCTTCCATGATGGGAGTCTCAGGTGGTCTGAGCCTGGCACACATGGATTAGCTGTTGCTACAAAACATTACTGTTCCTCAGGGTTCATATGCATATTCCTTATGGCTAGCAGAAGAATCTCTTTTGTATATAAGTTGATAATAGATATAAATATTTGAAGATTTCTATAGAATTTATGTAAATAAAAATTTAGGCAGCTTTTGGGTTATCATTAAAGTATGAATTCCTGTTTCTGTGATTTAGCAAACTATCCTTCTATGATTGTTCCCATGCATGAGACAAAAAGCAGCAGTGAAAAAAATTTCTCTAATTTAGTTGTTCAGTTTCCTACTGTCTTGTATTAAAAGCTACCTAATAGAATTTATAGTTGGAGAAACCTTTTAGGCAGCACTCTTTGTATTTTTTATTAAGTCCAAACTCAGAGAATCTACTTAACGTCAATTTTGTACAATGGTTATACTGCACAGCATATTTTATTTTAAATCTGCAGGACATGATGATAAATTGATAATTGACCCCAAGGCCATTATAAATAAAGAGGCCCTGGTTTTCATTAGTACAGTAATACCTAGTCATAAGGGAGAGACCAATGCTAATCTAGCACCAGAAGTGAGCAATAAGGAACTCGTATTTTGAAAAACATACATTTTGAAGAGGACAAATTTCTAGTTGTGAACAGTAAAAGAAAATATAATTGTAGGAATATATGATTTGAAACATGCCAGAAATGGTTTGTGTTGTGTGCTGATAAAAAGAGCATTCTTCACTGTGTTTACTTCAAACAATATCTAGCTGAGAAATAAATAAAATAATGTCAGATCCTATGATTTTTGGTGCTATTTTCGTTTAGAGATATCCCAATGTAATTGTATCCCCTTGATATCTCCACCCTAGGAGAAGGAAGTTTTCATAAAAGTTCATTCACATAAAGCTTTCACTACTACAACTCATAGATATACTTTCTATCCTTATACATAAAATACCTGTATTAGCCCTATTGGTTCTTGCTTCTTTAATAAATTAACAGATTATTTTTGGATTCTAGATATAAGATTCCATAGAGAAGGCAGACAATCAAATATTTTCACTACTCTTGAGAATCCAAATATAGGGAGAATGAACATTTCCAAGATATGTTCGACAATACTGTAGAATAATAGAAGTATTAACTAGGTGATCTGTTTTGGCAAAAATTAAAGATATAGCATTAATGTGAGAAAACCAAGAAGAATATCAGGAAATATATGGCATTTAATAATAGTCATGATGATGAGCAGAATTTTTATTGACAAGATTCAAGTGAAGTCTTGTTTTTCAAATGGTACTAACAGGGAAGCTAAAAATCAACCAATAGAATAGGAGAAAATATTTAAAAATCACATATCCACTAAGGGCCAGTATCTCTTATTAAAGAACAAATGCATATGTCTAGGCAGAGGCGCAAGCTTGTAATCCTAGTATTCAGAGGCTGAGACAGTAGGATCATAGATTTGAGGTCAGCCTCAGAAATTTAGCAAGACCCTCAGTAACTTAGTAAAATTTTAAAAAAAATTAAAAAGGGGGTTGGGAGTATAACTTGGAAACAGAAGCCCCTTAGGTTTAATATCCAGTACCAAAAAAGAACAATGACAAGAACAACAACAACAAAAAAAACAGAAAGAAAGAAAAAAATGAAACAAAAGAAAGTTATCCAACCCTTTAACTCAAGAATTGTCTAAACTGGGCATGGTGGCGCACACTTCCGATCCCAGCATTAGGGAGGCTGAGACAGGAGGATTGAGATTCATAGACAGCCTCAGCTACTTAGTGAGGTTCTTTTTAACTCAGTGAGACCCTGTTTAAAGATAAAGAATAAAAAAATAGGGCTGGGGGTGTAGCTCAGAGGTAGAGTGCCCCTGGGTTCCATCCCCAGTACCAGAAAAAAAAAAATCACACTAAATGAAATAAGCAAGATACAAAGGGAACAAGGGTGCTATGTAGCAGCACTAATATGAGCTGTGTAGGACAAGCAAAACCATAAAGACAGAGACAGAGGGGAAAGAGAAGGTAGGGGCTGACTGCTGATGAGGGCAAGGTTTCTTTCTAAAGTGACAAAATATTCTGAAATTAAATGGTAAGGACCACTGCACAACTTTGTGAATACTAAAAGCCACTAAATTATACACTTACAGGGTGAATTTTATGGTATGTGAATTCTTTGTCAATTTAAAGAAAATGGAGGATGGTACTTTTAGGTAAAGTAAGTGGGTGTTGTGGGGAAAAAAAAGGTGAACCTGCCATTATAAATAAAATGGTGGCAATATTAACAAAGAGGAAAATTTAAGAAAAAGACAATGATACCATGTAGTTACCCATGCAGCAAACACTTGCAGATTTTCCACTCTATTCCATGCAGTTAGCCAAGCATCAAGAGTGCGGGGAAGAAAACAATACAGTCTCTACTGTTCTGGTTCTCAGATTATCTGTTCTTGTAAACAGTTGCAATGCAGAGTATATGCACAGACCTGAAGCAGCCAGAGCTGGCTGTGCGGGAGCTAGAGAATTTGTCACTGGAAAAGATGTGCTAGAAATATGTATTACAAATCAATAGGAGATCACTGTGGCAGAAAACTCAGAAAGAATTTTAAGGATCAAAAGTCACTGTTTGCAGATATGGGGAACCATGAGTATGAACTATTCCAAGTTATAAAAAGAAATGTGATAAGGTGATATCCCAAGATACTAGTATTAAGTAGAGAATGAGAGGGAGAGGTTGATGGAAGATGTCGGTGATAATATGGAGTTCTGATTTCATCCTCTAGGCAATGAGGAGCCCATGAAGGTTATATAAAGCAGGGGAAACAGGATTATATTTGCATTCTACAAAGATTAATCTCATGGGTAGATTTGAGAAGGGAGGCATGAGGTGGATGACTAAGGTTTTGATCTCTTCCAGAATGAGGACAATGAGGACCTACTCTAGGGCTGGTTAAGAATATAAAAGAAAGGAAACAGATTCAGGAGGTTGAATGAATGAACTAAATGACCCAATAGAAAGGAAAGTGAAAGGGAGTGGGCACTATCAAGGACTACTGAAAGGTTTCTGGTTTGTGTGACATAAAATAGATGTGTCATTTACTAAGATATGGAAGAGTAGAGGAGAAGCAGGTGTCAGGCGGAGAAGGAACAGGCAATAAATTCATTTCGGTGTCTGTTACAATTGAGTTGCCAACAGCACTGTTCTTTGGGCTCTTTGGCGGGGAAACAATTTAGAGACGTGGGGTTGTCAGAATTGACTTGGTTATTTACTGTTCACTGTTGAAATAGCCCACGGGGCAGAGAAGTGAACTAAGCGTTTGATATTCCGAATCTGTTTAGTGATGTCTGCTCTGTGGCTCTAGCAATTTTCACAGATAAGCAACTCTTCAGAAAAAGAATCCAAATTAAACATCTGGCTTTTCCGATATGTATTTCTGAATATCATGTGTCACATTATCAGCACATGCAGAAGTTCACTATCTGCATGGTGAGATTACATCTGGAAGAGAGTCTTTCTCAATCCTTTCTACATGACTA
Source organism: Muscardinus avellanarius (assembly GCF_963383645.1). NCBI lineage: Eukaryota > Metazoa > Chordata > Mammalia > Rodentia > Gliridae > Muscardinus > Muscardinus avellanarius. The sequence goes on from NC_137786.1 coordinate 42,088,319, forward strand.
TGTGCAAAGCATAAAATTGTTTTGGCTGTGGACTTCTATTGATACGATCTTTACATTTTTACCTTTAAGACATTGATTTAAATTTCTATGATGATGTATTGTTTGAGAAGGTGGAGGGAGATTGTTCCCAGGTGATGGATACCTGAGGGAACCCGGGGTCTGGGGGAGATACTTTGAAGAAGACTAAAACTGTGACTTCTGTACTGAACACCTTGCTCTGTCTCACCACTCCTGTTGTCTCTCATTCTAGGTTTCCAGATTTCGCATGTATGTTTTCTATGAAGGGTCTTTAAAAATAGGGAAACTGCAAGTTGGTGAGGAAATATTAAGACTTGGAGTTTCAATACTGGAAATTATTTAAATTATATAAAGCCTGACTACCATCACAAACTATGTCATTCCTTTCAAAATATTGGTGTGTCAAAATTATAGTTTATGGAACATAATTGCTTTGTTCACTCATGTTGCCTACATAGAGAGTAAATGTACTTTTCTCTATAAAGAAGTTAATTAATTTTCTAAGGAAGCTAACAAACTTGGGCTTTGCTATAATTATATTAGCTTTCTAACTGCTAAAAAAAATAGCCCTAAACATTGGGCTAATGAAATAGAAAATTCTATGAAAAAGCATCTTGAAATTGTAAAATAAAGCATTAAATATTTCACAATGTTTTAGCTAATTTTATGATATGTAAAAAACTGTGGTATAATGAAATCTTTGTGTTTGTATGACCTACATTTTATGATAAATGATAACCAATGTTCCAATATTCTGAACCAAAACAAGTCTATATTACTTTATTTTTAAGTTCTTCATATTGCACCTTTATTTTACTTAAATGTGAATCAATGCACTGTATTAAAAAGTAGAGACTAACTCTCAAAACAAAACAAAACAAAACAAAATTCTGTTTATGAAACTAACCACAGAAACTGCCAAATTCTGAGCATTTGCTCTTTGGCAGTTGTCTAAGCAGGGAGGATAGTACCCAAGAGAACTCACTGTGTGTGGTGATGGGTTGATGGCACAGACCACTTGGTTGAATATATAAAACTCAAGTACATGAGTATCTTTTTTTTTTAAAAAAAGTATCTGTGTATTATTTTTTTAATATAAGAGCAAGAAGAATAGGATTACGTTTTTGATATATGATTTTTAAAATACATTATCTAGCTGAAATTTAATGTTACCTATGAATATGACAGATTGCAATTTCTACAAACCATTTTTGGACAGAAAAGAAAAGAAGGAAAAAAGTATTGAAGAAGGAAGAAAGAAAGGAAGAGAGAATAATTTTAATGAGTTGAAGTCTTTATTCTCTGGCGATCAGAAGGCATGAATTCAATTAATCAAATAAGTGGTAGTAAATACTAATTGAATTAAAACTATTGATTTGAATTAAGTAGCTCTTTAGTGAGGCTGTCTACCTATATTCATTTTTGTCTTGTCCCTACTAAGCTGTTGTTACTAAAATAAGTGTGAAATAAGCAAATACACGCACATTGACTGTAGCAAACAGGCCGCCCAGAATCTAATTAGACAAAACTCTGCCCATCTGCTCTGCATTATCCTGGGGCCTGCTCAAATGGATGCTGTTTCATTACTAAAAGGCAGAGAGATGCAAATTGAATTGAGCTGGACTTCCTCTCAGACAGAGACCAGGGCATGAAGTCAAACCCTTGCTGTGAACTAACAAAGCACCACTGGGAAAAAGTGAGATGAGAGGGGATTTCTTTTTCTAAGGCCACATGTCTAGTACTTAGTAGAGGCCATAAGGGAGCGTTCATCCCATTGTTCAAGAGAAGGCAACATGAGTCATCACAATATAAACCTTGTTCACTATGCAAATTGTTGATTTTGGTACTTAGTCCCTTGTGACAGATGCCCCTTTATTAGCTGTATGTCACGGCATGTTGAATTGCATTTAACATGGGGGAGACAAAAACTAGTAATATGGGTGAAGGAGTTTTATTTCACAAAGTTAGGAATTCGCGTTTGCCCTCAGTAATGTGCAAAGATTAATTAAAATACTTTGATGAAATGATTGCTCCAGATAATGTGCATGACACGCCATAATCTTCAACGTCCCCCCCTTTTTTTTTTTATTGTGACTTTCCTGCACAGTCTTAAACTGGTTTTGACAATTTCTGTATTAATAGGGATAATTAGTTGCTGATGTTTTAAAAAGACTAAAAAAAATGCTTCGGCTTTAAAAAAGTTATGGATTGAGAGCAGCTAAAAAGCTAATACATTGTATTAAAAGTTCTACATTTTGATCTTGGAAATAGGCTTTGAAATGACATTTTTCTCCATATGATGAATTTGTGCCATTTTCTTCTGTAAAAGCTATTTTCCTGCACAAATGGATGCATTTTATCCTGGATTCCATTCATGCTTATTTTTTAAAATGTTTATCTCTTTGTAGAAATGCACTCTAATAAGGATCCAGTCTCCCAAGCTTCAATAGGAAAGGAAGAATTAGGTTTTATGTTAAATTTAAAGGGTTTTTCCCGTAAGTATTTTTCCTGATAAAAGATTATACTATATCAAAAGAGAACTACATATAACTAGTAAAATCATAAAAACTAGAGAACCTATGGTGACAGATTCAATGTTTCCTGTACTTCCAGGGACAGGTAAGTTTGAAAGGCAGGGGGATGCTTTAGTTTAGTTTTCAGTTCTTCCACATCTGTGCTCCACTCTACTTTCAAAGTATTTAGAAGCATTCACTCCGGAGGTATCTCCAGATTTCCCATACCTTCTCAGCCACTACAGCCCCTTTTGCTAGGCTCCTGGGCAAGACAGAAAACAGCTCTATCCTGAAGAAAAACTTAAGAGATTTAAAATATTGTCTCTATCACACTTCTCCTAGAAGACTAAATTTTCACTCACCAAATGGAGAGAAGATATCAGTTCTTATCAGGATTTCAGACCCTGATGTCTCAGAACACCATCTAAATATCATGATAGACATCAATCAGTGATCACAAAAACTCCTGACAACCTCATAGTCGCAGTCCCATGGCCATCACTACCTTCTGATAGTATATTGATAAACTCAGCATCCTTGCTCAGGTAGCAAGGAAGATCAACCATGATCAGATGGAAGTGGTTATCTGAGACCCAAAAGGAGTAAATTGGCCTTACTCCTGTACATTCAGGTTTGGCCAGAATGTCCAGGAGGGGAACATGAGTGGATGTTATGGTAGTTAGATTAGATAAAACATGTTCTAAATACTATTCTGATCCAATGATCCCTTTTCTTTATATAGCTTCCCCATAACTAAACCCTTTTTTTGGGTAAATCCCCTTATTGTTTTATCTGTGACCTGCATGTTTATGACCAATATTGCTTTAAAAATCCCATTCTCCTTATCTTTTGATGTTCATCCAGGTATTGTTAATCTAGGTCTCAGATATTTGACTTTCCATTCATCGAAGGATGGTTGGTCTGGACATCAGGCCTTTGACTGCCCATTCAGTTGTTAGTTTCACTATTCCCTTTCATTGTCACAGATGCACAAGGACCTCTTCACTTGTTCTAATATCTTGTTTGTTGTTTATTTTTTTCTTTTGACTATTGGTCATTGTTTTTTTGCCTTCTGTTTTGTTATTGTTGAGCCTGTGAATGTGTATCTAGGTCTCATGGAGGCTGGTTAATAATGGGGACTTGATACATATTTATTAAATGAGTGCTGAGAGTTGATCAGGCCAGTATAGATGATTATTAAAATGGAGTCACAGGCATATCCATTCTACGAGCCCAACTCAAATAAGCATATGGTTGATTATTAAAAATACACAGGAATTGAACTCACTACTGCAGTATGCTGATAATTGTAAATCATCAGCTTCATGACATTTATGTATGTGTATGTTTCAAATATTCAAAATCTGCATTATTCTAATTATTCTAAAAATTGCATTATTCTGCATTATTAGGCCAGTATTCAAAATCTGCATTAGTGTCTGCAGTGCTCCTTCAGGCCATGGATCCTTCCACTCAACAATTTCTTTAAGTTATTTTCAAATTATTTCTAATGAAGTGTTTAAGACTGTATTTAACAGTAATACACAATTTAACTATTTGGATGTGATATGTTATAACATTGATCTTTCAGCTGCTGTTTATTTTGCTTTGAAGGGAAAAACTTTCTATCCTCATTCTAGCATTAAATTTTCTATGAAAGTTGGCTATGGCTTAAATGCCAGACTTTTTGTTTGTGTTTGTAATATATTATTTTAATATCTGCATACATTGGATTGGTTATCCTTTCAGATACTTGCACACAACACGGCCTGACACTATTATCCAGTGGTTGACTAGATATAACAGACATCTATATATCACCTTTAAAAAATCATGTTGGCTCAAGAAAATTCTGCCAGAAAATATCAAACGGCAACTTATTGAGGCTGATCATGAGTAACTGACTCTGAAATGGAATCCCTTGTGGCACCTTATTTGAAGTTAGACAGAGGCTAAATCTGGACATTGGGAGCTCACTGACTGTTCAGGGTGTTCACTGCCACTGAGAACATTTGAAAAATAGTTCCTTCCTCCCAAACTTGCAGGAATACCTAGGTAGGTCATGGGTTATGACAATCAAACTTAGAGGGGTTACTTACTGGTTACACCTTTTCTGTGAAGCAGTATGTCAGGCACGTGCAGGCAGTGGGTAGCCTCACCCACCACCTCTGCCCTGACACTACCTCCTCTGTAGTCCATCCCATTAGCTTATGTAGTACCTGAAGTGTGTGCTTACAGTAAGATATTGATCAGCCCCCAACAGTTGTCATAGGACAATATTAGTGATGTTTTAGCCTAAAGTAAGAAATTTTAGTGCACAAAGGGTGGACTGCAAAACATAGACAAAGTTTGGGTGAAGATTAGAAAGATGCTGCCTCCAGAACACTTTAGAGCTTTAGCCTAAAATTGGGATGAGTGAATAAGAGTGGAAAAAGTGGCAATAAAAGATGGTGAAGAAATGGAGGATGGGTGCAGTGGTGCACTCCTGTGGTCCCAGTACTTGGGAAGCTGAGACAAGAAAATCACAGGTTTGAATCTAGCCTCAGGAACTTAGAGAGACCTTCAGCAATTTAGTGAGACCCTGATTCTACAATCAATCAATCAATCAATCAATCAATCAATCAATAAATAGGCTAGGAGTGTAGCTTAGGGGTAGAAAACCCTCAGTTCAATCCTCATTACCAAAATAAAAATAATAAATAAGTAAATAAATAAATAAATAAAAATCCCAGAATACTTTCTGGTAGCTGAAAGGTTTTAGTTATCTGTTAACATTTCTGAAAAAATGAAATGAAATTTTCAAAATTTTTGAGTGTACTTATTAGGTAACCATTTTTATGTTGCATTAAATTGCATCAGGTAGCTAACAGTAATTTTTTTCTGCTTTAATGACTGTGATTGTAAGACATTAACCAGAAAAAATAATACAGAAAAAGATTGAGCTTTTTTTATAGCTAAAAGGAATCTCATATTAATATATACATATAAGAGAGTAACTGTTATTTCTGCCCTTCAGAGCCTGTTTGGGTTAATTTAAGATCATAAAAATGTTCCAATATGTGGTTTACTAATGAAACATCAGTATAAGGTAAGGGTGTGTGTGTGTGTTTGTGTGTCCCTAATATATATATATATATATATATATAGAGAGAGAGAGAGAGAGAGAGAGAGAGAGAGAGAGAGAGATAGATAGATAGATAGATATACATATAAAATATGTAGCATTAATTTCTTTTCATTGAAATAATTCGATACCACACCTGGCATGGTGGTGCACACTTGTAATCCCCGCCCTTGGGACGCAGAGACAGGAGGATCATGCAGGTTCAACGCCAGCCTTGCTGGTTTAAGATACCCTGTTTCCAAATAAAAATATAAAAAATAGGTGTCTGGGAGTGTAGCCAGGAGGTAGAAGGGTTTTCAGGAACCCCAGTACCACCAAAAACAAACAAAAAAAAGAAAGAAAGAAAGAAAGAAAGAAAGAAAGAAAGAAAGAAAGAAAGAATTCAATACTCTAGTTACAGTAAAGTTTTCAAAAAAATGCAAAACATCTAAACCAAATTATCACGACATAAGAATTGCATTTAAAAATTCATAATAAGAATAAGCTTGCTTAACAATTATATGATTTAATTATTAAAAATAGAAAAAGAGCACATGCACATATTAAATAATTCTTTTATTTTTGTGTCCCAGAGCCCTTTAAGGGTGTCGATGAGATAAGAACTGTAATCAATACTTGACTGGCTGGGTGAAAGTATGAAATGATCTGATATGTGAAAAGTACCACAAAAGTGCATTGAAAATCTAGGTGATCAAAAATGTCATTTTCTTCCATCACCTCTGCTAACACTCTTTTCCTTTTACAATTTTAATCTGACTCTTATTTGGACAATTTGTGATCTTTATTTATAGACATTATGTGGTGAGTCCCAAATAAGCTCTCCTTATTTTCAACCTTTATCTGAAAAGGTTCATCTTCAGCAAGATTATAAAGTTATTTTTATTTTATATGAATAAATATTCTTACCTAAGCCCCATAACCCAAATACCTCTATTTCATTTGAACTACACAAGGTCACCCATACTTCTCAAATATCACATAAACATGACAGTCTTGTCTTTATGGTAATTCTCTGTGTTTCCTTAAATTATGTTAAGTGTTTTATAATTTTGGTATCCAAAGAATTTGAAGATTTGTTATTCTAGACAGTATAGCACATTCCAAATTTTTGTTTAAAACACAAGACAGAATTATATTGCATTCTATGGAAATTATTAGGTTTTTTACTTTTCCAGTAATGATATATTTCATTGTTGGAAATCCCAAATGAAGATTGAAGTAGCCAAGACTTCTGTAGTAGAGATGCAACATGGTCCATATATATCAAGCATGCATGTATAATCATCTTTCATCTGACTTATTTCTAAAGTTCTACTTGTCCATATTATCAGTCAAAGTTCTGATTTTCTAGTACTGATCTGAAATGCAATTTGTAACATTTTCAATCTTCTGGGAAAATAAGTGTGCTGCTTGATTATAGAGGGGTCCAAACTTCACCCAAAGGGAATGGAGACCAGCAGAGCAATTGCCTGTTCCATGTTAAGAAAATTTTGAGCAGATGTTATTAAGTAGCAACATGTATACTGCAATAGCATATTTTCTATTCATGCAATTCCTTCCTATCCTAAAAGAGGAGAGGAGATTTAATATTACTTATTTCCTATTCTATGCTGCTGAGTTAAATTGCTTTTTATGGTATCAATCATGGGAAGTTATGGTATACAAAGCCATCAAACAAATTCAAAATCCCACGATCTAAAATAACAAATATTTATTCCTTGATTAGTATACCTGTCTGCGGAGGTAAACTAGCAGCTTCCTCTTTGCACCCTAAGTGATGGAGGCTGATGGTGGAGCCACAGTGTGGGAACTATCTATCATCTGGGCAAGTCCAAGCTTCTTCTCAGAAGTAACTTTTGTCACTTTCATACACATTTTTTTGCTAAATTAAGTCAATCCACTTATAATTTCAAGAAAATAAGAAAGTACAAGTCTGCCTTCTATTCAGGAGTTGAGAAGAAATTAGTATTATTGGACAGGTAATGTCATCATGTTAGTCCATACTTGTAAAATTAAATGCTGAGCTCACAATAATTACTTTAAGTCCCTCAAAAAACTGATGGATGCACGAAAACTATGTAACACTTATACACAATAGAATACTATTCAACCACAAAAAATAATTAAATCCTGTCATTTGTGACAATATAAATGTAACTGGAGATAATTATATTAAATGAAATAAACCAGGCATAGAAAGACAAGTAACACATGATCTCATACATGTATGGAATCTAAATAATTGTTCTGAAGAAGTTGGGAATAGAATGGTAGCTACCAGCAGCTGGGAGGATTGGTGGCTGAAGGGATGCGGAAAGTTTCATCAGGGGCTGCTAAATTATAGTTGATCAAAATGGAAATTAAGTTACAATATAAAAAAGTTCTGACCTGCTATTACACATAGAATGACCAGAGAAAACAAGGGTGTACTGTACATTTATTATTTTGGTGGTACTGGGGTTCCTGGAAACCCTTCTACCTCCGGGCTACACTCCCATACCTATTTTTATATTTTTATTTGGAAACAGGGTCTCTTAAGCCAGAGAGGCTGGCTTCGAACCAGCGCGATCCTCCTGTCTCAGCCTCCCAAGCGCGGGGATTACAAGCGTGCGCCACCACGCCCGGCAATAATTGATTTATTTAAAACATGTAAACAGAAAAAGGTGAGAAGACTGAAGACTAGATAGTTTGCCTGTGATGTGGTTGCTAGAAAGAATGGTATTAAAATCCCAGAATTACAGCACTAATAATTACATTACAGATTACCAGAAAAGTTTACAGCAGAAATAGAATATCACAGTCTAGCAAACATTCCTGCAAACTCTCTCTCTTTGATAAGGCATTTATTCTCACTATTTTGTTTTTGCTCATACAATCTACTTTTCATACTTCCGACTGAAAAACACCATTTAAAAAAAAATTGCACAGGCCTTTACAAAGCCTTCAGCTCTAAATTCCTTAATGTGGAATAGACATATTGGGGAGTCAGAGAGTCCACAAAATCCTTTACATTTTCTGCTTTAAAAATACATAACATTTTGCAGGTTCTCATTTACTCCCTTGACAGATCAAAAATTGACATTTGCAAAGAGTAGTTTCTAACACATAGTACATGGTAATTTGAGAAGGATTACAGGGATGCTATTCTAATGTAGCTATAGCTTTATAACTAATGAATACACACATATACATATATATTATTTTTAAAAGGCTTAATTTAGCTTATGTAAGCAAGGTAGAGTCATTAAAAATTTAGCCCACCAAAAGGATGGCAAGCATTCTAGTAATATGCAAGAAATTTGCTCTTTTGTTGGAATTTTGACCTTTTAAGGACAGAATCCTTGGTGTTTATTTAGGCAAGCTACGCATCCTAAACCTGAACTAGGACCCCTGCCTGATGTGTATTCTGAGGGAAGATTGCCACCTGCTGGAGAGCTAATACCACACCCTTGGGTCTTTTATGTAAATATTATTCCTCTACAATATGAACATTAAATAATACCCCAGTTTGTCAACAGAACTTTTCCAAACCAATTTCACCAATGCTCCAGATGTGAGGTGATTTTAGTCATCCCCCAGAGAGAGCTAGACACGAGCTGCTTTGCCACTTGGCTGCCCCTCTCCCCTCCTCCAGGGCTCCAAATAATGTTTGAGAAGAGATTTTGGTTTCTGAGATGTCAAGTAAACACCGGTTGATATCCTACATCAAGCAAACTCAACTATTACATTGTCTTTGTAATAGATCACTATTATAAAAATAAAAAATAGTAAATAAATGATCTGACTGCTTAAAGAGGTATTTCTGTGAACAAAACCTTAATCTTTGAACTATTACATGGAATATATATTACGTATATGTGGATGAGAAGAAGAATCTGATTTGACATGTGTTCATATGAGAGTTAAGAAGATTTCTCTAGACAAATGGGAAGCAACTGAAATTGCAAGTCTCTGTCCAGTGATTCCTATGGCCTTTTGTAACATAAACAAGAGGTTTCAAATATATCTTTGAGTATTAAAAAGAAGGGTGGCTTGGAGACCTTGGAAACTATTTACAAACATTGTTGAATTTAGAGGTAAATTTTTAAAAGCATTGGTAACTTAATAAAGCCACATGAAGTGGTTTGAGTAGATTGTTTAAAAAAGATGAAAGAAAAAAATGTGAACACATGAAAGATACAGAATGAGGACGAGGACAGAATGAAAAATCAGATACATCTACAGTAAGAGAGGTGAATGAGGAGGGAAAGTGAAATAGAAATAAAAATTGAGGATAACTAGTAGAAATGAAGGTAATCAGTTGAGATGATGGCTAATCAAGAGGGACTGTGATACAGAAAGAACAAAAGAGCGACATCAAAACTTTGGAATTACATGAACCTCAGGTCAGCAGCCTGACCTGGCCAGGCTCTTTAACTTTGCTAAGAGCCACGTTCTGCTGCTACAAACAGGGAACTACAGTTTCTTCCTATGTCTTAATTCAATTAAATAATGTAAAAATTAGATAATCTAGCCGGGCGTGGTGGCACACGCTTATAATCCCAAAGCTTGGGAGTCGGAGACAGGAGGATTGAGCAGGTTCGAAGCCAGCTTCGCTGGCTTAAGAGACCTTGTTTCAAAATTTAAAAATATAAAAAAAAATAGGTCTGCGAGTGTAGCCCGGGTGTAGTAGAGTTTCAAGGAACCCCAGTATCACCAAAAAACAAACAAAAAAATAGATAACCTATAAAGTGCTCTAAATACTGACATTTTCTCATAGAAATAGTATATAAATAATGAAGAAACACACATACACACACACACAAACACATATGCACACACACGAACTTAGGAAAGAAGATTCATAAAAAAATAATGAAGTGTGAAGAGCAATAGAAAAGACCTTAAAAAGAAACTAATTCAATAAAAAAGAAAGGCAGTTTCCATTCAATATGAGGCTCACATTATCAAAAGAAAAAAAACATGCAAGAAAATAACATTTTCCTTGGCCAAACTACACCAAATAATTACTTGGATTACTTGAGTAATTTTCAGTTTCCACCTGTAGATTTTTAGCTCACCTCTCTTTAAACTACATTTCTGGTTTTCAACAACCTTCTGGACATTTCTCCAAATCAAAATGCTCGGAGGGAAATTTTATTACCTTCCTGATCAAATTTGATCTCCTCCCCTGAATGTTTTCTTAATTAATAGTATCACTGTTCTCTCGCGGTAGGGTTACTTATCTCGAGACTTACCATTATTCTTTCTCATCGCCCACCTGATACAGTGTGGTATTTGTGGTAGTGACAGTGGCCACAATGATGGAGACTAGAATTCTAGAGTACTTAGAGTTTACATAGCATCATTCCATCCAGAGCATTATTTAACCTTCCTGCAGAATCCAGCAAGTGTTTTTTTTTATTCAAAATTAAATTGATTTTATTAAAAATAAAAAGTATATCCCTTAACTCAAGATATACAACTTTGTTTTTAGACAAATTGTATCCAAGACATAAAACTTTATTTTTAGACAATTTGTCTTTATATTTCTCCAATAGCTTCTTCCTGACTGCTCTTTATATAAGATGGCATTGCTTCTCACTCTCTCTCTCTCTCTCTCTCTCTCTCTCTCTCTCTCTCTGCATTAAAAATTCCATTCATATTTTAAGGCACTGATCCAATGCTATCTTCCTACCGAATATGATACCAGTCAGCTCAGAAATCACCCAGGGCTAGTTTGTAAGAGCACCAGAACCAGAACGTCTCTAGAGTACACTCAAGAGTACAGGAGAGCTGTTTCCGAGAAAATGGATACTTCCATTATATATATATCCATATTTTTCTATTTGCTTATAGAGATCCAGATTTAGTGGTTTCAACACGGTCATTTTAATTTAAGTAGTTAAACCATTTTGGGTAGTACATTTTTTTTTTTTTTTGCAGGTCTGGGGATGGATCACAGAGGCAGTTGACCTCTGAGCTACACCCCCTGCCCAATTTTGTATTCTTTATTTTGAAACAGGGTCTCACTGAATTGCAGAGGGCCTCACTAAGTAGCTGAGGCTGTCTGAAAACCACTATCCTCCTGTCTCAGCCTTCCAAATGCTGGGATTATAAGCGTGTTCCACCACACCTGGCTTGGGTAGGAATTTTTAAAATTCAGAAATAAATGAGTGGGGTCATAGAGACTGGGTAAATTGCTTTATTTATTTCTTCGTTACTTCCTTTAGAATAGTAACTTCATTATTTGACAGATGAAATTTAGAAGTGACCTTACTTCTCTATGTCATATACATTAAGAGAAGGAACAGTTCTGCCAATATCTACTAAATAAATGTTCAATCAATAATGAAATAATATTTTTGAAGACCCTTAATTTATAGGCCCACTCTGGTCTTGAAATGTTTTGATTACTCTGCATTTTTTTTTATGGTACTAGGGATTGAACCCAAGGGCATTCTACCTTTGAGCTACACTCCCAGCCCTATTTTTTATTATTTATTTTTGAAACAGGATTTCACTAAGTTGAAGAAAGCCTCACTAAATAGCTGAGGATGGCCATGAACCTGCTATTCTCCTGTCTCAGCCTCCCAAGTACTGGGATTACAAGCATGCAGCAACAAGCCCGGCTTCTGCGTTTATGTTTCTTATATTTATTGGCATGTTTTATAAAGAGTTCAGCTGAGGTTTGTTTCCCTGCCTAAGACCCAGGAAGGTAGACTTTTTTTTTTTTTTTTTTTTTTTTTAATCTCAGGTAACTCTAAGCTAGAGCAAAAATACAAAACAGGACAATGACAGAATCAAGAACTATACTCTCCATGCTAGTTTCTGGGCACAGAGCCTCATAAAAACCAGCATCATGTTGTCCTATGTTTTATATAGATGATGTAGTAAAATGAGTTAGGAAGACTTAAAATAACAATTAGGTTAAATTTTAGGTTATTCTATTATAACTAATGGCATGAAACACTTGGGATTTCTCTCTCTCTCTCTCTCTCTCTCTCTCTCTCTCTCTCTCTCTCTCTCTCACACACACACACACACACACACAATATCAGAGTTAAAAGTAAAAATAAATTCATTCTGTTTACCCAATAAGAACTGTTATGACCAACAGTGCAAGTATTAAAATAACAAATATAAACTTAAAGCAGGTTTCATATTATTTTTCTTGAATTTTAGATTTATAAAAACCACATCTCAGCTGCTACCTTTCAACAATTTTACTCTGAAGCAATAAATAATTCAATGTGCTAATTTGACAGATGACTCTCCGGGAGCCTCCTACCATTACGAGCGTCATTAGGCCATAATATGCATGGCGAGGACGGCCATTCAGCAAATGTCCTTCACTTGTTTACCCCTAAAGAGCTGTACTCTGCACAATTAACTAATGAAGCATTATGGGCCTTTTTTTCCCCTTCCCTGCTATTTCAATGTATCAATGCAGAGGAGAGTCTGAGGGAAAATATATTCTGTTTCCTTTTGCTAAATAAGTATTTACTCCATGGTTAAGACTGTACGGTCGCCCAGATGAATAAGGGGAAAATAATAAGATGCTAAAAATGGATCTTCATCATCATTATTATTACTTCTTTTTATTTCTGTGATTGGTATAGAAAATGCAAAAGCAATTTTGTGCTAAAATACAAAGTAATAAAATAAGAGAGAAAGAAAAAGAAAGAAAGAAAGAAAGAAAGAAAGAAAGAAAGAAAGAAAGAAAGAAAGAAAGGCACACCCCCACATGCATCAGAGCTCAAATCATCTGGTTAATGTTTGCTGGTTATCTTTCAATCAAGTTAGGTCACTATTCTCACCTAAAAACTTGATCACATGTAAACTTTCTCAGATTCCTATTCAAGTTTAATTTTGCTTTTAAAAATATTGAAATAGTCAGATGACTATAGATTTAGATGTGTTTGGATTTACTCTTACAGTTCAAGTTAACAAAGCACACATCTAAAGAGGCTCACAGGAGGTCACCAAGTCTATGTCTAAATAGGTCCAAGCCACAGATTTGACTTAAACAAAGAAACATCATCCGACTTGATACTGTTCTTGTTTACTAGATGTTGGATTTGTTTACAAGCCTTTTATTGTTGATAAAGGAGGTCTAATGTGAATGGGGTTTAAGAAACCTCTGTCTTGTATTTTTTATGGTATATTTTAAAATTTTAGTTTAAATATTATTGCATCCTTTGCCATGCTTGTCATTGTTTTGTGGCTTAAACTATAGAAATGAACTCTCTTCAAAGGCTTTTAATTGAAATAAAAGTGGGAGGGTCTTAAGACTGAAACAAATATGTTTTTCTCCTTTGAGATTAGACTCACAGTGACAGTGATGTCATTTCTCAAGAAATAATAGTCCAACCATTTTCTTTAGGATTGCTTTCTTCCAGTTTGTAGCACAGTTTAAAGGTAATTAATATAATGCTCCTCTTTAGACAAACAAAATAATAATAAATAAGAATTATCATTATGATATAAATGATAAAATATCTATGATCTATTAAGTATTGATTTAGACTATGCCCTTTATATTTATTACATATAGAAGAAAATATAAAAATTGGTGTGGAAGACTCCTTGGTTCTTCTATAACTTTGAGGTTAATTTTCATATTAAAGGAAGAAGAGCACCCTTATATTTCAAAGGCTCTGCAGACATAGTCTGGTAGATTATCAATACCATGTCAACATTACAGATTTTCCCAAAATAACTACTATTATATTAAACTGATAAGAACAGATACTACACTTGATCTTAGCCGAAAGCAGAGAAAGGATATAACTACTATTGTGAACCATATATTTTCACACACTGCCACACTTGAACTATATATTCAGTTCTTTCAGTGGAATAAATATTAAGCATGCCAACTCAATAATGAATAAATTAAGTGATGAAAATTTTAACAATTTAATGTAAATTTCTTAGTGGACTTATTATCCACTAAAATATCATTTTAACTTTTAGATTCAACATAAGTTTGATTATATATCTGAGATACTGCACTGAATAAGATGGATATGATTTAACTTTTAAAATATTTGCTTTTCCATGTATACATAAAAATGTGATGAAGGTAGTTGGATCATTTACACTTATATTTTATCATGTGGTTAAAAATGGAACAGTTGGCCAACGGTGGTGGCTCATGCTTGTAATTTTAGAACTTGAGAGGCTGAGACAGTAGGATCACAGGTTCAAGGCCAGCTTCAGCGACTTAGTGAGACTCTCTACAACTTAGTGAGACCCTATTTCAAAATAAAGAATAAAACATTCAGAGAAAAAAAAAAGGCTGCCGATGTAGCTTGGAGGTAGAATGCCCCTGGGTTCAATCTCCAGTACAAATTAACTAACTAACTAACTAAATAAATAAATAAATAAATAAATGGAACAGATGACATTAATGCCAAGATAAACATGAATTTCCGTGCTTCTACATTGGCGAGAAGGCCATGATTCATCGTTAAAAAAAAACATGCATCAATGTTGAAAATTCAAGGGGATTTTACAACTAGCTATCCTGGAGGGGTTTTTACAAAACTGATTGTGAAAAATTTCTCTAGAAAGTATTAAAAATTATTTCTTATATGAAGTCTCTTTTTAGCCATCTGAAACCTTAAACACAAGGCTTACTTAAACTTGTTAAATGTGATGGGAAATTGTTTCAATATATAAACAATGTAGTAAACCTCTTAGAATTACAGACTGTATAATTTAATCCAGTATCTTATTAGGTAAAAGAGAGAACAAAATACAGAATGTTTTGTAAGATTATTAAATGTTTCTCAAACATAAATGGGCAAACTTCATTTTAAATATAAATGGTGGATTACTTATCCATAAATGCTATCTAGCAAAAGCAATGCAATAATATTTCAGTTTCTAATTAATAAAATTACCTCTGTGATTGTATAATTTGTGCCTTTAAAATTCTTCAAAGATATCTAACAAGTAGTAACAATTATTAGCACATATTGCATATTAAAATTCATTTTAGAATATAATTTTCAAATGAAAAATGGTATAAATCAATAAAATAGTTAGATAATGATATTTAAAAATTACTAGGCATGAGCCAGGAATGGTGGCACACGCTTGTAATCCCCACGCTTGGGAGGTGGAGACAGGAGGATCACGCAGGTTCAAAGCCAGCCTTGCTGGCTTAAGAGACCTTGTTTCCAAATAAAAATATAAAATATAGGTGTCTGGGACTTTAGCTCAGAGGTAGAAGGGTTTCCAGGAACCCCAGTACCATAAAAAAAAAACACCTAGGAATAAAAATGCATATATTTTCCATATATATTTATGTATAATCAACCAAATTTAATCAAAATTATCTCAAATTTTAATTTCTGATGAAGTTCTACTTTTTTAAGAAAAAATGAAAGCTCCATGTGGGTTTTTTAAGGGCTTAACTTAGTTTTATTTAGTACTTTCTTTGTGTGTGTGTGTTTTTTTTTTTTGTTGTTGTTGTTTTTCTTTTTTAGTGTGGCTTTGCTGAAAATTCAATAATGTACCATTAAAAATTGTACCTAAATATATCCCACAGAAACACACTCCCATACATATGTTATTTAACTGCAGGCTCACAGTTCATCGAAGACATTTCTGTTTATTTTGATATCTTTTGTTAAAGAAATCCACAGTAACAATGATGACCAGACAAAGAGTGGGGGGGAGCCATTCATCTATTCATGGGTAATTGAATTCCCTAATATTTCATAAACAGACTGCCTATCTGTAGGGCAGTGTTTTATTTGAATAACTTTCTTTAAAATGCTTTTCCTTATAAGATGGGAGAATTACAATAATGTTTAAGAACTCAAGGTCAAAACATTCTTAAGTTAGTATATTTGATGGATGCATCACAGTGAGAGGAGGCACCCCTCCTTTTCCTCTCCCCTCTCTCCTACAAATTGCCTTTAGACTCGATGTTTATTGCCCAATGTAAAGAACAAAACAGAGGTAATTAAGCCTAGAATTGCCTGCTGGTGCTTATGACAGTCAGGCCACAGGCCTGAGCGTTAAGGGTCCTCCCGAATCTGCGAAAAGAGGCATGGTTCTGAAACAAAGGCAAGCAGCAAGACAATCATTACCGTTAATTACCTGATAAACAAAAAAGACTGGTGTCTGTGGCAAAACAGCAAACTTAGTGTGGCAGCTGATGCTGTAAAAGACAGTTGGTTCTACTTTGTCCTGTTGAGAATTGTACTGTGAGATGATCCCCATTCATAAAGAGCTCAAGTAATTATACTCTAACAACTGTGTTTATATGTTCTATACACTGTATTGTGGCCTAATAACAACAAACAACCTGTCCACTGGGAACAGGTGGCATCTGCTGAACATCTCACAGGATAAAAAGACATGCTCTCAAAAAGTAATTCATTAATTTATAAGCCAAAGGGCAAAGTACATGAAAGCAGGTGAAAAATATGGAAGCCCAATGAAGCTTATGGGTCTCTTAATAATATGAATTAAATAAACCAAGAAATGTATTTCATGAAATAATCACTGGGCTTTGTGAACTATCTCAGAATATAAGAGCATAGAAGAAGTGTTTTGATAAGAGCATATGTGTGTGTGACTATATATACACATTATATACAATATGTATGTATGCTTACAATGTATATGCCTATATATTTTTTTATTTGTTGTTTTGTTTTCACCTTTTTCTATTTTCATTGATTATGCATGAAAACCATCCTCAAAAAAACCAGTAGCAAACCTGATAAAATAAATTTCAGAGATGACTGTGCTGTATAAGCCCTAGATATAATTACAAGCCATAGTTTATTGAGTGGGTTGGGATGTTGTGGGAAGGTTATGTAGAATTTTAGCTGCATACAATAGAATTGGTTTTCTCCTTGTCAGGTGGGTAACTTTAAGTGAGCTAGATTTCCAAAACTCAATTTTTCACATGTAAAATAAAGCTATAAATACATATATCTCAGCAGTGTTGTGAGAACTAACAAATGGAGCATATATACTCCTCAGCATAACGCCCGACACGTAGTCAGCTCTTAACAGATAGTGGTGTTGATAGCCAACTTGGAAAAAATAACTCATTCCATTTAAGACCATTAAGAAACACAGAATGGGTCAAATCATAGCTGATTTGCTAAGTCTGGACAAGCAAGTAAGTCAGATTTTCCGGGGTAAGAAACCATTTGAGTTAAGGTAAAAATACCAAAAACCTCTGAATCTCAGCTTATTTTTTACTTCAGACACTCTTCACATGAATTGCAAAATAACAAGATGACCAAAAGCACTAGGTTTTGATGTCAGAATGACCTACGTCAGATCTAAGTGATGATAGTCTTTCATGCCTTAGAAAGTGAGACTTTTTTGAAACTCATGCTCTTACCTAGAATAGTGAGGTGTAGCTAGATTGACATGGTGATGCATGTCTGTGATCCCAGGAGGCTGAGTTAGAGGACAGCAAGTTCAAGGCTGGCCTGGGAAATTTAGAGAGACCCTGTCTTAAAATAAAAAATTGTAAAAGGGACTGAGGATCTAGGTCACTGGTAGAGAACCCTAAGTCCAGGACCACAAAGGGAGGAAAAAAGGGGGTATAGAGCTCATTGCTCTAGAATATAAATTAAGTTTGAATTACAACTCCATAATTTACTTAGATACTTATCATATATCTGACTTAGTATCCTCACCTATTAAATGGAGTTAATTATTATAAGATAATTGTAAGCACTTAGTTACTATGTATACAGTCTTAGAGTAGTGCCACACAATAAACACTTTGTTATTATTTTCTTTTAATACTTGTCACTTGATAATTTTTGGAGACTATTTTAGTTGAGGCCTCTCACCTTTGACAGTAAATGTTATTATCAATGATCATGTTCTGAACAGAGATGGCAACTAGCCCCCCTATGATTTTCTATTTGTTTTTTAAATTTTAAGATTTAAAAAAAAATTTACGCTAATGGGGATTGAACCCAGGAGCATTCTAGTTCCAGGCAATACCACTAACTCTATTTTATTTTCATTTTGAAACAGAGTCTCACTAAATTGCTGAGGCTGGCTTCAAACCTGTGAGCATCCTATCTCAGCCTCCCAAGCACTGAGATTACAGGTATGTGCCACCAAGCCCAGCTCTCTGTCCCCTACGCTTTTCTGAGAGAATTTAAACAGATCTTCACATTTGTTTGCAAGACCATCATAGTATGACCATAATAATTCCGCAAGACATTCCATACATTTTATTTTCTTCTTTTTCCTATTTTATATGAAGTATCAGCAAAGCCATTTAAGAGGGCTTCTCTGTCACCAGTGCTATTCTGAGACTCCAAGTGTCTGTCATTCAAGGTTGATAAAGTTTTCCTCTCTTGTACTAGGGGGTTTCTAGTAGACAAGGAGTGAGGGGATGTTTTACAATTCTCAGCCTTTGGGCCCAGAAGGCAACTGGCACCCCAAGATCCATGAAGACTCCTATGGAATTAATTCTTAGCTGCCACTAACCTCAGGCCCAGCTCCAGCCCCAGAGTCTGAAGAAAGTCAAGCCCCAGGGTCATTCTCCACTCTCTTGGTCCCTCATCCTCCATACTCCAGAGCTGTAATGACATCATGTTTAAATAAACGGGTGAAAAATAAAAATGTCATTAAAGCTAACTATATGTTCTCCTATGTAGACCACAAAAAATATTTAATTTTGTATAAATTTATGTAAGTTAATCAAACTGGACTTGGCATATTTGGAAGCCTTAGAGACCGATTATTTCTTAAGGGCCACAGATGACTGGTTATAAAATACTGCTCCATTGTTATCCAAATTTCTTGCTTACCTTTCATGATAATAAGATTAATCTGATGCAGCACTGTATTTACTAGTATATACTTGAGTTGTAAACTTTCTGAGCTTTTTATGACTGCCAGTAATTTCCATAAGTAACGGGAACATTGATGTGCACAAGCTGCGGTTCTAGGGCAATGAAAACAGCCTCATATTTAGCTTAGTAAGTAACCCTCCTGAATAAACACAACCAAGTAATGATGCAAGTAACAAGTATCATGCTTCGTTCTTTTGCATACCTTAACGCATGCAATTCCAAATTTAAAAGTCATACCTTTCTAATTCCATATCCCCAGTGGTATGCATTCTAAAGTTATTTCAGTCACTTGCCCAGGTGAAATCACAAGCTTTAAGTAAATTGTTTAAAATGCCTGGACTTCTTATCAGTTAACGCTTATCTGCTGTTCAAAGAAGAAGCTTTTGTATGTGGATTCCACCATCCTGTGGTTGCCCAGTTGATTAAACCCTTTACCATAGAAAGGCTCTGCTACACTGCACATGTATATGTAATATTTAATGAAATATTTGCCAAGCAATATTGATAAGACTTTATAAATATGCATAAATAGTCATTTTCTTAGTATGTGCATACACATTTTTAGTATGTGCATATGCTATTACTATGTGAATACCTTAGAAATGACTTTAAAATGTTGTCTGAAAATGGCAAAAAGAAAACAATTACTTAAGTAGTATAACTGAATTTTCAAGAATTAATAAGATTAAAAATGTTACTAAGGTGCAAAGATGTGCATTTGGAATAGAGCAATGAGAATGGCAAAAAGAAAACAATTACTTAAGTAGTATAACTGAATTTTCAAGAATTAATAAGATTAAAAATGTTACTAAGGTGCAAAGATGTGCATTTGGAATAGAGCAATGAGACCCCTGCAAAGTAGCCTCTAGGATGTGAGGTCGATGATTCCGAGTGGTGATGGCCAGCTCACCCATGATTCCGAGTGGTGATGGCCAGCTCACCCATGATTCCGAGTGGTGATGGCCAGCTCACCCAGCTAGAGAGATGCTTAGCAAAACAAGAGTGTGAACACGCGTTTTGATTCCTAGACACATCTTCACGTTGGTTTTATTTATTTATTTTTATTATTCATTGGTTTATTTGTTTATTTATTCCTTCATTCATTCATTTAGTGGTACTGCAAATTGAACCCAGAGATATTTTACCTCTGAGCTAAAAGCCCAACTCTATTTTATTTTTTGTTTTGAAACAAAGTCTTGCTACACACACTGACCTAGAACCAGCAGTTCTCCTGTCTCTGCCCGCCCCCAACACACCAAGCACTAGGATTACAGCATGAGCCACATCTGGTGAACCCTGGTGTTATTTAAATTCTTCTGTAGAACATTGGGATAGATGCTTTAAAAAATCAAACCAAATGTGGCGTCCCAGTAGCTTGCTGAATGTGGTGGTGCATGCTTGTAATCCCGGAGGCTGAGACTGGAGGATTGCAGGTTTGCCACCAGCCTTGGCTATTTACTGAGTCTCTCTGCAACATAGTGAGACATTGTTTCAAAATAAAGAATAATAAAAATAGGGATTGGGGTGTACCTCAGGGGTAGAATGCCCCTGGGTTCAATCCCCAGTACTGAAGAAGGAGGAGGAAGAGGAGGAGGAGGAGGAGGAGGAGGAGGAGGAGGAGGAGGAGGAGGAGGAGGAGGAGAAATATCAAACCAAAACTGATTTGAAATTAATCACTCTAAGGATTCATATCCAAAGTCTATTTGTTGTACATTTCAACAGTCCTAATATTATTATTTATCTAGTGTACATACTCAGCAGGGCAGACTTTTATTTTTAACCTTAAGCAAGTATTTATGCTGACTCATCAAACATTTACTGCTGTTTTTGTTATGTGCTTCATTCTATTTGTGTTAAATGACCTTCAGTCTGCAGTCTAAAGCAATAAAGGGAATGCTTCCTGTCCTATCGATTAGGAAAGGCCTATTTTCACACTAATAAAATGAGCAGCTCAGTTTAATAAAATGCTTTTTTTCTGCCAGTAGCTATAGGTAAGCCAGAGACTTGACAAGGCTGGCAAAGGTCAAATGACAGGACAGAGGTCAAATCTGCAGTAAATCAACTTCCAGGAACAAATCACTGGACACTATAAAAATCAAAAGTGGTTCTTTAAGAGACCAACTTGACCCTCCTTAACCAGAAAATAACATCTGACCTAGTAGTGAAATTTATCACAACATTTCAATTAAAACTTGGCAGGCACATACTGCTTCTTCTACAGTTGACCTTGTTGTAGGGAAAACAGAAAAAATAGGGGAAAAGTGGACAATCTTATTTCATGCTGTGAGACAAATATTATTTACACAATGAAAATTTCTCAGCCACATGATGTTTCATTGACGCTAAATTAACATGTCGATGGGTCTATAAAATATAACTTTGCATCAATTATTTTCTGTTCAATTCCTTCAGACATTTTTATGATATTAATAAATAGTCTATTGCTATCACCAATTAAACAATAACCTGAACAGTGTTTTCTTTTTTCATAAAAGTAGTTATCTGTTTGGGGTCTGGTCGTGGGTCAAATAATTGCATTCTTTGATATCTCCATTCAATTGTTTTAATCACTCATGTCTTTAGATTCTAGATTTCAAGTAATTCTTTTGAATATTTTTATTGGTGATGGTAATGATGCATCATAGTGAGATTCAAGGTGGTACATTCATACCTGCATGCATCACTTAGTATATTTCTCTCCTCAACCCACCCTGCTTCTTCCCCCTCCCTCTGCGTATGTGTTAGCAAGATTGATAGTCACACCTTCGTATATGAACACAGTATTATTTGAGGCGTTTCCTTCCTCCAGCCTCTTTCTCCTCATCTCCCTCTCCCAATTCCATTCCATAGACTGTCCATTCAATATTCTGTCCATCTCTCCTCAGTTATCTGAAGTCCCTCTTTTTCCTATTTTATCTCTAGTTTCCACATTTGAGAGAAAACATAAGTTCACTGATGGTTTCCTTCCCTCCTCTACCAAAGAGACGTCTCACTAATTTTAAGAGGAAAACTCATGTATGTCAAGGCATTTGGATGTAGTAATTGTAATCTAACAATTTTCTAAACTATATAATACATATTTCTTGGCAGTTCTCACTACAATTAGTATTAAAAACGGGGGCAGCTTAACTCAAATGACATTCCATTTTTGACAACAAGGGGTTTTAGAGAGGTAAAATAATGTTTTTTTTTTTTTTTTAGGATTTGTTGTTCTCTTGAATTATTTCATCACGTAATGTGGTTCACATGTGTAAAAGCATCGTAGAAGTGCCCGTCTCCTTCACGTTCCCCTTGGCCAGCAGTAGCCTCTGTGCCTCCCCCGAGGAAAGTCAGCTCAGCCTTGTTTATTAGTAGAGGAAGATGGAAAACACAAAATTTTAAGATCACTTTTGGCTCTAAATAATCACTAAATATATCAAATATAAAATAATAATGTAATCCCAGTTAGCTGCAGAATCAGGATTAAAATTTAGGATTTCCTAATATCTAAGAGTTAGGAATAACTAAATTGATGGATTTTGATAAAACTTCAGAAAAAGGCACTATGCATAAGTTGATAAATCTCTCAGTCAATTAGTAACATCAAGTAGACTTTGGGGCTATTACAGCTAAATTTGTAGAGAAAAAACATGAGGAAAGTAGGTATGACTATATAGATGTATTTTTTATATTTATAACTATTTTGTTTATTCAGTGTTAATGATATTATAACATATCAACCTGAATTATTCAGTGTTTTACCTTGGAACATGTTTGCTTTTGTTTCATTTTTCTTTGTGGTACAGGGGATTGAACTCATGGATATTCTGTGATTTTCTAACATCTTATGTGAAATAAAATCAGTAGTTATATATTAAACCAATGCAGCAGGTTCAGAGGTGGGACATGGCTGAAAGAGAGATTGCTGGGGTCCTGGCCCTGAGGACTACATCTATTTCTGGCTGCTTCTCTCTCTCTCTCTCTCTCTCTCTCTCTCTCTCTCTCTCTCTCTCTCTCTCTCTCTCTCTCTCTGCTCCTGGCTGTCATGATTTGAGAAGTTCCTCTCTGCCAAAGCCTGCTGCTGTCTTGATGTTTCTGCCTTGGAGCTGTTCACCATGATCTGTAACTCTGAAGGTATGGGCCAAAAGAAACCTTTCTTAGTCGAAGTTCTTGTAAGGTACTTTAGTCATGTGATACAAAACCAGGCTGATGCAGCATCCTATCGGAGATGACTTCATATGACAGTAAGAAAGTCTCATGCTGTCCCTGTCTCCATGGGGCTTACATTCTGTTCATAGAGGATCAGTATTACCAAATCATCACAAGTCCTAATTGGGTATTGAACCCAGAGGCATTCAGCCCCAGTCATATTTTACTTTATATGTTTTGAAACAAGGTCTTATTAAGTTGCTGGGGCTGGCCTGGAACCTGTGATCCTGCTGTCTCCACCTTCAAAGTACTGGGATTACATGTGTGTGCCACCATGATCAGTTGCTTTTTTTAAATCTTATTCTATGCCAGGTCCATGATTGTTGTATGTTTTAGACCATTATTTCCAGCCCCACTTATTAAGTTTTCAAAACTCTCTTACCATCTGATATGTATGTATGTATGTATGTATGTATGTGTTTGTTTGTTTGTTTTTGCAGTACTGGGGATGGAACCCAGGAAAATTCTACCTCCGAGCTACACCCTCAGCCCTATTTTTATCCTTTATTTTGAAACAGGGTCTCACTGAGTTGCAAGGGGTCTCACTCAGTAGTTGAGGCTATCCACACACTGAGATCCTCCTGTCTCAGCCTGGCAAATGCTGGGATTACAAGCATGGGCCACCATGCTTGGCTAAAATCTGATGTTCACTATGAAACTATGCAAGGATTCATGTCTATTATACAAATAATCCGCAAAATTTTAGCTATGGTACTCATTAACCCAGAAAACACTTTCCTCTGGGCGCTTCTGTATCTTCAACTGATTTATTTCTGATGCAAACTTGGTTTCCTCCACATATCATCCCTTTTATCTTTACATAGAAATTTAACATTCAAAGGATATCAAATAAAATATTAAATTAATTTAATGCTAAGAGGTAATATTGTGAGATAAGTTGAGCAATTTTAAAATAAAAATGATAAAAGCTCTACTGAGAGAGTTATATTCATTCTCAATGCCACTGTAACATGTTAACTCCCATGTAGTGACTGTAACAACATGTATTTATGATTTTACAGTGCTTTGTCAGAAGTCCATCATAGGATTTACTGAACTAAGATCAAGGTGTCTGCAGGGATCCTTCTCTTTCTGAAAATTCTAGGGGATAATCTAGTTTCTTACCATTTCAATTTTTCAAAAACCCTCACATTTCTTGCTCAGAGCCTCCTTCAAGTCAGCACTGTCCCATCTCTCTGACCAGTTGTTGTCTGTTGGCACATCTTTCTCTGACTACAGCTGGGAAAGATTCTTCCCCTTTAAGGATTTAATTGATTACTCTGAGTCCAGCAGATAAAGGAGGATAATCTCTTCCTCCCAAGATGTTTAATCCCATTAGCACTAACCCTTACAGCCCTAATATGTAAGGTAACATATTGGCAGGTTCTGGGGATTAGGAGCTGGATAGTTTGGGGTAATGAAATAGATGGGCATTATTCTGTCTGTCTTGGCTTATATATTCTGCATAATCTTTCCTGTTCGGCTACTTGGTTGAAAATGAAAATGTAACTTAAGAATACAGAAAAATGTATTAAAAGTTGGTATGTCATAAGTATTTAAAACTTCTCTTTAAAAAAATCTTCACTCAAAATGTATAAAACTTGCTGTAGATGTCAAACACTAAACATTGCATAGATTCCACAGGACTTGGTTCAGAAATGACTGGCTTATTATGTTTCAGTAAAAACAACAATAGAATTTACTATATGCACACATATTGGGCTATGTTGTTTCAAAAAAAGTGAGTTGTATACTTTTCTACCCTTTTTGCATACTTTTCTATATTATATACACATATGTATAAGCAGAAAGAGTCAGGTAGAAAATAATAAGAGCATAGTAAAATGCATTCATTCTTTTTAGAACTCTGTTTTGGTGAGGTCAAATAGTGAAACTGAATAAAATGTTATAAATTCAATTAAATTAATTAACATACTATTTTAGGTATATAATGTGGGTAAAACACTTTTGAGGAGAAAGTATAATTTTTTACGAACACTCATACACTTATAGAAATTGAGCCCTATATTAAGCAACAAAGAAAATTAAATATCAGAATTTATAAGATAATTATTTGGGAATTAGTAACATAATACTAGGAACTAATAAGAGGCTAAGAACAAAAATGCTGTTACAATGATTAAATAGAAACCTCATAGTTTATTGTAAGATCTCTTTCATCATGTAAGATCAATGAAATGAATATAAAGATACTGTTAAACACAAAACTGTAAATTTTTGTCAAGTAATAATAAAGGGAAATAAAATAATAAACACTCATTTGAGGAATTTAGAAATGGAAGAACATACACATAATAAAATAGCCAAAATTTGAAGTTTGAAAAGTATTGCCTTTGTATAATGCAAATAAATGTATTTGAACAGGTGAACAAACTATCATTTATTCCATAGATTTATATAAGACTGCTGAGCAATAAGAACAAATGATTGATGCACACATCAACAGAGATTTCTCAAAAAATAATGCTAAGTTGAAAAGAGTCAGAAATAAAAGAACACATTGTAGGGTTCCTTCTTTTTTTTTTTTTTTTTTTTTTTGATGGTACTGGGGTTCCTGGAAGCCCTTCTATCTCCGGGCTACACTCCCAGACCTATTTTATATTTTTTATTTGGAAATAGGGTCTCTTAAGCCAGCACGGCTGGCTTTGAACCTGCACGATCCTCCTGTCTCCACCTCCCAAGCGCGGGGATTACAAGCGTGTACCACCATGCCTGGAAGGATTCCTTCTTTATGAGACAAATTCGCACTGTAGTGACTGGAGTGTGTGGAGGTTTTTAGTGAAAGGTTGGGGAGTGGTTTCTAACAATGCCTTCTGGGTTTCTAGAAATGTTTCATATTTTGCTTGTGATTATGGTTACAAAAAGATATAAAATTATCAGTGCTTTCAAATTAGTTAAATTACATGCAATTTATTTCATGTAAATGATACTTTAAAAATTCTTGAATATGTATGCCAGGATCTCTATTTTTGTAAGGGTATAAAATTGGAGAATTAATCACAAAGTTAAAAGTACCTATAATTGATAGTGGTATTATAAATAATTTGGGTTTTAATAGTTTTGTGGGAGTTTTTTTTTTTCAGTTTTCTCCAATTAACCTGTCAGTATCCGATAAAAATAAGTTACCTGTAATTTATGTACTTATATATTTATGTATTCTTAATGTATGTATGTATATATGTATGTATGTATATACATATGTATTTAGTGTTATTGGTTATTTTTTTGTGTGTGGTACTGGGGTTCCTGGAAGCCCTTCTACCTCCGGGCTACACTCCCAGACCTATTTTTACATTTTTATTTGGAAACAGGTTCTCCTAAGCCAGCGTGCGTGGCTGGCTTCGAACCTGCGCGATCCTCCTGTCTCTGCCTCCCAAGCGCGTGGATTACAAGCGTGCACCACCACTCCCGGCTAGTGTTATTGGTTATTGAACTCAGGGCCACTATACCTCTGAGCCCTATTTTGTTATTTTTTGTTATTTATTTATTTATTTATTTATTTATTTATTTAATGATACTGGGGTTCCTGGAAGCCCTTCTACCTCTGGGCTACACTCCCAGACCTATTTTGCGGGGATTACAAGTGTGCGCCACCACACCTGGCTTATTTTGTTATTTTAAAATAGAGTCTTCCTAAGTTACCACACTGTGGCTTTGAACCTGTGATACTCCTGTCTCAGCCTCCCAAGTACTGGGATTAGTATGAGCCAATGTGCCTGGGCCCAGCTAAGTTACCTGTAAATTTAACACAAAGTATGTTCATATGTTTAAAAAGAACATGTTACAGAAAACTAGCTAAGTATAGAATGAAGACAAATTTAATTGCCTTGTAGACTTTGTGTTGTATGAAAAAAGATGTGATTAGAAAATTATTTGGAGTTTCTGAAGACAACAATTAATATTTTGCTAAATTAGACTGGTAAATGAATATTAATTTACAGAAATAATAGCACTTTTTGATGACAGATTGACTTCTGAATATTGAAGATGAGTTTAGTTTCATATTAACAATATTCACTTTCATAATAAATTTCTACAATATAAAATTCACTAGGACAGGGACTGTCCTATTTTCCTAGTCTACTTGGAGTGTGTGGGCTTGCTGTAACTATACATTAAATAAATTAACACACAACTAGGATAATTGAATTCCCCTCAACTATCTCATCAAAACAACATCTGCATGCAAAATTATAAATATGTTAAAATAACAATAAATCATAAAAACTTTTTGTAATGCAATAGATAATGCAGTAGAAGATATCGATATTAAGGTTAAGGGCAAATGACTGCCCTTAAGAAATCAGAGCATGTAGCTAGGGGTGGTGGCACAGGCTTGAAATTCCAGGACTTGGGAGGTTGAGTCAGGAAGATTGCAGGTTTGAGGCCATCCTCAGCAAGTAGCAAGACTGAGCAGCCAAGTAACACTGTCTCAAAATTAAAAACAAAATAAAAAGGGATGGGGGACATGTAGCTCAGAGGTAGAATGTCCCTGAACTCAGTATTCAGTTACACACACACACACACACACACACACACACACACACACACACACTACATATTAAATATTAAAATTAAAAAGAAAGATCATGTGGGAAATTTCATGTTACCTTAACCACACTGACCTCCTCTACTATGCCTGCTACTTCCCTCTCTTTATCTTATTCCTTAGAGGACCAAGGAAGAATAGACCTTATAGGAATTTGAGGCTAGATAGCAATCACTTTCCTGGTGAGAAACAGAGTTGGCTTTTCTTTTCCATTTCTATAATGCATTACTTTAATTTCGTATTTAAAGAGAAAATCTGTTTTTACATGTTATATCAACCATGGAGTGTATGTAGAAATGAATCTCTAAAAAAGAAATCAAACGATTTTTATAGAATGTGGGAAGGTTTTAAAGTCTTCAGTTACTCTCTCTTATGTCCCTCAATGTCAGTTTCCCTTCAATCCTCAACATATACACAGCATCAACAAAGTGTCAGAGTGTGTCTTTGTCACAGCTGGTATCCCAATGGAGCTATTAATTTCTTTTGAAATCATTTTCCCTTTGTGATATAAGCAGATTAGAAATGAATGTATCAGAAGAAATTAGTGTCATCATTTTCATATCCTCTCCATATTCCTAAGGACCACGATCAAGTGTGTTCTCATTTGATAAACCAACTAGACAGATAGTTTGTAATTTCTTTGGATGTAAAAATCTCTAAGAAATATTTTAAAATCATGAACACCCACTTCAGGATTGATACTGCATAAGGTTACTCTAATTTTCATATGAAGTCCAAGTGTTGTAACAATTATGGCTCATTATGTTGTCAAAGAGAGACCTGTATTCAGTAACTATTTCCAACTCGAGACAGACTGTGTTATTGCCAACAGGCTTTTCAATAACCTGTGACAACCCAGCCTGCAGAGGTTAGAATTTAGCCACGACACTGTCATCATTTTGTCTTGGTTCCTAAATTATCTGGCTTTTCTTTTTTTCCTCTTTTTTTTTTCAGAGATCACAGAGACATCTCTTGTTCATTCTTGGAGAGTTCTTCCTCTCAGTTCTCAGCATAATAAACAGAATTTTCTAATGATTATACTCTTCATATTATGGCTTTTTATCTTGTACAGCATATGAAAAGGCAGGAAAAGGGGAGGAAGGAAAGCCAGTCCAAATAGAAGACACTGCTTTTAACTTCACTCTGTAAAGGAAGCAGTAGTCTCTCACTGGAAGTGTTCCACTAGTTTCTCTAGCCGTGCACCTTGTCCTTTTATGGCCCTCTTAGATGGCTTTGCCCTCTGTAAGAGGAATTTTGTCCTCTGTTAGATTGTGGAAAGACAGACATTAAAATTTACACAATAATCACCAGTTCCTGTGTTTCTAATAAAAACAATAATTTATTTTAGAAATACAAATAAAGTGATTGAGTGAAAAATAGTACTTTTGATCAGACATGTAAGAATTTTTATTCAAGATTTTAAGTTAAGCATATAAGTAAAATCTTGATGTTGAAAGCTGAATTCCTTCTTTGATTTGAAAACAAAATGCTCCAAAAGTTTAGGAGGAAATTTTATTTATTTATTTATTTATTTATTTATTTATTTATTTATTTTTATCTGTGGAATTGGTGATTGAACCCAGGGTTATTGTACCTCCAAGCTAAACCCTCAGTCCTATTTTATTTGTTGTTTCAAAACAGGGTCTCACTAAGTTGTTGAGGCTGACTTTCAACGGGCCATCTGCCTGTTCTGCTTCCCAAGTACTAGGATTATGTGTATGCACCACCATGCTATAATGGACTATGTAGTATACTCATACTCAAATCTAAAAAGGGCACTCAAAGAAAAAAGAAAAATAATAAAGGTTTCCCTTCATTTACATCTGTTCTCTTACGCAAATAATTTATGTTTGAGGATTTAAACATATCTCTTGAGTGTTGTTGATTGAGATGTGGGAAAATGTATAAAACAATAACTATAGCTGATAAGGTAAAATAAGTCACAAAATAACCATCCTTATCTTTGGAACTAATATCACATTGTATTTATAACAATAGTTATAACAGGAGTAATGTTAATGAAGGAGCGGATGACATGGAGATATGGTAGCTGCACCAGAGACATTATTTTATAACATGAGCACATCATCTTTGTTTTTGCTAATAGATTTTTCACCCAAATTTATATACCCTGCATAGACATAGCAATGGTTGTATAAGAGTTGTATACAACAGTTGTATATACACATGTTCACATATCCAGTTAATTAAATGTAGCTGTGTTTTTCATATATACAAATACATGCTACACACCCATATGCATCCATACATGGGTATTTCTAATCTATTAAAGTTAGGCTTGAAAATAGGAAAAAAGAGGTGGGGTGAATTTGGAGATAAAGAAGGAATGAGAAATTCATTGGCTACCAACGTGCACAAATGCAAGAGCTAGAGGAGGTACAGACAGAATCTTCTGATTGCAAAGACTAATACAAAAACACGCAGAAGTTGATTTTTCTTTGATTCAGGGATTCACATTGTTGATTGCTGGTCAAAATAAAGAGGAATGTTGGGGTAATTAAAGTTAATTTACTGACTCATAAACTTTAACACGTTTGATGATGTGTAAGGCCCTGGCTAGCACAATAATCGAGTTGGAAATTATTCCAGGCAAAAGGTATTTTGCACAGTTATAAGGGGCTGTACTAAACATGATCAATAAAGCAATAATCTCATGCATATAGCTCATTAAGGTTGTACATATTTTACTTTTTTGTATTCTTATTTCTATTGTGCTTTTTGTGTAACCATCTGAATATAGTTGTAAGATTTCTTCCTTTAAAAATGCCAGAACTGAACACATGACATAAAAAGTCTTGTTTCTGTGATTAAGTTTCAATACTAATGATTCACATTTGAGACTCTGGGTTTTGGTTCACATTAAATGTCACCTTACTTAGGAGAGATGCCATTTATCAGTCATTCATACTGTGTATGAATCAGTTCATCATGCTCTATTTTGAGAATCTACAAATAAGGAGACCAGAAAGCAAAATACAACAGAATGCTGTGTTCCATCAGAATGGAGAGCTCACCATACGGGAGAAGAGAAGAAATTGGGAACTAAATTCCTTTAAATATTCTTGCTGATAAGTAGTCAGTCATGTTGCAAAGCAATGAAGGACGCCGACAAACCATGTCCTGAAGCATGTGCAATCTATTGACAATATCTGGTTGGAACTTGGTACTTTCCTCTGCCATTTGTCACTGTTAGGCTGAAAAAGGTATCATTATCTCCAATCCTTTTACCCACCCCTCATTTCTACCCGGTTCTATGAAGCTTGGTGAAATAAAGAGATCTTGATCCTTTCTTGACTCTTTAAGTTCAGAAAATACTACTCTTTAAGAATAGTATACATGAGTAAAAGTACTGTTCTTGCAACGGTGCTTGTCATGTTATTTATTTATTTATTTATCTATTTAATTCATTGCTAGATAATGGAGGAACGACTTGGAGAGCTGAGGTCAAATTGAAATATACCAAAGGACGTGTGATGTGAGAGCCGGAGACAGCTCCAAAGACAAGGGATGATTGTCACAGACGATGGAACTGTCATCCCCATCATGGTTAGGCATATTAAATGGCACGACACGTTAGCAGGGCATGTCAATTCAGTGAAGAATGATAAAGACTGAGCTACGTGCATGCTAATCTGGAAAAGTGTTGGGAAACTGCTTTGTGGCCGGTGATTCTGGTTTGAGAAATGACAATGTCCAGTTTGTTGCCATAAGGAGGAAAGGAGATTTGTTTACAAAATTACAGGCCTTATGTGGCAATTTCTGACTTTTTTCTCTTTGTTTTATTATTGAGTAAGAATCCAAAAATAGCAAGATTTAAGAATGCAGACATGCAAATTACATCCACTGTTGGATTAATGTACTGCTGAAAATGCACCTGAGAGGCACATTCAGCCTAGAATTCCAGGTATCAAGGAAAATGACAAAACTGTAAAATCAGGATGTGTAGAAAGAGACAACAGAACACAGCAATAATAAATAAAATGTAAGAAAACAAATATAAAAAAATAAAGTTTATTTTAGAAATAAGACTATTTTTGCTGGACATGTTGGTGTACACCTGTGATCCCAGTACTTAGGAGGTTGAGAAAGGAGGATTGCAGGTTTAAGGCCAGCTTCAGCAACTTAGTGAGACCTTCTCTAATGTGGCAAGACTCTGTTTTAAAATTAAAAAAAAATTAAAAGATCTGGGGGTATAGCTCAGAGGTAGAATGACCCTGGGTTCAATCTCCAGTGCCCCCCCCCAATAAAGATTCTTTTTTAAAAATACTTTTTCTGGTACACTGTAATTATGCATCATAATGAGATTCGAAGTGTTACAAACATTCAAGCCTACTTCATTTGATGTATTTACCTTTCTTTCTTACAGAGCGAAATCAAAGATTTTTAAAGCCATAATTAACATTCACGTACTTAATTTCAAAGTTTTCTTTTATTTAGAGAAAAACACTTCTTTCTGAGGATTCACATTCTGATTATAGAATGGTTTGGTTTAATAACATTTTCTCATTTATACAGCTAAATTCTCAAAATAAATTCAGAGGCAAAACTCTCATAGTATTCATAGATTGAATTTGAACGCAGCTTTCACGATACAAGCCCGATTAGAAAACATTTGTGCCTTCCCAAACTGGAAAAATGTTTCTTATTAGATTAAATAAAAGTAGAGAATTTGGTGAGTCAAATAATTTTTTTTTTGCTTAAAAGTACATATTTTATGTTAGTTCTTAGAAAACTAGTATAGTTGACAATATTATGTACAATGACTTTGGATAGGTCACATTTTCTCATAGGATATTGTTTACTCTTAATACTTCTAATTTTTTTTATTTTGTCAAGAAAGATTCAAATAAACTGTTGCATTGTTTTTTGAATAGCATTTTTTGATTCATAGATTTTTTTCAAGCCAGGTCTTGGACAAATCAAGTGATTTTGATCAAAGTCTTTGAAAAATGTAATGTTTTAAGGACATGCTTAATTGAATCACAGTTTGAAGTGGTAGCAAAGTGAGTTTGCCCTTTGTCATAACGTACCCAGGAATCCTGATCTATATTCCTGATTGCTATTGATTTTTCTAGATTTCATTATAAAATCAATAACTGTTGCACAGGGTAAAATAGTTTACAAGGGTTGCTACATACTGTGGACTTCTGAAAACATACTGAGCTCTGTGAAGCCACCCAGGCAGCCAATTAGGAGAAAACATCTATTAGGTAAAAACAGGGCAGTCTCATTGACTGTTATTGATTTTCTTAGCCCTGTGAAAAGACAATCAATTAGATAAAGAAGGCTAATGTTACAGCTGCAATTTAATAACCCCTAAAAAAAGAAGGAGGGCTATTGATTCCTGACATGGAATGTTGAGGCTTATTGAAATATGCTGAACTTCACCTGTCTTTTAATCAGGCCTGTGGAGAAGGAAGAAGTCTGCCTTTCTAGCCTTGTGGTACAGGATCCCAATTATTAAGGCGCTGTGGTGACGCCAGAGCTCAGAGATGCAAATGACAGAACTTCAGAGGAAACACAAGCCCAGTGTGAATACGAAATCATGTAGGCTATTGACAGCAACTGTCTTGGTGGAGGTTGTTTCTTTTTCCATACAGAGCTCACCAGAGTACCACCTGTCATTTTCAAAAGCAAAGTCAGTTTTGCCAACCAGCCGTGAATGAGAAATAAAGCTTTATATGAAACACAAGGGCATATTATGTGCTATTGTGAGTTCTGCTAAGTGCTAATTTATCTGGCTTGTTCTCTTCAGCAAACACAGGCACAGACACATGAAATAATCCATCTAATTATGTAGCTATTTAGGAGAAAAACAAAGCAAGGTGTTTTTGTGTGTTGCAGAAGGTACATGATACAAGAAAGGTTTTCACAAAACCTAATGTTGCTAATGAAAATAAGCAAAATGCTCTAAGCCCATAACAATTTTAGAACAAATAAACTTTTGCTAGTTTTGGATTTAGGGAGTCCCAGCTGCTTTTCATAAATAGATGAGTACTTTCATTCATTTTTTTTATAGTCCCTAATTGGAAATGGCTAATAGGCCTTGTCCCTTTCAAATATAAAATCTGGGCTAAAAAAAAAAAAAAAACCTCATATAGATATTTTCTTTATGCTCTTCTTTTCTATTGCATGTATTTGATCCTTTCTCCCTCATTATATATATGCCTTTTTACCAGCAGACAGCTGCTATTCACAATAATTGCTAGGGCAGTCAATTATACTTTAAATAGACCTACTTGAGGACAAATGGTGGTCTAAATTGTACTAAAGACATACCATACACAAAGACTATGTCATTTCTAGTATCTGAAATATTCTAAATATTCGTGAGCAGCAATATAGTTTATATACCTTACGCCAGCATGTCAAAGGATTTCTCCAAAATATTTTCAGAATACAAGTGAACTGTTCTGTTGCTATTACTTAATTGTTTAAATTTCTATTTACAAACAGAATATATTATACTATTTCCCCCACATGTGTTTAGATAATGCAAGCCAAGTTTGTAGAGATTCTACTTTGTTGATAGTATTTTTTTTTGTTTAAAACCATGTACAGTCAATATACATGTATGTTTCTAATCATTAACATGAATATTTAGAACAAGGTGATCTTAAAAGTGTGCATTTTTCATAGTAATAACAGATTTATAATATTGACTTTGTTAATTGGGGAAAAATTTTATTTTAGAATTTAAGATCAAAATCAAAAGTAGGTAAAACGTACTTTGATACCATATATAGTTCCTTCCTTAGATATGTAATGTTACTATTATAAACAATTTTATATACAGTATCCTAGGGAAAATAATCACATTTTTGTTTATAATAGTTTTACATTCGTATACAAAATAATATACTACTGATTGACAATAGGAGTACAATCCATAAAAATACAAAATGCAATGTTTATATGTAAATAACAATAATAGTATTTTTAGAACAAAGTTTTGCATATAAAATATCTAATTTAAATATTAATAATACAATTTAATTAGGCATTTGAGCATCATAAAAAGATGTCAATTATTTCTCTTTTTTGTTTCAAGGTATTACATATAGCTCATTCTTCTTAGAGTTGTTTTTCTTTTTTAAGTATATAAAAATATATTCTTTCTCTTCTCTATTCTTATATGTATCTGGAATAAAATGTCATGTCTCTTAGGCAGTTTGGATGTATTCTGAATTGTATTTTGACCTTAAAGATTTAAGATAGTACCCCTACTGTTAGATTAGCATAAGTGAAAAATATGTATAGTAGAAATAGAATCTAGTTTAAAAAGGATAAGGATCTATCAAAAGGAGAGTAATCAAAGTGCGTATTTAAACATCAAGGAATGAGCTTTTCAACACTTACACCTCTATTAGAGAATATTGAAGTAGCATTTAGCTGTCCAACATGCAATAGAAGAGTCTTTCACTAAGACATCTTCCCTCCATTTTCCAAGACTGTAAAAAAAAAAAAAAAACTTCAATTTAAAGCACATATGACTATTGTTGAAACAAGGTCAAGTTCCATTTTCAAAGCCTTAAAATGGGTTATGAATCAATGAATTCATATGAATTAAATAAAATAAACTTTGGTAGAGATTATATAGGACTCTGGTAAATAATACTGGCTCCAAAGCCAGCTGTTCTGCATTTATATTCTAACTACTGTACTTCATAAAAGTAAAATTTTAGGTAAATTATTATTATTATTATTATTATTATTATTTCAGGTCTAAGGATGGAACACAGGGGCATTTGACCCCCGAGCTATACCTCCTGCCCTACTTTTTATTCTTTATTTTGAAACAGGGTCTCACTAAGTTACGAAGTACCTCACTGAGTAGCTGAGGCTGTCTGCAAACAGCGATTCTCCAGTCTCAGCCGCCCAAAGGCTGGGATTGCAAGCATGTGCCACCATGCCCAGCTCTAGGTAAATTATTTAACAGCCCTGAAATCTTTCCAGTTTTCTAATCTGTAAGATGAGCAGAAATATTAATGCTATTTTATGAAGATTTTTCTGCAGTTTAGTAAATAGTAAGCAAAGAAAATATTGACAAAATATACTTGTTATGACTATTATATTTCTGTTTAGATAATATTATTAGCACTTTAAAATATTTGTGATAAGAACACTGAAAATTACAAAAAAGAAATCCACCCTCATTTGAATATTTTCGACAGAGGCTCTTGATTTAAAAGTGATATCTGTGAAAAAAAGATTTTATAAATCAATTAGAATTAATGGAGTCTTGTATCTTAGTACTTGCCTGTAATTCTAGTACTCGGGAGGCTGAGATAAGAGGATTACAACTTCTAGACTAGCATCAGTAACTTGGCAAGGCCTTTAGAAATCTAGTGAGAAATTGTTTCAAAAGGAAATAAATAAAATAAGACAGGTGGTATAGCTTGGAGTTAGAATGTCCACGGGTTCAATCCCCATTACCACATACACAAAAGAATAAACGGTATAGACATTTTAAAAAATGAAGGACTAGCCAGTCACAGCGCACACCTATAATCCCAGTACATGGAAGGCTAAAACAGGAAGACTACAGCTTCAAGGCCATCATACAATAATAGCAAGATTAATTTATAACATAAGCAACGACAAATGCTGGCAAGAATATGGAGAAGTGGAAACTCTAATACATTGTTGGTGAGATTGCAAACTAGTGCAACCACTTTGGAAAACAATATGAAGAATTCTCAAAAGAATGGGAATAAACTTCTTATAAGGCCCAGCAATACTATTTCTAGGTATCTACACAAAAGAATGGAAATCAAACTACCAGACTAATGCATGCTTATCTATGGTTATAGCTGCAATTGCCAAACTATGGAACCAATCAAGATTTTATCAACAGATGAAGGGATTACAAAATTATGGGATTATGTAACCCAGTGGAATTTTACTCAGCCATAAAGAAGAACAAACTTATGTCATTTGTAGGCAAAAGATGGAACTGGAGAACACTATGTGAAGTGAGATTAGTCAGTCACAAAAAGTCAAAAGTCAGATGTTCTCCCTAATATGTGGAAGCTAGGAAGAAAATGGGACATAGGAGGAACTCCAGACAAAGAAGGAGAAATCTTAAATGAGTAAAGAAGGCGACATGAATGAGGAAGATTGGAGGGAGGAAAAAAGAAGCTCCCTAATGCACATGATGTACATTCACACTTATCAAAGTCAATCACTATGAACTGGGGAAGAAATGGGGTGGGAACTGGGGAAGGGGTAAATGATATGTGCATGTATGCCTCTCCCATCCTGTACCTCATCAAGATATATGATTACAATGCATCAATAAATTTAAAAAATAAATAGACATACAAGCACTGAAAAAATTATTGCATTTGAATAAATGCAGACTAAACACCTGATATTTCTCCAAGTTAATTAATTTGTCTTTAATTTTTTTGTTAGATGATGTAAGTAAAATTGTTTTTCTTATTTTTTTCTCAGCAGACTGATGTATAGAAAAGCTTTTAATTTTGTATATCAATATTGTATCTGACTACTTTCTTGAATTTATTTATTAGCTTTAAAAGTCTGCTGAATCTTCTATATATAGGATCATATAATCTGCAAGCAATGATAATTTGACTTTTATTTATTTCTATCTTACTTACTTCCTTCTGTTGCCTAGTTACTTTAGCTAAAATTTCAGGTGCTCTAGTGAATGGTAGTAGTGAGAGTCGATATCCTTGTCGTGTTTTTGATTTTCAAGGGAATCCTTTCAGTTTGGTGTTGTCCTTTCAATATGGTGTTGGTTTTTAATTTGTCCTATACATCCTTTGTGATATTGAGCTAAGTTTCTTCCATCCATAAATTTTATTGAAAGTATTTTCTTCATCTACTTAGATGATCATATGATCCTTGTCCTTGGTTCTATCTCTGTGTTATATTACATTTATCGATTTGCACCTGTTGAAATTCTCTAGCACTGCTGAAATGAAACTAGCTTGATCATGGTTTATGAACTATTTGGTGTTCTGTTGAATTTGATTTTCTAATAATCTATTAAGTATTTTTGCATTTAGGATCATCAGAATATTGGCCAGTAGTTTATTTTTAATTCTTCAATGCATCTTTATATAGTTTTAGTAACAGTGTGATACTGGTTGCACAGAATGAATTTGGAAGTCAAAACCTGAATCTCATGAACAGAATATTCAACTATTGAAGAAATGAAAGAAAATTTAGATCTTGTTTAGTTTTGAAAACAAAATTCAGAAAAGATATGCTATCTTTTATCAGCAATCATGATTAATTTGGGTGTTTTATCAAACTAAATTTTTATGTATTTAGAACAAATAAAGGTTTGTTGCATCATAGTAGAAGAACGTATATGTTTATCTGGACAAATTATAGCACCTCAAGGTGTGGATAATGGTAGAAGGTGAATGCTATATTGAATAACAGTAGTGAGGGTGGATATCCTTCCCTTGTTCCTGATTTTCAAGAGAATGCTTTTAGTTTTTGGAAAGGAGATTATGGAAAGGAGCAAAAATGTTGGGAAATCACAGCGTAAGTTTAGGAAAATGTATATAAAAAAACAAAATAATGACAGTGATAATCACAAGTAGTTAACTTTAGCTGGGATGCTGGCTTTATAAGGCCACTTATAATACTAAATGAAAGCACAAGAAGTTTAAGAAAAGTTCTAAAAACTGTCAAAATTTTCCCACAAAAATAATTTTCAACATACTTTGTAGTGTACACAAAACTTTTGCATGAGGCTGTCTTTTTTTCTCTTCAAATTAGAACAAAACTTAATGCTGAACATTAGAGGCACTGTTTCCTATATTACAAAATATAGG
Source organism: Muscardinus avellanarius (assembly GCF_963383645.1). NCBI lineage: Eukaryota > Metazoa > Chordata > Mammalia > Rodentia > Gliridae > Muscardinus > Muscardinus avellanarius. Next base: position 42,127,408 of record NC_137786.1, read on the forward strand.
TGCCAAAATTTGAGACAAAAATGTTACAACCTAGGGTTTCTGTGTTTGATTTCTACCTCTATAAAAACATAAAAAATACCCAAGGCAATCAATTTGTAAAGAGAGAAGGTTTGCATTGGAACATGGCTTTGGAGATTTCAGTCCACTCCTGATGGACCCCATGGCCTTGGGCCTGTGGTGGAGCAGCAGCACAGCATGGCAGGGGGCACATAAAACAGCTTAAGATGCTAACTGTGTCTGGGTCCTGAATAGAGAGAGGACATCAGGTCCTACTCTCCCCATTAAGAGTCTGACCCAATTACCTAAGTCCTCTCCTTAGGCTCCATCTCTTCCACCACCTCTCTCCAGCACTGTGGGCTGGAGGCCAGGCCTTTAACACACAGACTTTTTGAAGTTATTCCTGTTTCAAACTACAACAAGCTCAATACAAAGTAGATGGAATTGAATTTGTTGCTATCAGCCAGCCACCATTCAAACATTTGCTATGAAATATATTTAAAACAAGCAAGGAATCACCTAATTAGAAAAGCAAAAGGGGCTGAGAGTAAAGGCCCTTTGAGGAAGACCATGCTTAGGAGGCTTTCAGTATCTCTATGCCTAGAAAAGATTCCAGGGAGACTGGAAAAAGAAAAAATCAAAGAACCTATCATGCCTATGAGGATGGGAGACACAATGCTTAATTCCAAGCTGGATACTTTCTAAAGTACTCAATCCACAATCCCATTTGGTAGTTTAATCTTAGGAAGTGTATTGACAGATTCCTTGAGAAGCTTTGACAGGATTGTACTTATTTGGCTTCAAAAGTAAATATACTTATTATATAAGCACATGTTACATGTTCTATATTAATATTTTATAAACAGCATAAATATAATGCAATTTATATGTGTATATATGCATATGTTATTGGATATATATCTTTATGTGTGTGTATATGTATATATGTATTTTATTTGTTTGGTTTTGGTTTTTGGCAAATGCAATGAGTCTTTGAAAGTCTGGATCTGGAGGACAGGCGAGCTGACTGAGTATTTAAAGGAGTTAATGTTTTAGTCTTCAATTTAGGGGCAGTCTGGAAGCAAACTTATTCCACTTTAGAGGACCTCAATCTTTTTTCTTAAGGCTATCCTGATGGAATACTTTATTCATAGTATAGAAAGTAATATGTTCTACTCAAAGTATGCTGATTTAAATGTTAATTATAGTTAAAAATGCCTTTACATGAACATTTAGATTTTCTGGAAAAGAACATGCATCTATTTAGATAAAAGGCACATCTTCTGTTTTTCTCCATATGCTGAACAAAAATAAGACTTTTATTAAATTGTATAAACAGTCTTGATACTTAGGCTCAACTCCTTACTGTATCAATCAATCCTCTAGCTTACTATTTTTTTTTTTTATTTTTAAAAGTGGTTCTTTTGGCAAGACATGGTGGCACACACATGTAATCCCAGTACTTGGGAAGCTGAAAGAGGAGGATGGCAGGTTCACTGCCACTCTCAGCAACTTAGTGAGTTCCTCTCTACTTAATAAGACCATGCTTCAAAAATAAAAATAAAATGGGCTAAAATTGTAGCTCAGAGGTAGAATGCCCCTGGGTTCAAACCTCAGCACTACACACCAAAAAAAATTGCAAAAATTTTTGGAAAATATAAAATAATGAAAGCACCCTAATTTCAATGAAAGTTATAAAATGTTCATTAGTTCTAGAGGAAGGAAAAGAGAGTATAATAAAGTCATAGTAGTCATTGCTATTCCCAAATATTTAGTTGAAAGCAGAATTTGCAACTTAAAGATTTCTGAAAGTTGTTTATTTTGATGAATGATCCCAGAAATTGGGACTAGATATCTTATGATGTATCTATAAAAATGTAAGCTATTGAGTAGTCACAAGCTTATGCGATTGGGATTTTACTCTGTGAAGACCTTTTGAGACGCCATATAAAATATGTTATAGATTAATCACTGAAGAATACAAGTTCGAGGACATTTTATTTCAGCCTCCTGCCCCAGTGGTCAAGGGTGCTTATAAATTATTTTTTCCTACAGGTTGCACATGAATGAACACCAATAAAGTCCACACAATCATTCCTTTCCATAGCTTGAGCGTGAGCCATATTTCAGTGGTTCTAAAAGCGAGAGAAGCAATGCAATTGAGATAAGGGGCAGTTAGTTTCTACCTGTCCATAGCTGGTTACCATCACAGTAAAGGAAAAAAGCTCTGGCTGGACCAAGAACACACCAGAGAGCCAATAGGCCCACCAAGAGAGTGCATTATACATCTATTGTTTTTTTTCCTATTACTGTGTAAGAAATGAATCTAAATGTACAGAATAAAGAAAATAATTTCTTAGATCATAGTTCTATAGATAAAAAGTCCACTTGGACTTGACAGGGTTCTCTGTTAGGATCATACAGTGTCAAAGTCAAGCTATTAGTCTTTCTCTGCACAATTATCTACAGGCTTCCAGAAAATGTCTATTTCCAAGTGTATTCAAATTTAAATACAAATCAGCATATATGTGTATGTGTGTGTGTGTATACATATATATATATATGTATATATACATATATATACATACATATGTATATATACATATATATATAGTTTTTGAGAGGGAAGGTTATTTTATTTTTTATTTTGAGCAGGATCCCACTAAGTATCTAAAAACTCTGATAAATTTCTGAGGTTCTCCTCAAACCTATGGTTCTCCTGTGTTGGCCTTCCAAGTACTGGGATTACAGGTGTTGGCTACCACACCTGGCTTTTATGGGTTCCTGATTGAAGTTCACACTAGGTAGAATTTTCAGCACCAAGATATCACTCTCAGGTAGCTTTCACAGGGCCACTTCTATCTTACCAATGGTGAGCTACTACCTTCTCAAATCCTTCTCTTTTAGCTTTTCCTCTCTTATGCTTCAAATTTCTACTACTTGTGCTAATTCCTGAGACTTTCCACCTACCCAGTTATCTCCCTATTTTGTTTGACTGATTAATATTTTTAATTACATCTACAAAGTTTCTTTTGCCATGGAACAATCATGGGAGCATTAAAACGTCAAAGTCCTAGAAATCATCTTAGCTTTCAGCCTATCACAGTGGTGCCAAATGTTGAAGACACAGATACCTAGACACTTGACAGTGGGCTTCCAAAGGTAATTGGCTTTTTAATTGAAATTAAAAACTAGGTTTCTTCGCGAATCAACAAAATTACTTACAAAGTAAGGAGGGTGAGATTAACACCAAACATCTCAAAACATCAGGGTGGAATAATATTTTTAAATTTCTGGAGAGAAATACATTTGAATCTAGGCATCTCTGCCTAATTATATATTAAAGCAATTATATTATATTATATATTAATATAATATAATATTATAATATATAATATATAATATAATATAATTAATATAATATATATTAATTATATATATTAAAGCAATTAAAGCAATGTTTTGAACATGGGAAACCTGTGAATGTCTTAAAATGACAGAACTTTTTGAAAATCTTACCAAAGAACATTACAGATAGAAAAGAAGAATTTATTATTTTCACCTACATTTTACATGGGAGGAAGCTGTGGCAGAAAGGGTTAAAGTGGCTTTTATAGTAACATGGCTAGTAAATGATAGAGACTTGATTCCAATTCAGAGGCTTATTCAAGAAGTAGTATAGTTAAATATAATAGTATAGCTGTTCATAATAGAGGTATTTATTCTTAATATATTTAATACATGCCTTTATGTATAAAGACAGATATTAAAATACCTTTATAAGTTAAGACAAATAGTTAAAATATATAAAATATAAATAGACATATAAAATAGAAAACAAGCCGGGCATGGTGGCACATGCTTGTAATCCCAGAATTTGAGAGGCTGAGACAGGAGGGATCGAGGTTTGCAGACAGCCTCAGCTACTTATTGAGGCCCTTTGCAAATTCAGTGAGACCCTGTTTAAAAAAAAAAAGAGTAAACTATAGGTCTGGGGATGTAGTTCAGAAGCAGAATGCCCCTGGATTCAATCCTCAGTACTGCAAATTAGTAAATAAATAACAAATAGGAAACAGTGGCAAATCTATGAATTGAAATTAGAATCTATATTTATATTAAACAAATTTTGAGACTATTATTACACTATTAATATTGTATTAGTAAAATAAACCAAATAAATATATTTATATTACCTTCAAAACTACATTTTATTTTTCAAAAAAATAAATGATTATTAAGAAAGCACTCATTAGTAATAAAAATTATTTTCTGTAGTCTTTCCTAATCAAACTTATTATCACCAATACTTTTCTTGTTTCTATAAAAATGTCTGTCATTTTAATCTAATGGATTTCATTAGTGAAATGAATAAGTGAACTAATTGTTGCTCAGCAACAACCTATCCCTTAGATATAAGCTGCCTATGCAGACCCAGCCTCCTTACAACTCACTAACTTGGCACATATATTTCCCCAATTTGGTGTGTGCATAAATTTTCTGTGTAAAATAATTGTTCTTAATTTACAGAAGTCTGGTAATCACCATACTTTTCTATTTTTGCCTGTTGTTCTTTGATTACTTCTGACCACCTTATTTTAATAAGTTATATATTTCTAAACAAGTGTTCCATTAATAATTCATTGTCATTTATAAGTTTACTCATGACCCAGTATAAACTTTCTCAGAGCAAATTTGCTGAGGCTATTTCAATATATGAATTAATATTTTTGTTATATTTTCATCAATGTTGAAAAAATATTCAAATATATGTCCTCTGATACTTTACCTACTTCATCTTGGAGTTTTATTAGTTCTGATGTTTATATATATTCTAACAATAGGGATAGACTCATAAAGTGACTTTGAATGAAGGTTAATCACCAGCAGAAAGAATGTTTTAGGGGTGCCCATTAACTCAAACAACCTTATTGATAAATATTTTTAACTGGGAGATTGAATCCAGGCACACTCTACTACCAAGCTACTTCCTCAGGCCTTTTTATCTTTTATTTCAAGACAGGATCTCACTAAGTTTTTGAGACCTTGCTAAGTGCTAAGACTGGCCTCAATTCTGTGATCCTCTTGTCTCAGTCTCCCAAGTACTGTGGTTACTGACCTGCATCACCACGTTGGGCTACTTTCCAGATAATTTTACTAAAAGGTAACGTAACTTAGTTTCTGATAGATGGAGGAATATTAGAGGGGGATAAATATACATGTCTGAACATAGTCATTTATTCACAGAGTCAATAGAGTCAATTCAAGCACTCACTTCAGACCCTGTAAACATTTCCCAGAACTCCTATGGTTTTACTTTGATGAAAGATAGAGCCAAATTTTCTCCAGGAGAAAATCTGGGTCTATGAGAAAGCTATTGAGAGGTTGTTCATTTATCTGATAAAATATAGAATTTGATTATTTCAGAGGAATTCAGAATAATGGAGACTTGCCTTTCTCCATAATCTAATTGCAGTTGGGAGCAGCTGAATGACAGGGTATGTTCATGGCCAGCTCTGAGACAATAGCTTGGCAAAGCCAAGTAATATCTGAATTTCAGTCTTTCATGAACACAGGAGGTAACTTTTACAGTTATGATTTCTAAAAATATAAATGAAGATTAATATCCTTAAAGAAGAAAGCAAGTGATTAAAAGCTTGCACAAAAGAAAAAAAATGAAGTCCAACTGGGAATTGGAATGCTCACAAAGTGGGATAAATTTTCTATTATAATGGGTATAGTTTTGGCTGCAACATGGAAACTTAAGAGTTTTCATTGTTACTGATTTTTTAAGAATCTGTAATCAGTTTATTTTGGGCTATGCTCCAAGATATATTTGATGTTTTTAAATTACAAGGCAATTGTGACTTAGAAAAGTTAATTTTCTGTATTATTTCTCTTGTAGGTAGAAAATATGGTTTACATAACTTATTTATGATTTGGAAAATTACTTTTAAATATGTATTTATATTTTATGGATGCTGGAAAAGAGTACTATTTATTTACATGTTTTTCATGCATCTGATATTAGTTTGATGAATGAAATAAGATCTGGTGGCCACAAAGAGGTATAGCTAGTGGGTGGGGCTAAAGGATACACAGGAAAATGTCTAATTTAGAAATGTAAATAATCTGTTACTGAGAGTCATTAATATTCTCTATGAGATTCTCTCACAGAACACCTTCCCTGCTTTTTCTCTGCATATTGATTATGAAATTATGTCACAGATCTATTTTTAGTTGGTGATTTCACTTCGTGCTGGTTCAGTGATGTGTTTTGAGCCCTCTCCCCACTCTTTTCCTCTCCAATCAGTCAAGTTAAGATGCCCTATGTTTTGGCAATAAGCATTCTCCATCCACCTTTTTGAACAATTTCAAGAGAATGAAGATGGTGAAATAAAGGAAGGCAGAATGTTACGATTGCTCTAAAACTCAGAACTCAACCAGCAGGAAGACTGTTTCTTGGCAAGAGAAGAAGCAGTCAGAGCTCAACAGTAGAAAGATGGCCAAAACAGTGAAGTGGATGCAGCACAGAGAGCAGAAGCCTGAAAAGAGATCCATAGACCTCATCTGATGAGTGGGGAACAGAGCAAAGAAGATGTGGAACGTTGTAAAACCAATGATTTCAGAAAGCCATCATCAAAAGTAATTGCATTATTTGCTCCGTGCTGGAATACCTCAGGACAGCAATTCTCCATTCCTCCCAGCCAAACTGCCTACCGAACCCTATGGCTACAGCTGCACTTCCAGGTCTGAGAAACTACAAACCCTTCCTGCAGGGGCCCAACTAGCTACAATGGAGCTCATCAAGAGGGTGGGTTTACAGCATGCCCCAGTGAGAACTGTGTGTTTGCTGGGGCTTGCAAAGCAGCAAACAAATGCATGGGGTCTAAAGATTTGCAAACTAACCCTGTGGAGGTTGAGGCTGGAGCTATAAATCAGACATAGCAACACATAAATTAGCAGATAGTCTTAGGGACACTCCTACCACCTACTCTCAGCAGTTGGCTTTGCCCTGAAGAATCTCTAGTAATCATCACAGGACCACCAGCTGTGGTATATGAGTGGTAAAATAACTTGGCCAATCTTGCCTGAAAGATTATAGTCTTCCCCTCGAAGGTGTTTCAGTGACACAATCACCAAGGCCAGTGGCCAGTAAGATCCCATGTGATTTTAGCTGCACAGAGAAGCAGCGGTGTCCCTGAGGCTAAATAACTAAGCCACCCAAGACCCAGGCTGAAAATGGTACAATCTCTCCCTGGTAGAGTTTGGGTCCAGAAAGCAGGAAGGCCAGGGTCCAGCAAGGTTTCATGTAATCGCAGTTGGAAAAACAGCAGTAATGCTTCTGGTGCAGTTTGACTCAGACAGTTGCACCCCAGGCTGGGAATGCAGCAGACAACAAACTCTTGGCCAGCAGAATTTGTTCCTGGTGATTACAGATGCTAGTGAGTGGCAGGGCTCCACACGTTCACAACCACCAGATCAACAGTGGAGTCCCTGGGGCATGCTGAAGAAGCATTTGAAAAAATTCAACATCAATTCATATTAAAAACCACTGCAGAAAACTGAAATAGAAGGAACGCATCTCTACACCATAAAGGCAATATACAATAAACTTAAATATTATATTAAATGAGGGAAAATCTAAATCCTGTTTAAAAACAGGAAAAAGACCAGGATATCCATATCACCACTCATTTTACAATATAGTATTTGAGACTAGGCAGAGCAGTAAGTCAAGAGAAGGAAATAAAAGAAATACAATTAGGGATAGAAGAATAAAATTATTCCTATGATAATTAGGAGATCCAAAAAACTCAACCAAAAGAATTCTAGAGCTAATTAACAAATTCAGCAATGTAGACAAATGCAAAATAAATTTTAAAAAAGTAGCTTTTCTATATGCCAATCACTAATCCACTGAAAAAGAAATACAGAAAACAGTTCCATTCACAATAATTTTAAAAACAATAAAATACCTAGGAATAAATATAACCAAGAAGGCAAAAGACCTCTACAATAAAAATTATAAAGCACTAAAAATAGAAAGTGAAGATCTTAGAAAATGGAAAGATCTCCCTTTTTTTGGATAAGTAGAATAAATACCATTAAAAAGACCATTCTGCCAAAAGCTATATGCAGATTTAATGACATCTCTTTCAAAATTTCATGCCATTTTTCACAAAGATAGAAAAATCATAAATTCATTTGCAAAAACAAAAGACCCAAAAGCCAAGGCAATTCTTAGCAATAAAAACATGGAGAAAATATCACAATATATCACTTAAAATTATACTACAGAACTACAGAAATCAAAACAGCATGATATTGGCACAAAAGCAGTAACATAGAGAAATGGAACAGAAGAGAAGTTTCAGAAGCAAACCCACATATTTATGGCTAACTGGTTTTCAACAGGTACGAAAAACATACCCTTGAGAAAAGGAAGCCTACTCAACAAATGATGTCGGGAAAACTGATTATCCATTTGTAGAAAAATGGAATTAAATCCCTGCCTCTCACCCTGCAGAAGAGTCTACTCAATATGGACCAAAGACTTGGACGTTATACCAGAGACTTTGAAATTATTGAAGGTGGGCATATGTCAGACACTCTAACATATAGGCACAAGTAGAAACTTCCTCAATAAAACCCCAAATTTCAGGAAATTAAAACAGAAATTAATAAGTGTAATTTCATTAAAGTAAAAAGTTTCTTTTCATCAAAGGAAACCATCAAGAGTCTGAAGAGAGAGCCTATAAAATGGGAGATCTCTGCCAGATAGATATTCCTCTGATAGAGGATAAATATCTAGAATATATAGAGTACTTAAAAGACTTAACTATTAAAAAAAATCCAATCAAGAAATGGGCAACTGAACTAAATAGATCTTTCACAAAAGTAGAAATACAACTTGCCAATAAATATATGAAAAAATGTTCAATATCATTGGCAGTCAATGAGGTGCAAATCAAAACTGCACTAATCCCAACTAGAATGGCAATCATCATAAAGTCAAACAACAATAAATTCTGAGGGAAATGTGGTTAAATAGGAAAAATTCTACACTGTTTTGGGGTTTGTAAATTAGTTTAGCCACTATGGAGATCCATGTGAAGATTCCTCAGAAAACTCAAAGTGGATCCACCATATGATCCAGCTATAACACTTCTGGGTATCTTTACAAAGGGACTGAAATCAGAACATTATAATAATACATGCATTTCCATGTTTATAGAAACACAAATCACAATAGCCAAATTATGGAACCAACCTAGGTGTCCATCAACAGATGGATGGATTACAGAATTATAGGACATAAACACAATGGAATTCTACTCAATAATAAAGAAGAACAAAATTATGTCTTTTGCTGGAAAAAGGGTGGACATAAAGAATATTAAGTGAGATTAGCTAGTTACAGAAAGTAAAATGTCATGTTTTATCTTATGCAAAAGTTAGGACATAATTGGGATATAAAAGGGATGTCAGATATGGAAGAGAAACCCCAGTGGAGCCAGGACAATGGTCTAGGGGAGGGTGAGGAAGAAGGAGAATTAACAAAGGAAACACTTCCATTGACATTACGTACCTATGTGAGAATCCCAATGCCAATCTCAATATCGTGTATGGGTAGAAGGAGGGGGAAGGGAGCCGAGGGAAACTCTCCAACTGTTGTGCCATGCATTTCACTATCACTATTTGCTATGTTATGATACAAAACTATATAAATATAATGCCCCAGTATTAAAACAAAACTTTTCAGTGGTTTCAAAGTATTTGCTTCTCACGAGCTATGGATGGTCTACCAGACATATCTTCTCATCACAATAAATCAGAGATTCAAGATTTTGGAATTCCATATCAATCAATGCTTCTGTTTCAGGTTAAAAGTGGTATAATGAGTCTTTGATACGAAGTGATATGCTTCTTTCTAGAAGTGACGCATGTCACTTTTACTCATAATTAATTGGTCAAAACTAGGCATATTTCTATACGTAACTTCCAGAAAGCATGGAGGTTCAAGTTTCGAATGTTCTTCAAAGCAAAGGAGAAACAGACACAGATAAACGTTCAGGATGCCTATCATTTCAGGACTCACTACAGATTCAAGCACAGATTCACCTGTATTCTGGGTCCATAAGCCTGGCCATAAATACTTGCCTGGAATTCTGCCTTCTTAGAACATGGAGAAAGAGGGCCGAGTGATGGTCATTCTATGGGCCCTCATTTTTATCCCCGATTCGCCTTTAGAGTTCATTGTCATAGCAAACCCAGGACATTTATGCAAACACAGTCAAGGTACAGCAAATAGATCCTTCATCAGTCTTTCCTATCAAAAGCAATTCTATCAGCAATCATTCCCTTTTACCCCACTTATTTTAGTCTATTCAAGATACTTTAGCAAAATATAGAAATTAAAAAGAGTAGAACTTTATTTCTCACAGTTCTGGAACCTGAAAACTCCATGCTTAAGGAGATTCAGTGCCCAATGAAGTTACCTTATTGTGATATATTTACAGGACAACCAAAGCAGAAGGACAAAGTGATGATGTACCTGTTATCACAGTGCAGAAGAAATGGAAAGACGTGATCATTCTCTTAAGTACCTTTCAAAAAGCGACAACTCCACTTTTAAGAGCAGACCCCTTCTGGACTAATTACCTTCTGAAGGTCCCACCTGTAACTACTGATGCATTGGGGGTTAAGTCTCAGCAAATCACTAGTTTTCTGTAATTTTCCATTCTGCATATTCTTGATGCTATTTCAAAAGTGGTCTGATTTGGGATCATTAACTTAAAGTCAAGAAGAAAGTATCAAAATTTTATTCCATTAAAGTAAAGCATATCATACCTTGTTTCATGGCAGAGAATGCTTCTATTTTATACAAGTACATTTTTACCTTGAAGCAAATGTACTCTTCAAAACATGACTTAAATATGTCTAGATCTATTCATTGCACAAAAGCTAATTGCATACTCTGATATGACTTAGAGGACTTTCAAAAATGAAAGAAATCAAGTCTTTCCTGCATGTATTACCTTTAAAAACTACAAGAGACAGGCAAGCATTAGTAATAAATTATGCATTTAGAATAATCTATATACTGTCAACATAGATGTGAGAAGAGTCACTCTAGTTGGAAGATAAGAAAAAACTATGTGGAAATGTCATTTCACAAATCTTGTTATATCCATCAGCATTCTCAGATTTCTACCACTGTGTCCTCTGGTGCTGCCTCCAGCACCAAAGCACTGCTGCCTTTAGCAACATCTGAAGTTTTGTAGACACCCACAGAAACTGGCAGTGTCTCCTGTTGCCGCATCAGCAGCAGGGTGGCTATCATAATTCCTACTTGAAGGCTTAATTGTTTTGTATCAATCTCATTCTGATTTACCTGGTAAGTGAGTCACCAAGGCAAGGAAGAAGAGCACATATAGTAATTCTCCTAACTGTGTACAGATAAAAAAGAAGGATTTGCAATACAGATAACATTTTTCAAGTAATGGAGACATGTTCCAAAATATTGGAAAAATATAAACAACAGACACCTACTAGCAGCTCTCTCTTGACTGCTAACTTCAACAAGTCCTTGTTTCTATTCTTTACTTTTGAGAAAAAAGAAATGAACCTAAACTTCCACAAAGCAAAAACTTATTATTTTTCTTAACTTTTTATTGGTGCATTGTAGTTATACATCTTAATGGAATACAAGATGGTGGAGGCATACATGCACACATCACCCAGTTAGCCCTTACTCAGTTCTGGCCCCATTCCCTCCGCCTCCCTCCTCAGGTTTGGCTTAGTGTTTGACTTTGATATGTTTGCTAATGTACATCATGAACTTTAGAGTATTTTCCTCTTCCCTCTCCCATACCCTCAGATTGCCTTATTTTGCTCATCTATAGTATCTCTTTCTTTGTCTAGAGTTCCTCCTATGACCCGTTTTCTCTCTAGATTTCACATATTAGAAAGAATATTTGATTTCTTATTTTTTGTGACTGATTAAGATCACTTAGCATAATTTCCCTGTAAATGGTGTAATTGTGTCTTTCCTTATAATTGAGTAAAATTCCAATATGTATATATCTCATAATAATCCATTCATCTGTTGATGGACATCTTGGCTGATACCATAGTTTGGCAACAGTGAATTGTGCTGCTGTTAACATAGATACATATATATTAGTGTGGTAGTTTGGTTTTCATTCTTTTGGGTAGATAACCAGAAGTGGTATTGCTGGAGCATGTGGTATGTTCATTTCAATTTTTGTGCGAATCCTCCATATAGTTTTTGAAAACGGTTAAATTAATTTGGAACAACAACAAAAACCAGAATAGCCAAAGTAGTTCTCAGCAATAAAAACCATGCAGGAAGAATAATACTACCTGACTTTAAACTATACTACAAAGCCATAATAATAAAAACAGCATGGTACTGAGACAAAAACAGATACAAAGACCAAGAGAGCAGAGTAGAAGACTCAGAAACAAATGCACACACTTATAGCCAATTGATTTTTGACAAAAGAGAAAAAAAACACACACTGGAAAAAAAGACTGTTCAACAAATGGTGTTGGCAAAACTGGTTAACCATATGCAGAGAAATGGGAAATAGGCCCCACTTTCTCACCCTGCACAAGAGTTAATTCAAGATAGATCAAAGACATGAAAATTAGACCAGAGACCTTGAGGCTCCTTGAAGAGGGCATAGGTCCAACACTGCAACACATAGGCACAGGTAAAAACTTTCTCAACAAGACCCCAAAGGCACAAGAAACTAAAAGGCAAATAAATATGTGGGATTGCATTAAACTAAAAAGCTTCTGTACAGCAAAGAAAACTATCAAGAACCTCAATCAAGAGCCAACAGAATGGGAGAAGATTTTTGCCAATTAGTCCTCTAGAGGACTAATATCTAGAATATACAGAGAACTCAAGAAACTCAACATTAAGAAAACAAATGACCCAATTAAATAATGGGCAAGTGAACTTACAGATACTTCATGAAGGAAGAAATTCAAAAGGCCAATAAATGCATGAAAAAATGCTCAACTTTGTTAGCAATCAGAGAGATGCAAACTAAAACTACCGGAGATTTCACCTTACACCAACTAGAATGGCAATCATTCAAGACACAAACAACAACAAATGCTGGGAGGATGTGGAGAACTGGGAACTCTAAAACATTGTTGATGGGATTGCAGATTAGTGCAAGCACTTTGGGAAACAGTATGGAAGATCCTCAGATGAATGGGAAAGAACTTACCATACGATCCATCAATATCACTTGTGGGTATCTACCCAGAAAGGAAACCAAACTACCAAACTAATGCATGCTATGTTCATAGTTGCATGATTCACCATTGCCAAATTATGGACCCAGCAAGATGTCTATCAAAAGATGAATGGATTACAAAACTATGCCATATATATATACACAATAGAATTTTACTCAGCCATAAAGAAAAATACACATCATTTATAGGGAAACGGATGGAACTGGAGGACATTATGTTAAGTGAGATTACTCAGTCAAAAAACATAAGAAATTGGATGTTTTCCTAGTATGCATAAGCTAGGGACAAATGGGTCATAGGAGGAACTCTAGACAAAGAGATTCTATAGATGAGAAATAAGGTGCCCTAACTGAGGATATGGGAGGGTAGAAAAGGGAAATTCTCTAATGCACATGTTGTACTTTAACAGACATATCAATGCCAATCACTGATTCAAACATGAGAAGGAAGAAGGAGGAGGAAATGGGTAGAAATTGGGTAAAAGCTAATTGGGTGATATGTGCATGTATGACTCTACCATCTTATATCCCATTAAGATGTATGACTACAATGCACCAAATAAAAAAAAAAAAGCCTTCTAGCTGGGTGTGGTGGCACAAGCTTGTAATCCCAGCATTCAAGAGGCAGAGACCAGAGGATCCTGGTTCAGGAACAGCCTCAGCTACGTAGCGAGGCCCTTCCCAACTCAGTGAGACCCTGTTTCAAAAAAAATAAAAATACCAAAAAAAAAAAAAAATCTAGGACTGGGAGTGTAGCTCAGAGGTACAATGCCCCTGAGTTCCAGTACAGCAATCATTCAACATACAAATAACAACAAATGCTGGCAAGGTTATGAAGTGAGAATTCTACTACATTGTTTGTAAAACTGCAAATTAGTGCAAAAACAAATTATTACAAGCAAGCAAAGAAACAAAGAAACAAACAAAAATACCCATTCTCTCTCAAATAGTGAGGTAAGATTTCTTATCCTAAATTCAGCTATCATTACTAGTAGTACACCTTATAGGCTTCATTATTATTTGTAAGTTTTTAGGTGCTAGGGATATTTAATTCTGAGCTACATCCCCACCTCTATTTAGTTATTTTTATTTTTGAAACAAGGTCTTGCTAAGGTGCTGAGGCCTCATTATGTTGCTGCAGCTGGCTTCAAACCTTTTATCTTCCTGTCTCAGTCTTCCAAGTACTGAGATTATAAGTGCACACCATCATCCTGGCACCTTATGGTTTTTTAATATACATAATCATCTTTTTATGACTTCAAGCACTTTTACTTCTATTCTTCAAATTTGATAAAAGGATAAAAAAATCCTTTTATCTTCTTACCTTACTAAACTGGGTAGGAAAGTTTAAGAAGTTAAATAGAAATGAAGAGAATAAAAATCTTGGCCTTGTTCCCATTAATAGAAACAAATCTTTCTTTGTTTTGCATTAAATATGACATCATTGTAAGCTTTCATAGATTTTCTTATCAAGTTCAGGAAATATCCTCTACTTCTAATTGGTTGAGAGATGTATTGTGAATGAATGTCAAATCTTAAATATTTTCTTTGCTTATAAATATGGTCACATGCTGCACGCTTTGCCACTTTATTTTGTTAATGCATTGAACTACATTGATTACTTTTTAAATGTCAGTTTTTTATCTTTTCAATGTAATATATATAATCATGAAGGAGCATTGTATGTATGTGTGTATGTATTTATGTGTGTGTGTGTTTGTGTTTCTGTTTGGCAGTATAATATTATTACTTCCATCTAGGCAAATGTATTTGTCTATAAAATAAAAAAATGTATAATAAATAAAGTAAATATTAATAAATATTTGCTACTTTATTTTTTCTGTTTTTGTATAAGAGTAATTCTGTCTCAAAATTTAGGAAAAAAATTGCCATTTTCTTTTTAGTGGAAAAATTTTATATATTGTTGGTATTATTTCTTTTCTCTCTCTCTTTTTTTTTTTTTTTGGTGGAACTGGGGTTCCTGGAAACCCTTCTGCCTCTGGGGTACATTCCCAGACCTATTTTATACTTTTTATTTGGAAATAGGGTCTCTTAAGCCAGCACAGCTGGCTTCGAACCTGTGCCATCCTCCTGTCTCTGCTTCTCAAGCACAGGGATTAAAAGCATGCGCCACCACTCCCAGCATATTGTCGGTATTATTTCTGTATTAAACATTTCATAAAGTTTGCCAGTGAGACTCTCTGGGCCTACATTTTTTTAGTTGACAGTTTTCAACTACAAAGTTGACTTACTTAATTGATGTAGGGCTCTCTATGTCTATAATGTTGAGTCGGTTTTGATAGTTTATGTTTTTAAGGCATTTGTTCATTTTTCTGAATTAATGAACATATTGGAATAGTGCAGATTTTAAATTTTTCTCAGTGTCTTTTAATGTCACTGAGGTCTGAAATGGTACCCTCTCTTTTTGTTTAATTATCAGGGACTTAACCCAATTTATGTATTTATTTATTTATTTATTTATTTATTTATTTATTTATTGGTGATATTGGGGTTCCTGGAAGCCCTTCTACCTCCGCTCTACACTCCCAGACCTATTTTATATATATAATTTGAAACAGGGTCTCTTACGCCAGCACAGCTGGCTTCGATCCTCTTGTCTCCGCCTCCCAAGCGAGGAGATTACAAGCGTGCACCACCATGCCTGGCTTAACGCAATATATTCTGCCAATGAAATACACGCCAACCCTTTATCTTTATATATATTTTTAAATTTGAGACAGGGTCTTAATAATATTCCAGCTTGGAACTGGTCATTCTCCTGGCTCAGCCTCCCAAGGAGCAGGGATTACAAGCCTGTGTTGCCATGCCTGGCTGGTGCCCCCTCATTAATAAGTAATATGCTAAATGTGTGCCATCCTTTACTTCTCCTTTATCAATAGAAGTGTAGATTGGCTAATTTTTTTTACCTTTCAAGAAATAATTATAAGTCCTCCTCTAAACACTGTCTCCCTCCCAAACATTTTGCTATTTTGTTTTTTCTGTCATTTGTTCAAACCTGTTTCAGGGGCTAATATCAATGCTGCCACTATCTTCTCTTGATTTGAATTAACTGCTATGTTTTCATTACTACTTTATTTTAGGCTCTTGGTCCTAAGTTTTAAAAATAATTTCAAGAGTTCCCCCACCTGGAAGGCCCTGGAGGTCCAGGCCGCATGGCCCCAACCCCGGGAGGGTGGGCAGGCGTGGGTAGAGCACCCTTAGGTGACCTCCCACTACTTGGAAGGCCCAGGAGGTCCGGCCACATGTCCCTGACCCCGGGAGGGTGGGCGGGTATGGGCGGGGCACCCTTAGGAAACCCCCCTCCCACCCGGAAAGAAAAAAAATTTTCATCGCTACTGAGTGCCTGATCTCACATCCACCCCAAACCACACATACTCTCTTCTCTTATTAAAAAAAAAAAAAGGGAATCGAAAAAAGAAAAATATTCGAGAGGGGTTAAGATGGCCGTGGCAGCAGCTAGAATATTGGAGATGCAGACAAAACATATCCATCTGAACTGGAACCTTTGGAAAAATTCCCCGCGAAGGAGGACTGCTGCTTCTCTACATCGTTAAGAATCCTGGACATCACCTGTAAGGAGAGAGTATAGCGGAGACCTAGGAGGAAGGCGGTGGCGGCAGCAGTCGCCGAGATGGCAGTGGAGACTTGGATTTGGGAGAGGCAGACATCTGATCCAACTCACCCTGATCCTCTGAAGAAATTACCCCAAAGGTTGAATGCTACCATTGCGCAAGCTTTAGAACACTGGACATTGTGCAGTATGGG
This sequence comes from Muscardinus avellanarius, assembly GCF_963383645.1. Classification (NCBI taxonomy): domain Eukaryota; kingdom Metazoa; phylum Chordata; class Mammalia; order Rodentia; family Gliridae; genus Muscardinus; species Muscardinus avellanarius. The sequence continues at coordinate 42,144,489 of NC_137786.1, forward strand.
AAAAGAGCTTGGGAAAGACTTGAAAGGGTGGAGACAGTCACATTGGCAGTGGCAAGTACTCAGGGGAGGCAAAGATCTGATGCAATACACCTGGAACTTTTGAAGAAATTATCTCAGAGGCAGAATACTACCACCACGCACCCTTGGGAATGTGGGACAACCTTCTGGGTGAAGAGGGTGCTCGGATTGGAGCCTGCCGAGGGGAGAGGCCAGTGCCGGGGCCAGCGAGGCCGGGATTGGAGCCTGCTGTGAGCCAAGGCTGCTACTGAGTCCTCCGAGGCCAGGATCGAAGCCAGCCAAGGGGTTAGGCTGGTCCCGGAGTCAGCGAGGCCGGGATCAGAGCCTGCCATGAGGCAAGGTGTTTCGCCAGTGCCGGGGCCAGCAAGGCCGGGATCAGAGCCTGCCATGATACAAGCTGGTGCTGGGGCCTCCGAGGCCAGGATTAGAGCTTGCCGAGGGGTGAGGTCAGTGCTGGGGCCAACGAGGTTGGGATCTGAGCCTGCCGCAAGGCAAGACCACTACTGAGGCCTCCGAGGCAGGGGTCAGCGCCAGCTGAGGGGTTAGGCTGGTGCCAGTGCCAGCAAGGTCAGGATTGGAGCCTGCCGTGAGGCAAGACTGGTGCTGAGACCTCCGAGGCTGTGATCGGACTCTGCTGAGGGGTAAGGCCGGTGTCAGGGCCAGCGAGGCCGGGATCAGAAACTGCTGTGAGGCAAGGACGGAGCTCGGACTTGCCAGACCAGGATAGGAGCCTGCCGAGGGGTTAGGTCGGTGCCAGGGTCAGCAAGGCTGGGATCGGAGCCTGTTGTGAGGCTAGGCCTGTGCTGGGGCCTCTGAGGCTGGGAGAGGAGCCAGCCTAGGGGTTAGTTTGGTGCGGGGGCCAGCAAGGCCAGGATTGGGGCCTCCCATGAGGCAAGGCTGGTTCTGGAGCCAGCGAGATCGGGATCAGAGTCCTCCGGGTGGCCAGCCCACTACTGGGGCCATCAAGAGTGGGATCGGAACTTGCAATGCGGCATGCACAATGAAATAGCACGGAAAATAAAGTGCAGATGCTTCCCCTAATTAACAAGAACTAGGAGGAAAGGGGTAACAGGAGGAGGTCAAGTAGTTGAAAGGGCCCTATTGAGAAGCAATTAAGGTGACCAATCAGAAAGGAAGGGATGGGGGAGGATGGAATCTCTTTAAAACTCATGAGGTGCATAAACAATTATATCAAAGCATGGGATCGAGGGAGGGGAGGGAATTGGATGGGGATCTGATGAGGGCTTATTGGATGATATGTGCTTTTATATCCTCTTAAGTATTGTATTCCAAAGTGATGTATGATTACAAAAAAATAATTAAAAAATAAAAATAAAAATAAAAATAAAAAAGAAATAATTTCAAAATTGAGAAATCAGCAGCAGATATGACTTTAAATCACATAATCTCTTAGATAACCATCCATGTGCTGACCCTAATTTCAGCTTTACTATTATGACAAACTATTGCCGAGATTGTCTTTAATCAATCATAAAATAGAGTTTTAGTGAACATAGTTCAGCCTCCTTCAGACTGACCTAAATATGGCAGAACCTGAGATTCAAACTAAGACTGCCCTGCTGAATATGTATGTGATAACAAATTTAGATGGGGTAGGATACTGACACTTTCATTAACATATTGGATTTATGAATTTTGATAACATATAGTTTATTCTAAGTAATTTCTTTAATTTTATTAAGTACTATTATACATATTATATATTATACATACATGTATGTATATATTATACATATACATATATATACATATTATAAATATATATATCAATGCAGACTATAGTCTTCGTTTTAAAGCACATGGGTATTTTAAATGGCATTTGTAAATCTGGCCATTTGTGTACTTAAGACTATTTTTAATAAGCATGAAGAGTATTTGCTAGCTTTATTTCAAATCTATTTTAAAATTATAAATACATTTATTAAACATAAAAATGAAACACTTCAGGCATCTTTTGGAGGAAGTGCTAATTTGTTGGAATGCATTCAAATTATTTTTATGTGTAGGAATCTATTCAATATAAAACAGAATACATATGAAAAACACTTAAAATAGTTAAGATGTAAACTCATCCTGTTTTATTAAAATACATTTGTAAAGTCAGTTTTGTATCTTAACACTTAGGTAAGTAAATTATTTGGAGAAAAAGATGCTAAGGTATACATTTTATCCAACTCGGACAGAGAGGGCATTTGTAAGTGTGCACAGCATCTGTGTGGAGGTACAGTGAGAGGTTTGATTCCACAGGGTTGAAATTGGGAGATCCAAGGTAAAATATGTAGGTAACATGAACCAAATAACCTAAGTCATATCAGAAGTAAAAGGGAAATGAGTTCTGAATATATCTGACAAATAGGAAAAAAATGAAAAACTTGGCTGTGTTTGTGTGAGACGGGGAGGTAGCTAAGTGGGTCAGATTAAAGTGCAATGACAGCCTGTCCAATTCAGTGCTAAAAACAAATAAAAAAGCCATCTTGGAACAGGTGGTTCAGGTGATAGCATCATCTGTGTATGTGTATATTGCTTGATTAGAGATTAAGAACATAAAGACAAAATAATATCTTTAAGTGTAGCAAAGTGCTGTTGAGGTCGGTTTAACTAAAATACAAAATATAATTTTTTACTTTACCTGGAGTGCCCAGGGAATCACTCTTAATATTCTTTAATTAGTGGGACTGATTAAGTAGAGATGTCTGTGACTTGGTTTCCCTACTTAGAAATAATGTTAAAGAGTACTGAGTCTTCCAGATGAAATATAGTAGTTACTCTCTATCCTGATCTAAATTTGCCTTCCAATTCTCTCCCTAGGTAACAAACTATAGAATAAATTATCTTTGTCCTAAGTAACCAGCTATTATCATCACATGTAGAAAATCATGAAAGCTCGGGATTATTTATTTATTGGTAATACTGGGGTTCCTGGAAACCCTTCTATCTCAGGGCTACACTCCCAGATCGATTTTTTATACTTTTTGTTTGGAAACAGTGTCTCTTAAGCCAGCGCTGCTGGCTTCGAACCTGTGCCATCCTCCTGTCTCCGCCTCCCAAATACGGGGATTACAAGCACCACCACGCCCTGCAAAGCTCAGTATTTTTAAGTTACTGGTTTACTTATACATTTACAGGGTTCATTCTGTACAAGTGGTCTATCTGAAATTGATTAAAAAAAAAAATCTCAAGCCGGGCATTGTGGTGCACGTTTGTAATCCCAGCATTAGGGAGACTGAGACTGGAGGATCACGGTTCGCGGACAGCCTCAGCTATTTAGTGAGGCCCTCTGCAACTCAGTGAGACCCAGTTTCAAAATAAAGAATAAAAAATAGGGTAGGGGGTATAGCTAGGAGGTCAAATGCCCCTTGGGTTTCATCCCCAAACCCTCAAAAAAATCTTCTCACAACTATAAGCAGCACATCAAATAACAGCCCCAAAGTATGTGATGTCCTTATTTTCGTTTTCATATTTACAAAGTTTGCATCTCTTCATCCTTCCTAATATATTTTTGAATCACATTTAGTAACATTTTTAAAAGATAGTAAAATTATCACTCACTGTGGCCAGCATATCATAGGATCCTTTCATTATTTGACAGTTTTGACAGATATTATTGATTTGGCCAGCAACTGCAGCTAACTAGAAGGGGACAATGTGACAGTTTTATGTAACAAAAGGCACAGTGTCATGTCAACTGAACTAAATGTTGCACAAAGTGACAGCAGGACAAAAAATCCTTTCAGACTTAATTTTCTGCTTCATTTTTTTTTTTCTACCATCAATACATAAGGCAGTGCGGTAGGTGACACAAATTAGCAGGATGGAGCAAAAGGTCTATCTTTGCCTCTATGGCTATACTTGACTCTTCCACCACCGAGTGGAGCAGCAATTATTTTTAAGGTGAATGAACAAGAAGAGCAGCTTATAGTAATCAAGCCACCCCTATAGGGGAAAATATATCCCTTATCAAGATGCTTTATATATTTCACCTAGGTGGCTTTTGGGAAAAGATGAAAGGAAAAAGTCCCCATCTGCTAGGTCATGCCTACAAGACACATTCTGTCAAGACTTAAAAGCAACAAGAGCTTTGCCTGTGGGATACCTATAATTATTCTGCGGAGCAGCCAGTGCCTGCTGCAGCTCATTGTTCTGCTAACGCAGGATGGAATGAGAACAGTGGCTCCAGGCTGTGAGTGGATAAAGTGCAACTTTTCGATTTTGCTCTTGTAAGGATCTCGCATTGTGTGGAGCCCATGAGTGACATCTTTGGCCTTCCTTGGGGCTCAGCAGATTGAATCAGTCATGCTGAGTTAAACAATAAATGGAGGACATAACCTTAGCAGTGCCTGTCATTTTTTCCTCCTAACTCAATCTACATTTAATCAATGAAAGTAAATTCTTGTTTGTTTAAGTCTAATATCCAGTGGATCTTGAGAGCTGAAGTAGCACACCTTCGCCTTGACCTTACCTGCCTTTTGAACTTCAGCTGTGACGTCAGAATTGAGACCTGTGAAGAAAATGGTGACCAGTGAGATAGTCACTGGTTCGTGATTTCCTGATTTCTACTTTTGATGAAGCTTTGGAAACAAAGTTACATAAGAGATGAGCTGGAGAAAATGATTGAAATAGGAAAAAGCAACAGTGATCACGATAAAGTTAGCAAAGTTTGAATTTATAAAATAGTGCTACAGAGAACAAACTGGGGAAAAAGATAATTGTGGGAGGGATTTCCTTTTTAAAAAATCTGTTGTTCACTTTGTGCTAATGCTTAAAGGTCGACTTTTTAACCTCTTGCCATTGTTGGGAATAGTCAGTAGTAGCTTGGGCAAGTTCAAGGTCTTTATTGATCGGTTTAGCCAGTTTTAATCAAAATTTGCCTTCCTTTCCACTCATGGTGATTAAATAATTCTGTGAGAGCTTGACACTGAGCCTGACTCTTTATGTTTGTGAAAAGTGCTGATCTAAACATTTTATTTACTGTCAATTGTCAGGCTAGCAAGCAAACTGGAAGATAAAGTTTGGAGGAAATGGATTTTTTTGAACATACACAATTAATTAAATGTCATGATAAAGAAGAAAGGTTGCCATGATGTTAAAAATAGAGAAATGGGTTTTAATAGTTCCTTTCAAGCTTTTTGTTGATGAAGTGTCAGCTAGAAAAGAATTAACTATATTAAAATATATAAGAGAGAGTTAACTTACATGGGGCAAATGTTGAAATAAAAACTGCTTGAAAATGACCCGGAAAGTTTTGGTGCTTGGGAGAGAAGCTCTAAGAAAGAACAGTAAATCCTATGATAAAAATGTGGATTTGGAACATTCTTGTAAAATTCAAAATAAACTAAAACTTTTACTTTTAAAATAGCCTTGGAAAAATCTGGAGAGTTGGAAACTTGGATTTAAATTTTAAGAGTAATCTCAACATATGATTTCCCTGTGCTGCTCCATAAATCTCAAAGGAAAATAATGGAAAAAGACTTTGGCGATATTTAGACCTTTTAAAGTTGCATAAAATCTGGCTAAGCATTTTATCAATCTATGTTACCTAAGTCATTTGAAAGAGCAAATATATCTAAGAAGTTAGATTCTTTGTCTTTTATTCTTTATTGTTTTGACTTCCTACCAGTAAGTCATTAAGATAAGCAGCCTGATCTTAAGAAGCCAGAATTTCACGTGAACTATGTTCCATGAGTATTATTATTTAAAGGAATAAAACTGCATCATCATAAAAATGCTCCAAGAGTGTTACCTAGGTTGGGCTTAATGTCAAAAGCTGAATGAAGTCTTTCTCAGGCCCAGGATCACCTGGGAAGGTCCCTGTATAAATACTTACTGTTAGAATCCTAAACTCTGGCTATATTCCATGACTGTCCTACCTGACAGAGGCCCTTACAGCTAAATCAAAGTGTAAGCCAAGATGTGCTTAAAAAAAAAAAAAAAAAAAAAAAAAAAAAAAAAAAAACATGAGCTGCCAGTGTAGATCAGTAATAGAGAACTTGGTTAGAATATGTAAAGCAACAGAACACTCCACAAAAACAGAAGTCAAGGGCCATGTATGAATCCTGGTGAAAAGGTCAGTATGATTCTGAAGAATACCAGAGACCAGAGCAGATAACTAGTCCCAAGTAAGAGATGGCCATTCTAAATTGGGGTACTGGTGAGAGTTATGGGATGGGATTTGGGGAAAACTGTTGAGGCTATGCCCTATATAAAACTCACTTTCACTTGCCAGTTAAGGAAAGGTAACTATCAAATTCCATCTAGCCAGTTATATGGCTTAACACTCATAGTTCTGGCTCATTCCAGCTTCCTCTTTCCTTCTCAGGAAGATACATGACTTCCCACAATATTTTGGTTCTTTGTTGTGGACCCTGCTATTGTCTAAATTAAGGAAATAAATGTTTCACCATATTTTTAAACATGGATAATGAATTGACATGCTTTCATGACTCTACTCGCAAATGTCAGAAACACATTTATAGATCTGTGAACATTGCTACTTTTGTTATTACTTTTCTGCCAGTTAAATACTTAAAAACTTTTTTCTTTACCTGTGCCTATAAATTCTCTGTGTTTTGGGGCACATGTGTTCCCACTGTTCAATGTTAAATAACACTACATCATAAATGAATAAATTTTTAACAATAAGAGCATAAACCTCTTCACAGGTAGTTGATCAAATTAATACAAATTAGCTTATATGTTTTCTTTGAAAAATTGTATAATTTTTAGGTTAAAACCAGTCATTTATAAATGACCTTTATCCAGTAAGTTACAATTAATAAGAATTAAAAATTGATAATAATTATTGGGTAATTGATATCAATTGCATCTTATTTGTGCCAAGTATTGTTTTGCTATCTAAGAAAAGTTTATTCTGATAGGTTGGGCTACTCTGGAGCAGAGAGCAGTACCTCATAGCATAGATTACCAATCAGTGCAGTCAGTAAGATCATGAGCAAGCTGCAGTCTCAAGTTTCCTCAGCAGGATGCTCTGCTGGCCTGTCTGAGTGGATCTAATTGAAAAGTGAACCCCTTCTGTGACCTTGGTTACCTGAGCCAATCAGCATTGCCATTTGGACCCTTCCAGGGCACTTCAGTGGAAATGAGAATGGCTTCCTGCAGTAGAGCAAGACCCTGGCCCCAGGTAGAAGTGTTTCCCCTTCTTTTCAGACAGATTATTGACAGGCCCTAGTTTTTTCCATGATCCAACTAGCAACAGGGAGTTTCTGAATTAATTAAAGAGTACTCTAAGTGTAGAAAAATCAAAATCTGGGGACTATATTGAGTAATAAAAATAAGTTAGAAATCTTTCAGATAAAATGATATATTAATTTTGCTATCCATAATAGAATATGTATTTTGGTAATTCTCCTTGAAGATAAAGTAAGAGTATAAACTTTGAAGCATTCTCTTCTCATTTCTACACTAATCTGAAATATCCTCTATGTGTTCATGCATGTACTTGGTTCATCATTATTAAACACACAGTGCTGCCAAGCACGTAACTGGCTGTTAGAAATGTGATGATAAATGGGACATAGCTCCTTCTCTTAAAAAAGTGAATCATATTACTTCCTCTGGGAATTTTTGTGTTCTTCTTAAAAATATTATGGATTCTTTTTTCTCAAGAATATTAATTTTTGGCACTGGTATAATGTAAATATTTTACACAAAACAATGCAAAATGAAGGAAAATAGCCCTAAGTCCTAAAACTTTTAGTCCTTGCATGAGCACTATACCAAACTTCAATATATATTGTTATATATCTATCTATCCTATCAAGATATTTTGCAGGTATAAAAATATGTGGATATAAAGATGATAACATTTTATGGACAAGAGTGTAAGCTATCTATAATTTGCATAAAATCTCTACCAATTAAATATCATTTATATTATATACCAATATGCACACATATTTTCACACATAGGGATGTATATTCTTGTAGTTGTTGTTGTATGGTTGTTTCATATTTTTAGAGTGACTAGAAATAAAATATCTGTACCACAATTTAACTATGATTATTATTGTAATATTATTCTCCAGTTTACACCACTAGTAGCAGGTAACGACATTATATATTTCTCCATATGATTACAAGGAGCAGCTATGATTTAACAAGTGGTTTAATTATATAATATATTGATTATATATTATTAATACTTAAAATCATAGTGAGAACAATCTCTAAAAAGTTGAGATTAAAAGGTATATTGTATAGATGGAACCAGTGATACAAATAAAAACCGATTAAAAATAGATTAAAGGACACTTTTAGTTTCATGACAAATTGAAGAGGAATGTGCAAAGACTCACTCTAAGCATGCCTTTCCCCTACTATTAATGTCTCCATCAGAGTGGTTCGTTTGTTACAACAGATGTAGCTGCACTGATGTCTTTATCACCATGGTCCATAGTCACATAAGATTACTCATTGATGTTGGACAAATATGAAATGACAGGCATTCACCACTGTAGTACTGCAGAGTATTTTCACTGCCCTCAAAATGCTCTGCATTCCACCTATTCATTTCTATTACCCCCATGATGCCTGACAATCATTGATTTTAAAATTTTTTCCAGAATTTTACATAGTGGGAATAACATAGCACATGGCAATTTCAAATTGATTTCTTTTGGTTAGTAAAAGAAAGAACTTCCCTAATGTGCATGATGTACATTCATAAACATAACAAAGTCAATAACTAAGGCAAACATGAGAAAGAGGGAGGGGAAAAAGAATGGGGAGGGAAGCCTCTACCGTCTTGTATCTTCATTCAGATGAATGACTAGAATGCACCAATAAAAATATTTTAACATGTTACTCCTTTTTTTTTCAGGGATTGATAGTTTAACTCTTTTTGTGCTGCCTAAAGAGTTATTGCCAAAGCAAGGTCATTTAGATATTTACCTCTGCTATCTTCGAAGAGTTTTATAGTTTTACATTTAGGTCTATAATCCATTGAAAGTTAATTTTTATAAAGGATGTAAGTAAGGTCTTTGCCTAGACTTACCTTTTGAATATTCACATTCAGTTTCTCTAGCACCATTCATTGGACGGACTCTTTTGTCTCTTGTATTGCCTGTGCCTTTTTTGTCTAAGTGACTATATCCTTGTGAATCTATTTCTGTGTTCTCTACTCTGTGATGCTCATTTATTGTCCTATTCCTTCACCGGTTCCACACTGATTATGGTAGGTACATAATAAGCCTGCAGGTCAGGCAGTGTCAGCCTTCTGACTTCGTTCTTCAGTATAGTATAGGCTATTCTGAAGTTTTATTTATCTGTGTAAACTTAAGAATTGGTTTATTCTGCAAAATAATTTTTGGACAGTTTGTGTTGACTCTATAGATCATGTTGGGAGCAGCTGCAATCTTGATGATATTGAAAATTCCTTACTGTAAACATGGCCTATATCTCCATTATCAGTTTTATAATTTTCCTTGTTTAGAATATGTACATATTTTGTTAGAAATATACAAATTTATTTTGTATTATTCTTAAAGATTTTCTACATAGAAAATCATGCAATTTGTGACAGTCTTGTCTCTTCATCCCCAATCCACAGTTTTTTTAATCTTATTATTATATTATCTACACTTCCTGTATAATGTTCCTTTACTTCTGATCTTAGAAAGTTTTAGTTTCTTCAAGTATGGTATTAGATGTATACTTCGTTTTTGTAGATAATAGTTATCAAGTTGAGGAAGCCCCACTCTATGATAGTATTTTTTTCATAAAAAGTCAGCTATATAACAAACATTTGAAGTGATAAAACTGTAAAAAATCAGAATAATTTATGGCATAGATTTTAATGGAATTCTATGTAGCTTTGAACAGATTAAACTATAGCTCCATATAGGAAGGTAGAGGAATACCTGGATAAGTGTTCAAGATCCTAAAAGAATAAGGATATATATATATATATATATATATATATATATATATATTTGTAGTTATATACAATGATATATATATATCCTTATTATATATACAATGATATGTATATATATATGTATATCCTTATATATTCTTAGTCATTTAGGATAAGAATATATATGCATATATATGATCATTGTAATTTTATAGGTCTATGTATGTATATTTTATACATAGGTATATGTATGTAATATATATAATATATATAATATATGTTATATATAATTGTATAGGTATATGTATATTTTGATTAATTATAAAATATATGATAATTTTTAAGGAAATTATGACCTTTAAAAACTCAATCTTCTTCTTAGCTAATCTTCCTAATTAAAAAAAGCCAATTTGGCCTTATAGAAAGTAATTTAAATAAATATAACTCAACAGATATTCTGAATTCCAACAAGTATAATTTATTTTCTCTTTTTGGAGAAAGTGATAAAAACACAAGGGAATATGGAGGATATAATTGGGGATTTTATATTTTCTTAATGACATACAAATATGGGTGTTGGGAGTCATTGTGAGTTAAACAATAAAGTAATTAACAGCATCTCATTTATTTCAGAACTCCTTGAAGATAGAAACTGTGTCTCATTTTTTATTGTATCCAAAACCTAGCAGCAAACTTACCATGTAGCAGCTGTCAATACATGTTGCTTGAATGAATGTGCCTATCTATTGAGTTAATAATACTTATTTCAGGCCGGGCGTGGTGGCGCACGCTTGTAATCCCCGCACTTGGGAGGCAGAGACAGGAGGATCGCGCAGGTTCGAAGCCAGCCGCGCTGGCTTAGGAGACCCTGTTTCCAAAAATAAAAAATAGGTCTGGGAGTGTAGCCCAGAGATAGACAGGCTTCCAGGAACCCCAGTATCACCAAAAAATAAAAAATAAAAAAATACTTATTTCTCTACTTATGTTAATCCAGAATATCAAGTTTCTCATTTTACTTTTCATATTTTTATAAATACTAAATACAGTAAATAAGCCCCCAAAGAATAGATTTAGTTTTATTAAATTGAGGATTCTCAGTCATTAAAATTAAAAATGGTTCTAAGGAAAAAAGACAAAGAAATTCAGTTGTCATTAAAATAAAAACTTTTGCTTTTGGAAACCTTTATCTAAAAATATATGCTACATTTCTATCATAAGTGATTAAAAAGAGTTATTATTAAGTTCTTTTTTAAATGGACTCATAGTTGTACACATTTAAGGGGTACAATGTAATGTTTCAAAATTGTACACTTTGTATAATCAAACGTGATTAGTTACATGCTAGGATTACAAGCATGCGCCATTGCGCCCGCTTTTACTTTCTATCTCTACCTTTTCATTTCTAATGTTATCCTCTGCCAAGCATTTCTGAGAAGAATATTAGCAAGGTACCAAATCATACAGTGTATTGAAATATTGAAAAATTTGATACAGTGCTTCCTTAATAGCAATTGATATTATCAACGTAGTATTATTTTTATGTGTAAATATTTCTATTGGCCCATTATAATTGTATGGCATAATGATGTTCAGAATAATAGAAACATACTTGCGCATAGCACCTGGTGTCCTTCCCTCAATGTAGAATTCTACTTGTCAATATGAATCGCTTATGAGGGCCTCCTTCCTAAAAATGAAGTAGATTTAATAAAAACAAAATACGCTGAAAGAGTCTATACAAGGCCTTCATACTGAAAAATTTATATTTAATTAGTAATTTCCTTCCATTTGTCATTTTGTGTATGTCAACCACTTTTCACACTGTGTTTTTCTTTTTTAAAAATTTTTTATTGGTGCATTGTAGTCATACATCTTAATGGAATACAAGATTGGTAGAAGCATACATGCATATACTATCCAATTAGCCCTTACTCAATTCCTGCCCTATTATCTCTCCCTCCCTCCTTCTCATGTTTGGCTTAGTGATTGACATTGATATGTTTGTTAAAGTCCCTCTTGTGCATAATAGAATTTCCCTCTTTCCTCTTCCCATCCCTCAGTTAGGTTGCCTTATTTGCTCATCCATAGTGTCTCCTTTGTCATCTAGAGTTCCTTCTATGAATGTAATACTTTGCTGCTGATACAGTTCTCTATTTCCCTATTGCCCCAGGGACTTCTTATCAGGGTATGCTAGAGGCTCTTGAAAACCTACTTCCCCTTCTTATTTTAATCAGGTAGAGCTTGGCTCCAGACATAATAACCTGCTAACACATTTCTTTCTTTTTTTTTTTCCTTTCTTTCTTTCTTTCTTTCTTTCTTTCTTTCTTTCTTTTTTTTTTTTTTTTGGTGGTACTGGGGTTCCTGGAAGCCCTTCTACCTCCGGGCTACACTCCCAGACCTATTTTATATTTTTGAAACAGGGTCTCTTGCGCCAGCACGGCTGGCTTCGAACCTGCGCGATCCTCCTGTTTCAGCCTCCCAAGCGCGGGGATTACAAGTGTGTGCCACCACGCCCGGCTAACTTTTCTTAAACCACATAGAACTAATAGATTCTACAATTTCTAGAACTGATAAATATTTTCTGGCCTGTCTTTCTTCCTTCTGTGATCTAATTCCAATTTGCCTTGATCTTCAAAACCCACCCTTTGTTCCCTTAGTCTGGCTTAGGTTATCTCATCTAGCTCTCATTCTCTTTGTAAATATGTATTGAGTGCCTGCCCTGTGCATTGCAGTTTAGCAGAACACAAAACAAAGCCTCTACCCTTATGATCTTTGCATTCTTTAATAAAGTCTCAAACACACTATTCCCATATTTTAATTGTCTGTTTTAATGCCCTCTAGTAATAGGTAGAAAATATTTGAAAATGTAGGCTGTGTCTTTGTGTGTGTGTGTGTGTGTGTGTGTGTGGTACTGAGGTTCCTGGAAGCCCTTCTACCTCTGGGCTACATTCCCAGACCTATTAAGCCAGCGCAGCTCTTAATAGGTCTCTTAAGCCAGCGAGGCTGGCTTCAAACCTGCACGATCCTCCTGTCTCCTCCTCCCAAGCGCGGGGATTACAAGCGTGTGCCACCACGCCCGGCTTATTTATATTTTTTCATAAAACATCTTAGTCGGGTGTGGTGGCGCACACTTGTAATCTCTGCACTTGGGAGGCAGAGACAGGAGGATCCCGCAGGTTTGAAGCCAGCCTTGCTGGCTTAGGAGACCCTGTTTCCAAATAAAAAGTATAAAATCGGTTTGGGAGTGTAGCCCAGAGGTAGAAGGGTTTAGAGGAACCCCAGTACCACACACACAAAAATTATCTCAGTAATTAGCACACAAGAAAACTTGTTAAATATTTTTATAACTGAGTAGATGAACAGTTCAATTTCATCCATAATCTACACAATGAAATAACAGTTAAAGGCAAAAATTATCAGTACAAAATACAAATAATAAGAACTAAGCATTTGGAAGCAATTGATACTACTAGTATAGAAATTTACTACTAGTATTATTATATAGAATTCACTCTTGAAATTAAATCCACTATACTGTCATGAACTATATTAAAAGGGATGGCGGTAAAGAATAACAAAAAGTTGTGAAGTTGAAACAGGAGAATTATAGGTATGAGACTAGTATCAGCAACTTAACATTGCCTTGGTGAACTTATCAGCAACTTAGTGAAACCGTATTTCAAAATAAAAAGTAAAAAGATTTTTCAGGCATTATTGGAAGAATAAATATGTTTTAAATATGTTTGAAAAAACTTCTGGGAAGATGGCGACCGAGAAAATTGGGCCTTAAGAGCCCCGCTAACAACCAATCTCCGTTACCACAAAATCAGCGCCTTTCATAGCCAGAAAACACCATCACCAGAGAAACAAAAAAATCACCAGGCTCCAGAGAGAAAGCGGACTGAGAACAGAGCTCAGAGCCACAGAGGAGATAAACCGGCCTCACGCCCGAGGACGCGGCAGCAGTGCCATACTGCCGGCGGCAGCGGCGAATTCACCGGACAGCTACAGCAAGCTGAGGTGAGCCGCTGCGGAACAGCCAGGTGGGATTTTTCAGCGCAGGGAACATCTAAAGCTCCCAGTGGCTGAGTTCAGCACACGCTGCAAGGACTCAGAGTCAAATTCAAAACCAAGAAGAAAAAAGCCAGCCTCACGGCCAAGGGCGTAGCAGCAGCGCCATATTGCCACCGGCGGCAGCAGCAGCAAATTCAACGAGTCCAGTACAGCTACATCTGTGAACTCAACCAACAGTAAGTCAAATTGCGGGCCACAGAGGAGAAATCCCAGTACTGTACTCCCTGGGACTTGACCCAGTGGGGGAGTGGTGGTGGCAGAGATATCACACCATAGGAGAACTTGCAACCTGGCACCCCCCATAGTTTAAAGCAGCCTCTATCAACTCCTTGGGTCGGAGACTCTGTGATACAACCCAGTAAAGGAGTAGTGGGGTCTGAGATACTACTGACTCGAGATCCAGAACACCCTAAGTGAAGTCATAGTGACCCACGGGAAGAACCCAGAGAAGGCACAAACATCCGAAATCATGGGAAAGAGGAATAATACTGGAGCAATAAATGCCCACAACCCCACAACATCAGAACCCGATAAAACTGAAAATCAGAGATTTCTAGAAGATCAAATCAGGAAAATAACTGTAGAAATAATAGAGGTGCTTCGAAAAGAACTCAGAGAGAGCCAAAAAGAGATAAAGGATGCAATTAATGAAGTAAAGGCCTCAATTCAAAGCACAAACAACCAATTAGACCACATGGAGAATCCAATCTCGCTCTTAGAAGATGATCAATCCAAAAATGAACTCATAGTTTCTAATCTAGAAAAAAATATCCGACAGCAGGAATCTGACATTGAAGAAATATGGGCCCATTTTAAGAGAGCTAACCTAAGAATAATTGGAATAGAGGAAGGAAAAGAAAGTGATACCAAAGGGATCAACAGTCTCTTCAAGGAAGTAATAGCAGAAAATTTTCCAAACATAGAGCAAGAGGTTGATACACAGATCCAGGAACCTTATAGAACTCCCTTTAGACAGGATCGGAGAAGAGGATCCCCACGCCACATAATTGTCAAAATGACCAATGTGGAAGCCAAGCAGAGAATCTTACAGGCAACAAAAGCAAAGGGCCAAGTGACATTCAGAGGCAAACCAATTAGAATCACTCCAGACTTCCCAAACCAAGTCAAGAGAGCCAGAAGTGCTTGGAGTAACATATTCCAAACTCTGAAAGAAAACAACTTCCAGCCAAAAATTTCCTACCCAGCAAAACTTTCTATCCAATTAGATGGGGAAATAAGAAGCTTCAATGACAAACAGAAACTGAAGGAATTTATGTCTTCAAAACCAGCACTAGGGAAAATACTCAAAGAGATTAACTACAAAGAAGAAATAGGTAACACACACCAGAACCAGAGAAACAAGATTTTCCATCCAACAGACAACTAAGATTAGTTATCTGTGGAGATTCATTATTTATGTTAGTCTTTTACTTATCTCTAAATTGTATTGTTTGCCTTTATTGTTGTTAATTTTTAGGATTTCTACTTGGAATATTAATATTCCTTCAGATATAGCATTTGGAAATATTTTATCCAATTCTATTAGTAACTTTTAACTCTGTTTACATTGTCTTTGGATATACAATTTTTTTTATTTTTAGGGAGTTTGTATACTCTTCTGTTGCCTGTGCCATTGAAATCATATCCAAGAAATCACTGCCAATTTCAATGTTGTGAGGTTTTATGACCCAGATTTTCTTCTAAAAGTTTATAGTCTTAAGATTTATATTTAGGTCTTTTATCTATTTTGAGTTAATACTTGTATATGGGATTAGGTAAGGGTCCAATTTTATTCTTTTCCATGTAATTATTATTTTTCTACAATATTTAGTTAAAAGATTATTATTTCCACCACCAAATGTTCGTGGAAACCTTGTCAAAAATAACTTGATAATATAGGGAAGAATTTAGCTCTAGGCTTGTATTTAACGGCACTGGTTTATATATCTGCCTTTAGAACAGTATTACACTGTTTCAATTATTGTAGCTTTATATGGTTTGAAATCAGAAAATATATATCTTCTAGCTTTGTTCTTTTTCAAGATCATTTTGGGTATCTAGAATCCATATTCCATATTAGGATAGATTTTTTTCTGAAAAATAAATATATAAATATATGATAGTTTCACCTAAAAAAATAGAAAAAAATATTCTCTGGAAGAAAGAGTCATTTACTCACATGTCTGGAGATTTCAGAGGTTCAGTCCATGTGAGGCAGGGTTACAATGGCAGAGCTCAGGGTATGGAGAGAGAGGTGGGAGGGAGGGAGAGGGAGAGGGAGAGGGAGAGGGAGAGGGAGGGGGAGGGGGAGGGAGAGAGAGGGAGGGAGGGAGGGAGGGAGGGAGAGGGAGGGGGAGGGAGGGAGGGAGGGAGGGAGAGAGAGAGAAGGAGGAAGGGAGAGAGGGAGAGAGAGAGAGGGAGGGAGGGAAGGAGGGAGGGAGAGGGAGAGGGAGAGGGATCTGCTCTTACATCATGAAGACTAAGCAAGCAAAGGAGGAAGGACCATATATAATCTTCGAGGTCACACCCCCAGGGACCACTCCTAAGCAACTAATTCCCAAGTTTAATGTGGCTGCCTTGTCTCTGTGAAGTTTAGGGAGACATTTCAAATCAAAACCATAACACTTGGTGTCACAGAAGAATTAAAAACACATTTCAGGTAGTTTAAAATATGAAAACAAATTTATTATTAAGCTATTCTACAATATTGATAATGTTTAAATTAAAAAATGAAAAGTATGTATATAATCGCAGTAGGTGGGAAACTGAGCTAGGAGTATCACAGGTCCAAGCCTAGCACGTGCAATAAGTCAAAGAGACTGGGTTTTGTTTGTTCACTTTTTTTTTCTTTGTGGTCCTGAGGATAAAACCTAGAAACCTTCTACCTCCAGGTTCTGTCTCCAGCACTATTTTATTTTTTTTTATTTCAAACAGAGTCTCTCAGAAAGACCTGGCTTCCAAGTAGAATAAAATAGGGCTTGGGGTATAATTCAGAGATAGAACCCTGAGTTCAAACCTCATACCACAAAAATTAATAAATACAAAATTTGAAAAATTAAGGAATAAAAGAGGAAAAATCCTGAAGAACATGCAAAAGAATGGATATTCGAGGATGGTCAGACTACTTGAAATGAAAGGGTTAAATAGAAAAATGCTTATGAAATTCATGTCAGAATTATAATGACTATAGTACTATCTCTGTGACTTGGCTATTACTTCTCTGAGCAAGAGAAGACACAAACTTTATCCAAGCATGCCTCTTGTGATAGAGAAATGAGAACAGGTAAAAAGAGGCTTGAGAAAGTAGAAATGGTTGACTATTTTGTAAATATAATTACTGGTTATTTCTTATATTCCCCAGACATACCTTTACTTTATTTAACAAAACTATGCACTTGCCTAAATGATGACTTAGAACTTGAATAAAACAGAAAGCAAACTCATTATGGTAAATGCCTATAATTAGTCCACAAAGATATTTGCTGTCTAAAATGAGAATGAATACAGAAGCCAACATATTTTCCTGAGGCAAATTTCCCCATTTTGACAATGAATTTTAACTTGAAAGAAAATAGTTCTTTTGTCTGAAATTGCTTTTTCCCTTTGTGGCAAATCCCTTCACTAGGTTTGATTGTGAGAAATGAAACATGAAATGCTCAGTGCTACCACACTTTGAAAATAAACATTCTTTATTAGGGCTTAGGAGATGAAAAGGTAATGAATTACTTTCTCAGTGTTGACAGGTCTAATTATAATCAACATGAACAATAGATAAGAATCTGGATCAGGGATTTTCATATATAGAACTTCTCAAAATAGTGGGAGATTCTTTAAAGGCATAAATAGAAGAATGTCCTTAGAAAGTTGGAATGATTTATAGTGAAAATATTTTACCAGGCTTTGGCCAATATCTGACTGACGGTAGCCTTTCCTTCCTTTAGTCTTTTCTTCTTTCCCTTCTTTTTTTTTAATGAAAGGTATCACCAGCCCAAAGCAGGTCCTCACCTCATTTCTTCCTTCCCTACTTTGAAGGTCTCACTAGATCTTAGGTTCCATATGCACTTTATGTTCCAAGTCAATCAAATTCCTGTAGGAGCTGAAGCAAACTCTAGCTATTTTTTTTCCTGAATTTTGCACAGCGTGTATCAATTTAAACAATAGGTGCACAGATGTTCCCAGATAAAACATAAAACAAAGGAGAGACATTTTCCTTGATAAGCGCTATGAATGCATAGATAGCTTGAAATCTCTACATACTAAGAGTTCTGTGCCTCCTGTAAAAACTTATCAGAAAACTTGTGGCTTAAATATCACAAATTTATTAAGTTATAATGCTGTAGTTTAGAAATCTAATAGAGTCTCACTAGGCTAATATTAAGGGATTGGCAGGGTATGTTCTTTTCTGTAGAAACTAAGGGAATATTCTTTTGTTTGCCATTGTTTTTAACTTGTAGATAATTCCCGCATTCCCTAGTCTCTGGCTTCTATCATATCCACATTTAAAGCTAGCAATTTCACTTCGGGTCCTACTATTAGGACACCATCTTCACTTTTACCCCGCTCCCCTCTCCCTTGTTAAAGGAATCCTGTACCTACATTAGTCTCACCTGGACAATGCACGATAATGTCCTTATTTTAAGATAAATTTATTAGAAACTTTGATACTACGGAGGACATCAGTTCCCCTTTGCATGTGAGATAGTGAAGGGTTAAGGAAATATTGCCCTAAAGTAAAGCACCTGCCACTACAAAAGGAAGGTCGCTCTCACCTTCCCCTTGTTTATTCCCATCAGATCATCTTTGTTCAATCATATTTCTGCATGATTTTCCACTCCTTATGGGAACTAAGCATAAAATCTCCACAGATTTCTCTATTTCTTTGAGTGTCTATTTCTGAAGTTTCCCATACCACATAAAATGTATATTACGCTGAGTTGCAATGGCCTTCATCTGCAATCTTAGTACTTGGCAGGCTGAGACAGGAGGATTGCATATTTCAGGCCAGTACCTGGTTGCTTAGTGACACATTATTTCAAAAATAAAATAAGACTAAGGGTATATTTCAAAGGTAGAATGACCCCTGGTTCAATCTCTAGTTCCACAAAATTAAATAAACTCATTAAGAAAATTTGTATATATTTTTCTCATTTATCTATATTTTCTTGTAGGTGTTTTAGTCATGAATCCAGCAACTCAGAAGACATTCCTTCCAAACCTCTACTATAGTATATTCACAAGTTCAAGAGATTATAACATGGGTATGTTTGAGGGCCATTATTCTACCAATCTCACAAATAAAAGGTCATACTAGAATATAGGTAAAGGGTTCAGGACTTCTCAGTATTCCCAGATGCTGTATTACAAAAATATTTTTGTGTTTTGTGTGTAGTACTGGTGACTGAACTCAAAGGCCTTCTACCTGTGAGCTACTCATTCTAGCATATTATATTTATTATTATTACCGTTTGTTTTGGAACTAGATCTTGCTAAGTTACAACACACACTAGCACAGTATCTTGAACTTGTGTTATTTCTGTCTCACCCTTCCAAGTATTGAGATTATAGGCTTGCGCCACAAAGGCCTGGCTTAGACCATGAATATGGTCATCAGTAAAATTGTGTATTAGAGAAGAGTCTCTTAAGTCCAAGTGAGTATCAAGGAAAGGAAGGATTTCAGCTTATTCTTTAGTCCTGAAAGATCTTTTAAGATGTAAAGCTGAGGATGATACACCATGTGACATTTGCATATATGATTATATCACTAAGTTATATAATTACAGTGCACCTACAAAAGTATTTAAAAACAGGATTCAGGCTTTAGCATACCCTTGTATTTATCTGTGCTAAAACTTAGTATTGGCCAAATCCTTTAGAGAAGTGCCTGCTTTCTCGACTTTATTCACTAGATTAATTTTTGTAAAACCTAGCTTTTCCATCATTATCAAAAATTATTGCTTATTGTCATTTCATCAGTAATCAAAATGACTCTATATGTATGTATACATATATGTAAATACATGTATTTATACATGTATATGCATGTCAATATATTATTTTAACATGTTCTTAATATAGTAATAGAAAAGTAAAATGATGAGCTATTTTAGAATCAAAATAGAAGCTAAATTTCCTCTCACTCTTTTTAAGATAGACCAGAAACTCATAATTATATTTCATGACACTTGTCTTGTAAGGTGGTATCAGATATGTTGGAGTTGCTGTATTATATACTATATAGTAACTTATGTCAGAGAACTGAGAAATTTAAGAAACTAGTATGTCAATAAATTTCTATTTTTAGAGATTTAAGTACATAATAAATACTTGCTGACTGAATAACTTTTTATTGTTATTTTAAATTTTTGTTATTTTCCTAATCTATAAGTTCATACAAAAATAAATTTACCTTTTTTTTAGTAAATTTGTTGCCACTCTTTCTCCCTCTGTTCTCTTCCCATCTGGCCCTTTTCTTTAAAAAAAATTATAAAAAATATTTTATAAAGAAATTATATCCATGAACATAAAAAGTTCTCATATGGTACTATTCTAACAATCCTGCATTATTTTACAAAGCAAATCTTTGTTTTTATTTATTGGGAGTCTAAGGCAATAATGTTTTTATTTTTTAAAACATATTTTTCTTGGCCCTTTGTAATTATAAACTGTCCGGAGGTTCAGAGAGATAGAAACAATCTGCACCCAGCACCTACTGTACTCCTCTCTGGATCTCACCTCTCTCCCTTCTTCTCCTCATATATATTATTGGGGTTTATATTGATAACTTCATATATTTACTTGGCATTATATTATCTGTTTTCTTAATCAGGTTTCTCCTCCCCAACTTTTTCGATTTATCTGCACCATCTTGATGTCGTCTAAACACTTGAAACCCCAAGATGAGTTTAACATTTTGTTCAAAGACAAAGCTATCATATAATGGTCTTTTTTAGCATCTCTAAAGCAAGTTTCTCTTTCTTTCTTTCTTTCTTTCTTTCTTTCTTTCTTTCTTTCTTTCTTTCTTTCTTTCTTTCTTTTTTGGAGGGGCGGTACCAGAGATGGAACACAGGGGCATTGTACCTCTGAGCTACACCCCAGTCCTATTTTTTAAGTCTTTTTATTTTTGAAACAGGGTCTCACTGAGTTGTGAAGGGCCTCACTAAGTAGTTAAGTCTTTCCTCGAACCAGGATCCTCCTATCTCTGCCTTCTGAATGCTGAGATTATAAGCATGCACCACCACGCCCAGCCTAAAGCAAGTTTCTTAATCAGTGTTATTTTCTTATTAATCTTTTGATATGTAAATTGTCTTCATATGCCTTTTAATAACCTTTCTTTTCTTTCTTTCTTTTTTTTTTTTTTTTTTTTTTTGAGGGCCTGGGGATGGAACCCAGGGACATTTGACCTCTGAGCTACACCCTCTGCCTTATTTTTATTCTTTATTTTTGAAAAAAGGTCTCACTAAGTTGTGGAGGGTCTCACTAAGTAGCTGAGGCTGTCCGTGAACCACAATCCTCTGGTCTCAGCCTCCTGAATCCTGGGATTACAAGCATGTGCCACCATGGCCGGCTAACATGTTTATTTTTTTTAATTTTTGTTATCATTGATTGATTTTGAGTGTTACAAAATCCATTAGAACTATGGTCATTCATTCATATCAACATTTATAGGATGTCCGTTGTATGCAAAATGTTGGGCCAAGCAGTGATTTATTCTTTCTTGGTAGAATTTTCATGTTTCCTAATTTTTATATTCACAGTGGTAGAAAAATTCTGAGTCTTTTCAAGGGGGGGTAGCAAAATTTTTTTTTTTTTTACTGAATTTTAGGAAAAGACAAGGAAGAGAAATTTATTCACTTTTAGTATACTAGGAATTAAAACACACATTAAATTTTGTAGGCTTCTAATTGTTTGTCTCCCCATATAAACCAACTATAAAGATTAAAAATATTAGGAAAAATGTTTCTATTCTGAACATGCATAGACTTTTTTCTTGTCATTATTTCCTAAACAATACAACTACTTGAATAGCATATTTCATTAAGTATTCTAAGTAATCAATGAATGATTTAAGTATATTGGAGGATGTCAAAAGTTATATTCAAACACTATGCCATTTTGTGTAAGGGACTGGAGCATCCACAGATTTTGGTATCTGTGGGGGCCATGGTAACAGTCTCCTGTAAATATTGAGAAAGGACTATATTGTCAAATAACTTACAATGGTTGGAGGTATATAGAAAGGCCATCTATAACACTTTTCATTATTTATTTACATTGGTGACTTTCAAGCAAGGTGACTTTTCCCTCCAGAGAATATTTGGCAAAGTCTGGAGACATTTTTAAGTGTCCTGATTGGAGGAGCAGGTAAAAACAGTCTTCTTGAGTAGAAACCAGGGATACTGCTAAATATTTTCCAATGCACACCACAAAACCACATATATGTTTTCAAAATATTGATAGTGCCAACACTGGGAAACTCTAATTTTCATGAACCAAACATACTCTGTGATGTAGATGCAATATAAATCAAATAACCTATTGAAGAAAAAGATAAACTTTTAAATAGAGGATTAATTCAAGGACTGAAGAATTTTTTTGTGTGTATTTAATATAAAATGCACAATATCTGAGTTGTAGCAGTCATTAAATTACAATTAAAATCAGTTAAAACTATCAAGTGCATACCTGGCTGGATTCTTGAGTATCTAAGGAGACACAGCTGGGATGAAGACAGATGGAAGGTGTAAGTGAGAAGATTCAATTAACATTTTTCTTCTAGTACATGGTTACAAAGAAAATCCGCAGATTACAAAAGAAAACGACCTCCGTTCACAAAATATAGTGCTTCTTTACCATGTTAAGAATAAAATCTTTTTAACATCTTTTAATATCATCTGAGATTCAGTCCAAATCTAGGACTTTGGGGTCAAGTCACCAATATGGTAACAAAGACATTCTAAGCTAAGAACAACAAAATTACTATACATTAGAACAGTAGCCAATTTAATGGCAGCCTGATTCTTTCAGAAGTCTTTCTGTACTCTAATAGCAATATAATTGTTATTATAAGATTAGATTTGACACTATGATTCCTAAGAATGAACATAATAAAAAACACACCACTTATTACAGTGCTAGCAATTATCCTGCTGTGCCTTCATCAACATCTAAAGGGATCGATGAAATGCAGTTAATCAGATCCATTAGAAACATCCTTATTTTGAAAGTTTAATGCCTTTTTCGATGCTAATTTAAAATATACTAAAATCAGGTTTGGCCATTCACAAAGCTGAGACTGTTTCCCAGGTGTCTTTTAAAGATGAACAAAGAGCTCTAAAAAAGATTAGGTGGTGGTCAGAAAAAAGGCCATGTGGTTTTTCTTTCAATTATTTCAAAAGCTCAAAATGTCACATATTATTACAGTATAAAAAGACTATATGTCCAGTACTTAGTAGGACTATTTCATCTTTTAAGAGAAAGATAAATGTTTAACTTACTGTGGTGTGGAAGAACACACGGGAATATTAAGAAATATACGCTCTTCAGGAGTGAATGTGGCCACCGCTCCTGTTTTAGCCAACTTTTCTTGGTCTCTGCTTCTGTTCCCGCTAGAGTTTGTTACTGCCACTTCCAGTACTATTCCTTCCTCTGAGATTCTTTCTGTGGGCTTCCATGCACCTTTACCTTCTGTTGTACTTTATTGTAAATACTACACATTGTTTCTGTATTATATTACCACTTGACTGTGTGACACATGCTCAGACTCTCCAAGGAGAAGGTGTGTCCACTTTGGTGATTTTTTTTTTTTTTTGAGGGTCTGGGGATGGAACCCAGGGGCATTTGACCTCCGAGCTACACCCCCTGCCCTATTTTTATTTATTTATTTATTTATTTATTTATTTATTTTTTGAAAACGGGTCTCACTGAGTTGCAGAGGGCCTCACTTAGTAGCTGAGGCTGTCCGCGAACCGTGATCCTCCGGTCTCAGCCTCCCAGATGGTGGGATTACAAGCGTGTGCCACTATGCCCGGCCACTTTGGTGATTTTACAATCCAAACAGATAATTCATGATTGCCAGAGTTTTTGATTCAGATTTCTTATTTCATTCATTCATTCATTCATTCATTCATTTAATTATTTTGTGGTGCTGGGGTGGAATCCAGGGGCTTTTCAACCTCCAGGCTATCCTCTCAGACCTAGTTTTTTAATACTTTATTTGGAAACAGTGTCTCACTAAGTTGCTGAAAGCCTCACTCAGTAGCTGAGACTGGCTTTGAACTTGTGCAATCCTTCTATCTCAGCCTCCCAAGCGCTAGGATTACAAGCGTGCGCCACCAATATGCCTGGCTTTGATTCAGATTGATTAACAATTTGATTACCTAGTTGAAATGAATCTACATAGTCTCCTATTCTCTCTCTCTCTCTCTCTCTCTCTCTCTCTCTCTCTCTCTCTCTCACACACACACACACACACACACACACACACACACACGATGATCTGAATAGGCATTTACCTATAAAATTGAATTAATATAATATAATGGTACCACACCAAAAGTACCAGGGCCAGAATTATTCAATTATTTCCAATTATTTTTCAGGTCTGGGGATGGAGCCCAGGGGCATTCGACCTCCGAGCTACACCCCTAGTCCTATTTTTTATTCTTTATTTTGAAACAGGGTCTCATTAAGTTGTGGAGGGTCTCTCTAAGTAGCTGAGGCTGTCCGCGAACTGCGATCCTCCAGTCTCAGCCTCCCAAATGCTGGGATTACAAATTGAGCAACCACACCCAGCAAATTATATCCAAAGTTTAAGGAAGGAATTTGCAGTTTCTCTATAATTGCTTTCAGAATACAGAATCAGAAAGACTTTCTAACTCACTGTATGAATCAAACGTTAAGCTTTTATAAAATGAGACAAAACCACAGATCAATAGCTTCTATACAGATACAGAAAAAACCCTAACAGCCGGGCGTGGTTGTGCACGCTTGTAATCCCCGCGCTTGGGAGGCTGAGACTGGAGAATCGCACGGGTTCGCGAAGCCAGCCTCAGCTAGTCAGTGAGGCTTCCAGCAACTTAGTGAGACCCTGTTTCTAAATAAAAATATAAAAAAAGGTCTAGGAGTATAGCCCAGAGGTAGAAAGCCTCTGGGTTCCACCCCCAGTAGCACACACACACACACACAAAAAAACCCTAACAAAAATATCAGCAAATAAAATACAAGAACTGAAAAAAATAATTACACGTTCTTGACCAAGTGAAATTTATCCAGGGGATGTAATACTGGTTCAACATAAAAACAAAACAAAACAAAGCAATCAATGTGACTTATCACATCAACTAGCTACAATAAAAAAAAAAAAAACTTGATTATATCAGTAGATGGAGAACAAAAACTTGGCAAAGCCCAGGTCAATCCAGAAAAAAAAAAAAAAACTCTATGAAGTAGGAATAGAAGAAAATTTCTCCAACTTAATAAGAATATATTGAAAAAAACCTAAAATTTACATAGTACTTAATGGTTATGAACAACTTTCTCACAAATATCAGAAATAAAGCAAGAAGTTTTCCTTTTACCACTGCTTTACACTGTTACACTGAAAATTCCAACTAATCACATAGGATAACAAGAGAAATGAAAAAAAAAAATATATATATATATATTGGGAAGACAAAATACACTTTCTTTGCAGATGATATGATTGTCTTATATAAAATTATATGATTATAAAAAAAATAAAATAACCCTTCTGAAACTAATAGAGCAAGATTGGGTTTACACATTTAAAGCCCCTTCTCATTCAACCGTGTTGAAAAGTGGAACTTAAATTTATAAACACAATACCAGTTACATTAGCACCACCAAACCTGATATTTTGGTGTACATCTAACAAAATATACTCAAAATAGTGGTGCATGCTTGTAATCCAAGTACTTGGGAGGCTGAGACAGGAGGATGGCAGCTTTACAGCCAGACTCAGCAACCTCCTGGGACACCCTGCAACTTACTGAGATTCTGTTTAAAAATAAAAACATAAAATCGGGCTGAGGGTGTAGCATATTATAAAGGAGCAGTAGTCTAGATAAGGCAACATTGATCAAGATAATCTGATTCTGGTGAAAGGACAGAGAAATTGACAATGTAACAGAATATAGAGCCTGGGTGTCCATCAACATATAGATAGATGGATAAAGAAAATGTGGTATACTCACAATGGAGTTTACTTAGCCAGAAAAAAAGAAATAAATTGTCATCTGGAGTAAAAGGGATGGAACTAGAGAACATTATGCTAAGTGAGATCAGCCAAACTCAGAAAATCAAGGACCACCAATTTTTTTCTTATACATGAAAGCTAGAGCGAAGAAAACAAGAGGGACCTCAAGAAATCAGAAGACCTTTATAGTAGTGGAAGAGGATTGGTGGGGGAATCAGGAGATTAAAAGTGAAGTTTTGTGGTAAAAAGCAGACCAATTAAAGTAATATGGATATATTAAAGTATCATTATGAATCTTATCAGTTATAATTTCAAAACACCAATTTGAATATTTGCAAATAAGTAAAACAACTGCCAAAATAAAATAAGTTAAATGGAATGGGAACATCCATGCAAAAACTAAATCCAGACAGAGCCTTTACATAAACACCAATACAAAATGCTGGTAAGAATATTGGGCAATAGGAAATTTTGTTTATAGCTGGTGGGAATGATAAATGATACTGCCACTTTGAATGACAGTTTGATAGTTTTCTACAAAATATATACTAATCATGTGATCTAAGCCATCATTCTTGATAATTATCCAAATGAATAGAAAAGTTACAACCACACAGAAACCTGTTTACAGATATTTATGGCATATACATTTATTTGCAACTGTAAATATTGGAAGCAACCAATATGTATTTCAATGGTAAGTGGGTAAATAAACTATAGTGCATCTAGACAATAAAATAGTTTTCAGTGCTAAATAAGATGAGCTATCAACCCATGATAAGACATGGAGGAAACATTTTTAAGTGAAGAAAATTTGTCTTAGAGGCTAAACTGTATGATTCCAACTATTTGTAATTCTGTAAAAGACAAAAAGATAGAGATAACAAAAACAGTTTTGTATAGGAATTAGTGACAGGAAATTATGAAAGGATTTTTAAAGCAATGAGACTAAATTGTGTAATAATACAATGATAGATATGTGTCACTATAGTTTGTTAAAACCCATAGAATGTACAACATCTTGAGTTAACTGTAAGGTAAACTATGGACCATGGTTGATATTGATGTGTCAACAGGTTCATAAACTGTATCAGATGTGCCGCCCTATTGAGGGATGTTGATGGCAAGGCAGGTAGTGCATGAGTGCACTTGGTACCTTCTATTCCATTTTTCTATGACATGTCGACTTCTATGAAACTAGTATTTATCATTTTAATACAATGGACTTTGACCTCATCTCATAATAGACATTATTTAAGAAGGATCACACATTTACATGTAAAAGATAAAAAAGAAAAATGTCTAGTGGAAAATAAAGGAGAATATTTTCACAACTTTGGAGTAAGCAAATCTTGTGTGTGTGTGTGTGTGTGTGTGTGTGTGTGTGTGTGTGTTGCTAGGGATTGAACCCAGCAGCATTATACCTCTGAGCTACATTCTCAACCCTTTTTATACTTTTGTTTTGAAACAGGCTTTTACTAGGTTGTTAAAGTTCTCCTTACATTGCTGAGTCTGGCACTGGACCTGTGATCCTCCTGTCTCCTGTCTCAGCAACCCAAGTACTGGGCTTACAGGCATGCGCCACCATACCTAGTTGCAAATATTTCTTAAGGAGACAAACATCTATCCATAAAACAAAAATAATGTGTCAAACTTTGTTATAATTCAGGAGAGTTTATTAAAATTGATCTTTTAATAAGAGCCTGCCGAGGGGTTAGGCCGGTGCTGGGGCCAGCGAGGCCGGCATCGGAGCCTGCCTTGAGGCATGACCAGTGCTGGGGCCTCCGAGGCCGGGATCGGAGCCTGTCAAGGGGTTAGGCCGGTGCTGGGGCCAGCGAGACCGGCATCGGAGCCTGCCTTGAGGCAAGGCCGGTACTGGGGCCTCTGAGGCCAGGATAAGAGCCTGTCAAGGGGTTAGGCCGGTGCTGGGGCCAGTGAGGCCGGCATCGGAGCCTGCCATGAGGCATTACCAGTGTTGGGGCCTCCGAGGCCGGGATTGGAATCCTGCCAAGGGGTTAGACCGGTGCAGGGGCCAATGGCCAGCATCGGAGCCTGGCGTGAGGCAAGTTCACTCCTGCGGCCTCCAAGGACGGGACCAAAGCCAGCTTAGGGGTTTGACCGGTTCAGGGGCCAGCGAGACCAGAACTGGGTCCTCCCATGAGGCAAGGCCGCTGCGTGAGCCAGCGAGGTCTGGATCAGTCCACTGAGTAGCCAGGCCACTACTGGGACCATCAAGAGTGAGATTGGTACTTGCAACGCAGCATGCACAGAGAAATATCGCAGAAAATATAAATCAGACGCTTCTCTTAATCAGCAATAACTAGGAGGAAAAGGGCAACAGGAAGAGGTTGAGCTATAGAAAGGGCCCTATAATGAAGCAACTAATGTGACCAATCAGAGGGTATGTAATACTGGAGGACGGAGCCTCTTTAAAATGCAGGAGGTACATAAACAAATGTATCAAAGTAAATCACCAAAGAAGTGTGGGATGGAGGGAGGGGAAGGGAATGGGACGGGGGCTGGAGGAGGGCTAATTGGATGATGTGTGCTTGTATATCCTCTCAAGTCTTGTACTCCAATGTGATTGATATATGACTACAATGCACCAATTT
Organism: Muscardinus avellanarius; assembly: GCF_963383645.1. Lineage (NCBI taxonomy): Eukaryota > Metazoa > Chordata > Mammalia > Rodentia > Gliridae > Muscardinus > Muscardinus avellanarius. The sequence goes on from NC_137786.1 coordinate 42,173,299, forward strand.
AAAAAAATAAATTAATTAAAAAAAATTGATCTTTTAAAAGGCTCTATAATGCTGGGCATGGTGGCACAGGCTTGTAATCCCCATGCTTGGGAGGCTGAGACAGGAAGATCACAAAGGTTCAAAGCCAGCCGCAGCTACTTAGTGAGGCTCTCAGCAACTCAGTGAGACCCTGTTTCCAAATTAAATATAAAATAGGTCTGGGAGTATGGCTGGAGGTAGAAAGCCTCTGTGTTCCACCCCCAGTACCACCAAAAAAAAAAAATGGTTCTAAAGATAAGCCATTGCAATACATATACCCCAAATGGGTCACATTCAAAACAAATAAAGAGGAAGAGGCCCTCTGTAGCAAAATAATGTGAACAGGGAATTAAAAAATCAAGTGGGCATCTAGGGGTGGTGGTGCATGCTTGTAATCTCAGTACTTGTGAGGCTGAGGCAGGAGGATCTTCATTTACTGACAGCCTCAGCTACTTGGTGAGTCCTTCTAAGTGAGAGGCCTTCTAAGTGAGGCCTCAGTTTCTTAGCAATACCCTGTTTCAAAATAAAGAATAAAAAATAGGGCTGAATGTGTAGCTTGAAGGTAGAATGCCCCTAGGTTCTATCTCCAGTATCACACACACAAAAACAATCAAGTGGGCAAAAACCTGATCTTGCAATTTAGTAATAAAGATATCTCATAATCCTATATATACTCACAAAGCTTTCAATGCCAATTTCAATATTATGAATGGGAGGAGAAGGAGCAGAGTGAACGGGGAAATCCACTGAATGTATGTATATGTATGTTTCTATCACACTAAACCTCAATAAGGTATATGGTTACAATGCACCAATAAGATTATTAAAATAAAGATATCCAGATACTTAATAAGCATATTCTATTCTCTTTTACATGTGATTAAATGAAAAACTAATTACCCTTTGGTGCCACTACTATCACATGAGATTGGCTAAATTTAAAGATAATCAATAGTATGTTTTTTAACACTGTGAAAAAAACTGAAACTCTCATTTCTTGTGGGAGGGTACATTGAAAAATGACTTATGTAAACTATTTGACAGTTTCCAAGATTCCCACATGACTAATATACCTACAGTCTGTGACCAGCAGGTTCAACATAACTGTGCATATATTGTGATAATCAAATGCTGTAACCTCTAGAAATGAAAAGATTATTTAGACCTACTTTGCTCATAACTTCTAAAATGTAAAAACAACATACAGGTCCATCAAAATCAGTAGGCTATGATACAATGAAAGTTAATGAGTATTCTTACAAATAAAATTTGAGTATTAAACACACACACATACACACACACACACACACACACACACACACACACACATAACCCAAATTGCCAGTCCACGAAAAGTAGGTAGACCATATGTGCCTTTCACATTAGACATACACACATACATGTTTAAGAAAATCTGAATTGCTTTATGTTGCAAAATTCCTCAGACATCATATATGATCCCTGCAAAGACCATACTAATTTGTAGGTATCTCTTGAACAATGAACCAGAACACAAAAAGATGCAAGAAAATGGAAATGATATTTTATTATGCAGCTGCTATTGAATGTATGCTCTCTGAAAGGAATGATTTGACAGGTTAATTAACTTGTTATTTGCCTACCCAAGCTCTTCTTCTGCTCAAATCCTCCTTACACTCTGAAGCAGTATCCACCTCCGTTATTGACAGTAGAAAAGCTCACAGATTTTCATGGATCACATTGGATGCAGTTGCCTTTTGTTTTGAGTGCGTGAGTTAATAGATGTGGTGGAGGATTGCCCTGGAGCCTGTGCTATGTGGGTCTGGAGAGCAGAGGATTTCTGGTTCTCTGGTTAAATCTGTTTTATGCCAGGGTGGAATGTCACAAGAGGGAGAACTTGCCACTGCTTCAAATGCTCATCTTGCTCCACTTCCCACCCAGGATTTTCCAAATCCCAAACATACCATACATAAAAATGATCTAAATAAGGCCAGGCGTGGTGGCGCACACTTGTAATCCTTACGCTTGGGAGGCGGAGACAGGAGGATGGAGCAGGTTTCAAGCCAGCCTTGCTGGTTTAAGAGACCCTGTTTCCAAATTAAAATATAAAATAGGTCTGGGAGTGTAGCCCAGAGGCAGAAGGGCTTCCAAGAACCCAGTACCACACACACAAAAAAATCTAAATAGCTAAGTATACATGGATTATGACATATATGGATAGGAATCAAAATTACTTTATCAGCGAGTCTTTTATATAATAGGTCTCCCAAGTGATTATTGGGGTTGTATATGTGAGAGACTAGCATTTTAAAAATATCTCCATAGATAAATTTTACTGTGAGGGCAAATTTGGAAACCACTGATATGCTGATATGAGTCATTCAAGAAAGAGAATTGGGACGGATGTGGTGGTGCACGCTTGTAATGCCCGCGCTTGGGAGGCGAAGGCAGGAGGATCGTGCAGGTTCTAAGCCAGCCGCGCTGGCTTAAGAGACCCTGTTTCCAAATAAAACAGTATAAAAAAATAGGTCTGAGATTATAACCCGAGGCAGAAGGGTTTCAGGAACCCCAGTACCACACCAAAAAAGAAAGAAAGAAAGAAAGAAAGAAAGAAAGAAAGAAAGAAAGAAAGAAAGAAGAAAGGAAGAAAGAAAGAAAACTGAAAAATCATTCAAAATTATCAGTGATATAATTATGACTTATACATGATTATCTCTTTAAAGAATAATTTTTTACCATAGCTATAGTATAATGTTTTTCACTCCAGAACTTCTTGTGCATGGTAACCCTACTTAAAGTTATTAGAATCCACTTACTGTGGAAGCCATTCTTGATGCTCAGCAGCTAATGAACTGCAATTTTATATGTTATCCTATACTTTTCTGGCTCTTTTTAAAATTTTATTTTGTATATACTTTTGACATTCTGTGCTGTCACTTGTATACACACTTCCTCTGGAGAGTAAGAACTTTGCCTAACTATGCAAGTGCATTCTTATTATACAGTGCAATGCCTAATCCACAAAAAGGTGTTCAGTACAAATTTACACCAGTAACTATTTTGAAACTACAAGGATGATCAAGGAGAATCAGCATTCCTTAGTGCCATGGTCTATTGGTGATGAGCATTCCTCCATAAGAGCAAAAACGAAGAGCTATTTGCTTCTCATTGCGAGTAGCTACTACTGAAAGGGGGCAGTCATTGGAGTAAGAAATGGAATGTTACATAGGGGAAATCTGCTATTCTAAGAGGTGCCATCTTTATTATTTAAACAGTGGATAGAGATTGAGGGCATCTTTATCTGATGACTCTTATATTCCATAAGGAAAAGTGGTAGGTTGGCACGGAAAATTCATTCCAATTCCGGAAAACACGGGTTTATGACTTGGTTTCACTTGTTAGTACAGGTAAGTTTCGTGATTATAGATTTAAACAACTTTGAAAAGTATACTGTGCTATTATAAAATCTGGGCTACAATTTCTGTGTTCCCTCAGATATGGGTGATTGATTTTGATGGCGATGGAGTGATGTTAGCACAGAAAAGAAAAGGTCCCCAGGAAGGAATACATTATTGGATCTTCCGGTAGCAGCAAATATACTTAAAACTCTGATCCTGAATTACATTGGATTGTTATTGAAGATTGTTGCAGAACATTCCCTTTTTTGTACCTTTTTTATTCTATCATTAAATTCAGATTTAAAAGCCTCCCTAGTCTCTTTATCTGGGCACCCCCTCACCCTCTTCACCTCAATCCACTCCACCACTTTCTCTTTCTCTTGTGTTTTACCTGCCATCTGGAACCACTTCCCTGCCTCTCTGGACTTAATTGACTCTTTTCAAATCGCATCTCTAGCTTCTAGCTCTCCCATAAGTCTTATGACTCCTAACCTTAAAGAAACAATCAACCTCTTTTCCCTGAGCCTCGCCATCTCCCTGGCTGAGGTTCTTCCTGTCCTATCTAGCGTCTCCTGCTCTTCTCCACTGAAGTGGCTATTGGTAATCTGTATGCTGTTGCTTGTTCCTTTTTTTAAGGCTATTTAAGGAAGCAACTGAAAATGTCCTTGCATTGTTTCCGATGTGCATGTACATGTGTGCGAAGCCACACAGAAGCATGGTTAATTGTGTTGCATCTTATATAATCAGAATGAGTCACTCAAGTAAAACCCATTAAGGAAAAATGACTCTCTTAGGAGGTAGAATATTGTACTTGGGTGGCTTCCTCTTGGTCAGGAAGCAGAGCTGTACTTCCTTGGTTTGTAATTGGTGTAAAAAGCTAGAGTGCATTTCAGTAAGGTTTTAGTTGTCATATGTACAAACCTCACAGAAATACTCAGAGTCAACTACCCTCAACAACAGAAACCTTTTCTGAAAATTAATAGAAAATATTAAACTGAATAATTTAAAATAAAAACAAAAGGTCTTTGTAAGTTCAAATAATTCTTAAGATCTACTGTATCTAAAAATATCCTTAGAACAAAACATTTTCTATAACTCAATTTTCATATGACATCCAATAATATTTAGTTAAAATGTTTACCCTTCACTTATGTTCAACTTTCAGAATTTTTTCTTTAACCTATAATGGGAATGTTATGTGGCTTTCTGTTTATTGTTTAGTTAGGTCTTGATTATTGGTAGCCCAGAAGAGACTAAAATAATTTAGTGATAATAATGGAAGAATGAATGTACATTTATGAAGCTTTCATATCAAACACATTTTGATCAGTGTAGAAATTCAAGTGCTAATATGCTACACTGATTTAATATCCTGTCCTAAGGATTAAAATATTGTTTTAGTCCAGTCAGACCACTCTAACAAAATACTATTGGCCAAGAAGTTCATAAAAAGCAAAAAATTGTTTCTCACTATTTTTCGAGCAGGAAATCCAAGATCAAGGTGCCTGCAGATACAAAGTCCAGTGAGGGCCCAATACTTGCTCTTGGACAGCATCTTCCTCCTGAATCCTAGGATGGCAAAATGGGTAAGCAGCTTTCTGGAGCCTCTTGAATAAAACACTAATCCCATCAACCCATCAGCAAGAAGTCTATCCTGACGCCCTAATCACCTCCCCAAACGCCCCACTTTCCAGTACTACCACAAAGTGGATTATGGTTTTCCAAGTAAATTAGTCAGAAATAAAATAATCACACCACAGCAAATATTTTGTTGTTTGAAAATTCAGAGTGAATTCTTACGTGATTTCAGCAATCAAGAAATAGTACTTCAGTTTAAGTTATCAGTCTGCAAAACAACTGAAAGAGAACTTGTGATGTTCACTGGAATGTCTTATCCCTTTTGAAATCTCACGGAACGCTAACAAGGTCAGTTATGTGAAGAACATTGGGTATATTGCTAGAAGCTATTAACAGATAATTAGTACATTTTAACGTGAAATGTCACGCTCTCTGCCTACTTACAGAAGCCCAAATTAATTGTAACAATAACACTGCCAAAAGAGTCATGTTTAAAAAAATTAAATCTTCATTTATATTTTCAGTTTTCCAGTAAACTAAAATAAAAAAAAATATAAGGAATCAATTTTAGGTCATGGACAATGACTTGATGATCAACAAAAGTAGTCAGGTGAGAACTATGAAGACATTCTTATAAGATTATGAGATTTACTAAAAAAGAAAAAAACTTATTGCCAGTCACGGTGGCTAGTGATTACAGATTGTAACAACACCATTCCAGCCTTGAAAGTGTCTGCAGTTTATTCAAAAAGGGAAATATTCAGAGGTCACAGAAAATGAACCTAAGCAACCTATAAGAGTATGAAGGGATGACAAAGCTCTGAAAAACAGTGTATTTGTTCAAACTTCTAATTCTTCATCATTGAGCAAAATTAAGCAAAATAAAGTAAACTAGTTTATAGCACCTTTTGAGATGGTGCAGAGTCTTGCTGACAGGAAGTATTTAATACATATACCAAAAAGTGATAGCTTTTACTTCTTAGGATGTAAAAGATGTATTTGATTTCTATTCTTTCTGTGCTCTTAGCCACAAAGATACTTTTTGCCCTATATCTCTGCAGATTACATTAAAGGAAAATATGATTTTACTCATTAGAGTAGTTGTTTATGCAGAGATCGGCTACAGTCTCACCTGCCAGTACTAGCTCTGATTGTGATAGATTTCCCTTTTAATTTTTTTTTAACCTTTGGGCTCCTTGCAGGATAGCACTGAGCATGAGATCACTGGATCTCATCATGGCAAAGCAGATGTCGCTGGCCGTGTATACTCCCCACCTGCCCTGCTCTGGAGGTCCTGCCTGCAAGACCCACAGTCAAGAGGTCCTAATGTCTGTCACTTGTGCTCTCTCCAGGGGTAGTGCTTATTTTTCTTTGTCTGCTTTGGACTGCCACATTAAGAGAAAACAGCATATGAATGCCAAGTGAAAGGAAAGCAACTAAAATCAGTAGACATGTATTTTTAAGCTTCAGAGAAGTCAGCATTTAATCCAGACATTTAGTGCTTTGGTTTTCATTCAAGATTTACGACAGACTTTTATGCAGATAAATGATTACACTGACAAGACCCTCTGGGACACTAAGCCATTATTTATAATTATTGTTCAAGTGCCTTTTTTTCAAATGGAAGGCCTAGTTATACCTGCCAAAAATATTTTCAAAGAACTTTCCTTAATTAATTACATTCACGTTGGTATATTAGAGAAAGTATGTGGAATATTTAAATTATAAATAAAAATAACTGAAATAAAATGTGTAGTTGATTTTGCTAAATTTCAATAAACGTGAATGATGAATTTAGACAGGGTAAATATTATTTCCTAGGTTATTTTTATAACCCTTTCAGTTGTGTAAAAGCCTACCCAGTGATGTTTTTAGTTATATAATTGTTATCTTACATTTTTGTTTTTTCCTCAATTTTCACATTAATCTTAGTTCAAAGAATAAAAATTATTAGGATTTCCTGAAAGAAAAATCCCAAAAGAGGAAAATAGTTTGAAGACTCAGGAAATTAAGAGTTCTTCCATTTAAAAAATAACTATGAGAATATTAATTAATTTTTATTTAATTATCTTCCATATTAGAAATTAAGACATTTTCTGATTTAGGAAAGCATCAGTAAAGTTTTAGCATATTGAGCTCAAATGGGATGAGTATAATTTGATTCGGACTTGTAATAACACAATTAATTACTTGTTGTCTAAAACAAAAATCTGACAGAACTCTGTGATCAAATTATATACTTTGCAAACAGATATGTGAATAAAGATAATAAATGTACATCTGCCTGCTTATGTAAAGATATTGAACATGAACCAAAGAAATATGATCTAAGCAAATAGGCAATAAGTAATACATAATAAATTTCTATTAGAAAAAAATCAGAATTTTTAAATTATGCTATAAAATATCCATGTTTGTACATTTCATCGTTTCAATTACTTTATTAAATTAAAAATATAATCATTTCATTTTAAATAGTGGCTATTTTCTCATATTTATCCATATGGGAAATTGATAACTAAATTATTTTTATGTAACATATCATAATTGAGTCTAAATTTTAAAAATGAACACAAATAACTAAAGCCTCATTATATCTGATATTTAAGGTACAATCATTGATTCTTTTTAAAACTTTTATTTATTTGCAATTGACAATGATAATATATATTATTAGAGTATAATGTGGTGTTTTAAGCTATGAATATGTTATAGATTCAATCAATTCAATTAATAATTATTTTTTAAAAATATACTTCTCGCTGGGCGTGGTGGCGCATGCTTGTAATCCCCGTGTTTGGGAGGTGGAGACAGGAGGATCGTGCAGGTTCGAAGACAGCCATGCTGACATAAGAGACCCTGTTTCCAAATAAGAAAAGTATAAAAAAAAAAATAGGTCTGGGATTGTAGGCCGGAAGTAGAAGGGTTTCCAGGAACCCAGTACCACCAAAAAAAAAAAAAAAAAAAAACTAAAACAAAACAAAACAAACAAACAAACAAAAAAATATATATATACACACACACATATATACACATATATACATATATATTTCTATTGTTGCACTGTAGTTGTACATTACAGTGAAGTTTATAGTGACACCAACATATACATGCATAGCAAGTGCTGTGATGCCCTCTGTATCCCCCCACAGTTCCCTCCTCCACATACAAATTAGTAAGATTGGTAGTGATATCATTGCCTTTTTTTTTTTGTACTGGGAATTGAACTCATGGACAGTCTATCATCAAGCTATACCTCTCAGATCATTTTAATTTTTTTTATTTTGAAACAGGTTCTTGCTATGATGTTTTTGAAAGTCTTGGAAAATTGCTGAGGTTGGTCCTGACCCTATAATCCTCCTGTCTGAGCCTCCCAAATGCTGGGATTACATGCCTGTGCCACCATAATAGGCTATTTCCATGACTGGGCATTTTTCTACCTATAAAATGTCTTAAAATGAGCAACATAATTTGACATATTTTTCATTTATATTAAATTGATAAGTAGTATTATGCAATGTACTGCATATGTAGAAAGGTAATAATTTGGAGAACGTATTTTCTAGTTTATTTGAATAACTATAAAATTGTTTGTATAATCAGAAATACTCAAGAATAAAGTTAAAGAAATAACTACTAAAATCCATTTATTATTACAGAATAATAAAACAACTTCATTTTGTTCTTTATTAGTGTAGGCAATTTGATATAACTGCTTTTTAAAGCTTAGAGTAAAAAAAAACATTAAAGTATGTGTTTAATTAATTTATTTTTCGGTACTTGGGATGCATTCTACCTCCAGGGGCATTCTACCTCCAAGCTACACCCCCAGCCCTATTTTTTATTCTTTGTTTTGAAACAGGGTCTCACTTAGTTGCAAAGGGCCTCACTAAGTAGTAGCTGAGGCTGTCTGCAAACTGTGATCCTCCTGTCTTAGCCTCCCAAATGCTGGGATTACAAGCATGCACCACCATGCCTGGCTAAAAAAAGTATGTGTTTTTAATGGAGCAGTATGAAAAATAGTTTGTGTGTGTATACATTAAAACATAGGAAGTTAACAAGGATTTGGAAAAGATAGTTAGCAATAACACTTTTCCATGTTATAATCTCTAAAATAAACTAGAATCATCAGCCTAAAAACCAACAAAATCTACGTAAACATCAAAGGTGTCAAACCAACACAAACTAACATGTAATTGTGAACTTATGGCTTGTTAAGTATTAAGTCTAACATAAGAAGAACATGCAATTCTTGTATATTAAGCTAGTAATTTTAATTAGATTATAGTGTAAATAAATTAGTCTTTAATCAGTTAAATTATTATATATATACTATGATATAATCATTGTGCTATTTCAGAATAATAGCACTAAAAGTATCTAGGTCAGTGGTCTAGCAAGTCCTTAAAATATTATATTATATATTAAATTAACACTTAAATCTACCACTGTTAATATTTAATATTTATGATTTTATACTCATAAAATATTATTTTTATGAAAATGTTTAAAATTAACCATTAAAAAAATACTTCCACTTCCACTTAGGATCTCCCACAAAAAATAAAATACTTGGTTATAAAATAACCAAGAAGGTAAAAGATCTCTACAAAGAAAATTATAAAACACTGAAAAAAGAAATCGAAGAAGATCTTAGAAGATGGAAAGATCTTCCATGTTCATGGATAGGCAGAATAAATATCATGAAAATGGCCATCCTTCCAAAAGTGATCTACAGATTCAATGCAATGCCTATTAAACTACCAAGATCATCTCTCACAGACATAGAAAAATCAGTCCTTAAATTTATTTGGAGTAGCAAAAAGGCCAGAATAGCCAAAGTAGTGCTCTGCAACAAAAACCATGCAGGCGGAATCACAATCCCCGACTTTAAACTATACTACAAAGCATAATAAAACAGCATGGTACTGGCACAAAAACACACACATAGACCAATGGAGCAGAATAGAAGACCCAGAAACAAGTTCACACACTTTCAGCCAACTGATTTTTGACAAAGGAACCAAACGCATATACTGGAAAAAAGAAAGCTTGTTCCACAAATGGTGTTGGCAAAACAGGTTAACCATCTGCAGAAAATTGGAAATTAATCCCACTTTCTCACCCTGCACAGAGTCAATTCAAGATGGATCAAAGACTTGGAAGTTAGACCAGAGACATTGAAGCTCCTTGAAGAGGGCATAGATCCAACACTACAACACATAGGCATAAACACTTTCTCAACAAGACCCCAAAGGCACAACAAACTAAAAGGCGAACCAATACATGGGACTGCATGAAACTGAAGAGCATCTGTTCAGCAAAGGAAACTGTCAAGAACCTCAATCGAGATCCAACAAAATGGGAAAAGATTTGTTACCTACCCTTCCGATAGAGGACTAATATCTAGAATATACAGAGAACTCAAGAAACTCAACACTAAAAAAAAAATCATCCAATCAAAAAATGGGCAAGCGAACTAAATAGACACTTCATGAAAGAAGAAATTCAGATGGCCCATAAATGCATGAAAAAATGCTCAACATTACTGGCAATCAGAGAGATGCAAATCAAAACTACCCTGAGATTTCACCTAACTCCAACTAGAATTTCAATCATTCAAAACACAAACAACAGATGCTGGCGAGGGTGTGGAGAAGTGGGAACTCTGAAACATTGTTGGTGGGATTTCAAATTAGTGCAACCACTTTGGAAAACAGTATGGAGAATCCTCAGAAGAATGGGAACAAATCTACCATTTGATCCAGCAATACCACTTCTGGGTATTTACCCAAAAGAAAGTAAACCAAACTACCAAACTAATGCTTGTGTATCTATGTTCATAGCTGCACAATTCACCATAGCCAAACTATGGAACCAGCCAAGATGTCCATCAACAGATGAATGGATTACAAAACTGTGGGATATGTACACAATGGAATTTTACCCAGCCATAAAAAAACTGAATTACATCATTTTCAGGGAAAAGGATGGAACTAGAGGACATTATGCTAAGTGAGATTAGTCAGTCATAAAAAATAAGAAATCAGATGCTTTCCCTAATAAGTGAAAGCTAAGGAGAAATGGATCATAGGAGGAACTCTAGATGAAAAAGGAAATCCTACAGAGGAGCAAACAAGATAACGTAAATGAGGGGATGGGAGGGGGAAAGAAGGAAATTCTCTAAAACAATGTACTTAAACATATCGAAGTCAACCACTAAGCCTGGCATGAGAAGGAGGGTTGGGGAGGGATGGGGTGGGAATTGGGTATGGGCTAAATGGGTGATGTGTATATGTATGTCCACACGAGTTTTTTAACCCAATATGATGTATGAATATAATTCACCAACAAAAAATTAAAAATTAAATATTCATTAAAATATTTTAATTCCTGGCTGGATGTGGTGGCACATGCTTGTAATCCCTGTGCTTGGGAGGCGGAAACAGGAGGATCATGCTGGTTCGAAGCCAGTTTCTCTCTGCCTTAAGAGACCCTGTTTCCAAATAAAAAATATAAAAATAGGTCTGGGAGTATAGCCCAGAGGTAGAAGGGTTTCCAGGAACCCCAGTACCACCAAAAAAAAAAAAAAAAGTATTATAATTCCTTATTTAAAAATTAAACTGGTAACGTATTTGTTTTAAAAATTCTAACCTGCTGGGCATGGTGGCACATTTATATAATCCCTGAGCTTGGGAGGCTGAGACAGGAGGATTGCACAGGTTCAAAGCCAGCCTCAGCTACTTAGTGAGGCTCTCAGCAACTTAGTGAGACCCTGTTTCCAAATAAAATAGAAAATAGGTCTGGGAGTATAGCCCAGAGGTAGAAAGTCTCTGGGTTCCACCCCCAGTACCACAAACAAACAAACAAACAAACAAATACAATAAGTAGAAATTCTAACCTCTTTTATAGTAGTTAGATACTGTTCTATATCTAACTACATGATTTGTCATTTATTTTATCTATGGGGCTTCTTTTAATTTTCTTTAGAGATACACCACCAAAGAAGATACACTGATGCTTGAAATTATCCATCATTAGGTAATTCGAAAAATAAAACAAAAAAACCCCCACTGAATGCCCGTTAGAATAACTCAAACCCAAACTACTATAACCACCAAGTGCTGAAGAAATGGAGAAAAAGATAAACTCATTCCTGGTGAGAATGCCAAATCGTGCAGCCATTTTTCTTTCTTTTCCTTTTTTTGGTGGTATTGGGGCTCCTGAAAGCCCTGCTAATTCCGGGCTACACTACCAGACCTATTTTATATTTTGTTTAATTTGGAAACAGAGTCTCTTAAGCCAGCGCGGCTTCGAATCTGCGTGATCCTCCTGTCTCACCTCCCAAGCGCAGGGATTACAAGCATGCACCACCACGCCCGGCGGTGCAGCCATTTTGAAAAATCGTTTTTACAGTTTCTTAAACCTAAACAAATGTAGTCTTGCCATATTATCTAAATATGACATTCAGGCATATTTACCTAGAAGAGTTAAAGATAAAAACTTATAAATAAAAACCTTTGAACAAATTCTGTGGTCGTTTTATTTATGATAAAATTTGAGGTAATCAATTATCCAGTCACTGATAAATGACTGGATAAAGAAGCTGGTATGTGCATCCAAGGGAAAATTATCCAAAAATAAAAGCAAATGACCTGCCAAGCTATAAAACTTGAAGAAGCTTTGCATGCATTTTTTCTAATTAAAAGAAGTCAGTTAGAAAAATGCTGTAAATCACTGAATGCAAATATATGACATCCTGAAAAGGTAAAATAATAAAGACTGTGAAAACGTCAGTGGTTCCTGGGATTTAGGGAGGGATTGTGGAACAAAGAAAACTATTAGAACAATAAAATTAGTTTTTATGATACTATGTAAAATATGACATTACATATATGTTCTCAAAGAAAGTTAAATACTATAGTGATATATGCATGAGCATATTTATAACAGCATAATCCATAACAGCCAAATTATGTAACCAAGCTACCTATGTGTCTGTTCATCGATGAATGGATAAAATGTGATATATATTATTTATGTGTTTGTGCTTATATATGGTTATGTAGATATAATTTTACTCAGCCATAAATAATTCCAAAATTATGTCATTTGCAGTAAAATGGATGGACTGGAGACTATCATACTGAGCGATATCAGCCAGTTTCAGAAAGTCAGAGTGGAATGCTTTCTCTCACATACTCTCATAAACTAGAAAGAAAACAGATAATAAAAGAGACACCAAAAAAATGAAGAGATCCCAGTATAATATTGGAAGGGACTGGGAGAAAGAGGTGGAAACAGAGAGAAAGAAAAGAAGGCTTGAGGAAGGAAACTGTCCAAATAATTCCATGTCAATATGCAAAATTGTTGCTACCAATCTCACTAACATGTGTGGGGAAGGAGAAAGGGGATTGGAGTGGGATGCAGAGGAAAGGAAAAACCAAGAGATGAGTGCACGTATACATATATCAGTTTGAATCTCACCATAATGCATAATTACAACGCACAGTAAATATTTAAAAAGACATTAAATCTTTGTTTTTGTTTTTTTGTTTGTTTTCTTTGTTTGGGTTTTATTGGTGGTACTGGGATTCCTGGAAGCCCTTCTACTTCCAGGCTACACTCCCAGCCCTATATTCTTATATTTTTATTTGTAAACAGGGTCTGCTTGGAACTTGCGCGATCCTCCTGTCTCGCCTCCCAAGCGTGGGGATTACAAGCATGCACCACCACACCTGGCAAAAAGACATTAAATATTTGAAAAAAATCAATAAAATTGTACAACACAAAGAATAAACTCTAATGTAAATAGTGGACTATATTGATAATAGTTTGTCGGTATTGATTGCACAGGAATGCTTGATGTTCACAAGAGAAAACCAGTATGGAGTGCGTGTATAGGAGTGGGGAGAAATAGAGTGAGAATATGGTCTCTCTTATTCCTATTCATCTTACTGTAAACCTAAAGTTGCTCTACGAAATAAGGTCCACTAATTAAAATGATCTCTCATTTCTACTGTTAGATTATTTTGATTTTTAAAATATTTTTTGGCACTTTAAAATCTCACCTAAATTCCAAATAAAACTAATACACTTAGAAAATATTCAATCAGTATTTATATACATTCTGAAATCAGAATTGCTTCCCTTTGGGCAGAGAGCCCTAAACACTGATGTTTCAATTGTCAGAGTTTGATATGCAGGAAAGCAAGAAGAGAAATAGAAAAGGCAAAAGGGCAAGAAAGTGGTTCTCAATTTAAATCCAGTTATTTTTGTGTTAATCTTTCCTAAAAATCGAATTTGAGCATGCCAGGAAGTTTAGAATATCAGTTTTGCACTGTGGGGGAAAAAGAACTAAACTGAGATGAGATAAAAGATATTGTAATTCAAGGTATTTGACAGTGGAACTGCATGACCCTTCAGACTTACCAAACTCTCCAGGCTCATTATCCTTCTCTGTTATCTGAAACGGTTAATGAAGATGTAGACTAAGACCTCTCCCGTATCTGAGAGTATGCCCCTTTAGAGAAAATGAATCCTATCTCTTCTTTGGATATCTATAAAAGTATATGCTTAATTTTTGAAGGTAAATGTTAGGAGCAGGGGAGTCTAATATATGTTTATCCTTTTTCTGGATCACTCTAATAAAAGAAGTGGAACTGAAATACCAAACTATTAAAAACAAGCCAACATATATGTCTTCTTGAAGGTTGTAGCTTGGAAATCAATATCTCAGATATCAGTGGAAACCAAATTAAGACTTTCTAATCAATGCTCAAAATGCTTTCATTGTTTCTGGACTAGTGGTCATATGTTTATTTGTGTCTGAGGATAGGGTGCATAAAAAAATCCCAAACTACAGGGGAAAGGAAATCTCATACACTGTGGTGGGTTTATACATTTGTACAACCACTTTGGAGATCGGTATAAAGATTTCTCAAAAGACTGGAAATGAAATTGAGCACACACCTGTAATTCCAGTACTTGGGAGGCTGAGACAGGGAGATGGTAGTTTTGAGGCCAGTTTTTGGTGACTTAGCAAGACCTTGTTTCAAAAAAAGAAACAGATCTAGGGGTATAGCTGAGTTAGAAGCTACATGAACTCAATCTCTAATACTGCAAGAAAAAAAGGGGGAAGAAGAAGAAAAAGAAAATATGTTATGTATACACAAAGAAATTTTACTCAGCCATAAAGAAGGCATGGCATTTGCAGGAAAATTAATGGAACTAGAGAATACTAAGTGAGGTTAGCCAAACTCAGAAAATCAAGGGCCAAATGTTTTTTTCATAGATAGAAGCTAGAGAAAAAATAGAGAAGGAACCTCATGAAAACAAGGAGAGAGATAAACAGAACACTGGATGAGAATTCGAGTGCCATGAAGGGAAAGACATCAAGAGATCTTGTGTACAAAAATAATGTATGCACCAGTAATTTTTTAAAATTACCTGTTAAAGGCATTTATTTCATTGGGTCTTCCAGTTACTTATCACACAATATTTATATTATGAAGTTCAAGCATGGAAGTTTTAGAAGTCACTCTGCATTTTTTAATGTCCAAGACTTTATCTAACACTAATTAAATTTTATCACTATGTAATTATGATTTATCATATGGAAAATGCCACAGTGTGCTCATCACAAATGTCCTTGTACATAAATGAAAATCTCTCCTTTGAATGTCCTGAGAAGCTACATTCCACATACACAAGTACATATTGTGGATACTTTTTATTAAAAAAGTATATTTATATATATATGTGGAAGTTCTTTATGTAAGTTTATTATATTTGTTAAATAACTTATTCATCTTTTATTGGAAACATATTTAAGAGTAAGACTTTAAATACTTTGTATAGTTTTAATAAACAAGGATTCATTGTTAATATCCACTACATGGAAGATATAGGGAGAAGTTCCATAAATTTGAAGTGTAATAATTCTTAGTTTGCATTTTGTAATAAATTAAGTCTTGAATACTATTATTTCATAGAGGAGAAGAGAGAAAAAGAGATGTGCCGAGTGCGATGGCACACACCTATAAACCAAGCTACTCCAGAGCTGAGAAAGAGGATCACAAGTTTGAGACCAGCACAAACAACTTAGCAAAACTATCTCAAATAAAAAAGTAAAAGGCCTAAGGTATACTCAGCATTAGAGCATCCCCATGTTTGGTTTCAGAGCATCCCCATGTTTGGTTTCCTGTACTGGCTTGAGGAAAGAGAGAGAGAGAGAGAGAGAGAGAGAGAGAGAGAGAGAGGAGAGAGAGAGAGAGAGAGAGAGGGAGGGAGGGAGGGAGGGAGGGAGAGAGAGATGAGAGAGAGAGAGAGAGAGAGAGGAAGAGAGAGAGAGAGAAAATGTCCTCTCATACATAACACATGAAGTTTTAACTGTTTTTGTTACATTCATAAAACATATTCATTTTCATTGGCAAACTATAATGCATTATTATTTAAAACACAAGATATTATTTTTAAAATAAGGCATATGTGGAAAATGTAAGAGTTAATGATAAAAATTCTTAAATGCTAGCCCAGCATGGTGGCACAGGCTTGTAATCACAGTAATTAGGAGGCAGAGACCAGAGGATCATGGTTCACAGACAACCTCAGCTACTTAGGGAGGCCCTTTGCAACAGTATCTCAGTGAGATACTGTTTCAAAAAAAAAAAAAAGACAAATAAGACTAGGGGTGTAGTTAGGAGGTAGAATGACCCCTGGGTTCTATCCCTGGTACTAGAAAAAAGAAAATCTTAAATGCTAACAACACTTAAGACAGCTAAATATAATAAATAACATTCTCACTTTATTACATAATAAAGAATTCCTGGAAATATTATGTTAAGATAGAAAAAATTCTATAAAAATGTTAATTTAAGAAAACGGTAAAAGAAAATGTAAAGCTGTAGCCTCAAAGTAGAAATAATGCTAAAAGAGGATGTTCATTTTTTACTTTCAGAGAAGTAGCATCATCAAATTTTTATAAGTGGGTTAGTTGTTGGAATTATTCTGTCCTCCACTTATCATTGATAAAAATTAAAAAATATAAATTATAATTATAAAACTTTCTTCAACTTTTATAAATATACCTGAGAAACTCTTCTAGTGCGACCTCCTTTGTTCTTGGTAAAAATTACTTACTTGTTTCCTTTTGCATGAAGTAAAAATATGTCCAAAGTAATTTCTTCTTAGTGTATTCAGTATTCAAAATCCAAAAACTTAATTTGTGGATGGCTAGTACTAACTTTTATCTCCTTTTTATAAGACAAGCTCCTGATTGTATTTAAAACTGATAATTATACACAGTATGTACAGCTCTCTGAAACTAAAACTTTACAGAGAGAATCCTTCACTATTGAAAAATCTAATAAGCATCTGTGATTCTCAAATAAAATAAATACAGAAATATGCATTGGTCATTTAACCAAGTCTTGTGTAGTTTGTTGGACCTAATAAAATGAGCCACAACCTCAAAGAAATTTAATATAAAACATCTTTTCTTTTTAGTCTAACATTATTTTATAGGAATCCGCTCTAATTCAATAAAAACTAACATAATAAATATTTACTGACCACATAGCAAGCTCTGAGTGATACTTTAAGTGCTAGGAATTCAAATATAGTAGAAAATATTATCCTTAAAAGGTTTAAAATCGAATTGTAGCGCCAGGAGTGGTGGCACACGCTTATAATCCCCGTGCTTGGGAGGCGAAGACAGGAGGATTGCGCTGGTTTAAGAGACCCTGTTTCCAAATAAAAATATTAAATAGGTGTGGGAGTGTATCCCGGAGGTAGAAGGGCTTCCAGGAACCCCAGTACCACCACACACAAAAAAAAAAATCTAACTGTAAGTTTTGATCATATCCAAGTTTTTATCATAACTAAATTCTGTGTATTTCAGAATGTTTGTAGTGTAGCTCTTTTCAATAATCCCAGCCAGACAGGACATGATGGAAGTTGGAATTTTTGTTTTGTTTTGCTTTGTTTTTTGTGGTACTGGGGACAGAATCCAGGAGCCTTCTACCTCCGAGCTACACCTCCAGACCTATTTTACATTTTATTTGGAAACAGGGTCTTACTAAGTTTTAGAGGGCCTTGCTTAGCAGCTGAGGTTGGTTTCAAAACTTTGATCCTCCTGTCTCAGACTACCAAGTATTGGGATTACAAGCATGGGTCACCACGTCCAGCTTGGAAGCGTGAGATTTTGATCTCTCCAAAAGAAATGTATTTTGAAATTGTCTTTTTCCATTCATATATCTGAAAACATTAGTCTACCTTTTGTTTTTGTTGAGAAATATTTCTCAAACAAGTTAAGTGTGTGTGTGTGTGTGTGTGTGTGTGTGTGTGTGTGTGTGTGTGTGTTAATGGGAATTAACCCAGGGATGTTCTACCACCGAGTTACACTCACTGCAGCCAATTTTTTTTCTCTTTTAAAACAGGATTTATCCAAGTTACCAAGATCTATCCTTGATCCTAGAATCCTCTGTCTCAGCTTCCAAAGTACTGTTATTACCTGTAAGTGCTACTGTACTTGGCTTTAATGGTTTCTGTTTGGTAGTTTGCTCTATATTTAATTATTGAAATGCTACACTGAATATATAAATTTGAAGAACACAATTCCCAAATATAGCCACATATATAATATTTTATTAAAAGCTACTTCATTTCTAAGATGCTGAAATCACATATTGTCTAGTATTTTTCCTTGTCTCTCTACAAATGTATATGCCTAGATTAAATGTTACTTCTAGTAAAAAGGATACTCAGGTAGTTGAAACACAACTCTTAAAGTTAGAAGTAGAGAGTGTTTTACTATAATATAAATACTTTTTGTGAAAGAATCGCTTATCTTGCACTGTGATTTAAAATTTATAATAAGGGCCAGGTATTACCGAGTATTTAATTCCAGGAGAAGTTTAAAAACATAGAAATGATAAAAGGATGTTTTCTTTGGTTCTTTGGATGCAGCATTCTGTATAGTCTTTTATCCTCAATGTAACAGAATAATAGAAAATTACACAAAGATATTCAAACTCAGCCTTTAGGTATTAGTCCTTTGATCTTTGGAGTGATATTAAATTTTCTAATTTAAAACATGCTAAATAACTTCTTACAGAAAATAGAAAGAGCTGTGTCTGATGAATATTACTTCTGAAAACTAATTGCAATTCAAAAGATGCTGTTCTTTTCAAAGCAAGTGTGTCCACTTAAAATATGTATTTAATTGAATTTTTAATTTAATCAACTTGAAGCTATAAATTTAGTGCTCATAAAAGAAAGAGATTAAGACTGAATAAAGAGAGGAGGTTCCTATCCTGCTTTGCTGGTACATTTAAGATCTCACCTCACTGGGCCACCCTCCAGTACACACAACAATGGTTTCCGCATGGTTATTAAATCCCATGGACAACAAAATAATAGGCTAGTGGATTTCACTTAGGACTTTCTTTAGCTCATTAAGTCTTGGGGTTTTCTTATGGAAAGTCAAACATGCTGCATTTTTCTTACAATAGGGCAGTAGGTATACTGAGTTTGATAAAAGAACTACTACATATATCAAGTTGTAATTTTGACTTAAAAACATTTCTCATAGAGAAAAGAGCCAAAAATATTGTCTAAATGCTGAAAACCATGATGGAAAAGTCCAGGAAGAATAAGTAAATACACACACAGACACAGAGAAAAAATAATATTTAGAGATTAAGAGTAGCTACATAGAAACAAACTTTATAGTTTACACATGAGAATCACTAGTGAAACTAAAACTCATAAAGTTATTTGTGAGGCTGTATTTAGATTGCATGCTATAAGGTTGTCTCTGATTTTGCAAAGCCATCGTTTGGCCTATAAAATGAATTACATAACATTTGTAACTTCTTTTAATTATCAACTTTTGTATGGCAAAAAAAATTGGCAAGGAGTGATGTAGGAAATATCTTTGCTTTAGATAAGAATAAATATCAAATCATAACTAATTTTTTGCTATGTAACTTTCTTCTCATTAAGTATTGAATATTCTGATACCACCAGGAGAAAGCAGTAACACACAGAAAATAGTTTATAAGAGATGCCTAGTATCATTGAGTTCTTCAATTGCAAAATCAATTAGATTCTAATGAAACCACTCCATATAAGCCAGGTAAAAAGTCTAGCTGCCAGGGAGATAAAGTGTCACCAACTATCAGTAAAGAGCATACAATCAATGAAATGTTACTGGGAAAACAAACTTTCCTCTCTATCTTCAACTATGCAAACAGCAGGAATTTCAAAAGCTACAAAAGTGCAACCCTACTGATAGTGACAAAACAGCAGAGGTGATTACTCGGTATTTGGGTGTAGAAAGCTTCAAAGTTTGCTGATTACCTATAATCGCTACCATTCATAAGGAAATGTTGACTCCTTTTGATTTGCCTTTAATCCTTATCTTGGAAAATGTATAATTATCAAATAATATAATCATACACACTTCAAACACTCATTAAGTTCTTTTTGTTACAATTGGATGAAATAACCACACTATCAATAACTATTTCAAAGTTAGCACAACAAACTGAGGTGAATGATAAAGATTAGTCATTGCAAGAATGTGTTAGGTACCAGAGATTAAATTAAGTTTATCAGTTCAGATATGTAGTGGTTAAATATGGAAAAAAAGAAGTCAGGAACAGGATGTATTGATGTTTTTTCATAATATTTAACCTTTTTTTAATTTGGGGAGTCAAAAATCCAACAAGCAGATTAAAAAAATTTAAATGGAAAGAGACCGGAGAATTTAGGATTATTAAATTTTAGAAGTGTAAGGAAGCTTGAAATTTTTTGGTATAGAACTCTTTTTGAGGATGAAGTGACTAAGGTCTGGAACAGATGCATTTGGCATTAGACTTGAACACTAGGGCCAGGGGTAGCCTCTGAGTTAGTCGGCTGTGGTTTCCTTGCACCTGTCTCTGGAGAGCAATTACCATTCTCAAATCTACCTTTGCTCTTTACAGCAGATAATGAAGCATTGTCACTTCCCTTCCATTTAATTCACTGAAGTTTATTTCTATATTTTATTACTGTCCTAGAATACTGTGTTTTAGAAACATCACATTTGGTGGCAGATAAATTATTGGTAAGCTAAATATTTTACTATCTATACTTCAAAGTATTTTATTATGTATATACACTATTTATTTTTTTATTTCCCCAAATCAGAGCGAAAGAAAAATTTAAATTAGTTCATAGCCTAATAATATCTTTGCACTTTTGTGCAATGGATCAAGGTTTTTGCTACGGTTCAGTTAATAAAGGACATTTGACAGCATAGACTTGTATACATTCACTGGGGTATAGGGAAAGGAGGAATAAGAGACATTGCTTTTAGAGTTGAAAGCTTATTTTGCAGAGAGAAATAGTACTGTCTTTGTAAAAAAGATATCTGTCAAAAGCTTTGGCTTATTTAACAAAAGGTGAAAAAATATTTATAGTAACTTGTAACTCATGATGGTATGGAATTTCCAGACTCAGGCAAATTAATTCTAAAATGGAAAGAATTTACAGATGTCATTGGGAAGCTATTATTAATAATTTGCAATAATAGTAATGTTTTATGACTATAGCAAAAGAATTGAAATAGAATGCCTCCCTACCCTCTACCTCTCTTTTAAAATAAAAAAAGCCACATTCCGTGAATTGTTATGGAATTCTTATACCAACCTCTGGAAGAATGAATAAACTTTCAACAGAAAAATTTATTAATACTATGTCAAGCTAAATCTTATTCTCTTTTTATTTACACTAGCTTTACCTGTATACTAAGAAATATTAAAAAGTATATTTTAATTTTAGCAAAGCATATAATCATGTATCCATGATATTAATTATAGTTAAGAATATAGAGAAAATTTCAGTGATCAATATGTGTGAATTTAAAAATTATTGAAAATCAATGGCCATTTGATATATTGATCAACTATTCACTGTAACTTGAGAGGGTGACCACAAGTGCTTCCCATAGTTGTAATGCTTCTTCATCAAGATAATAAGTACCACAGAATTTACAAAGGTACTGCTTATCAGATTTTATTAAAATTGAATTATAGACACACCTAATGTATTTTCTATCTAAAATGGTCTTGAGAGAACTGAAACTCTCAGAAACAGCAAAATGTTAATATATGGGAAATTGATACCAATAGGCATTTTAAAATAAAGAATTTTAACTAACCATTACATTGGTATACAGGAGCTATGTAAGTACCTGCTAAATATAAGCGAGATAAAAGCATCACCAACAAAGAGTCCACAAATCTGGCTCTAAGTAGTGACATAAGAGATTATTAGGTGTTTAATTAGATACAAGTCCAATATAAGTTAATAATGTATAGTATCTACTAAAACCAGGGCAGTGAAGCTAATATAGATATAGGTCTATGAATTCAGGACACAAAAGTTTCAAAGAAGTGACTTCTTAGTGTTCGTGTAAATCATGGAAACCTCATTTTCAGATGGGCACTACTTTTTTTTTTACAGTATATCACATCTGATCCCCCAACAATATCTAAAAGAAAAATTCTCCAGAAAGTGTTGCACATGAGAAATACTTCAGGGATATGTGTTGAAATTTTAATACCTCTTGGGGAAATAATAAGTAATATAATAAATAATACATTTAAAACAGTTTAGGTCAAAAGTCAACTAAGTGGTACTGAAAAAAATAACATTTCTATTTTTAAAATATTTATTTTTATATTTTTTAATATTTGCAGGTCTGGCAATGAAGCCTAGGGGCATCCTACCTCTAAGCTACACCCTCCCCCAGCCCTATTTTTTATTCTTTATTTTCAAGCAGGGTCTGAGTTGCAAAGGTCCTCGCTAAGTAGAAACTGAGGCTGTCCACGGACTGCGATCCTCCTGTCTCAGCCTCCCAAATGCAGGGATTACAGTGTGCACCACCACCACACCTGGCTCTTTGAAAATCTTTAAATGGAGTATAATGTTTCTCAGTTGTGAGTGCTGTAGAATAAATTATTAAACTGAGAGTTGAATCAAATCATATCAAGTTCCTGTCTATGGCTTTTACTTTATCTTCTCATATTTAATGTATCAAGCAATTATCTCACACTGTTTCTTACTATGTCAGTCCCATACCGTTCTGTGCAACTTCTCATATGGATTTTTTGCAGTTCTAGTGAGACAATTGAGTGGTCTCAGGCCAGATGATCATTTGAGAACTACCTATATGATCATATTATCATGTTGAGAATTAGACCAATCATGATAGTCCCATTTCTCTTTGCCATTCATTAGACTGATGATGTAATCGACCAGTTTCTACCAGTAAGATACAGAAAGGACATGTGGTATCTTTGTTCTCTCCCGGTAGAGTGAAAATCTAGTTAGAAGAGTATCCCTTCCTTCCTTTCTGCCATAGGTAGTTGACATGTGGCCATAGTGCCTCTGACTGAACTGCCATTTTGCTTTGCTAGAAATGTCCAAGAAAATTGCAGAGATGCTGGACAAGAGATCTGATATTACTGGGTTCAGGAATAATACTTAGGATCAAGCAATCTTGGACTTAAGTCTTAATTTTCTTATATTTAATTCACTTTTAACGGGCATTTTATTTTAAACAGCAAAGCATTTCTAACTAATATGTTAAAAGCAATTATATAACTATAAGCTTTTGTAAGTTTAATCAATGGAAATAATAATTAGGCAAGTAAGAAATTAACTCTCACATGAGGGACTTAATAATATATACTAAAAAGTCAGAAATACCTTTTTCTGAAAAATGTGTATTAAAGGTAAGACCAGAACAGGAACTATAAAGGTGCTAAGCATGTGTGAATATTTTGTGGAAACAAGGGAGAGACTTACAGTTAAAAGCATAGAAAGAATAGACAGCATAGTTATTGGGAGGAACTGTAAGAAGGTGTGTGTATGAACAGCCAAAGGAAGGTTTGAAAGAAGGCAGGGAGATTGAGATTAAGGGTTAAATAAAGAGTTTTGTCATTCATGTTTGGTGTTTATACTTTTTTAAAGTATAGTCATAACTTTTGAAAAGCTGGGTGTGACAGGATGGAATTTGCACAACTGGAATTGTACTTTCAATATTTCACTCTATGTTGAGAATGTCTTGGATAGAAACATACAAAATGGTTAAGAGCCTACTGCACTGTGGTGGTGGTCATAGAGATAATGTATATAACTTTGCAATATTCTAGGTAGAAGGCAAAGCTTTATTAATTAGGGTCTTAAGAGAAAGAGGGAAGTTTTAAGTAGGAGTCTTGAATTTCTGACATGAATCACTGTGCTGAAAAATGGTTTCCTTCGCTAAAAATGGCAAAAATAGAGAAGGCAAGCTGGGCATGGTGGCACACACCTGTAATCCCAGTACTTGGGAGGTTGAGACAGGAGGATTGTAGGTTTGAAGATAGTCCCAGTAACTTAGCAAAACACTGTTTCAAAAAAATAATAAAAAATGATGGGGTTGGAGGTTGGATATAGGTAAAAGGCCCCTGGGCTCAATTCCAAGGACCCTTTCAAAAAATAGAGGAAGCAAGAAAATAAACAAACAAACAGAAAAGGCATTGACATGGGAAATTTGGGTACTGCTGGATTGTTGTTAGATGTTTACACCATTAATCATCAGCAAAAGAATGAGCAAGCACAAATTGCACCACTTTTATTGGTGCATTGTACTTATACATCATAATGTTGTATTTACAAGCAGGTGACGCTAGGTATTTTCCCCTCTGAATTCTACCCCACTCCCTCCCCTTGTCATTGAGATCGGTACTGATAATTTCATATAGATACATAGCATTGTTTAAACTGTTTCCTTCATTATGTCTCTATCCTCCCTTTTGCTTCCTCAAAATCCTTTGTCACTCCCTTAGAGTCTGTACTCCTTTATCTGAAGTTTCTTTTCTTAGAAAATTTCTCTTTGGCTTCTACATTTGGGATAAAACATACCAGGACACAAGTTTAAATGAGATCTAAGTTTTAAAAATGATCATTTCACTAATAAATATAATTTATTTTGTTCATTATAATTCTAGGGGTTCAGAGAAGAAATGTTTGAACAACAAAGAATCCCTATTTATGAAGGAAATAGGTCTACTACTGAGAAAGTAATAGATGCTCTGATAAATGGCCTTGGGTCAGATTGAGGAAAGAAAGTCTTAGGCACTCACGCTTCAGCATACCTGGGTTTCTTATGTAGCAGGACCACTCTCCTCCTTGACAACCATCGGGACTGTGCCAATTTACAATTTCCCATATTTAATCAATAAGCCTTTTTTGTTGTCTGTTCTTTCTTGGTGTCCTGTTGTATCTACTTTTTTCCTTTTACTCGTGATTGAATCTAAAATGGTCAGATACTTCACAATTTTAATAAGTCTTGCCTCTAGGAAATCAATCAGGAGCTTTATTCTGAATATTACGGTTGGCATAATCAACTCAGAATACTTTGATTGCTTTCCATTTTTGTAACTTGAAGTCTGAGTACCTTGGCTTGACATTTGAGACACTCAGTAAAAAGAATATGGGTTTTCTTCTTTTCTAAATACTGTTAATGCTTAGTATTACTTATTTTGAATTATTGTCTTGTCTGACAAGCATTTAATGGATAACTGCTTCATGAAAAGAACCAGATCATGTTTTTAATATAAGGATACAGTCTCCTCCAGCAGTGGCTTATTCTTAAACTCTCTGTATCATGTATTCCCATGTAGATATAAAAATATCATTTCGTTTGGGGACTTAATACTTAGCAGAACTCTTGAAAGACTTTTAGCATCAATACGAAGATTATTTTATTTGTATTGTTGGTCACAGTAAATTAGATATTATAAGAATGTAAAAACAACTAAATAAGAAAAATGGAAGTGTACTTATTAGCATATCCAGTCCAGAAAGAGTTTGATAGAGAAAACTATATGATAGCTCCAACTATATTAAAAATGAGTAAATATGAAATGTATGAAAAAGGAAATATATTACAAGGAATAATTTTTGAAGCATTGTTTTCACCACAACAGCTTTTAAAACATTATTTATAATAGTAAAAAACAAGAATTAACATAATGTCAAACAGCATGACATAGAAAATATTACAGTTAACATACAATTAAAACATACAATTAAATATTTTACAGTTATTGAAAGAATAATGATATAATGGATCTGATATAATGAGAAATACTTGCTGAGAAGGAAATGTGACAAAATCTTTATATATTATAGTGCTAATCTTAATGATATAAAATAATATAATTTGGTTTTATTATTTAAGAATTTAAGCCAGAAATCAAATTAATTTATATCTCTAAGAGTAGTATTCTTTTACTATTTTGTTTTCTTTTACTATTATAAATAATGTTTTCCATGATAATGTTTACCTGTACTTCTAGGATATTATATATATTTTTATTTGTTTTTTCAAATATTTTAATACTAAAGAAGAATAATATACACGATGGTTCGTTATAAGGGTCCCACTTACAGGATTTGTTTCAAATTGTACTAATGACACTGTCCAACATGGGAAAGTTTCTTAATCTTTATTGTTTCAATTTCCAATCTTATATAATGAGGATAGGGACAGCATCAACTTAAAGGTAAAATAAGCTCTTCTATATAATGTGCTGCTTTTTAAAATAACTATGAGTAGACACACAACACCAGTTTATTTTGGATCTCAACTGCCATCTTTAATAAATGTTCTAGAATGGTTTGTCATTTGCACTCAGTAAACGCTTCCTGGCTGAAACCTGAATATTTTTCTGTGCATTTGCGTCTTTACATATGTAAGTTCATTGAGCTAAGGGTTTTTAAATCTGTGCTTGTGATTTTATTTTACATAAAAATGTAAGATTCTTTTTAGCACATAGTGCTGCAAGATCAAGTACCTTTTTCTGTATTTCAATTGGCAAACAAGTCATGAAACACCTATAAGAATGATTTATATTCTAGGTGAAAATAGGGAAAGTTGTGAATGAAAAATATTTTGTCACTGAATTGCTGAAGAACAAGATTTAAAGTGCTGATAAATCACTGTAAACCCCACTACTGCACATCATTTTGGTTTATAGTCGCTTCTCTCTATATGCATATACAGATGGTGTATAAAAATATGTTTATTCATAGGTCATATTTCCCTCTTAACTATTTTTGGTTATTTCTGACATTTTCTATTTTAATATTTTGTGGAAACTTTTATGCAGTTAATATTGACTCTGTCTCTTGGAAACAAGTGGAGACTAAATTGATACAGAGATTTAGAGTTGTTTTGTACTCAAATATATTCTGGCATTGATATCTTTAACAAATCAATAACAAGAACTTTTTGTTTCTACAAAAATTGTAACTTCTGAAATTTAAAACTAACCATCAAGGTTTCCTGCTTAATCTTCCAGCATTAATATTGCAATTAGGACTTAAAATTTCCCTCAAAATAACTGCATTATAAACAACATATTCTTTTTTATGATCTGAAGAAAAATGTTTAAAATAGTTCCCAAGAAAAAATATATCATAACAGGTTTATACCTCTCTATTAAATTACTTAAGTGATAATAGCTATTTGTACTTAATTTTCCATATTATTGACAAATTCCCCCAAATAGTGATTCTATTACTTAATTACTCCTGAATATAATCACACGTAACAATTTGTTTTCTTTCTAATACCTATTACAATAACTATTTCTTGTAATAGAATTTATTATTTATAATTTTGATAAAATTTATGGCTTATAGAAAAAGATGTGACATTATAAATTATCCTTTTATTTCTCCAAAAATAATAGATAAATGGAAACTCATGAAGAAATACAGGCATGCATATACATGTGCATGTATTTTTGTGTGTATACTATGTATAATTTGGGGCTTACATTTTCTGTTTTTTTTGTTCCCCATTCTATGCCTTATCTGCCTATGTACTATGCATCCTTCAACAATTAATATAAGCCAGGTATGGTGACACAGGCTTGTAATCCGAGTACTTGGAAGGTTGATACAGGAGGATCAAAGGTTCTTAGTAAGGCCCTCTGCAACTTAGTGAAACCCTGCTTCAAAGTGAAAATAATAATAGAATAAAATAGGGCTGGGATATAGCTCAGAGGTAGAATGCCTCTGGGTTAAATCCCTAATACAACAAAAATTTAATATAAAGTTATTGATGTTCCACAGTGCAATTTCTCCCACCATCTTGCCCCTCCACCAGTCCCTACACTTGGATCAGAACGTACTTGTTTCAGATTTGTGTAAGCGTTTTCTCATTCCTTATCGGTGTTCACCATTGCAATGATTTTTATATTTACATTCTTTTTGTAAAATGTAAACACCTTTCTAAATGGTTAATTTACATATCCTATAGTTACCTCTCCCTTTCCTCGCATCTTAAAAGAATCTTCAAGATCAAATATCATCTTCTCAATACAAAATAATAGACAAAAAAGAAGGCACGTTCCCTACATAGGGTGATAATTGATTTCATGTCTCAATTGGCCAGTAAAGTATTCTCAGATATTTGGTGAAAAATAAGTCTAGGTACTTTTGTGGGGTGTTTTGGGATGACATTAACATTAAATTCTTAGGCTGAGTGAAGCAGATTGGCCTCCAAATACAGTTGGCCCTCTTCAGTAAAAGGCTGACTCTCCCTGACTAAGCATGGACTCTCTTGCCAGACAGCCTTTGAACTGCAACATTGGCCCCTCCTACATGTACCGCAGCTCGAGACCTTCAGGTCTGAAGTAGAATCTGCACAGCAGATTTTTGGACTTTATATTCTCCATAATCCCATTAGCCAATTCTAATTATCTATGTACCTATCTATCATTTATCTTTCTATAAATCTCTAATCCCATCCTATTGTTTCTGTTTTTCTGGATAATTTCTGACTAATACCACAGGCTTCTACAGTTCCTTTTTCAGTAATTTGTTCATACTGCCAATCTGAGCTGTGTTTAGCCGCAATGCAAATAATTGCGCTGGTTATCTAGTATTGCATTCTATGACTACAGCAAAATTAATCCACTCTTTTTAAATGAACATTGAAATTTTTTCTTCATTTTTCTGCTCTTATAAAAATGCTGTTGTGACAATTTTAGTACTTTGGTTTATTGTACTTTTACGAGATTGTCTATGGCACATACTTGGAAAATAATTGCTCATTTGTAAAGTATAAGGCTGTCCAGCTTTTTGAGAAAATGGCCAATTATTTCCAAAGAGTCGTACTCATTTATATTACAGTGAGCAGTTTATAGAATTTCTATTAACATACCTCCTCATCAACATTTGTAATAATAAGGTACTGCATTTAGGAAAATCTAGTAAATATGAAATATTGTATCATTGTAATCCTAATTTCCATTTATGTTATTTGTTAATGGGTTTAAGCATCTTTACAGATATTGATTTATATAGCAGGTACCTGTCATCTTCTATAAAATTCTACTCTTCAATTTAAACACTTTTTTGTTGATATGTTTACTTTGTCTTTTTATTTTATTGCATTTATTCAATAGTATGATCATTTAACAAATATTTATTGATTGTGTACTATTTGCCAGACACTCTTTTAGTTACTGGAACACAATAGAAGTAAAATAAACAAAGATTCATTTTCATAGATGTCAATTTTATTTGAACAAAATACAATACACAAAATAGATATATAAATATAGAATAAAGCAAGTGGAGAGGAAGGCAAGAAGTTTGTAATATGCAAATTACTAAAACACTTTTTGCTGTTTTAGCATAAGTAAAATTTAGTACTTTAATCTAATGGAGCTTTCTTTCAAGTATTATTTATCTGTGTCTTACTGTAAAAATATTTTAAATATTTTCCAACTTCTACTAATTTTGTTTTATGGATTTGTCTTTTCATTTAAGTCATAGATAAGTTTGGAGTCATCCTATTGTTCTGGGATATAAAATAGTACCTGTTATTTATCCAAATATATTACTGGTTTTCAGCTTATTAAAAATCAATGTTTGGTTTTTCTCTAAACTGTGTTTCTGAGTTTCTTCTTATTGTCTACTTGATTTTTTCCTATGGGAATGCATTTCTGACTTATAAACTATTTGCTTATAAAAAGTTGATATCTGTAGGACATTCCTTTTTTTCTCTTCCTTTTTACCCACTATTTCTCATTTTTTCTCTTTTTTTCTGGAAATCTTGACTAATCTTGAATCTTTTGGTTTCCATAGAAGTTTTTTAATCAGATTTTTGGATTGCAGTCAAAATTGTTTTGGTATTTTTACTATACTTACTGAGAACCCTTAGATATGATTTTTTGCAGAATTAATATGTTTGTAATACATGGTCTTTCTCTTTATGTTCATTGTCAGCTTGTGTTTATGTGCATTTTATTTTATATATATTGATAAAGTTTTATGTATACATATATATTTTACATAGAAGCCTTTTGATGTTCATGACTTCTATGACTAGGAGGTTGATATTTAGTTGATTCACTCTTAATTTTTCTTTATAGTTTATAACTGATAAACAAAAGCTCAATAGATTTTTATTGATGGTCTTAATTCCTTTCATCCTGATACATTTTCTTAAATTTTGTAAAAAGATAGCCATACATTTTTCACAACATAGTTAATTATGTAGTTTTCATAATCAGAATGATTTTCATAAATCAGTTTGTAACTCACTCTGAGAAACAAAACGTTTTTCTTGCCCTTTCATATTGAACAGAACATTCAGTACTATGATTGCATTACTGTTCATACTAAAAACTACAACTCTAATGATAAAATTTTCTTTAATGTACGAAGATTATTTAGAAGTGATTTCTATAATTTCTGAATTATGAAATTAAAATTTGTAAACAAAATTAACAAATTAAAATAGCAGTGTTTCAAATAGGATACTTTAAATCATTTTATTCATTTGCAGAATTACTTTATCCTCAGTATATGAAGCAAGCATTTTGAATATGAGTATAGTTGAATTTATTATATGTTTTTACTTCAACCTTAAAAACTTTATGTAATTTTTATTCAAAATCTTCATTAACATAACTGCTATCTTAAAAGTTATATTCCTAAGAAAATTAAAATATGTGTTAATACATACTTTTATATGTTGCTGGGAAGACTTTGCTAATATCTTGTTTTAAATTGTTGCACATATTTTCACGAAGAAGATTGGCTTACAATTTTTATTTTTGTACTAACATTGTTGGGCTTTACATTTACCCATTCATCTCAGAGTCTGTGTTTGCCTATATCCCTTATTTTATTCTTTTCTCAATTTGAAGATAACTTTGAAAAAACAAAATCATAATTTCATGCAAAATTCTCATATTTTTATTTCACAACACATTGTATACTTTTAATATATAGCATGATGTTTTACTACATGCCTACATTGTGCAATGGTTAAAGCAAGCAAATTAGCTTATCAATTACCTGAAATGCTTATGTTTTTTTGTGATGAGAACAGTCAAAATATACTTTTGACAAAAAAACTATATTTTGACAAAATATACTTTTGAGCATACAGTTTGTAGTTATTAGCTTTAGACACCATGAGGTACAAAAGCTCTCTTGATATTATTCCCACTATCTAAAATTCTGTGTCCTTTAAACAACATCTTCCGGAACATCTTATCTTTTGCCTTAGTAGGCACCATTTTGCTCTCTGCTTTTATGAGTTTGACTTTTTTAGATTCCACATATAAGTACGATCCTGTGACATTTGTCTTTCTGCATCTGACTTAGTTCACTTAATAATATTTGGTATCGATAGTATGTAATAATGATGCACTCTAAGTTGATTCATGTTGTAGCAAATAACAGTATTTTCCCTTTTTAAACCCTATATAATATTCCATTTTATAAATATCACATTTTCTTTATCTTTTTATGCATTGATGCACACTTAGGTTAACTCTACATCTTGGCTATTGTGAATAAAGCTGCAGTGAACTATTTGACATACTGATTTCATAGCTTTTTAATCTCACTGTAGTGAGATTGCTGAGTCACGTGGTGGTATTATTTACATACTATTCAAAATATATAAGGAACACAACTCAATATAAGAGAAACAAGTGCAATAAAATGCTATTTAACAATGTTTAGATCAGTAATTGCCAAGTATACAATGAGTCTAATAAACTTGTAATGGAGCTAAATATACTTGTTACCTTGTGACATTATAACTGTAAACATTACTCATCTGCTGAAGTTGACATTGGTAAAGAAACTTACTGTACTGCAAGTTATGCTAAATTACATCACATAAAAGTATATGGTTATTATAGTTGAAGTAATAATAAAAGTATGTAGCACATACCGTTATTTACAGTTTATTATATTTGATAATACAACTTGTTGTTACTAAGTTATGTATTGACTGAACTATACTTCTAATTGTTAGTTTATAATGTTATGCTTCTACTGATAAGAAGTATACTGCTTTACATACTTTTCAG
This sequence comes from Muscardinus avellanarius, assembly GCF_963383645.1. Taxonomy (NCBI): domain Eukaryota; kingdom Metazoa; phylum Chordata; class Mammalia; order Rodentia; family Gliridae; genus Muscardinus; species Muscardinus avellanarius. The sequence continues at coordinate 42,205,718 of NC_137786.1, forward strand.
GAAAGTGGATGGGCCTGGAAAACATGTTAAGTAATATTAGCCAGTCACAGAAAGTGAACTTGAGAAGGAGGGAAGGGGAGAGAATGGAGCCAGAACTGGGTGAGTGCTAATTGGGTGATGTGTGCATGTATGCTTCCACCATCTTGTACCCCATTAAGATATATGACTACACTGCGCTAATTAAAAAAAAAAGTGAAATGTTGTACATTTTCTCTCATATGTGAAAGCTAGGAAGTAATTGGGATATAAGAGGGACTTAAGATAAAGGAGGTTTGGAGCGATGGAAAGATCTAGAAGAGGGTGGAGGAGGAGGGAGAATTTATGAAGGGAACACTTTCATTGATGTTATATAGACTTATATTGACATCCATCTCAATATCATGTGCTGGGAAGGAGAGGGAATCCAGAAGAAGCTGGGGGAAGCTCACCGTGTGGTGTGTGCACATATGCCCTATCACTTTTGCCCTATCACTTTGAAATACATTATGATGTGAGACTACAGGGCACTAATAAAAACTGACTAAAAATAAATAAATTAGAATCAGAATGTGATATGTGTAAGAATTTTCAAGTAAACAGTGCTTCTTCAAGTATAATTTCATAATTTATTTAAAGATACACACTGAGTTTGAAAAGATGTGTGGCTGACTTATTTTAAATATGAACTACCCAGGTATTATGAATGCCAAAAGTATGATAAAGTGATGGGATGTGCTTGTTTCATTGAATCATGTTGCAGGATCCATCTAGGAGTTTAATTTTAACATCACTTAACAAAGATATATGAACTAGTGGCTCTTTATCATTTCAACAGATATTCTACCCAAACCCTTCATAGCCAAACATTCATTTTATAAATTGTTACTGAAAAATGTTTTATAGATGATGTAAGATAAAAATTATACACCAACAAAGCTGAGATCATTGAGTTATTGATTCAAGGCCCTTTACTAAAATTATCGAGCTAAATATGATGTCAGCATAGAGATCAAACAGAAATGAAATCTATTAGTCTCTGTCATTATGCTTTTAATTTCAAGGGATGTTTTAAATTTAGTGTGGATTTTTCTTTTCCTGGGCCACCATCAATCCTTCAGAAGTGCCATAAAATCAAAATATAAGACATGGGAGGTATAACTTATTTGATACATCTCTTTTCTTAATCTCTACATATTTATTATTTGCTTTCTTTGTTGTTGTATATTGACAAGACCACAGTGATGATGAATAATCCATATTATACATGCACATTCATATTTTATTTAAGAACATTAACAAGACTCCTCAGTGTAGAAAGATACAGATTTTAATGGCTGATAAGTAACCGATAGATGGTTCTATTCTGCCCCAAGAGTCTGTTTGGTGGAGATATAAACCCATGTTATTTTTGTGTTCACTAGTTTGGTAGATATAATTGCTTTTCTGAGTCATTAAAATTTTATCTTTTATAAGAGCTTGCCTCTCTGGATAAAATAAACAAACAGATACATAAAGGACTAAAATAATAACTTGGAACTTGACATTTATTTACCCCTTTCCAGGGTCTTTATTGCAAACTCTTCATAATATTAGCTTATCGAGTGGCTCAACCTCTCACAGAGTTATTGTTATCAAAAATTAAAAATATTTCAAGGTATTTTTGAGATGGGCAACCCATAAGTGATTATCTAGGCTAATGGTGGCAACATTATTTTAATATGTATGAAAATCTTCCTTGTTTGAATGTGTGTTCTTATAAAAATATATAGAATTATGCTATTGATAGAAGTTTATAAAAAAGCAAGCAAAAGTATTCAATTAATTTGAATTTAGAGCAGTAATGGTGGGAATAAAAATATGTTTTCTTAACAGAATGTTATTAATATAAAATTAATATGTTATGCTTTGTATTAAACAAAAAATTAAAGCCAGGCATGGTGGCGCACACATGTAACCCCAGCATTCGGGAAACTGAGACTGGGAGATCGCGGTTTGCAGACAGCTTCAGCTACTTACTTAATGAGGCCCTCCGCAACTTAGTGAGACCCTGTTTCAAAATAAAGAATAAAAAATAGGGCAGGGGGTGTAGCTCAGAGATTGAATGCCCCTGGGTTCCATCCACAGACCTGCAAAAAAAAAAATAATAATAAACATAAAATTATCTTAAAACCAGACATTTTTCTTCATATTTGTCAAAAAGAGAAATATCAGATAAACTAATATATTTCTTTTGATAATCTAAATACATTTTTATAAATAAAATTATATGATGCATTACTAAATTCTTCATATTATTATTCAAACCAAAGTAACAGAAATAGGAGTACAAGTATATAATAATATATAATTTATTTCACTGCACTGATAACTCCATTTTCAAACCCAACCAACTTTGATATCTTAAGAAATAGAAGATTAAAAAGTAAGTTTTCTGTAACATGCAGGGCTTGATATTCTGAGCTTGGCAGATCTCACTTACCCATAATGTTCCCTAGTTTCATCCATCTTTTTTTTTTTACAAATGACATAATTTTATACTTCTTTATAGCTGAGTAAAACTTCATTGTGTATATGTTGCATCACTTTTTTTCTTTTTGCAATACTGGGAATGGAACCCAGAGGCATTCTACCTCTAAACTACACGCCAAGCCCTATTGTTTTTTATTATTTATTTTCAAACACGGTCTCACTGCGTTGCAAAGGGCCTCACTAAGTAACTGAGGCTGGCTAAAAACTGCGATCCTTCTGTCTCAGCCTCCCAAATGCTGGGATTACAAACACGCGCCACCACGCCTGCCTGTTACATTTTCTTTTTCCATTCATCTATTAACAGACACCTAGATCAATTATGTAACTTGTCTATTGTGAATTGTGCTTCTATACACAAGGGTATGAACAAATCACTATAGAATTTTTGTTTTGTTGTACTAGGGACTGAGCCCAGGAACATTTTACCTCTGAGCTTCAGCCTGGCACTATTTTTATTTTTTGTTTTGAAGCAGGGTCTCACTAGGTTGATGAGAGTCTCCTAGGTTGCTGAGGGTGTTCTTGAACCTGCCATCCTCCTGTCTCAGCCTCCCAAGTGCTGGGATTATAGGCATGCACCATCACACCTGGCCTACTGTAATATGCTGACTTTAATGTTTTGGAAAGATTCCAAGGAGTGATATATCTGGTTCACATGGTAGTTCTACTCTAGTCTTTTGACAAATGCCCATACCAATCTCATAATAGTAGTGCTAATTTATAATCCCGCCAATATATGCTGGAAAAAAATTCAGTCTTTCAACAAATGGTTCTGGGAAAACTGAATATTCATATGCATAAGAATGAAACTAAACTGTTTTTTTTTTTTACCCTGCATGAAAATCAACTCTAATTGGACCAAAGACCTAGAAATTAAACCAGAAACTTTACAACTACTAGAAGAATACAAAGGACTAACTCTCCAACATAAAGGCCCTGGCAGATACTTTCTCAATAAGACCTCTAAAGCTCAGGGAAAAAAAAACAAAAACAAAACAAGAACCAATAAATAGGATGATATCAAATTTAAAAACTTCTGTGCAGCAAAGGAAGCCATCCATAGTATATATAGGGTCTATAGAATGTGAGAAAAATTTGTAAACTACTCCTCTGATAGAGCTCATATTTTGAGTATATGAAGACCTTTATAAACACTAAAAATCAATAAAAAATGAGCAATTGACTGCAAAGATACAACTCAAAATAGAAAATACAATGACCAAAAATACATAAAAATGTTCAACATCATTAGCAATTAGAGAAATGCAAATCAAAACTGCACTGAGATTCTAACTCCAGTTAGAATGGCGATCATAAAAAATACAAATGTTACTGAAGATGTGGGGAAATAGGAACTATTATACACTGTCGGTGTGACTGCAAAGTATTATAACCATTATGTATAATAGTTTTAAGGTTTCCCCCAAAACTAGGAATAGAATCACCATACGACCCAGCTACATCATTTGTTGGTATTTTTCCAAAAGAGAAGGTAGGGAGAAAATGCGTAAAAAGAGGAACTCTAGATTAAGAAGGAAAAACTATAGCTGAACAAATAAGGTGACGTCATTGAGAGAGAAGGGAGGAGGAGAGGGAAATTCCCTAATGTGCATAGTGCACACTAACAATCATATCGAAGTCAATCACTGAGCCAAACATGCGAAGGAAGGAGGGGAGAGAGAATGGGGTTGGGATTGGGTAAGAGCTAACTGGGTGATGTATGCATTTATACTTCTACCATCTTGTACTCCATCAAGATGAACTACACTGCACCTATAAAAGTCAACAGATTTTATGGTCAAAACTAAAAAGAAAGAATCAAGATCAGAATACCATAGTGACATATGCAATTGACAATAGCCGAATTATGGAACCAACTTAAGTGTCTGTCAAAGGAGCATGGGAAATAAAAAATGGCATATACACACAACTGTATTTTACTCAGCCATAAAGAGCAATATTATATCATTTTGCAAGGAAATATATGGAACTAGAGAATATCATGTTAAGCGAGATCAGCCAATCTCAGAATGTCAAGGGTCATGTGTTTTCATTAATATGTGGAAGCTAGAGAGAAAATAGGAAATAAAAGACTTCAAAAAATGAGGAGAAAAAGCAGTAGAATAGTGGGAGAGAATTAGGGGAGGGTAGTGGAGAGGAGAAAAATGAAGACTGAGGAAGAAAACAGATTCAAATAATGTTGGGTCCATGTGTGGAGATAGTACTGCCAATGTCACTAACACTTAGGAGAGGGAGGAGAGGGAGCAGGGAGGGACTCAGAGAGCGTACAACAGCTGCTCTGTGCATTTGTGATTACATTCCTTTGAACATTATTATGTTGTGTAATTACAATACACCAGTAAAAATGCATATATATTTATAAGTTTATATGTAAATGCATATTGTGTCTTTCAGAGAATATATGTGTTTCAAAGAATAAGAAATATATATAAAAGAATGAAAATATATAGAAAAGAATAACAGTTAAAGCAGTTTTCTTACTTAAGGTGATTAGGCTATATAGAGAAAAATAAATTATAGGAACTATTGACTGTGTAGGATACTATAAAAGTGTTTGAATAGAAGAACCATAATGAAAGATTATACAAATAGATAATGAATCAATAAGATAATAATGCTTATGTATACTTTTTGTATATGCAAAACTAAGCGGTTGCTATTATATTAAGACATTCTGTATGACATAGCAACATTGCTGATAGGCTCTTTGTATTTTCCAATAGCTCCTGAAATTCTTTTAGCATAAGCATGCCCCTGTGCATATCAACCATGTTTTCTCATTTGATTTCTCTCTTGCTACATTATTCAGGTTTTAGTTAGATCTAAATTCACCTCCTTCTTCTCTTTATTCTGCCAGCAATTTGTCAAATCTCTGGATGCAAATGTGCTGGATCAGCTTATTTACACAATTACTTTCTTCAGCTCCTCTTTGGAAAATTTTTCTATTTGAGTATGCATACATGAGCAACTTTATAGTTATATAAATAAATCCTCCTGAAAATATGAAGACTGAGAAATTATATAATGAATATAGCAATATCATAAGCTGAACATTTTAGATAAATCTACTTATAGGTCATTTTTTCTTAAGCATTATGTTTTATTTTTAATTTATAAAAGATTTTCAAAACCTTTTATTCTATTTGATTTTGTGACCATGGTGAAACTAATATAATATATGTAAATACATGGCTATTTGACTTGCCAGTGTACTCTAAAGACACAAAATTGAATACTTCCACTCAAAGTATTATTCTCTCTATATCTTATTCCCTATGAGAAACCGTATGAAAATGTGGAATTATATTTAACCTAACATATATGCCTGTGTATTTTGTTTAATTTAAAATTGAATAGAAATGTTTTGAAAATTTCTATCTAGCTTACCCATGAATACAATCCAGATTTTATATTATCCTTTTATATTTGGATTATATATTTGATATTATGTCTACCTTGGTCTTGTAAAAGTCCATTTCAGAGGTCAGTACAAATTAGCAAATGAAAAATCTTGTTGATCAGAACCATCTCTGGCAATAGGAGTTTCAATTAGCATAGTGGTAGTATCAGGAAATCACTGACAAATATCAAGAAAATATTCCAATGTCAAGGTGAAAATGGCTTGCAATTTTTTTAATTTAAATTGAGCAGGTTTTACTTTATCTAGTGGATTCATTATATAATTGGTCAATTTCCATATAGGAAAGAAAATTAAATATTATTATAAAAAGAAATTAAAAGCACTAATTAAAATTATTAGCTTCCTAGTGGTTTATTTCTTAGGTTAGAAGGAATTACAAGATTATCAGTTGCTATATACTACAATTCAATAACAAGTTCTGAGAATTCTTTTTGTTTTCACCATCACACTAAACCCACTGTGTCTTTAATAGTATAATTTTTAAAAATTAGGTCTGGAGAAGACTTTCAGGATCAATCAGAAATTGAATAGTGTTACAATATCCAATTGAGGGACACAAAAAGTTGGGTGATAAATATCTTCTCTCTCCCATTACATAAATAAGCATTTACACTTAATCAATACACTGTACAAAACCACTTTTAGCAGATCAAAGTCAATGATTGGCAAAGTTCCAGTAAATAGTAATAGTAATATAAGAAGGCAGGACAATCCTTCTTTAAATTGAAAAATTGTTATGAGAGGTGTACTTTTATCTCTGCTCATTTAAGAGACAATGGCAAAGAGCTGAACTAGGTAAAGAGCCCCATCATCCATTAAAATATGGCTAAAGAACTTCATTAGGCCGGACGTGGTTGTGCACGCTTATAATCCCAGCATTCAGGAGGCTGAGCCCCGAGGAGCGCGTTCGCGGACAGCCTCAGCTACTTAGTGAGGCCCTTTGCAACTCAGTGAGACTCGGTTTCAAAATAAAGAATAAAAAATAGGGCAGGGGATGTAGCTTGGAGGTCGAATACCCCTGGGTTCCATCCCCAGACCTGCAAAATAAATAAACAAACAAACAAACAAACAAACAAACAAATAAATAAATAAATAAAAGAACTTCATTTGGAGATTGCTGTTTTCAGCTTGGTAATTCCTACAATAGGCTCTACAGAAAAAACCAAATTTGGCAGTAATTGATAAGCTTTTACAGAGCATGCAGGCTAAAACATGGTCATGATATAGTTCATCATTTCTGTTGCAGTATTTAAGTGGTAGATGTATTGAGTAGACTGGCAATAAACAGAGTAAGAAGCTGGAAACATAATTTTTAAGGCAGAAACTTCAACAAGTCTACAAAATAAAATCAAAGGAAAAATCAAGAACGAGGGTCCTAGAAACAAGTACAAAGTCCTGGGCCAAGAAATCTTACTAATGATGCCTCTAAAAGTACAGAAAGGCCTTGGAAAGTCATTGCTGGAGTTATCACCCATGAATCATCTTGTCCATAATTAGATTACTTATTTTACTGGCAGTGGATAAGCTGAAGGCTTTTCTGATGGGCACAAAGTTCAACTCACTCAAAGAGAATGTTGATATTGATTAGCAACTCTGTACTTTTATTCCTCATCATACAGCTTTCGTGTAAGGGTATGATATAAGAATAAGAATATAATATAAGAAGAATAAGAGTATAAAATACTCTTCAGGAATAAAAGGGAAAAAACTAATAAGTGTAACAAATTATATTTATCATATGTTGAGCTAAATGAAGAAATCTAGATGTAAATGGAGTTATGTTGTATTTCATTACATGACATTCTGAAAAAGGCAAACTTATATAAAACAGAAAACAGATGAGGTGTATCCAGCATCTGAAGGTAGATTACAAGCTAATTGCTTAGCATAATAAAAATATAGGCACATGAATATCCACACTAGCAAAAATTCATAGAATTATTGTGTTATGTAAATTTTACTGCATATGACTATGCTTAAGAAAATCTGACTTAGCCAGGCAAAGTCATACATTCCTGGAATTCCAGGGCTGAGATAGAAAGTTTGCGGGTTTGGGGCCACTCTCAGCAATTTAGCAAGAACTTCAGAAATTCAGTGATACCCTTTTACCAATTAAAAAATAAAATAAGGCTGGAGTTATAGCTCAGAGCGAGAATGCCCCTAGGTTCAATCCCCAGTAAGACACCACACACACACATACACACACACACACACACACACACACACACACACACACACGGTCTGACTTAAAAAATTGCAAATTACATACTTTAAAAGAATTAGCTATTAAGAGTGCTCTTAAGTTCAGCCAATTAAATAATTTTTAAAATTCACAATGTTTAATATTTCAAGAGTAAAATTTAATTTTTCCTCACTACACACAAAACATAAGAGAGATGGAAAAGAAGATAGAGAGCTTGAAAGATTTAATTTTATAGTTCCTTAGTCTGTTTGTTCTGGTATGGACAAATTCCTGAGACTAAGTACTTTATAAATAACATAAATCTATTTGTCCCAGTCCTGGAGGCTGTACATTACTAGATGAAGACATCAGGTCTGGTGTTTGATGAGGGATGCTCTTGGTTGCCAAGATGACTCCTGACCAGCCCTCCCAGGACAGAAGAGTGGAAGAGAAGGAACTCCTCCAAGCCTCTGTCAGGACCCTAGCCCCTTCCAGGAGGTTAGAGCCCAAGACTGAACCATGCTTTTTTTTAATCATGGATCTGGGTATTGCTCATATTCAAAAAGGGGGTGGGAGCCAGGCATAGTGGCAAATGCCTGTAATCACAGTACTTGCGAGGCTGAGACAGACAGATCTCAGGTTTGAAGCCATCTTCAGCAAAGTAGCAGGACTCTCAGCAACCTAGGGTGAGACTGTCTCATAACAAAACAATAAAAAGGACTGTGGATATAGCTGGGAGATTGAAAACCCCTTGTTAAAATTCCCAGTACTACAAAAAAATTTAAAAGAATAAAAAAGGGGAAATATTATCTTTCCAGGACTGGCTTGCTGTCCAATCACTATTTTTAATCCCCTTTCCAAAAGCATACATAATCCTTAAACATACCTGATGTTACTAGTCTCATCTAATTTTCTGATGTATATTTTCAATCCGATAAAAATGGAGCTCTTCAACATTTTTAAGCTTTATTTATAAATTCTAAGTATTAGACAGACATTGTTAGGTCATTATCATTTTTAGATTAGAGTATCTGCTTGGATATTGACTTCTAGTTGCCTCTTAGGTTATTAAATTTAAGGAATTTATCTTCTTGATTAAACTATCAAAATCAACAATAAAATATATATTCAGTGTTTTTAATAATTATTCACATCATTTCAATATTTTGCAGAAAAATAACATATGAAAGTGTTCTACTAAGTTATTTTTCTTATTTTTACTTTAGTGAATTTTAGTTTGTAATAAACAGGTATAGGTCTGTAACCCATGGTTTGAGAAATCTTGAATTCTATCAGAAATTGAATTATTTATTCCTTCTTTATATTTAATATTACATATTTATTTATAGGTTATTTAGCATGTTGCTTAAGTGCTTTGAAACTAAGTATTTTTATTTTGTAACTAAGCTCTATATTTAATGATTTTATAGTATTTTTATAACTTGTTATTTATTTTCTACATTTTCACATAAGATAATAATGCAATTAATTTAAAAATTCTCATTTTAATTGAACAAGAAATAAGGTTTTTGTCACCATTCAAGCTGCAAATATGTCACTAAGATGCTTGATAAGGCACTTTTATGTTATGAATATGGTTGAATAAAAATAGTTCAAAGTGGCACATAAATGAAAATCAATTTATTAAAGCAACTAATGAAATTCTCAAGAAAGTATTTACTGACTATAGATGAGAGCACAGAAGATAATTTGGTTAGGTGTACACTAGGGTGTTTTTTATGCCCTTGAGAAATACAAATGTTTGAGAAAAACTAGCTTACCAAAAAGTGAATCAGAACTTGTTTAATACAAATGATTTCTAAATCTGTTCCATTCATGATTATATAACTATGCTTTATAAAAGTAGTTAAACCACATCCTTATATCAACACATATATTTATTATATTATCTTTCACTGAAAATGAATAAAATACACATTTTTACAGAATGTAAAAGACATAAAAACAATTTGTCTCTTAGAAAAACAAAGTTAACTCTTTTACTGTCAAATATAACAGTTAATTTAACATTTGTAAAATCAGCAGCATTCCTTTCTGCTGTCTTCTGGTATTGTCAAGTATCTCACAATGTCTACAGCTCAGGCTTAATAAAGAAGCTTAAGCTTCAGTGAATTTAAACTACCCATATGCATATTTTCTGTTTGAAAAAAAAACATGAAGAGTTTAAAAAATCATAACATTTTCTCAGTACATTGAATTTAAAAGTTGGCATTGAGGTAGTGGTGATATAATCTTAATTAAAAACAAAAAAGAAGCACAGTAAGAAAACAGCATTTCACTACCCTTTTTACTGGCATCTTGGTTACAGGATCCATTCAAGTTCTTCAAATTTTTTTCAGTAAATTATTTAAATAACTTACAATGATTACTCATTTAAAAAAGCATTTTCTGTTGCCATGCAAATTTTTTGAAATGACTAATTATATTTCTTTTATGAAATAACTTGAATGTATTTCAGGTACCTGCAGCATTATGCATGAGGAGCAATATGTCAAAATAACCTAGCATCAATCATTGTATGATGAGATAAAGATAATATTGTGTATGTTATACATACATATATTAATATATATATATATATATATATATATATATATATATATATATATGTTGGATATTATTCAGTCCTAAAAAAAGAAGCAAGTCTTATCATTTGCAAAGTAACATGGAGGAGACTCAAGGACTTTATGCTAAGTGAAATAAGCCCCAAACAGAGTAACAAATACTGTATGATCTCACTTACATATGGAACCTAAAGAAGTCTCAGTCATAGAAACGAAGCAAAAAAATAGTTTCCAGGGTCTAGAGTTTGGAGAAATTGGGAATGATTTTGGTTAAAGGGTATAAAATGTAAATTCTAACATGAATAGTTCTGGACAATAATGTATAAATGGTAAATTCAGTTAATTATAATACACTGTGTACTTGAAATTTATGATTATAGATGTTCTCACCACAAGTCCACACACAAACACACACACACACACACACACACACACACACACACACACACACACACACAGATGGAAAGTATATGATGACTATCTCCGCCTCCCAAGTGCAGGGATAACAAGAGTGCGCCACCACGCCCGGCCTCAATTTTACTTCTGAATGAATAAAAAATGCATTGATAAATATTCAGCTACTTTTTATGACAGTGGTGCAAGTGTGAACTACATAGTTAGATCATAACTTTAAAACTTGCCTGTAATTAAACAATGGACAAATCCTTGCTATGTAAAGCTGCAAGTCATGTGATCCCTTTCAAATACACCTCTTCTCTTGAAGCCAAAGTATCATGTCAGTTGAAATAAACATGTCATACAAGAAAAAACGTGAAAGGCATACTATTTCATAAGCACTTTTTTAAACTTATGCTTCTTATATTAGAAACTACCAGGATGTCAGTTTTAGTCAGGACAAAATAGAAGCTAATTCATATTATAGAATATCCACTTTTACCTAGATGGCATGATCATCCTTATGAATTTCTTAATCTTTAATTTTCAAGTGTTGACAGGACAATATAAATCTCAGTAGAGGCTTTTTAATAAAAATATTTTTATAATACTTTTGTTTTACAAAAAGACAGCTCAGGTGATATTAATTTACAAAAGATGTGACATGTCACCGTGTTAAGGGCATCCTGAAGATAAGGGCACAATAGTAATATTTACATCATAGATAAAATATGGCTCATAAATAAATCCTCAGGCTCTTCTGATGAATTAGCTCCTGAGAAACAAAATTATGTGTTTGGCAATAAAATTTTTAATGGAGGCAGTAAAAGAATTTCAATATTATAGACATGTAAAACGTCCTAATTCATTGCAAGAGAAATGAGCTCCTGTGTATGAGGAACTCTGGAGAATAGTTACTTAATGTATTATTCAAACTTTTCAGGAACTTCCAACCAAATATACCATGATTACTATTAAAGGACATTAAAATATTTATGGAAGTAAATTGTCTCTTATTTTTTTTTAGTAAACAAAGAAAACAATCTAAGGTAAGATTCTTGCTAGCGATAGGCTAATTCTGCAGAGATTCTTATAGTTCATAAAATTGAAACACTATTCTTTTTAAATTAATACAGCATCTGAGGACAGCTCATTTCTTAATGCTGAGAACATAATTCTATTTTCCACATCTTTGTCACCAAAGAAATACCCTTGTATTGTGTGCCTGATGAAATCTGTCAATATAATTTTTTTTTCTGTACCAGTACTCTAAGGCAACATCAAAGAGCTGTACAAGTCGAGAATCGATATCTTAATGCCAGCAGCAGTGGCAAAACTGTGACCGAGATTGCGTTTACTGTTGATCAGGTTACAGCCTCTCCATCCAAACCCTCTAACACTACCAGCAAGCACACCCAGAGCCCACTTGGCCGAGCCTTTCTTTTTGCTGTAGCTATTGAACATATTTCACTTTTATCTCACAATGGGAGTGCAATGGTTAAGAAAGAAATAGAGATTAAAAAAAGTAATAGGAAAGGGCGTCTAAGTAGTTCATCAAATGGCACTGTTTCAAAACAGCAGTACTTACTGAATTGTGCCACTAAGGGAGCTGAGGCTATGCAAAAGCTAAGAGACCGAGAAGTGTGCTGGGGCAGCATTAGGACACACAATTGGTTTCTGCAAGCTCACCACACATGCACAATATCAAAGGGGAAAATGAAAAGGAGTTAAAGATATATCATCAGAAGTATTTCAAATCACTACCATCTAATCCAGCTCCAACCTGTAATGAATAGAATGGCACCATTTAATGTAATGTGTTCTGTACTTTAAAATAATATTATTGTTATTAACAATGATGTTTCCTCAATTAATTTAGAAAGGTTATAATTGATCATTCTAAGATAGTATATTGCTTCAGCATAATAGAGGTCAAAAATAGACTGTTTCTAAGAGTTTAAAAACAGACTATCTCATGAGACAATGCAAATGAAAAATCTTTAATTTCAACTTATTGAACCATGTATTTTATGTAATGAATAGAAAAATGTGCTCTAAACAAAAAAGATACACTGATTTAATAACTGAGATTTTATATTCAAGTGAACTCATCTGACATAATTTGAGTCATATAAAACGTTATTTCTTGAGTCGGTTGCAAGTAGAATTGTATTTTTTTAGTAATATACTTAAAATAGTGCTACTTAGAACTATATCTAGATGATATCAACATCAATAGCACCATTATTAGTTTTTAAATGATATAAAGCAGCTTGCAATGAAAACATGGATGCAGAAATCATCTTGCAGCTCATCAGAAACTTACCCCAGGGACTTTATACTCACTATCCTAAGACTATATACCATGTATACCATCTCTATCCCTGGTACCTAACACCATGCTATTCCTATTTTCTTTTTTAATTGGTTGTCTTTATTAGAGTCAATGGATTGAATGACAAACTTTCAGCCATTATAGATTGGGGAAAGCTATTGTAAATTGTTGATTGTATAAAAATGATAAATGAAACAGTAAAATCCTAATTAATTTCTGAAATATTTTTGTAGAATTTGAGCAGTTATTCATAAGGAAAAGATGTAAAAATACCAGAAATCTCAAATTATGAATAATAGATATCTGTAAAAATCAATGTTTTTATTTTATACTTTTTTGTTGCATTGTAATTATGCATCATAGTGAGGTTCAAAGTCTTAGTCCGAGTTTTAATTTCATAGCTAACACGTATAGGAATGCAGAGTAAACCAGAATTTTCATACCTAAAATACAGGCATTTGTTTTCTTTTATTTTTAGTGATTTTTTAATTTTATGATTTTACTAATTCCACAGAGATTCACATTAGGAGGACCAATGGCCAGAATTTCAATCAGACATGTCATTATTGCAAGACTGTTATAGAATCAGGAAAACAGTATATAAAAGCAATGAATAAGATGAAGAGAAAGAGTTAGGCAGAAGTTATTTCAAAGAGACTTTCCACCAAATATTCATGGATAATTGAAGACTGAAATGATTTCTTTCCCTAATAAATTTTCTAAAGTGAAATTAATTTGCATTCTTTGTTTTAAAAATCTGTGGAAAAAAATGCAAAACTTTGTGCTTATATAATTCTAATAAACATAAAATTATGCAACAACTTTTAATGCCACATTGAATTATTGTGATAAAATAGTCTTAAATACTAACTATATGCATATAGAAAGTAAATTTTTTTATGAAGAAATGAATTTAGTTCTATTTTAGAGTAATGTTTCTTGGTGTTTGTGTCTGTATGGGTCTGTAAAGTACTGGGAATAAAACTCAGGGGCGCTCTACCACTCTGCTACATCATGTGCCCATTTTATTATTTATTTATTTATTTATTTATTTATTTATTTATTTATTTATTTATTTTTGTAGTACTGGGGATGGAACACAGGGGCATTCTACCTCTGAGCTACACCCTCAGCCCTATTTTCTGTTCTTTTTTTTTTTGGTGGTACTGAGGTTCCTGGAAAACCTTCTACTTCCAGACTACACTCCCAGACCTATTTTATACTTTTTTTTTTTTTTTTTTTAAAGCAGGGTCTCTTAAGCCAGCATGGCTGGCTTCAAACCTGTGAGGTCCTCCTGTCTCCACCTCCCAAGCACACGGATTACAAACTTGCGCCACCTCGCCAGGCTTCTGTTCTTTATTTTGAAACAGGGTCTCACTGAATTGCAAAGTGCCTACGTAGCTGAGATTATCAGCAAACTGTGACCTCCTGTCTCAGCCTCTCAAATGCTGGGATTACAATTGTGAGCCACCAAGCCTGGATATTTTCCTTTTTTTAATTTTGATCCAGGATCTTGTGAGATTATCCAGGCTAGCCTTGAACTTGCAATCCTGTCTCAGCCACTCAAATACTGTTTTATAGACATGTTCCACAGGCCCCAGTTTTGTGTATTTGATTTTAATTAATTAGGATAAGCTGCTAATTACATAAAATTAAGTTTTGTGTTACTAAGCATCAAAATAAAATGGGCCAATATTTTTATAAACTATTTAGTACAAATACCAATGCAAAAATATCCTTGATCTACCCAATAATTTGATACTAAATCAGTGAGCTAATTAGAGCTGACACTACATTTTGAAATCTAGTCTAGAGATGAACATTTGCAAACTGCTATAAAGATCTTCCTTTTATTAACCTGATGCATGGATCCTATAACTCATCACCAACTGATTGTAATGAGAATCCCTTCCAATTGCAAGGTTGAACTAATGGCAAAGGTGATTTTAACAGTGATAAAGAAGTATGTAAAGAGAAAGATTGGACAAAGACAGAAGTGGCTGAGTTGCTTAGGAAACTTATAATAAGGCCTTTGGTCCTTCAATATATCTAGCATTTGAAATCTGATGAGGTGCCAGTTGGTGATGCTAAGGGATAGTCATTCCTGGATTTCCCTTTAATGTAATCCTATATGATGCTGCTGATGGATTGGTTGTGTGGTACATGATAAAGAAGTCGGTGATGATTTCAAGGCCTTTAGTCTGAACTCGTAGAGGATAGAATTTCTATTTACTGGGATGGGGAAGACTGAATAAGTAGTCTGGGGTATGTAAACTTTATCTTGGGATGTGTGACATCTCAGGTGCTCATTAAACATTAATTTTATTTTTATTGATAATATACCAAAGATTTATATTAGTTTGTTGACCTGCCCACCTTCTGATGGTATTACGGGAGGGGAAATCTTAAAATTAGTTTGCACATACTCAATCTCTGCTTACCTTCTTGGAAAGCATTCAAATAATACAAATGAGGAATTGCAGGAGGTTTATTTAGAGAAATAAAGGCACCATATGAGACAGGCCACAAAGAGAGAAGAAAAGGTAACACTCCAAGGGAAAACATATCTGGAATGAACCATTCCCAAGAATAGAAAAGCTGCCTGGGACAATGGATTATTGTCCAGAGAGGAAGTCTGGAGTGGTCCATTTCTGGGAAAGGAAAGTGACATGGAATGTTCCATGTGTTGAATTTGAAGTCCCTCTGGGGACCATGTTTGCAAGTATTGAATTTGGGTGGTTGACTTCCCTTTTCATGTTACACCTTAAAGTCCCTGTGTTGTTTCTCCTCCCACTTTCCACAGGAGAGGGGTTCAAAATGAGTTAGGCTCTGCAGATTAACTTCCAGGTCAATGCCTGTCCAAAACCATCTCTGTCCCTGTCCTGCAGGGGAAGAGGCTAAGATGAGCCCTGGTCTGCAAGTAAGCTTCCTGTCACTCTCATCTGACCACATTTTTAAATGTCTAGCTAGATATCTAACACTAATACTTCTCAGTTTTATCAGTATCCTTTGAAATTATACCATGGAAAATTCAGCAACATAACGGTAATGTAATCTTGCTAAGTTTTCTTCCAATCACCATCCATGAATGCTGGGAATTTCTAGAATTACAAAACTGTATTTTTAGACTTTACTTTTCTCATTTGTGATTATGTTTAATTTTCCATATTAAAAATAAGTTTGCATCAATTCAGGTTGTTTCAAGCAATAACAATACTATATCGACCCGTAAAAATACAAGAAAATCCAAATTCCTCTCATACACTCCAGAGTTGCATATCTAAATATATGCCCAAGTTTCAAATTTCTAGTTAATCTTGAGGTTAAACAGGTAATTAAAATTCATCATTTTGTTCAACATATGTTTCAATTTTCTTACACCTGTCACATATTATTCAAGACATTTTAAGTATATAGGTTTCCAAAGGCCTTGGGTGTTAAGAAGTTTACATTATGGGGCTGAGTACACAAATGATGCTCAGTAAGTAATTAAATTATCTAATATTACAGAAATAAAATGCTATAAAAGTAAAAGGCACTTCTGCACAGTATTGGAATCAGGACTTTGGAAGGACCAAAAGCTTTAGTAGAAGTTTCCTAAGCAACCCAGCCGCTTCTGTCTTTGTCCAGTCTCTTTACATAGTTCTTCATCACTGCTAAAATCATGTTTGTCATTAGCTCAACCTTCCAGTTGGATCAAACACGTAATAATAATAAAAGTCCAATGTAAAAATAACAGAGACACTAGGTAGAGGATCAGAAGCTCAGAGAAAGGAAACATCATGGGGTCTTGTATTTCCTATTAACCAAGTTAACAAATGAAGGATTCCAAAGGTTCCTAACCAGATCTTAAAAACAGAGAGGATCCGGTTTATCCTTGGGTATGATTGAGACAAGTTTTAAAGATACATAAATAGTTATTCATGGTGACTATAATAAGAGAATGGGACAAAGAGGTTCAGCGAGATGGAGCCTAGGTTTTGGGGTGATGTTCCCCATTGCTATAAATTTTGTACAGCTAAGCTGAGTGTGGTAGTGGACACTTGTAATTTCATCAATTTAGCAATACTCTCAATAATTTAGCGAGACTAAACAACCTAGTGGGACCCAGTTTCAAAATATTGGTTTGTTTTGTTTGGGTTGGTTTTTAAAGAGTTTGTGATATAGCTTAGAGGTAGAATGCCCCTGGGCTCAATCCCCAGTACTATACAAACACATAAAAAATTGTACAACTAATATGTATTTGAATCATACTAAAAGATCCAAGAGAATATGAGCTATTTCCTGTCCTTTGAATAGTGAGATCTTCTAACATAAAAAAGAAGAAATATCAGAATTATGTAGATTTTCCCAACTATTTATTTAGAAGGGGTAATTTATATCAGCATTTATATTTTCCACTACAGTAATAGGAATTTCACTCCTTGAATGCAAATATGCATGCTCATATCGTTTTTTTTTTACTAAACCTCTTGCTTAAACTTCTTTTGCATATGTTACTTTGTGATATTGATATGAATCAACCCAAACAAATATTAATTTTACACAATACATTTAAGAGAAGTAAAAAGGGTTAAAAACTGCTTCATTGCTCTTGAGTGAAAAAGCAATATATAATTACATTTATCAATTAATCCACATCCTAAATAAACACTAAATTTTGTGTGTGTGGTACTGGGGATGGAACCCAGAGGCCTTCTACCTCCAGGCTATACCCCTGTTTTTTTGAAAACAGGGTCTCACTAAGTTTCTGGGAGCCTCACAAGGTAGCTGAAGCTGGCTTCGAACCTACACAATCCTCCTGTCTCAGCTTTCCAAATACTGGGATTACAAGAGTTCACTACCATGCCCAGCCCAACACAAAATGCTTTAAAAAATAAATCAAATAATTGATAGGACTATTAACTATATAATATTACTGCTAACATTTAATATCAGATATGCGGCATAAAATTTTAATAATTTGAAATGGCTAAATCATATATATATAAAATGTTATAAGCCTACTATATGGAATTTGTGAAAATATTTATGGATACTTTAAATCATAGACTTTAATAAAGGTTTGATAAAAAACTGAAATAGTAGACTTATTCAATGACTGTAGAAAGATATAATAGTTTCCTAAAGCATTTTAAAAAATATTGTTGGAAAAGATTTTCAATATACAATCAAATTTAAACTGCCTTCTGCATGTTTAGTATATTTTTACTGGAAAGTATGTTGAAGATGTATCTAAAGGACATTTCTTCTTTTTTTAGAATAGTAAAGCATCAAAACTCATGTTTTTCAAATGTGGTGGGTAAGTGTCAGGGAGTTGGGAGTACCTAGATGATTCAATTCTGGGAATAAATATCATTCTATTTAAGAACAGATTGGAAGATAGTAATTTAAAAGGTTTATTTCCATTTCTTTTTGAATCAAGCATCACTAAGTCAATAACAATTTGGATTGAAATGGAAAAATAAATCTATTTCCAGAAATTGAAGTAATTTGACCAAACCCGATGGCACATTTCTCTCAGAGAATAAGAAAGATAATTTACATGCATGATTAAACTGGGCTTTGGACCTATATATTTTTTCTGACATATAATATATAATCAATAGTAAGATAAAGAAAAGATAAAAATGTGTCTAAAATATTGTTTTCATTTACTTTTAATTAATGACTCATTTGAATTCTCTCTAAATAGGCATTTAAAAGTAAAGAATACAGTGATAAATAATATCTCATAACAAGCTAGTCTTTCCCATTTCTCTGAACATCTTTTTATGCCTTTATTTTTTGTACATTAAAAGAGTAGTTATTAGGCCAGACATCATGCTATGCTATACAGATCAAATGATAACTCACAATATAAACTACAATCCAGAGCAGCTAATGGATAAAGACAAACAGATTATTTCAATTAAATGTCAGAATGCTATGATTTGTACAGGTACATTATACTTACATGAGTATATAGAATATAATTATTAAGATTAGAAAGTAAGCAGATATATTCAAATTCATCATTTACCTAACAACAGGTATGTAGACATTATCAGTTTTTATATTATTTCTCTTTTTTATACTTTTATAGGTACATTGTAATTATACATCATATTGTGTTTCAAAGTGATAAATCATGCCCTCACACAACCTTATTTTGTTTCTCTCCAAATCCTACTATACTCCCTCTTCCCTCTCTGTACACATTAGTGTGACTGGCAGTGATACCTTTTTATGGAGGCATATTATTATTTAAACTGTTTCCTTCATCAGTCCTCCTTTTTCTCCTTCCCCTTCCTCCTGAAATCCCCTTCATTATGCTATTGGTCTCTCCTCATTTATCTGAAGACCCTTTGGTTTCCCTTTTTTTCTGGCTTCTATCTTTATTTAAAAAGAAAATTGTATTTTACTATTTTTTATATATCTTACATTTTTTTTCAAGTATTTTCTAGAAAACTAATTCTGGTGAGAAGTTAGCATTCATCTTAAGAATCACCTGTCTTCATACTGTAAAGAAAGAGGCATGTTTAAAACTTCCTTGAAATTTGTAAACAACTACTTTAGGACACTGAGTAAATCATTTAAAAATTGAACATGCATGACTTCAGAGCATTGTGGTCAGTAGTTCCACGGATCAATTGACTACTACAACTTTTCCTAGCCCTAGATCACAGCAATTCAAATACTATTGCAATCAAAGAGTTTTCTTGAGACCTATATTCCCAAGTTTTAAACTCCTTCTTTTTTTTAACCAAAGGTATAGTTGCACTTTTTTATAGTTCTGTCAGTGTATTTTAGTCTCACATCATAATGCAATTGATTGAGATAGTAACATTCATGAACACAGCACCTTTTTTGTAATTGTTTGACTCTATAAGGCTCTCGCAGACAGACAGCCATCTCATGGTTCCCTGAGTAAAGACAACTCAGCATTGACACAAGAGGTACCCAAATCCCACTGCCCAAAATTGCAAGCAATGAGAGGGACAGTTATCAAATATCTTTGTGTGTGTGTGTGTGTGTGTGTGTGTGTGTGTGTGTGTGTGTTACGGGGGTTCCTGGAAACCCTTCTATCTCCGGGCTACACTCCCAGACACCTATTTTTTATATTTTTATTTGGAAACAGGGTCTCTTAAGCCAGTGAGGCTGGCTTCAAGCCTGCAGGATCCTCCTGTCTCCGCCTCCCAAGGGCAGGGATTACAAGGCTGCACCACTATGCCAGCTTCTGTTGGATTTTAAAAACTGATTTTAAAGTTAACAATTTATATTAAAGATTGCAAAGTGAAATCATTATGTATGCACTATCATACATTTCATTTAATTTTATTTTGCACATTTTAATATGGAAACATTTTTATTGTCTCACAAGTTTTCAAACTATGATACTACTTATGCCAATACAGTCACATATCCACTATTTACTATCATCTTTCCTTTCAAAATAATTATTTATTTCTCTTAATAAGTGAACAAACAAATGCATACATATATGAAATGCAACATATTGATATGTAAACAAGGCACGGTGTCACACTCCTGTAATCCCAGTGTGGGAGGCTGAGACAGGATAGGTGGTTTGAGGTCAGCCTCAGCAACGTAGTATATAAACCCTCAGCAACTATGCCAGACCCTGTATCAAAGTACAAACTACCACAGTGCTGGGAGTGTAGCTCCAGGCAGATAGCCCTGGGCTCAATCCTCAGTAACAACAGCAAAATCATATATATGCATATATACAATATGCGTATAAATAAAATGTATGAACATATAAATTCATGTATGTATATATCTACTAGATATTTACAAATATATAGCAGTTGTTAAATGTCTAATATTACTTATTAAATTACTTATAATATACAATGATATGTACTATATGGAATATGGTTAATATAAAACAGCATGTATTTCTAAATATAATTTTCTGACTTCCACATATAGGGCATCACATTATATTATTACATCCCATATTATTCTATTATGTTATTTCTATTTTAAACCGTAAGTTATAAAGTCACTTTTTTTCCATAGGTATGTATTTATATAATGTATGCATCTATTGTAACATGTTTATATATTATATTATAAATATGTGCTTATAAAATAAATACAAAATTTTGTATATATTATTTAGTAATAAATGCATAATTACTTAGAAAGCATCTAAAATCTTGATTCAAATGATAATAAACTACACATGATTACATAACTATAATTATATATTATTTAGTATTAAGTACATAATTATTTAGGAAACTTCCTGAAATTTTATTCAACTTATAATAAACTATATATATGACTATATATATATATAAATAAAATAAAGTATTTATATATAAAAATAAAAGCCAGGCGTGGTGGGACAGACTTGGAATCCCAGCATTTGGGAGGCTGAGACCAGAGGATTGCGGTTCGTGGACAGCCTCAGCTACTTAGGGAGGCCCTCTGCAACTTAGTGAGACCCTGTTTCCAAATAAAGAATAAAGAATAGGGCAGGGGGTGTAGCTCAGAGGTCAAATGCCCCTGGGTTCCATCCCCAAACCAGCAAAAAAAAATTAAAAATAAATAAATAAAACCAGGAATATATATTATGAATGTGACATTGCATATTGGTAATAGTCATCATGTGCAATATATATCTAGATAACTATGCATATGTGTAAATTTTCATATGTGTGAAATGTAAATTTCCATATGTATTTCATATGTATAACATAAATATATGTTAGGGCATTTAGGTCAGTAGGTACCTATTTAATCTATAGTAATATTTTACTATTTAAGTAATCTTTTATTTTTCTTATCTCAAATTTAAGATGGAATATTAAATCCATTGCATCTATTTGCTTCATTAAATTGTCTTTCTTTTCTAACAACTCTCATTTATATAGTGCAATTGTGTTCTAATATGCAATATGGGCTTTATGATAGTTATATTGTGCACTAGTCTCGATTTGGAAGGATTCTGCTTCCTTTAATTTAATATAACATTGAATATCCTCTTGTCCTATATATCTCATTTCTTTTTGAAACCCATTTTTGAAATTTAAAAAATCATTTCAGATCATTTATTTTTAAGTATTGGCCTTATATTTTAAACTAAATTTTATGTTCTTGTTCTTCTAATAGAATTATTTACCTTTCACAAATATCTTTTTATGTTATTCTTTATCGTTTTTTACTATTGTCTTTCCCACTTGCATTTAAGTCTCTTAATTTCTATTTTCTTTAATAATTTGAGAAATGCTGTTTTAAAAAGTGAGTAGTAATCTGTATGGGCTCTGAAATGATTTCTTAATAACACCAATCTAGTTATCAAAGTTAAAACACAGTCTCTAATTTACCATTCTCCCTTGGAAAAAAAATCAGAAATAAAGAGAATGCTAAATGTTTTAGGGTGAAGAACGCTCCAAGTAGAACCATCTCATTAAAAGAAGGATTTTGGAAGGAAGGCTGGCTGGAGCATAATAGATCTTGGGAGGAGGAAATGAGGGCGATACTTAGTGGACCAGCAGGTCAGTGACAGAATGGGTTGCCATACCAGGCCACCCCTTTATAATTTTATAGATCTTAAGCAAAACCTCCGGAAAAATCACAGGATAAATCTGTCCATGCTGCTCTTTAACACTTTCTGTATCTTCCACCTGAAGATCACTGTAGCTGTCATGAAAATAATATTGATCCTTGTCTTTCAGATGAACACTTATGATAAAGAAGCTCTGAGCCTCTATGTTGCGTGGTCTCAGAGCAGCACTCTGTACCTTTTTTCCATGTAATCTAACAAAATTGAACTTAATGTTTGTGTAATTATGTCTGACTTAACCAAGATTCTATGGACTTCATGAGGGCAGAAAGTGAAGTAATTCAATATTATGTCTTTTTAGAGAATAAGCATAGTAATTTATATGCATGGCAAAATTAAATGAGGGAATGAACTGTCTTTAATTTCTTCAGTATTTGTTCACTGGAGCATAGCATGGAAGTCACAATCATTGAATACCCATTGAATGAATATGCAACTATAAAATAATATTTATTGACATGCAAATATGTCTTTGCTGTAAAGTTAAAGGAAAATAGCAAATTTTAAAACAGCATGCATTTATATCTCATTTTGTTTGAAATATCTATATTGAACATATAATTGCATTTAAGATGTACAACTATACCAGTCTAAAATATCCTTTTGACAATAGTAGTTAAATCTAATAAAAAATAAAATTTTTTTCTACCACACTCCTTACCCAAAGGAAGAATAAAATGAAAAAAAACACTCTTTTGAAATCCCTGAAGAATGGTTTGAACATATAATGAACTTCATAGAAGTAGGTAGTTTTCATAAAACAGAATATTGGTTGTACGACTCTGAAAGAGGAAATTATCAGTACATATTTTGAATAATAGAACACAGGCACTAGATATTGCAGAGATTTAAGTGAAAACATATTGAATACATATATGCTGTAGGAAGAAATCATAGCAAGAACACTCTTCATATGGCAATCTTCAGAGTATTTAATATAATGAAAATATTGTCCTTTATGTATATAGAAAGGTATTAATTAATTAATTAATTTATTTATTTATTGTGGCACTGGGGATGGAACCCAGGAATATTCTATCTCTGAGCTATAGCCCCAGCTTGCTTGCTTATTTTCCCTTCTAGACAACTAGCTATTTTATACTGTAATTAGTATCTTAGGCAGTTTTGAACCACAGAGCTTATGGCTCCAGAAACTTCTCTTTCTAAGGAATGGTGGGGACATAGTTGAGGCAGTGAGATATCTGGAAGAACAGTCACTACTACAAACACAAAGAGTTGGAACAGCAAAGAGTTGTTGATAAAGACTGGAGATAATGGTGTCTCTCTTAAAAAAAATAAACATTACACTATAGAGACTAAAGTGCAAAGAAAATAGAAGTTTGAGTTAAAGGTTTCAGTATAAAATGCAATTCAAAATTAATTAGCATAATCATGTCCTCTATCACATTATGCCACTTTGCCTGGCACCTAGCTGGCCCATGATAGGCATTACATACTTGCTTAATGGTTTCTTGAATGAAACAAGACTTACCATGTTCTATTTCATGAGGATAAAGTGTCTTTGTACCTTGTTATAGTAGTTTACTATTTAGTACCTAGTAGCATATTGTCTATATCTTATTAATATTTACTGGATTGACTGACAGAGTAAAAACTAAAGACATGTTTCTTTTTCTATAGTGAATATTTCTGAGGACTCAGTGCCTTTTTGCAGATTCCAGTTACCTGTTTAGAGTTTTTTCATAAATATTCATTAATGCTACCATGTCATAGACTCTCAATTAAATTAGGGAATTGTCATTCATATTGATGTTTATTTCTAGGATAATTTGAAGCCCAGGATGACTGCTTTCCTAAAGTTGGTCTTTTAGATAAGCTTGAAATATGAGAAACAACTCAGTTTAAAATATCTCAATTGCATTGTCTGGGACATATGAAAATTCTAATTAGTCAAAGTTATGCAGTGGGTAACTACTATGCATTCTAAATTATATTTATCCATTACAACTTTGTCATCAAATATTGGATATGGCCTATAGTTAGCGTCACCGTAAATTTGCATTTCAACTGGAGAAAAAGACACCTTCTTTTTGTCTTCACTGATTAACATTTTCAAGCTCTGTAATTTTCTTGCTGCTCACAGAAACAAAGCAAGCCAAGCTCATACAGAAAGCCTATTTTCTAAGATATAAATATTTGCTATTCAGAAAACCTCAATGAGGGTTTAGTTATTTTAAACTAAAGAAAGAAAATTACTAGTAATGATTGGTTTCAGCTAACGAAATGCTTTTATGCAAATATGTGAACCCTAAATATGACCTGGAAACAAAAGACTGCTTAACAGTTACTATTAAGCAATACATTAGTAGATCAATTAAACAGAACTTCTTTCTAATGAGTATGTGGTACAGGTGTTGCCATAGAAACCTGGAAAGGAAAAGCCCTTGAATGCTAATTTATCATTATAAGACTGAAAAATACTATAGATATATTGGTAGCTGGTAGTAACTGAAGTTGAAATAGGTCAGTTCTGAAGAAACAACTTATTGTATTACCAGCTGGCTTTGCAAAGATAATCTATTAGATTCTCTTGATTCTTTCAGTGTTTAGATATGCCTGAGTAGCTCTTCTAATTCCAATCTATGTCTATATAGAAATCTGTTGTAGTTAATTGTAAAATATACTTTTATTGGAGCATTATAATTATATATCATATGAGGTTCAGAGTGATAGAAACACACATACACATAGCACTTGGTATATTTCTCTCCATATCTTATCCCTTCCTCTCTCTCTTTCTCTCCTCGTTTATATTATTGAGATTGGTATTGATAAGTTTGTGCATCATTATTTGAACTATTCTTTCATGAGTTACCTTTTTTCTGATACATCCCACCTCCCTCCCCAAATCCTCTTCTTATTCTACTGGAATTACTTATTCATCTGAAGTTCTTTTTGCCTCCCAAATATATATTCTCCAATTTCTGATACTGGATAATCTCATATAACATGATATTTTCTAGTTTCATTTTTATGCAAATATTACAATTTTGTTCTTCTTTATGGCTGAGAAAAATTCTGTTGTGTGTAGATGCCATAATCTTGCAAACCATTCATCTGTTGATGGACACCAAAGTGGGTTTCATGCTTTGGTTATTGCAAATTGTGCTGCTATAAATACAGACATAAATAAATCACGATAGAATTCTGTCTTTAATTTCTTTGGAAAGATATACAGAAGTGACACAACTGGGTCATATAATAGACTCATTTTCAGATTTCTGAGGAAAATAGACACTGATCTCCATAGTAACTGTACAAATTTGCAATCTTGACCACAGGGTATGAGTATCTATTTTCCCACATCCTCACCAGCACTTATTATTGTTTATATTCTTGATGATTGCCATTATAACTAGAGTTAGATTAAATCTAAGTTGTTTTGATATGCATTTATTTGCTAAAAGTGTTTAACATTTTATATATTTAATGAACATTTGTAGTTTCTTTTTGTAGAAATGTCAAAAGAAATAAGAGTAGCTGTTATGATTATTTTTATGTGTTGAAACTTGATATTGTTCCAAGAGGAGAAATATATTGTAACACTAAGATGAATAATATCACAACTTACTTTTTATTGTTATATTGAAATAAGTTGCTGCCTTGCACCACAATTTGTGTATTGCTATTATAAATTGGGTTTTACCGTGTCTTGGAGTTGTTCAGGAGAAAGTACATGCAGAATTGAGTAAAAAAAAAAATTTCTCCAGGCACACACTTGTAATTCCGGCATTTGGGAGACTGAGACAGGAGGATTGCAAATCATGAACAGCCTCAGCTACTACTTAGTGAGGCCCTTTGCAACTCAGTGAGATGCTGTTTCAAAATAAAGAATAAAAAGTAGGGCTTGGGGTATAGCTTGGAGGTAGAATTCCCCTGGTTTCCATACCCAGTACCACAAAAAAGAAAAAATTTCAATATATTTATAATGGCACCATTGATTACTGCCAAAAGACAATCTGGAAATAAAATTGTCATTCAGAGTTAAATTGTGTTGAATCAAGAAACTGCAATTTTATTGCACCCATTAATGAGAGACTCAATGCAGGTTGTCGACAGAAGAAATGTGACCACCCAGCTATCTTCCACTAAGACTAAATCTTCTTTCCACACTCATGACACTTTCAAGAAGAATTGTGCAGCACATCTACCTGCATACCAAAATGTGCTTACATCCACGATTAAGTACATCTTAAACTAAATTCATATTTCATTTGTATACTGAATAAAAACTATCTTAACAACATAGTTATTTATATCTTTGTGCAATTTGATCTCTGTTCATACATATACTAAAAAGTACGAAAATATAAGATTGGGCTGAAATAGTAGTATGTAATGACATGAAAAACAAAGTTTTTATTGATGAAAGAAGTGAATGGATAAAAACACATATGTACATTGTATCAGAAAGGAAAAAATAACTTCAGGGAATGATAGAATACTCCAGACAGGATCCACTTTAAAAATGATTCTATCTGCCGAAGTGGAGGTAATAGATTACTCTAGCTAAAAACTATATGATCATGTCATTTGCAAAAAAGACAATTTGACTTCTTCATTTTCAATTTGGTTACCTCTTTTTCTACCATTATATTTCTGGCTATGAATTTCAGTACTTATAGCCAAGTCATTTTCAACAAAGACATCAAAAATATACAAATTTTCTCTGAATATAATGGTGTTATGAAAACTGGATGTTTACAAATAGAAGAACGAGATTAGACCACTATTTTTAACCATATACAGAAATCAACTCAAAATTATTTAGACTGGGGAAAAAAATGAAAATTATGGAGGAAACCATTCAAATAATAGTATGTCAATGTATGGAGGAATGACTAACAATCACACTAAATGTAGAGAGAGAGAGGTATAGGGAGGAGGGTGAGAAGTAGCGGGAAAAACAAGTGCTATGTGAATGCATGAAAGCATGATTTTGAATCTAACCAAGATGTATAATTGAATGCACCAGTAAAAGTATACAAAACAAATTAGAATTAAATGTAACACCAGAAACTATAAATATTTTTAAAGAACACATAAGAAAAATGATTTAATGCATTGACTTGGCGATAATAGTTTGAACAAAATCCTAAAAAACGGGTAACAAAAAGTAGACAAATAAAATTATATCAAATTAACATGATTCTGCATAGCAGACCAAAAGCAAGTGATGAGACACAACATACAGAACGGAAGAAGATACTGGTAACTTATTCATACAACAAGAAATTAATATCTATAGTGCATAAGATAATCAAACCACTGGACAACTATATACGTTTTAAATGATATGCATAAATATTTCTCAAAAGAAAATTTATAAATGTCCAACAAAAATATAAAAAAGTGCTTAAAATCACTTATTATCAGAGAAATTCAAATAAAATCACAATTATATATCATCCCATCCCCATTAGAATAATTATAATTAAAAAGAAAAAAATACTGGTGAGGAAATAGAGCATGGAGGACTCTTCTATATTATTCTTGGGAATTATTGCAGCCATTATGAAAAACAGCATAGAGTTTATTTAAGAAATTAACACTAGAACTAAAATATGATTCAATAATTCTACTACTTGGTATATATTCAAAGAGAATAAAATCAGTATATCAAAGAGAAACCTTCATTTCATATTTATCACAGCAGTATTCACAATAGTCAAAATTTTTATTCAAAAAGCTATACATGGACAGATAGGTAGAAAAGGAAGTATAGTACACATAAATGGAATACCATTCAGCCACATAAATATTAAATCCTGTCCTTTCTATAAACATGATGTTCAACTGAAATAATCCAGGAAGAAAAGGCAAATGACACATGATTTCACTCACATATGCAATCTAAGAATGCTAAGTTCAGAGAAGTAATGAATGGAACATTGTTTACCAGCATCTAGGGAAAAGAGGGAAGATATGGAAAAGACTCATTAAGGAATATAGAGTCACAGTTAAATTGAATGAATAAGTTCTGATATCCCCATTATACAGAGGGTGAGCATAGTGACAGTATAACATACGTATGTTTGTGTGTATGTATTTACTTATTCATCTATATTTTATAGAGCTGAGGATTGAACCCATGGGCATTCTACCACCCAATCTTATTTTATTTTAATTTTTTTGTTTTGAAACAGAATCTTACTAAATTACTGTGCGCTGGCCTTGTAACCTGTACTCCTACTGTCTCAACTCTAAGTATTGGAACTATAGGTGTGCACCATCATGCTTGGCATACTATTTTAAATAGACAAGGAGATAATTTTTAATGTTTATCAAAGAAAAATGATAAATGTTTAAGAGTATGAATAACCTAATTATTCATAGCTTATCATTATAGTATATATAGGTATCAAAATATCACACTGTACCCCATAAAGATGTACAATCATAAATGTCAGGTTTTTAAGTGTAAAAAATAAAATAATTTTATTTGGAAACATGTGGAAAAAATGTAAAATTTTATAATAACAGTGTGTTAATGCTAGAATTAAAAATATAATTTCACCCTCAAATATTTTGATAAACTTTATACCTGAGAAACCATAAAATTAGAGTGAGGGAAGTATGTCACTCAAATGCCTGAAAGTTTACTCTTCAAATTTTGTGGCATAAAACCTGAAAAAACTTAAGCATATTGTTTTCAACTTATCTGAAACAAGTTTTTTTGTCTGTAGAATTAAATAGGACTCTGATCTTCCCAGAGCTTACAAAAATAGGAATCTTCAGTTTTTGTAGTGTGTGATGGTCATAGACCTGTAAAATCTCAAGAATGACAAGTTTAGCTTTACATTATCTTAAAAATACCTAACTGAAGGGAAATTTTGAACATTTGGTGTCATATCCTATTTTTGGAGCCATGTAGAAGCCATTTAGAAGCCATGTAGAACATAAGGAAAAACAAAAGTCAGAAGATAAGTATATTATGTGAGTGCTCTTCTAAATGGCTCCATTAGTATTATTATTTTTTCTTCCAGAAGAGAACACTTAATTTTAGACATACTTTCCCATTGAGTATTTAAGACCAAGTAGTTAGCCCAATGTTGAGCAAACATAAGATTGTTTAACATTTTTTTAAGGTCAGTAAAGGCTCCTTGGGACTAATCTTAGGGACTTAATGAGGCTTTACTTTTACCAGTTGTGCCATCTGCCAGGGAAGGTCTTGGTCTTGATAATCATTTTAGCTTTCTTTGAAGCACAAAGGACCTTTTCTTTCTGGTGACCTTCCTTTTAGCAGAATATATGGTGGAAGCTCCCAGCCTTTGAGGCCTTCATGATCTTTGTGTTTTGAGAAGTCAGATGACTCACCAGAGTTGAAGAGTCCTTAAGCAAAGTCCCATTATCTCTGTTTCCTATTTGATCTTGACAATCTCGGGGCCAAAATATTGGTTGTTTCTCCTTAGTTCTTTTATTTTCTAGTTATTATCTAAGTCTTAGTTGTTGAACTCTCAGGTCAGTTTCATCAGTCTTATTAAGATGTTTTGCTGGTAATGGCTATTCTCTCAAAACACTGTGTGTTGTACTTCTCTTGAACAGGAGAAAACAGAAGTTATTCAGTTTTAATAAGAAAAGCACAAAACAGAATTATAAGAAGTAAAACAAATTAGATTTGTATAAAGAGAATGGTCATAATGAAATCAGGAACATATAAACCTGATAAGGCTATCACCATTTTGTTTTGTTTAGATCATATTAGCTTGGTAAGCATACATTTTGTATTTTAGAAGTCCTGTAGATTTTGAAAATACAACTATCTAAAACATATTGTCAATAAATAGCAGAAAATTAATAAGATGTAAACTTTTGCTATGTTTGTTTTTGTAAAAAATTTACCAAAAGAAGATCAACATATTAAGAAAATAAAATAGTTTAAAACATAAAATCAGTGCATTTAATACAACTTTTAGAAACTCTTTAAAGAGTTTATTTAATCTTAACCAACCAGCTTTATCACATATAACATTTTTACAAATTATCTGTAATTTTCTCAAACCCTCTGCAACTTGTTCAACCCTCTGATTTTTGTTCTCATTTTTCCTTTCCTTTATGGAATAACAAAATCATTTGAAACAAAATTTTTGTCATACAAAATTTCTTTCTACATAAATCATTTTCTCTTTTTTATTAAAATAACCCCTCATGTCTATAAATATTTTCTTTTATATATTGGTTTTTTTCTGTCATTTCAGGCTATGGTGTTACAAATATTATTTATCTATTAGTGTGGCCAGAGGAGCCATACTGATTTACCTTCCTGGAATAACTTTGAATTTATTCTTCATTTTTATTTTATTTATTTTTTTTTTATTTATTTTTTTTTTAAATTTTTATTATTATATTTTATTGGTGCACTGTATTCATACATCATAGTGGGATACAAACTTTTGTAGACATACATGCACACATCGCCCAGTCAGCCCCCACCCGATCCCCACCCCACTCCCTCCCCATCCCTCCTTCCCATGCTTGGCTTAGTGGTTGACATCTAGTATTATAGCAATTTATCCAAAATTAAAAATGTTAATCTCACATAACAGTTTCATTTGTCTGATACCAAGCTTTTGATAACTTAAAGATAACATTTCAATATTTCTTTTTGCTTTCTTTCTTACCAGAGCATATTTTTTTCTGTTTTTTTAGGTGAAACTATCATATATTCATATATTTTTCAGAAAAAAAATCTATCCTAATATGGAATATGAATTCTAGATACCCAAAACGATCTTGAAAAAGAACAAAGCTAGCAGATATATATTTTCTGATTTCAAACCATATAAAGCTACAATAATTGAAACAGTGTAATACTATTCTAAAGGCAGATATATAAACCATTGGAGTTAAATACAAGCCTAGAGCTAAATTCTTCCCTATATTGTCAAGTTATTTTTGACAAGGTTTCCACGAACATTTGGTGGTGGAAATAATAATCTTTTAACTAAGTATTGTTGAAAAATAATAATTACATGGAAAAGAATAAAATTGGACCCTTACCTAATCCCACATACAAGTATTAACTCAAAATAGATAAAAGACCTAAATATAAATCTTAAGACTATAAACTTTTAGAAGAAAATCTGGGTCATAAAACCTCACAACATTGAAATTGGCAGTGATTTCTTGGTTATGATTTCAATGGCACAGGCAACAGAAGAATATACAAACTCCCTAAAAAATAAAAAAAATATTGTATATCCAAAGACAATGTAAACAGAGTTAAAAGTTACTAATAGAATTGGATAAAATATTTCCAAATGCTATATCTGAAGGTATATTAATATTCCAACTAGAAATCCTAAAAATTAACAACAATAAAGGCAAACAATACAATTTAGAGATAGGTAAAGACTAACAAAAATAATGAATCTCCACAGATAACCAATCTTAGTTGTCTGTTGGATGGAAAATCTTGTTTCTCTGGTTCTGGTGAGTGTTACCTATTTCTTCTTTGTAGTTAATCTCTTTGAGTATTTTCTCTAGTGCTGGTTTTGAAGACATAAATTCCTTCAGTTTCTGTTTGTCATGGAAGCTTCTTATTTCTCCATCTAATTTGATAGAAAGTTTTGCTGGATAGGAAATTTTTGGCTGGAAGTTGTTTTCTTTCAGAGTTTGGAATATGTTACTTCAAGCCCTTCTGGCTCTCATGACTTGGTTTGGGAAGTCTGGAGTGATTCTAATTGGTTTGCCTCTGAATGTCACTTGGCCCTTTGTTTTTGTTGCCTTTAAGATTCTCTGCTTGGCTTCCACATTGGTCATTTTGACAATTATGTGGCGTGAGGATCCTCTTCTCCGATCCTGTCTAAAGGGAGTTCTATAAGTTTCCTGGATCTGTGTATCAACCTCTTGCTCTATATTTGGAAAATTTTCTGCTATTACTTCCTTGAAGAGATTGTTGATCCCTTTGGTTTCACTTTCTTTTCCCTCCTCTATTCCAATTATTCTTAGGTTAGCTCTCTTAAGATGGGCCCATATTTCTTCCATGTCAGATTCCTGCTGTTGGATATTTTTTTCTAGATTAGAAACTATGCGTTCATTTTTGGATTGCTCATCTTCTAAGAGTGAGATTCTGTTCTCCATGTGGTCTAATCGGTTGTTTGTGCTTTGAATTGAGGCCTTTACTTCATTAATTGCATCCTTTATCTCTTTTTGGCTCTCTCTGAGTTCTTTTCGAAGCACCTCTATTATTTCTACAGTTATTTTCCTGATTTGATCTTCTAGAAATCTCTGATTTTCTGTTTTATCGGGTTCTGATGTTGTGGGGTTGTGCGCATTCATTACTCCAGTGTTATTCCTCTTTCCCATGATTTCGGAGGTTTGTGCCTTCTCTGGGTTCTTCCCTTAGGTCACTATGGCTTCACTTAAGGTGCTCTGGATCTCGAGTCTGTATTATCTCAGACCCCACTACTCCTTTACTGGGTTGTATCACAGAGTCTCCGACCCAGGGAGTCGATAGAGGCTGCTTTAAACTATGGGGGGTGCCAGGTTGCACGTTCTCCTATGGTGTGATATCTCTGCCACCACCACTTCCTCACTGGGTCAAGTCCCAGGAGGTATAGTACTGGGATTTCTCCTCTGTGGCCCGCAATTTGACTCACTGTTCTTGAGTACGCATATGTAGCTGTACTGGACTCAGTGAATTCACTGCTGCTGCCGCCGCCGGTGGCAATATGGCGCTTCTGCCACGCCCTCGGCCGTGAGGCTGGCGTATTTTTTCTTCTCTGGTTTTGATTTCCACTCTGAATCCCTGCAGCGTGTGCTGAGCTCGGCCACTGGGAGCTTTAGACGCTCTCTGCGTGGAGAAATCCCGCCTGGCTGTTCCGCAGTGGCTCACCTCGGCTTGCTGTAGCCGTCCGTTGAGTTCGCCGCTGCCGCCGGCAATATGGCGCTGCTGCCGCGTCCTCGGGCGCGTGTGTCTCCTCTGTGGCCCTGAGCTCTGTTCTCAGTCCGCTTTCTCTCTGGATCCTGGTGGGTTTTTTTGTTTTTCTGGTGATGGTGTTTTCTGGCTATGAAAGGCGCTGGTTTTGTGGTAATGGAGATTGGTTGTTAGCAGGGCTCTTAAGCCCCGCTTTTCTTGGTCGCCATCTTCCCGGAAAACCGAATTTATTCTTAATACAAACTTTAGATCCCTTACTTTTCTCTTGTAGAACAGATCTAGTTCCAAGTCAGTGTCACTGTTTGCATTTTTCTGGTGGTTGTCTTCTCTTTTGATTTATATTACCAAACTCAAGCACAGAAAACACTAGGCATTTAATGAGATTCTAGCAGCCTTGGCAGATGGGTCATTTCACATCTGAAACAGAATAGAAATAAATGCATCTTTCATTTTCTCACTTTGTGACTTGTCTCAGAGCAAGATACTTATGTGAAATATCTGTAGTGAGATGTCATGGAGTCCTGAGACCAGACCCTGATGATTGTGGGCCTGATTTCACCATGGTAAATGCAGCACATATTATTGTATGTAACCTCTCTTTGGCAACAAAGGGAAGTGTATGTAGTCTATCTTTGTTTAATTTTTCCTAGGCCAATGACCAATAAGAGAATAAACTCAGGATGTCCAGCATTAAAGCATATAAGCTAAAAATTGTTAAGGAATGTTTAATTTGCCTTTATCATTATTTTTAAACTGTTAGGGTGCTAAGATAAAAGAATAAATAGTTGTTTTTATCAAAGCAATGCATACAAAATTACATGTTGACTTAAATCCTGATTGTCAGTAACTTTTGTCGTCCTTTAATAATTACCCTAAAACAAAGCTATTTTACAATATTTTTGTATACCAACAATTTAGAAGCCCATTTAATACACTTAGATGTTATTTTAGATACTAAGAAGCCAAGAGCCTTTTAAAGATGCAATTACATTTTGAATTTACTCATTTAAATTTAATAATTAAATTATAGATTACCCCTGAAAATTAAGATGGCAGATAAATATCATTAGCATTTAAAACTTTTTTTTTCTTCCAAGAAAAACCTTTAAAGGCAATGAGCATTATATTTGGAAACATCCTACAGAGGTAAAAATAATCTAACTTGACTATTTACCTAGAGGAATTAGGACATTTTTCTTTTACTCTCATGAACAACTCTTAAATTTACTAAGTTGTTAGATTTATTTAAGTCATGTATAATCAGAGACATTTGATTTGGCATTTTTTTTGTATTTTTTGAGCGCTCACTTTATTAATTTATTAATTTGTGGTACCATGTAGAGAGAGACATTACACACAGAACACACAAAAATCATACAAATACTAAATAAACATAAATAAAATAAAAAATGCATGCAAATTCAGGGAGAAATTTGCAAAAATATTTGAGCTCAAAAAAAACTGAGGTGACCATTTTTTTCTGTAATAAAAAGCTATATTTTCTACAAATTTGTATAGATGCAAGAAGACTTTTTTTCTGTTTGTTTTTCTTCTTAGAATCTGGAATTGGCTTTCAGTATGTAAAAGAATGATTCACATTAGAAAATAGAATTACCTTATAAAATTTTATAAGAAACATTTAAGCTTAAGCATCTCTGGTGAGCTTCATCTGCAGCATCAGAAGCCTAGGTATGAGCTGTTAAGATCACCCATTAAAGGAGCCTCTTGCCTCTTCCAGAGGAAGAGGAAGACACCTGCCTTCTCATGCATATTGAATTTGAGATGGTGGAGTACTCTTTACTGTTGTTCCCCCTACACCATGAGGGATAGGGGAGGCTTAACCCCACCCCTACAGAAAGAAACTGACTAATGGGCATGCTCCCAAATTTTTAGAGTCCAGGTGAATCAGATAGTTCAGTTCTGTCTAGTTCTCTATATTTTCTGAGTTTAGGCTACAGCATCTGTTTACATGTAAATTTAGCTGTTAGAAATAGCTTTCTGAGCCATGCATGGTGGCACACACTTGTATTCCCAGCATTTGGGAGGCTGACACAGGAAGACCATGGTTTGCGGCCAGCCTCAGCTACTTAGTGAGGCCCTTTGCAACTTAGTGAGACCCTGTTTAAAACAAAAGAAAAAAAAAAAACAGGAAAGGGGGTATAGATCAGAGGTAGAATGCCCCTGGGTTTCATTCCAGTACAACAAGAAAAGAAAAAAAAAAAGAAATAGCTTTCTGATTGTAGCTGGGGCTCCAACTCAATTTTATCCCCTCAGGTGGCTGCCATTGCAGGCCAACTACAGAGAAAATTCCTTATGTTTTTACATTTAAACTTTTTTTTCTGGGACTGTGGACTGCAGGGGTCCGATTCTCATGTGACCCTGTGTGTGCATTTGCCTCAGCTATAGGCTCCAAGCACAAGGAATTAGTGTCAGCTTCAGCGCTTGTGGCAGCACTGATGGTGCCACCAGCTCTCCCATGCCCAAAACGTGTATAGAGGCACAGGGTTGGCCCCCCATCATGTCAGCTAGAGGTCCACAGGACCTCATGGGCAGGTCATCCTGGCTGCCAGCTTTCACCAGCCTATTCCTCAGGGTCATGGTTTCCCATGCATTTCACTAACTAAGGACAAAAAACACATAATCATCTTAATACACACTTTAAAAACATTCATATGAAACACTTTATAAAATCCAAATAGAAGAAATTTACTTCAGTTTCATTAAGAGAATATATTGTAAATACAAAATCAACATTGAAAGGTGAAAAACCTTGGACATTCCCTTTAAAATAATGAATAAGACAAGAATGCCCACTTTCACCACTCTTTTTAAATATAGTCCTTGAAACACTTACCAGTGTGATAAAGCAAGAGAAGTTATTAAAGAAATTCTGATAAAAAAGAACTGAAATTATCTCCATTTGAAGATGACATGATCCTATATTTAGGAAACCCAAAAAACTCAACCAAAAGACTTCTAGAGCTTATTAGCAAATTCAGCAAAATAGCAAGATACCAAATCAGTTTTTAGAAAATTCAATAGCTTTTCCATATTCTAACAATGAATCCACTAAAAAAGAAATTCAGAAAACAATCCCATTCATAAAACACCTAGAAATAAATCTAAAGTGGAGGCAAAAGACCTCTACAATGAAAAATTTAGTGTTTCTATAAATTGGTAATTGTGAGTTATATGGCTATGAAAAAAAATGCATGTATTAATTTGGTAGTTTAGTTTCCATTCTTTTGTGTAGATACCCAGAAGTGGTATTGCTGGGCAATAATAGGTTAATTTCCATTCTTCTGAGGAGCCTCCATAGGGTTTTCCAAGGTGGTTGCATTAATTTACAATCCCACCAAAAATGTATTAAAATTCATACCTCTCCATATCCATGTCAGCATTTGGTTGTGATTTGTATTTTTAATGATTGCCATTCTAGTTGCAGTTAGGTGAAATATCAGGGTAGTTTTGATTTGCATCTCTCTGATTATTAATGATGTTGAGTATTTTTATACACTTATCGGCCATTTGAATTTATTTTTGTGAAGTGTATATTTAGTTCACTTTTTCATTTTTTTATTGGCTTATTTGTTTTCTTAGTGTCAAATTTCTTGAGTTCTCTGAATATCCTAGATATTAGTCTCTTATTAGCTTAACAGTTGGAAAATTTTTTCTACCATTCTGTTAGCTCTCTGTTGAGGTTCTTAATAGTTTTCTTTGCTGTACAGTTGTTCTTCAGTTGTGATCCCACATATTCATTCTCCTTTTAATTTCTTGTAACTTTGGGGTATTATTGAGAAAGTTTTTACCTGTACCTATGTGTTAAAGTGTTGGACCTATACCCTCTGTAAGGAGCTCCAAGGTCTCTGGTTTGATTTCCAACTCTTTGATCCATCTTGAATTGACTCTTGTGCAGGGTGAGAAAGTGGGTTTTAGTTTCATTTTTCTACATATGGATAACTAGTTTTGCTAGCAGCATTTGTTGAAGATGTTATCTTTTTTCCCAGCATATGTTTTTGTCCCCTTTGTAAAAAATCAATTGGCTGTCAGTGTGAGGCCAGTTGTTTCTGAGTCTTCTTTTTTGCAACATTGGCCTATGTGTCTATCTTTTTGTGCCAATACTATATTGTTTTTATGGTTATGACTTTGTATTATAGTTTGAAGTCAGGTATTGCGATGCTTTCTTCATGGTCCTTGTTGCTGAAAACTTATTTTTCTATGATAGGCTTTTTGTTTTTCAAAATGAATTTAAGGACTGATTTTTCTATGCCTGTGAGGAATGGCTTTGGTAGTTTAATGGGTACTGCCCCATTCCTTCTCCCTCCCTCCTTCTCATGCTTGGCTTAGTGATTGCTTTTGATATGTTTGTTAAAGTACATCATGTGCATTACAGAACTTCCCACCCCCCCACTCTCCTCAGGTCATCTTATTTGCTCATCTATAGAATCTCCTTCTTCATCTAGACTTCCCCCAATGACTTATTTCTCCCTAGCTTTGCATATTAAGCAGAGATCTGATTTCTTATTTTTTGTGACTGACTAATCTCACTTAGCATCATGTCCTCCAGTTCCATCCATTTTCCTGTATTTATTATAGTGATATAAAGTGGATTTAATATAAGACAAAGAAAAGGCAAGAAAAAAGAGAAAGAAAAAGAAAAAAGAGATAGAAGAGAATAGATATATTTGAGGGAAGAAGCTTGTAAGAGGGCTGGGAAAGAGAGCAAACAAACATGCACACTAAAAAAATAGAACAAAGAAAAACAACAACAAAATAATATAACCCTACAAATACATGAATACTGAACCAACGTGGCCTGTTGTCCTGGATTCATGTGAATTCCTTCAGCTATTTAAGATGCACATTATATAATCGGTTCTTGTGCATGCTCTAAGAACTCTCATTTTCTCAGTAACTTATAGTAATGATGTCATTTTATAATTCCAGTTTTTGGTCTCTTTCAATGATTGGGACCCTGGCCTGATGTCTCTCTGTGCAGGCGGTGAGTGCCACCACCACCTTTTCAGCTGCAAGCATGGTTCTCTGAACTTTCAAAAGGGACTTGTCTTGGAGA
Source organism: Muscardinus avellanarius (assembly GCF_963383645.1). NCBI lineage: Eukaryota > Metazoa > Chordata > Mammalia > Rodentia > Gliridae > Muscardinus > Muscardinus avellanarius. The sequence goes on from NC_137786.1 coordinate 42,244,714, forward strand.
TTTTTTTCAGCCTACACTAGCAGCCAACATCGCTGGGACTGAATCTTGTGTTAAAAGCAGGTCTCCATGCTTTCCATTGGCACTGAATTCCTGTCTCTCTCCTCCTGTATAGGAGGTAAGGCCTGCTGGGACTAGACCTAGTATATACAGGAGTCCAAGTTCTCTACAGCTAGGACTTGTTTGGTCTGATTTTTCCCAATCACCATCATTGGGTAGTGTGTGTAGATCTCTAGATGCTATGCTAAGTCTCTGAGCCCTGGGGACTTTGGGAATTTTTGCCTGATTGTCCCTGTGGTCTCTCTGCTAATCTGTACCTCTGCTATGTTTGACAGCAGACTCTATCTCCACCTTCATCAGGGTGAACTGCAAAGTCTCAGACCCTGTGAGTCTATCTCTTGCTGTGAGAATCCTTGCAACCATGCTGGGCAGTATCCTACAGGGATGGCTGGTTCACTTGTGGTGTTATTGAGCACTGCTTTGTATCTCTGAAGGATGCAGTAAGTTTGGCCACAGTGTCCAGACAGGAGGAACTTACAATTCCAATGAGCTACAGCTGCTTACTTCATTTCAAATTATTGGCTTTTTTGCTGAGATTTTTGTAGGCACAGTGCTGGCAGTCCCTGAAGGCTGAGGAAAGATGGTGCTGCTGCAACCCTGTGGCCACAGCTGGAGGCAGGCAGACTACTTTTCTGCTCTCTCTTCTGCCTTTCAGCTTTATTTCCACCAACTTTAAATTCTTGATGCTCTATTCAAATTTATCCTGATTACATTCTTTTGTCAGAATGCTGTTTTCAGAATGATAACTATTTGAGTGTGAGCAGGACTGATATTTGCTGCTTCCCTCAGTTGCCATCTTGGACTGATATGTGCTGCTTCCCTCCGTTGCCATCTTCCTTGGAAGTCATTCAATCTTTTTTAATTTCATGCCATATTGGAAAAAAAATGCCTCCTCATTCAGCTATTTGTCATTTCTACAATAAAGGTATGGTATATGATTAAACTTGGTTTATCAAAATTATCCTAGATCCAGGTGTGTATGTGTTGTTTAAAACACTTTTAGTTTATAGGTGAAGTTTTCTTTTGCAATTCATGTATGCCAAAATAAATATAGTAAATTACATAAAGTTTTATCATAAAAATGGTTTTATGTCTTGTAATGGTCTGTGTTAGAGTGATACAATTAAAGAGCCATCTCCATCTTTTATTAGAATAATTTAATAATTTATTTTTTCTGAATATAATATATCAGAAAACTGTTCTGGACTTGATAGGGTTTTTGAGTTCTAATAACAAAGTTAAAACTTGTAAGAGTTGGAGAGAAACAAGCTCAATATAGGACTTTGAAGAAAGAAAAATATTAGTCTTTAAATGATCATTTAGAAAAGGGTAAATAATTTTCTAGCAAGAACTGAGTAACTTCTAAGTCAAAAGGGTCAAAAATTGATGGTGATTCTGTGGACAGAGAATCATTAAAGTGAACTGTGTTAAGATAATAGCTCTGAGACGGAAGGATAACTCATATGACATTTGATTCAGTTTGAAAAGTTCAAAGACTTCCAATCATTATAGCTAAGGATTCATTTATTTTTGTTCCCTAGCACTAAAAGGCAATTTTAAGAGGAAGAATATCTTCATTTTTAGAAAATGTTAGGGTCTTACTAAAGCCCCAAAGGACAAAGTTAATAAGACATTAGAATTATGTATCAGAAAGCCTTTTGTTCTTGATTTTCTCCTTCTTTATGCTTCAGTCCTATGTAATATTTTTATTAAAACTTTATTTAATCATCCAAAAATTATATTTTGATAAAAAATTTAAATGATATAAAGTGTTTATTTTCAAAATAATTTTAAATGCATTGTGAATAACTTTGTAGAAATGTTCTTAGTCCATATGAATATGGAACTTGTCTCTACCAACCCCTATGATTGCCCAGCTAATTTTACTTTGAATAATTTTTTTCAAAAATGCCATCCTGTATATTTTTATGTTCTATTTTCCCTTCATTTTATTCCTTTTGTGAAAAAAATATGTTTAGTGGGTCTCTGATTTTTTTTTTTTTGTGTGTGTGTGTGTGTATAGTACTGGAGGTGGAACCCAGGGGCTTTCTATCTTTGGGCTAGACTCCAGGACCTATTTTATATTTTATTTGGAAACAGGGTCTCACTAAGTTGCTAAGAGCCTCACTCAGTAGCTGAGGCTGGCTTCAAACTTGTGTGATCCTTCTGTCTCAGCCTCCCAAGCACTGGGATTACAAGTGTGTGCCACCATGCCCAGCTTGGGTCTCTGATTTGACATGCATCCAAATGGAAGAGAAGTGGTGTAAGGAAATTTCCACTCAAATGGACCTCAAAAAGTACTGCAGCCCTTTGTAACTTTTGGGTCTGGTGTGTGAAATTATGAGGGTTTTTTATGGTCAATAAAAATGAGTAAGTTGGGAATATCTAGTGCCAGTTCAGCAGGAAAATCATCATTACAAAGGGAAGTGAAGTATGTTGATTTACATTTAATTAAATGAGAGCTATACCAGCCCTAACAATCACTAATGCAGTTAAAAAAAAAAAGTGGAACTTGCAGAGTTCTGCCTTGCTATCATAGTGCATCACCAGGGAAATGAACTGAGGACATTTGATGAGTGGCCACAGTATAGCACACAGAAGAATACACAGGGAGTCATTTGTTTTCTTCTCTGTGCAGCAGGTATGCTACAAGCAGCCTCCTAATGACTCAAGGTAAAAATAAGAGGAAATTGAAGATAGTAAATTAACTTGCAGTTAAAGCGGAAGAAAATACTTTGATTAAGAAAAATACTACATTGTTTTTGAACATGAGATTAAAGATATGTATAATGTGTGCCTCTGTGTGTCTCTGCTGTTATTGTCAAAGTTAGAGAGCAAGGTCATATCTTGCATGAAAAACAAAGGAGATAAAAACAAGATCATTTTTATTAATTTTTGTTAAAGAAAGGATTATAAACCCTCATAATGTCCATAGATAAAAATCACACTCATATCCCAACACTTGGTTCTTGATTGTTTTTTTAAAATACACTGTATCAGTGAATTGTAATTATACATCATAGTGAGATGTAATATGATACAAACATACATGTACAGAAAAATTGGGAAATTTCCCACTGGAACCTATTCCATCCTTTTCCTCCACATTTACATGTTAGTGAGGTTGGTAGTAATAAGTTCATTTATGGACATAGCATTTTTTAAAATGTTCCTATCAAGTCTCCTTTTCCCCTTCCCGATCCCTCTCTTCCAATCCCCTTCTACTATTTTATTGGTTTCTCTATTTATCTAAAGTCCTTTTTGTATCCTTTTTTCTCTAGCTTCCACATATGAGCAAAACATACAACCCTTCACTTTCTGAGACTAGCTGATCTCACTTGGCATAATATTCTATAGCTCTGTCCATTTAATTTTGCTCTTCTTTATAGATGGTTAAAACTTCATTGTGTATATATACATTTTCTTTGTCCATATTTCTATTGTCAGACACCTAGGTTAGATCTATAATGTGGCTATTGCAAATTGTGCTACTATAAACATAGATACATATGTATCACTTTAGTATTATTATTTAAATTTGGGGAGAAAGTTACCAGGATTGATATATCTGAGTCAAACGGTGGTTCTATTCTTAGTCTGTGAGGATCCTCCATACTGATCTCCATAGTAGTTGTACTAATTTACAATCACATAACATGTATAAGATTTTCTATTTTCTTGTATCCTCACCAACATTTATTTATGTTTGTATACTCGATGAGTGTTATTCTAACTGGAGTTAGATGGAATGTCAGTATAGTTTTGATTTGCATTTTTCTGATGGCTAATGATGTTGAAATTTTTTTCATATCTTTATTGGCTATTTGTATTTCTGCTTTTTCAGTTGTGTTTATTCAGTTCAGCTGCTCTTCTTACTTTTTTAGTGTTGATTTTTAAAGTATTTTTGCATATTCTAGATATTGGCTCTTTACCAGAGGAGAGCTGGAAAAGATTTTCTATTATTCTGTATAAAATTCTGTATAAAAATCACACTTGAGCTGGGTGTGGTGGCACATGCTTGTAATCCCAGCATTCCAGAGACTGAGACCGGAAGATCGTGGTTCGCGGACAGCCTCAGCTACTTAGTGAGGCCCTCTGCAACTCAGTGAGACCCAGTTTCAAAATAAAGAATAAAACATAGGGCAGGGGGTGTAGCTCGGAGGTCGAATGCCTCTGGGTTCCATCCCCAAACCCGAAAAAAAAATCACACTTGTATCCCAATTTTCAGTCATTCTAGGCTTGGTTGTTTTTAAACAAGTGCTGATCAAGATAATCATGATGAAAAATATCTAACTTTAAAATAACTTTATAATTTAGAAGTGAGATTCTATAGCTGTACTGTCCAATACAGTGTCCACTAGCCACATGTGACTTTTGGGCACCTGTAATGTGGCTAGTACAAACTGAGACATGCTGTAAGCATAAAAATCACATTGGACCCCAAATCCTTAATACAAAAAAGAGAATTTAAAATTGCTCATTAATAATTAAATGATGATTTCATGGTTAAGTTACATTTTAAATAAATGCAATATAAATAATCTATATGCATTCAAAACCATATCAAGAGAATTGTACACCAGGACCAAGTTGGTTTCATCCCTGAAAAGCAAGGCTGGTTCAACATATGCAAATCAATACATGCTATTTGCCACATAAATAGAACTGAGAACAAAAACCACATGATCATATCAATAGATGCTGAAAAAGCAGTTTACAAAATCCAACACCCATTCATGTTACAGACACTGCAGAAAATTGGAATGGAAGGAATGTATCTCAACATCATTAAGACAATATACAATAAACCCAAAGCCAACTTCATTTTGAATGGGGGAAAACTGCAAAAATTCACTCTAAAATCAGGAACAAGACAAGGATGCCCACTATCACCACTCCTTTTCAATATAGTTTTTGAGACTCTTTTCAAAACAATAAGACAAGAGAAGGCTATCAAAGTAATTCCAATAGAAAAAGAGAAGTTAAAATAATCCTTGTTTGCAGATAACATGACCCTCTATCTAGAATACCCCCAAAAAATATCATCCAAAAAACTACTGGAGCTGATTAACCAATTCAGCAAAGTGGCAGGATACAAAATCAACCTAAAGAAATCAGTTGCTTTTCTATATGCCAGCAATAAATCCACAAAGAAATAAATGAAGAAAATAATTCCATTCACAATAACATCAAAATCAATAAAATACCTAGGAGTAAACCTAACCAAAGAAGTAAAAGACTTCTACAGTGAAAACTATAAAACAATAAAGAGAGGCAGTCGCCTAGCAACGCAGTCACAGAGGCCGCACTCCCGCGAGCCTCTTAGGCAGTAGGGCTGTGTCCCAGTTCTCCAGAGCTCCTGACCTACACGTGCCAGGCCGCGGGGGCCGATGGAGGGAAAGGAGGAAAAGCAGCAGTACCTCGGCGGAACCCTGAACTTGAAGAAGAAGAAGAACAAAGATCGGACACGGGACCGGCTGCAAATACAATCCGAACACTGATCGGAACGCTGACGGCGGGCTGCCTTTGCAGCTGCCCAAGGAGCTGCCTGCCCGAAATTACCACGGAAAGATAATTCGGGACTAAAAACGGGCTTAGGACCGCATCTTAAACAGCGAGCAGCAGCCTCCAGAATTCTGTGTGCCCACCAGCGACCAGATCACAACTGCATAGAGACTTCCACGGACTCCTGCACCAATTCAGGTACCTGAGGGTGCCCTGGTAAGTTGGGGTCCTAGCGTGTGCCCAGCACGGGCTCAAGCCTCAGACCCCAGCACTCTCCTCGCGCACCTTACCTGCGCCACGGTCCCCTGCTGGTAGTCAGTACCTGTACACTGCTACCTCTAAATTGAAGTCTGCTTGTGTGTCTTGCCCCTGCCACCTTGCCAGAGCCGGCCTTCCAGGCTGCAAAAGCCCTGGGTGACCCGGAAATCTCCATGGGGCACCCCCAGCTTCTACGTCCCACAGGAGGCAGAGACCATTGCTGGACAATGCGCACTGGACCCTTGAGCACCTACCCTGCACCCCTGGCCCACCGCTGGGTGTTCCCACCCTCCTGGTAACCAGAGGCTTAGTGCTAAGCAAAGAACACAGCTCAATACACCTTGGAAGAGGATACCAGCAGCAATAGACAGCTGCATCCACTCTCACTTGGGTCCAGTATTAGCAACGCATCCAGCCTGCACTCTTGGAATAGGCAGAGCTCTGGCAGTAAGTGTGGGCATCCAGGAACCAGCACCCATTTGCCCAGGGTACATCTTGGGACCACACCGGCTAGCCCAGCTGGAATTTCTAGAGACACAAGAAAATCCATCGGGCCACAAAATCTGCTCAGGACCTCAGGGGGAGGTTTCAACTATACTTTGGTCATTCTCCACCCCTGCTGTAGGGACGCTCAGGCTGGAGGCTAGGGTGGTGAGTGCAGAGGTGCTGACCACAGGTTAGAATTTCGCAGAACCTGTGAATTGTACAGAATCAAATAACAGTGAAATCAGACATCCGGACACATGAACCTAAAGCAGCTAAAGGAGAGAAAGGTGTCCAAACACCCAGAGTGACTTAAGAAGATAAAAATAGAGTACAAAGAAAACTAAGAGACATTGGATGGTATTCTGAAAGCTACCAAAGCAATCAGATACACACATATTATTTGGACCTGACTCCAAATGCGTAAATAAGGAGGACTGTTTGTTTTACTTTTAATGTGGATGTTTTGTTGTATTTTGCTTTTATAGTGCTTTTGTTTTGGTAGGGTTATTGCTGACTTATTTTTTTTTCTTTTAACCCACACTTCTTTTACTTTAACTTGTTGTGTTAATATATATATATATATATATATATATATATATATATATATATATATACATACATACATACATTGGATAGTTTGCCTTATTTTTTTATTTCACACAGCTGCTAGTTCCTTTTACTTTTTTCTTGTTCTTTTTCCTCTTTCTTCCTCTTCCCTTCCTTTTTTTTTTCTCTTCACTCTCCTCCTTTTATTGGATTTCCTTCATTTTTCTTGGACTACATAAAAGTCTTGGTATCTTGGGTGGATTCTTTTTTTTTTTTATGTCTGTCTGTTCCTCCCACCATCCCTATTTACAAACCTACCCACACTAACCTACATACTTTTCTCCCCCCAAACTTTTCCCCATAATATACCTCCTGGTTTAATACTCAAAGTATCTCTTATATCCATAATTACTCTACCAACGACAAGAGTCCTAGTAGTTAACTCTCTCTCATTCCTAACAAGTTATTACCTTATCATACTTAAAGTCTTTCTCAACCTAACATATCCTCTACGTAACCCGACTCCTTTACCAATCACCCCAGCTCCTTGCACATCACCCACCCTCAACACTGGAAAGGCTCTGCTGACTAACCAATACCCCCAAACTCCTAATATTAAGATTTGACTAAGCACAGTACTCACGAACGATGGGTAGAAATCAGAAAAACAAGACAGAGAACGCTATAAATATGAGAACCAGGAATTATGAAGAGACATCAGAAATCACGAATACTGACCTACTAGAAATGCAAGAAGGGGAGTTCAGAATCTTGATGTTCAATATGATGAAAGGATTTAAAACGAGTATAGAGGAGGTTAAAGGTGAACTAGAAACACTAAAAAAGAATCAGAAAGAGGTCTGGAACGAAATGAAAGAGGCAATAAGTGAAATGAAGACAGCAATAGAAAGAAATTCTGGAAGATTAGATGAAATGGAAAACAGAATATCAACATTAGAAGACAGTACATCCCAAACCGAAAACACAGTCAGCGATATACAGAAAGCTTTACAGCAACAAAACCTAAACATCCAGCAATTATGGGATAATATGAAGCGCCCTAATTTACGGATAATAGGCATCGAGGAAGGGATAGAGGTACAGACCAAGGGCATCTGTAATATCTTCAAGGAAATAATCTCAGAGAATTTTCCAAATATGGAAAGAGACTTGAATCTTCAAGTCCAGGAGGCATTCAGAACTCCACTGAGACAGGACCAAAGAAAAACCACTCCACGCCACATAATAACCAAATTGACCAGCATAGAGGCCAAGGAAGGAATCTTAAAAGCAGTGAGAACAAAAGGACAGGTGACATATAGAGGCAAAACAATAAGAATCACCCCAGACTATACAACCCAGGTCAGGAATGCTAGGAGAGACTGGTACGACGTGATTCAGACCCTGGAATTAAATAACTTCCAGCCAAGGCTCATCTATCCAGCAAAACTACTATTCAAGATCAATGGGGAAACCAAAGTCTTTCAGGATAAACAGAATTTCAAAAAATTCATGAATTCAAAGCCAACACTAGAGAAAATTCTTAAAGAAATAAACCATAAGGAAGGAAAAAAAAGCAGACTTTAGAATCAGAGAAGAGAGGAAGTTAATAAGTGGGCCATTTAAGTAAAGAAGAAAGATCACACCACCCAAGAGTAGACAGAACACAAAATGGCAGAAAACAAAAATCATATTTCAATAATATCTCTTAATGTCAAAGGACTTAACTCACCAATCAAAAGACATAGACTGGCAATGTGGATTAGGAAACATAATCCAAATATATGCTGTCTGCAAGAAACTCACCTCACAGCCAAAGACATTCACAGGCTGAAGGTGAAAGGATGGAAAAAGATATACCATGCCACCAGTGACCAAAAAAGAGCAGGGGTAGCAACCCTGATATCCAACAAAACAGACTTTAAACTAAAACACATCAAAAGAGACAAATCAGGGCACTTCCTTTTATTACAAGGAACAATACACCAAGAAGATATAATGATAGTAAATATTTATGCCCCAAATGTGGGTGCAACCACATTTGTAAAAGAAACCCTACTGGACATAAGATCCCAAGTAGACCCAAATACAATAATTCTGGGAGATTTTAATACGCCTCTCACACCACTGGATCGATCTTCAAGGCAAAAGATGAGTAAAGACGCTTTAGAACTAAAGGAAACCATAAACCAAATGGACCTAATAGACGTTTTCAGAGTATTTCAACCAGGAACTACAGAATACACTTTCTTCTCAGCAGCCCATGGAACCTTCTCCAAAATAGATCACATCCTGGGACACAAAGAAAATACCAGCAAATTCAAAAAATGTAATATAATTCCATGCATCTTTTCAGACCACAATGGAATCAAAGTAGAAATCAACAACAGGAAACTCAAAAGAAAGTACTCAAATTCATGGAGAATGAATGATACACTATTGAATGATGAATGGGTAAGGGCAGAAATTAGGGAAGAAATAAAGAAATTTATGGAAACAAACGAAAACAGAGACACAACTTACCAAAACCTATGGGACACCATGAAGGCAGTTCTAAGAGGAAAGTTTATTGCATTGAGTGCCCACATAAGAAGGACAGAGAACCTCCAAGTAAAGAACCTAATGACACAACTAAAGGACCTAGAAAGACTGCAACAGTCTATTCCCAAAGCCAGCAGAAGGCAAGAAATCATCAAAATTAGGGCAGAAATAAATGAAATAGAGAACAAAAAAACAATTCAAAGAATCAATAAAACAAAAAGTTGGTTCTTTGAAAAGATTAATAGAATTGATAAACCCTGGCCAACCTAACCAAAAGAAAAAGAGAATCAACTCAAATTATCAAAATTAGAAATGAAAAAGGAGATATCACCACGGATAGTGAAGAAATTCAAAATATTATCAGAAACTACTTTAAAAATTTATACTCCAATAGACTTGAAAACCTGGAAGAAATTGATAGATTTCTAAGCACAGTTAACCTTCCTACACTCAACCAAGAGGACATAGCAAGCCTAAACCAACCAATAACAACCAAAGAAATAGAAATGGCAATAAAAATTCTTCCACCAAAGAAAAGCCCAGGCCCAGATGGGTTCCCAGCTGAATTCTACAAAACCTTCAGTGAACAACTAATACCAATACTTCATAACATGTTCCGGGAAATTGAAAGAGAAGGAACTCTTCCAAATTCCTTCTATGAGGCCAGTATCACATTAATCCCCACACCAAATAAAGATACCTCAAGAAAGGAAAACTACAGACCAATATCCTTAATGAACATAGATGCAAAAATTCTAAACAAAATACTAGCTATACGCATTCAAAACTATATCAAGAGAATAATACATCATGACCAAGTCGGTTTCATCCCAGAAAAACAAGGCTGGTTCAACATACGCAAATCAATACATGTTATTCACCACATAAATAGAACCAAGAACAAAAACCACATCATCATAGCAATAGATGCTGAAAAAGCATTCGACAAAATCCAACACCCATTTATGTTAAAAACACTGCAAAAAATTGGGATAGAAGGAAAGTACTTCAACATCATCAAGGCAATATACTGCAAACCCAAAGCCAACATTATATTGAATGGGGAAAAACTGCAAGAATTTCCGCTTCAGTCAGGAACAAGACAAGGATGCCCACTATCACCACTCCTTTTCAATATAGTCCTTGAGACTCTTGCTGCAGCAATCAGACAAGAGAAGGAAATCAAAGGAATCCACATAGGAAGAGAGGAAGTAAAACTATCCTTATTTGCAGATGACATGATCCTTTATCTGGAAGACCCAAAGAACTCAACCAAAAGACTTCTGGAGCTGATCGACAAATTCAGCAAAGTTGCAGGTTACAAAATCAACCTAAAGAAATCAGTGGCTTTTCTTTATGCCAACAACGAATCCACAATGAAAGAAACGAAAACAATAATTCCATTCACTATAACCTCAAAACCTATAAAATACCTAGGAATAAACCTAACCCAAGATGTAAAAGACCTCTACAACAAAAACTATAAAACATTAAAGAAAGAAATAGAAGAAGAGCTTGGAAGATGGAAAGATCTCCCGTGCTCATGGATAGGCAGAATAAATATCATCAAAATGGCCATTCTGCCAAAACTGATCTATAGGTTCAATGCAATTCCCATTAAAATACCAGTGACATTCTTCAAAGACCTAGAAAAATCAATCATGAACTTCATATGGAGAAGGAAAAGACCTAGAATAGCCAAAGCAATTCTCAATAACAAGAAACATGCAGGAGGCATTACAATCCCAGACTTCAAACTATACTATAGAGCAATAGTAGTAAAAACAGCATGGTACTGGCACAAAAACAGATATACTGACCAGTGGATTAGAATAGAAGATACAGAAACAAACCCACACATCTTTAGTCAATTAATCTTTGACAAAGTGGCCAAACACATACGCTGGAGAAAAGAAAGCCTTTTCAACAAGTGGTGCTGGGAGAACTGTCTAACCATTTGTAAAAAGATGAATCTAAACCCCTATATCTCACCCAACACAGGAATCAACTCAAGATGGATTAAAGACTTAGAAATTAGACCTGAGACGGTGAAGTTAGTAGAGGAGAACATAGGTTCAACACTACAACATATTGGCACAGGCAGTAACTTTCTCAACAAAACCTCCAAAGCTCAGGAAATTAAAGCAAGAATAAACAAATGGGACAACATCAAACTAAAAAGTTTCTTCTCATCAAAGGAAACTATCAATAACCTAAAGAGGAAGCCTACAGAATGGGAAAGGATCTTTACCAGCCACCATTCTGATAGGGGGCTAATATCCAGAGTATACAAAGAGCTCAAAAGGCTCTACACTAGCAAAACAAACAACCCAATCAAGAAATGGGCAAATGAACTAAATAGACACTTCACAAAAGAAGAGATACAAAGGGCTAATAGATACATGAAAAGATGTTCTTCATCACTGGCCATCAGGGAGATGCAAATCAAAACTACACTGAGATTCCATCTAACCCCAGTCAGAGTAGCAAGCATAAAGAAATCAAACAACAACAAATGCTGGCGAGGATGTGGGGAAAGAGGAACTCTTTTACACTGTTGGTGGGAGTGCAAACTAGTTCAGCCACTATGGAGATCTGTGTGGAGATTCCTGAGAAAGTTGGGAATAGATCCACCATATGATCCAGCTATACCACTCCTAGGTATCTTACCAAAGGGGTTGAATTCAGAGAAATACAGCAACGTATGCATACCTATGTTCATAGCAGCACAATTTGTAATAGCCAAAATATGGAACCAACCCAGATCACCATCAACAGATGAATGGATAGCAAAACTGTGGGAAATACACACAATGGAATTCTATTCAGCCATAAAGAAGAACAAAATTACATCATTTGCAAGAAGATGGAAAGCCCTGGAGAACATCATGTTAAGTGAGATCAGCCAAGCACAGAAGGAGAAGATACACATGTTTCCTCTAATATGCCCAAACTAGAAAACACAAAGGATACCAGTAGGACCCCAGATATTAGAGGGGAAATACTAGCTAAGTTTTAATGGAAAGATAGGAGAGGAGAAAGACCGATCTGGATTAATGAGGGTCTACACCTGAACATGTGTAAAATTATGAATAAGACATGGTTAACCTGGACAACCATTGGTGGGGGGGGGAGGGGGAGGGGGGGAGAGGGCACCAAATATAGTATAAATGTATACTACTTATGTTCAATAAAAAATTGTTTATAAAAAAAAAACAATAAAGAGAGAAACTTAAGAAGACCTTGGAAGATGGAAATATGTCCCTTGTTCATTGATAGACAGAATGAATATCAAAATGGCAATTCTGCCAAAAGTGATCTACAGATGCAAATCAAAACTACCCTGAGATTCCATCTAACCCCAATCAGAGTGGAAAGAATAGAGAAGTAAAATAACAACAAATGCTGGTGAGGATGTGGGGAAATAAATCTCTTTTACATTGTTTGTGGGAGTGAAAACTAATTCAGCCACTATGAAAATCAGTATGGTGATTCCTTAGAAAACTAGAAATGGATCTACCATATCATCTGGCTATACTTCTCTTGGTTATCATTCCAAAGGGGTTGAAATTAGAGAACTACAGTAACATATGCATACCCATGTTCATAGCAGCACAATTTGTAATAGCCTAACTATGGAACCAACCTAGGTGTCCATCAACAAATTAATGGATTGCAAAGTTACCGAAAATAAACACAATGAAATTATACTCACCAACAAAGAAGAACAAAATCATGTAATTCACAAGAAGATGGAAATACCTGGAGAACGTTATGTTAAGTGAGATTAGCCAAACACAGAAAGAGAAGAGACATATGTTTTCTTGTATTAGGGATACTGGAGGGACTTCAGATAATGGAGGGGAAACCTCAGCAGTGTCAGAAAGGAGGGGTAGAGAAGGAAGAAGGCTGAGGTTAATTAATGAAAAGCTACATTGAATATGTGTATACATGTGAATATAACATAGTTAATTTGGACACTCAGTATTGGGAGGGAGGGAAAAGGAGAAAAGTGGGAAGGGTACCAAGTACTGTGTAAATATATGCCCTTGTCAACATGATCCACATTATAATGTGAGACTATTGTGCACGAACAAAATAAAAAAAGTTAAAAAGTATCTTACAATTTGATTTTAGCTTTTTATTTCAACATTGGTATTTTTATTTTTAAGAGTGAATTATTGAGCATTTACTATATCTTAGGGCTAGTATAGATACTACCTTTCTGAAAAGGCCAGAAGAGTGATTGGTTCCAGTGTAAATGATATGATATATGAGTTTAAAAGAATTGGCTATTTATAGTTGCATATATAAAAACCATATTTTCAGTAAATCAGTTTGGAAATCATTATTTTGTCATGTTGTATTCATACTCTGATATAGTGGATGTAGGAAATATTCTTGCTAATCATTGCATCATTTATAATAAGGTAATATAATGCCATGTAATATTACAAATATGCAGTAAGTGTACTTTAAGTAAACATAGTTACAAATTTCAGAATTTTTATGAATCATTGTAGTTTAGTTTAGTTTAAATGCATTTTTTTTGTCTAACATTGGAGTCTTAGCTGTTGATCTAGAACAGGACCAAGAACTTTGTTCTTTCCACCAGCATCCAGAACTTTGATTTAAATGATTCAAAGGCTATAGTTTGAGAAATGTTGAAAAAGAAGAGTAAGAAACAGCCTTCTTTTAACTAAATTAGTTATTTCATGTAGTACACTGTATCAATATGGCTGTAGAGGAAGTTATACCAGGTAATTCTAATGATATAAAGAAAATAGAAACAATATAAATAGAAAAGAAACTATGGGGAGAGTACTATCTATTGTAAATAGAAATTACAGAGAGACTTGGATTTTGGTTAAAAACTAAAATGCAAGGAGATAGAAATAAAAATGCCTTTAAATACTCAGGAAATATGGAAAGGCCAATGTGACTCACTGAATGCAGTCTGGAAAGATAGAAGTAATCTCTCCTCATGATCATAAAATTTCCTTTATATTTGGAAACTAAGTGCAACAGTCCAATATAGCCAGCGATTTGATCAAGTTTCCCCTTTAAAGCACTCCTTGAAGATACTGCTCATTGTTCTCTGCCATTTGCAGCTAAGGAGATGACATGCTTCTTTCATTGAAAACTTCAATTTTACTTTGCTTTGCTCTTTTCACTGTTTATTCTTCCACTGCACCACTTCTAAAAACAGGTATGAGCAAACCTGTTTTCTTTTTAGATACTATCCTAGATAACTTCATTCAGTCTCTTGACTGATGACTCTACAGTCTCTAATCAATTCTTTATATTTTATTGATATCTTGGAAGTATCTGAAACTAACATGACTAGTGCAACCCCCAATTCTTGTTTTTTGGCAAGGCAGGTTCTTGAGTGATTTCTTCACATTCTAGAAGGGGTAACCTCAGATTTCACCCTGGCTCAATGTTTTTGAGAAATAACTTGATTATTCTTCTTCTTCTTCTTCTTCTTCTTCTTCTTCTTCTTCTTCTTCTTCTTCTTCTTCTTCTTCTTCTTCTTCTTCTTCTTCTTCTTTTTTTTTTTTCAGGTCTGGGGATGGAATCCAGGGGCATTTGACCTCCGAGCTCCACTCCCTGCCCTAATTTTTATTCTTTATTTTGAAACAGGGTCTCACTAAGTTGAAGAGGGCCTCACTAAGTAGCTGCAGCTATCGGCAAATCACTATCCTCCAGTCTCAACCTCCCGAATGCTGGGATTACAAGCGTGTGCCAACACGCCTAGCGTTCATATTTTCAATAATAAAACTATCAACAAATCATGTTGTTCTAGTCTCAGCTGTATCCAGATTCAAGTCCCCAATCAAATTCAGAATACAGTCTTTTCCTCCCTGATGTTTGGATTATTAATATCTCAAAAAATACCTCCTTTGGTCTTTTCTTTACATCAATATTTTCTTAATATAAAACATGATATATCTCTAAAGGTAAATTAGACTATATCACTTTCCTATTTCTTTTTAAAATATCTAACTGTCTTTAATTGTAATAACAAACTTTGGAATAAATATTTGCATAAAAGGAACTATTTGGACAGACATGGTACATCTTCTAGAATCAAAGGAATACTTTGGTAGTTAATCAGAACTGCTCTATGAGTGCAGAATGTGAAGCCAATAGATGGCTTCTAATGGTTACTACCATCAAAATTAATTGCCCATATTTAATTATCTTGTTAGAGTGAACAAGATTAAAATTCCATAAAGAAAAATTCTTTCTTGGAAAAATCCAAAGAATCTCCAAGAAATTCAACCACTTTCTCTCTCCTCCTTCCTTCTTTTTAGTCTTTCATATTTACTCATATACATAACATTTCTCCTGATTTTTATTTCCTATTTTAGATATGAGTTATTGTTTTCTGTAGTTACCTTTGTTTAAAGGTCTTTTCAAGTCTATATTTTATATTATGTTTGCTGGTAACAAATTACCTCATTTGTTTATCTGAAAATGTCAGCTTTTTCTACCTTTATTGGTGCATTTTTATTTTACATTATAATGTAGTTCATAGTGATATTGACATACATGCACACAGCATTTCCCCAGACTCCCTCTCCCCTTCACCATACAAGATATTGACATTAACATTGGAATTCTTGCATATATACATAATGTCACTGGAAGAGCTTGGTTTATTAATTCTCCTTTTCTCCCTCACTTCCCCAAATCACCTCCCTTGCTCCACTGGAGTTTCTCCTTCATTATCTAAAGTCCTTCTTATATTCTAATTATTTTTTAGCCTCCACATGTAAGAGAAAACATTTAACCTTTCACTTCCTGTGATTGCCTAATCTCACTTAACATAATGTTCTCCAGGTCCTTCTATTTTCCTGCAAATGACATAATTTTGTTCTGCTTTATTGCTAAGTAGAATTCCATTGATGAAAACTCGGGTTGGTTCCATACTTTGGCTATTATGGATGGTGGTGCTGCTATAAACATGGATATGCATGCATTAATACAATGTTCTGATTTCAGTCCCTTTGGAAAGACATCCAGGAGTGACATAGCTAGATCCTATGGTGGATCCATTCTGAGATTCTGAGGAATCTTCGTGCTGATCTCCAGTGGTTGCTCTTATTTTCAATCCCTTTTTAAACTTCATATGATTTCAATTGCTCTCAGGTAATACATCCCCAAAAGAAATTGGTTGCAAAATTTAATGTCAATTTATTGTTTTTCATGACTCACCTCCTACATTTCTCAGTCAGCAACAATGAATTATCTGTAATCCATATACACAAAGTTCACCTTTGTTGGGGTCTTTATCCTTTTTTTCACCATATAGAATGTCCTTATACCTGATGTCCACAGACTTGCTAGGTTCATGTCTCTCATCTAATTTACAGAATTTAAATTTCATGATAAGCCATAGTTTGATTATTTTGCATAGATATAGTACAATCTGTGCTAGGAAATTGCATGTCACACTTAATGCAGGCATTGATGAAGGATGAATTATGATTATGCTTTAGATTGGGACAAAATTTTAATAATCACAGAGTAAAAGTAGCCTTTTTAAAGAAATACAGAATGAAAAAGTCTACAGGATAATAGTTTTATATTATTCAATACATACAAATAATAGGTATTTGCTAAGCATGGTCCCACATTTAATCTCAGTTCTTAGAAGGTTAAGACAGGAGGATTAAAATTTTGAGGCCAATCAACAGTAACTTAGCAAGATCTTGTTTCAGAATAAATAAATAAAAAGGGTTTGTGGTTTAGCTAAGTGGGAGACTATCCATGGATACCCGAGTACCCCCCATAGTCATACATATAGATGTATATATGTATATATGTGTGTATATATTTACTCATAGTCATATATAGTACTAAAATATTCATATATACATATATATGTATACATATACATATATATATATACAGTACTCAAAGTAAAATGTCACTCAATTAATTTTTACTACTAAAAACAAGTTGCACAAAAGATTTATGCAGATCTAGGCAAAAAATTCCATTCATTTTGGCAATAAAATATTAAAATTAATTAAATTAATCATATTCTTACTTCAAAACTGTTTTATATATTTCATTTAAAAATATAGAAAAGTTCAACACTTCTGGAGAAAAAATTATAATAGCCATCAAAATTAAACTATATGTACCAATCTTATGGCTATGAATTTAACTAAAGCATATACTTATAGAGTTTTACCAATTTATATTTACAGGGAAACTTTTGGCACCATAGTTTAAGACATCATCACTACAAATAATTAAAACCTAGTTAAATAAGCATTATTCACCCATTAAAATATTATTGTTTTATTTAACATAAAATAGTAGCTATACATGTGCACATATAGACAAGTAGGCAAAAATAAAAAAACAATTAGCTATAGTAGAATAAATGAAGAGCTGCCCTACTAGATTATATGAAACTTATTTATTAACTTATTGTATTTAAGATAAATATTTATCAGCTGCTCATCATCTAAATTAAACAAGTCAAGTTGTAAGTAAGATGTTTTAGACATTCAAGTTATCATAGGAATATATACGTTTCAAATGTAAAACCTATTTTTGTCTTCTTATTTAGAAAACAGATACATACTCAAGAACAGATATTGATGTTATTTTTTCATTTAAATAATTCTTTTTAAAGAACTTTTGTCTTTTTTTGTGTGGTACTGGGGGTAGAACCCAGGTACTTTTCTACCTCTGGGATATACTCCCAGACCTTTTTATACTTCATTTGGAAACAGAGTCTCACTAAGTTGCTGAGAGCCTCACTCAGTAGCTGAGGCGGGCTTCAAACCTGTGCGATCCTCCTGTCTCAGCCTCCCAAGCTCTGGGATTACAAGCGTGTGCCACCATGCCTGGCTCAAGAACTTTTCTGATTTGCAATAATAATGACACAGTTCTTTGCAGTAAACTTTACAAATGAATTAAAATCCAAATTAACAATATTTATTGAACACTTGTGCACATAGGCATAAACAAAATTCCCAAGTTTCAATATGCTATATAGTAAATATGTTAAATGTTTATATATTTTAACATATAGCTGATCTTCACTGCCTGAGTTTTACCAGTCACATTTTACAGAAGACAATACTTCTTTCATGAATGCTTTCTGGTCAATGGAATTACGTCACATTGGCAGTAGAACTTGACAAAGTCCATGCATTGGCGAATAAACGAAGGATGAGGAAAACCTGTCAAAAACGATCAAAATTGTACATCAAAGTTGAATTTACAATTTTGCTTCAGTAAAGTATAGAAAACAGGGCCAGTGAGGCTGGTTTAGAAATAAGCTACTCTTTCATTGTAGAAAGTAACCAATTTTTCAAATGAGTTTTGAAAACAATTGTTTTATAAAAAAAATACTATAAGTCTAAGTGCTGTCTGTCTCCAATAGCTCACTCAGACAAGTTATGCAATGTTTTATCTTTACGGTGTGATTAACTAAAGCAATAACACCCACACTTCACACAAATAAAACTGTAAAGTGATGTTTAAGTACTTAGCTATAAGCGTTTTCTAAAATCTTTTCTATACCATAAAGAAAATTTCAAAAACTTATATTTAGTGTATTCTCAAGGCAGTTTATTGCTTAAATTTCCATGCAAAAATAAAATATACATATTTGAAGTCAGTAAAATTGTATGTTTTTTCATTAAATGGGTTTGTACCACCTAAAATGGGATTTTCCCTTATAAATCTATTGAGTAATGCAATACTTAGTGTGCAATTTATATCAAATAGTTATGAATGCCTCACTCCAGAAACCGGCACAAAATACAAATAATCTTTATACCATAATGAACCTATTTATAACTGCTTAGTCTGTCTTGGTGAACCTTCTCAAGGCCATGACCCAATAATCCTGACCATACACAGTTCAGAGGAAGGAAGATTTATTTGCTTACAGTACTTGGAGATTTCAGGATTCAGTCCATAGGCAGCCAGGTCTACTGAGCTCAAGGCAAGGCATTGGGGAGTCTCTTACTTCTTTGCAGGGCCTGTGTTGTGCCAAAAATAACCTAATGGTTCAGACTAGCCACCTCACGTGGTTTTACAAGCTGACCTTATCTAGTTCTACTAAAACCAGCCCCTCTGATTTCACAAGCCCAGTTGTCTGCAGGCTGCAGTCTTCTGGGGCTTTTCAGACCCCTCCCCCATAATGTAGCTCTTCTGCCCTGTCCTTTGCTGCTGATGCCACTGTGGCCCCAGATCATCTGTTGGCAGATGTTGTAATAAAATTTTTCTCCCTAAACCCTGTCTGGACTGATTCAACTAGGCATTTTACTAATAGTTATGTAAATAGAATCATATGTAAGCTTTTTGAATTTGCTTTTTTTGTTCATAATGATTCTTTAGACATTTCATCCATATCAGGGTGAGTATCAATAGTTCATTCAATTTTGATAAGTAATATTCTATTCTATTTGTTAAAAATTAACTTCATTCATTGAAGTACATTTCTGTTTTTAGCTGTAGTTATTATGAATAAAACTACAATGACTATTCATGCAGAGGTTTTTATCTGAACATAAGTTTTATTTTTCTGGGATAAATGCTCAATAGCGCAATAGTTGCATGATATGGTAATTGCATATTTTTAAAGAAAATTACAAAATGTCTTCTAGAATACCTATATAATTTTTAATTACCCCACTATCAATGTATGAGTATGAGTGATAGGCGTTTCTAGATTCTTGTTTCTAGAGTTTGAAACTGTCACAGTTCTTTATTTTGGCTACTCTGATATGAGTATAGTGATATATGATTGTGGTTTTAATTTGCATCATCCTAATAGCTAACGCTTAGCATCTTTTAGTATGCTTATTAACCACATGTGCACCATGCTATGTCTTAAAGTGTTTCTTTCATGGTTTTTCACATACTGTAATTCTTTTTGTGTGTGTGTGTGTGGTACTGGGGGTGGAGCCCAGGGGCTTTTCTACCTCCAGGCTACACTCTCAGACCTATTTTATACTGCATTTGGAAACAGGGTCTCACTAATTTGCTGAGAGCCTCACTTAAGTAGCTGAGTTTGGCTTCGAACCTGTGCGATCCTCCTGTCTCAGCCTTCCAAGAGCCGGTATTACAAGTGTGCGCCACCATGCCCATCTGTCATTCGTTTTTAATGATTAGTTCCTGAGTTCTTTATTTCAAAGTACACTTTTGCTGCATACATAGTTTGAAAATATTTTCTTCAACTCTATAACTTGTCCTTTGGTTTTCTCAGCAGTCTTCTGCAAAAGAAAAAGGTTGAATTTTGAAAAAAGTTGAGTTATATTTTTCCTTTTATGAAGTTTGCATTTGGTGTCAATTCTAAGATCTATTTACCTAGTTGTAGATCTTAAATATATTTTACAGAGAGCAGGGTGTGGTGGTGCACACTTGTAATCCCAACTTTTAGGAGGCTGAGATAGGAGGATCACACAGGTTGGAAGCCAGCTTCAGCTACTGAGTGAGGCTCTCAGCAACTCAGTGAGACTCTGTTTCCAAATAAAGTATAAACATGGTCTGGGAGTATAGGAGGAGGCAGAAAAGCCCCTGGGTTCCACCCTCAGTACCACACAAACACACACACACAATCTCTCTCATCTCTCTCTCTCTCTCTCTCTCTCTCTCTCTCTCTCTCTATATATATATATATATATATATATATATATATATATATCTTACTTTTTTCTAAAATGTTATAATTTTGTTTCACATTATACATGACTTATTTTGAGCAATTTTGTTTTGGTGGTACTGTGGTTTGAACCCAATGGCATTCTATCTCTGAGCTACTTTCCTAGCCTTACTTTATATGTTATTATGAAATAGTATCTCATTAACCTGTGGATTGCCTCATGAGGTTGCAGAGACTGACCTTGAATCTACAACCCTCCTGTCTCAGCCTCCCAACTACCGGAATTACAGGCCTGCAGCACCACCCCTCCTGGTTTTGAGCTAATTTCTGGATAAGTTATGAGATATAGGTCAAAGTTTCTTTTCTTTTTCTTTTCACCATGGGTATCCTAGAATTCTAGCACCATTTGTTGAATTGCTTTTGTAACTTTGTAAAAAATAATTAGTGCTTATATGTACTTATCTATTTGGGAATTCCTGATTCAAGTTCAAGGAGCTGTTTATTGGTAGGTCATTATCTTAGTCATTACTGCAGCTACATAATTCATCTTGAAATTTGAAATGGACTAATTTGTCATTTTTCTTCCTTACAAAATAAATTTGCTATCCTAATTCCTTTGCTTTTCCATATGCATTTTAGAATAACCTTGATTAAGTCTAAAATAAACCCCGCACATTTGCTTGCATTTTAATACAAATTGCATTAAAATTATATATAGATCAGTTTGGAGAAAAGTTAACGTATTTATTATGTTGTCTTCCACACTATAGACACAATATGTCTTTTCATTCATTTTAATGATTTCTTTTGTTAGTATTTTGTAGATTTTAATATAAATATATACAAATGCTAGATTTATATTAAAGTATTTCACATTTTTGATGGTAGTCATTCATATTGCATTTTATTATTCATGTTCACTACTAGTAGGTAGGAATAAAATCTATTTCTTATGTTTTATTGTGTACTTTGCAACTTACTGAATTCACATTTTAGTCCTAGGAGATTTTTTTTTTTTTATAGATTTATTGGGGCTTTCTCTACAGAATTTTTGTCATTTGCAAATAAAGCAGTTTACTTCTACCTTTCTTATTTGCAAATTTTATTTTAATTTCTATTTTTCTTTAACAGTCAGTACTTCAAAAATTACATAAAATAAGTGTAGTGGGAGACTTCTTTACTTGTTCTATCTTAGGGAGAAAGCACCAGCATTTTACTTTACAGTATAATATTGAGCAAAGTGTGGTGGTATAGCCCTATAATCCCAGTACTTAGCAAACTGAAAAGAGAAGATTGCAAGTTCTAGGACAGCTGAAACAGAAGAATTGCAGGTTCTAGGACAGCCTCAGTAACTTAGGGAGACTTTCAGCAAACTAGGGAAATCCTGTTTCAAAACAAGAAATTAAAAAAAAAGGGTTGAGAGTGTAAATCATATAAATCAGAGGTAAATTGTCCCTAGCATCAATCTCCAATCCCCAAAAAAGTGTAGTGTGTGTGTGTGTGTGTGTGTGTGTGTGCACGCACACCGTGCGTGTGTGCTTAAATGGGGAGGTGAGAATAACTTTTAATTTAAAATTAAATTGTTTTATGAGTTATAGGGTTATACAAGTTATTCATTTTTTCTTGCTTGAGTTGCAGTAGTTACTGTTTTAAAAAACTGATTCATTTCATTTAAGTTGTCGAATTTATGTGTGTAGAATTTCCAATAGTATGTAATCCATTCCCTTGCCTTTGGATTTGTATTGCATAACTCTTATTTCTTGCCTGATAATGGTTATTTATTTTTCTAATTTACCTATATTCTCTCTCCCCAGTCCCTCTATGACAAGTGGCTTGCTAGACTCCCTGGGCCAATCTAAGATCTTGATAAACAATGATGTAATCCTCTCCTCACTTGTGTTTTCTCTCTTTAAAACTTGTTTGAAATCTTTAAGAGCCCAGAGGACATGTTCAGCATGCCAAAATTTTTGTTGCCTGAATTACAATTCTGATCCGCCCCAATAAAGTGTTTCTTAATAAATCTGTGCATGTTTCTTTTAATGGTTAATACCTATTATTCCACAAACACTTTGAAAAATTCCTATCAAATTTCAAAACTCATCAACCTGAGTCACTGAGCACTGGTCTTGCTATTAGGCCATCTTGTTTGTATATATTGCTATCTCTACCTAGGATCCCTCAAAGTCAATGTTGAGTGAAAGGAAGATTTTGGTTAGAAAATAATGTTATTTCACCCTTAAAAGATCTTAATGAGCTACATGATTTGCTCGTTTAAGAGCAAAACATCTTAATATAAATGTCTTGCCATTTGTTTTTAATATGATTATAATGATGGGAACTCTTTGTAGCATAACATTGAATAGAATAAACACACACACACACACACACACATACACACACACACACACCTCTATTCCTTTTAGAGTACACAATAATTTTCTCTTAATACCTGATCTACTGTTAAATGACCCAATACCATGGCCTTAAGTATAGACTGCATAAAAAAGCAAATGTCAATGATCATGCCCTGAACCACTTTCTCTAGTCTTGAACCTCTCAAACAATGGTGTTAACTGAGATAATGCAAATAGCATAGTCTTGTTTTATTTCTTCTTATTTGAAACTGAAGGCCTCATAATCTTGATTCATTATATGTCTGATTGATCTCAATATTCCTTTTCATAGCTTAACCTATAGAAAAATCAGTCCCATGTTATTAGCTTCCTTATTATTGCTATTGATGACTTGCAGAGCACCCACAGTGCCCCTAGAAGAGTGCAAGTTATAAAGATTTTAGTGATAATTGAAGACAGAAAAGCAGAAACTAAAATGCCAAATGAGAGGTTGATTACATCTCCAAGAGGTAAATTTACCAGCATGTAGGCACTTGTTTTTATATTTCAATATTATGATTCTTGTTTCACCCCATTACCTTTGAAAGGCCCTTTGCAACATAAGGAAAAAATATTTGGGTTTATCCATAAATTTTTTTCTAGAATGATTTCAAATCTGTGTTGTGAAGAACTTGTGGTCACAGGTGTTTGTATCTTATGTCTAAAGCATAAAAAATTCTGAGTGTAGAAAACAAACACATTTCTCAGTCTGGTATCACTTTTCTATATACTTAATGTATAGATATATTACCTTATTTACAATACAAAGATATTTTTGAAATTATAAGGATACTACAATAGTTATCTAATCCTACTTTTAAAGCCAATGAATTTTCTTTACAATATATTAGTTCTTCTTAACCAGAAGTTAGCATGGCATTCTAGATTATAATATATATGAATCATAAATTCTGCTATCTCAAAGTGAACATTTAACAAGAGAATATAGGGCATTATTAACAAATCTTAAATATTTTGATTAATTTATGAGTGATCATATCTATCAAAAGGGTTTTTATAATAAATATTTAGCAATCACTGCTTTTTAAAATTTTTATTGGTGCATTATGTTCATACATCATATTGGGGTAAAAAACTTGTGTGTACAGACATGCACACATCACTGATTTAACCCCTACCCAATTCCCACCCCATTCCCTCCCATTCCCTCCCTCTCTTGCTCAGCTTAGTGGTTGACTTCACTATGTTTAAGAACATTGTGTGTTTTAGAGATTTTCCTCTCCCCCCCTCCTTTCTCCTCCTTTAGGTTGTCTTGTTTGCTCCTCCATAGGATTTTCTTTTTCATCTAGAGTTCCTCTTATGACTCAATTCTCCCTAACTCTCACATATTAGGGAAAGCATCTGATTTCTTATTTTTTGTGACTGACTAATCTCACTTAGGATAATGTCCTCCAGTTCCATTCATTTCCCTGTAAATGATGTAATTGAGTTTTTTGATGATTGAGTAATATTCCATTCTGTACATATTCCACAGTTTTGTAATCCATTCATCTGCTGATGGATATCTTGGCTGATTCCATAGTTTGGTTATGGTGAATTGTGCAGCTATGAACATAGATACGCATGCATTAGTTTGGTAGTTTGGTTTACTTTCTTTTGGGTAGATACCCAGAAGTGGTATTGCTGGATCAAATGGTAGATTTGTTCCCATTCTTCTGAGGATTCTCCATACTGTTTTCCAAAGTGGTTGCACTAATTTGCAATCCCACCAACAATGTCTTAGAGTTCCCACTTCTCCACATCCTCGCCAGCATCTGTTGTTTTTGTGTTTTGAATGATTGCCATTCTAGTTGGAGTTAGGTGAAATCTCAGGGTAGTTTTGATTTGCATCTCTCTGATTGCCAGTGATGTTGAGCATTTTTTCATGTATTTATTGGCCATTTGAATTTCTTCTTTTGTGAGGTATCTATTTACTTCATTTGCCCATTTTGTTATTGGATGCTTTGTTTTCTTAGTGTTGAGTTTCTTGAGTTCTCTGTATATTCTAGATATTAGTCCTCTATCAGTGCTGTAGGTGACAAAAATCTTCTCCCATTCTGTTGACTCTCGATTGAGGTTCTTGACAGTTTCCTTTGCTGAACAGAAGCTCTTCAGTTTCATGCAATCCCACATACTGATTCGGCTTTTAATTTGTTGTGCCTTTGGGGTCTTGTTGAGAAAGTGTTTATCTGTGCCTATGTTGCAGTGTTGGACCTATGCCCTCTTCAAGGAGCTTCAAGGTCTCTGGTTTGATTTCCAAGTCTTTGATCCATCTTGAGTTGACTTTTGTGCAGGGTGAGAAAGTGGGATTAATTTCCAATTTTCTGCATATGGTTAGCCAGTTTTGCCAACACCATTTGCTGAAGAGGCTATCTTTTTTCCAGTGTATGTTTTTGTCCCCTTTGTAAAAAATCAATTGGCTGAAAGTGTGTGGACTTGTTTCTGGGTCTTCTATTCTACTCCATTGGTCTATGCATCTGTTTTTTTGCCAGTATCATGCTGTTTTATTACAATGGCTTTGTAGTATAGTTTAATGTCAGGTATTGTGATTCTTCTAACATGGTTTTTGTTGCTGATAACTACCTTAACTATTCTGGGCTTTTTGTTATTCCAGATAAATTTAAGGACTGATTTTTCTATGTCTGTGAGGAATGATCTTGGTAGTTTAATGGGCATTGCATTAAATCTGTAGATCACTTTTGGAAGGATGGCCATTTTAATGATATTTATTCTGCCAATCCATGAACATGGAAGGTCTTTCCATCTTCTAAGATCTTCTTCGATTTCTTTTTTCAGTGTTTTATAATTTTCTTTGTAGAGATCTTTTACCTCCTTGGTCAAATTTATTCCTAAGTATATTATTTTTTGTGTGGGAGATCCTGAGTGGAAGGGTTTTCTGAATTTCTTTTAAGTTTACTATCTTTATATCTAGATTTGACAACAATAGAGGTAAAACAAGTGATTTTTGTGTGTGTGCACACACAGTTGCTGCTTAAAAAACATAGATTAGTAGGAATTATTCTTAACTAAGGAAATAGTTTGGGATTGTATGTCAGTCTGCTTTTGGGTTGTTTGATTTTTTATTGAATTTCTATTTGTACTTTGGAAATGAGGTATCTTGCTTAACTTTTTTTTTTTTTTTTTTTTTTTTTTTTTTTTTTTTTTTTGCAGGTCTTGGGATGGACCCAGAGGGATTTGACCTCCAAGCTATAGTCCCTGCCCTACTTTTTATTCTTTATTTAAAACAGGGTCTCACTGAGTTGCAGAGGGCCTCATTAAGTAGCTGAGGCTGTCCGAGAACCGCCATCCTCCAGTCTCAGCCTCCCAAATGCTGGGATTACAAGTGTGCGCCACCATGCCCTCCTTGCTTTACATTTCTTTCTGTGCAATTTAGAATATACCTACCCAAAAAATTCTTAAAGGAAGAAAACTTGGTCATTAGACATCAACCTTGGTGAGAAAGTTACAGTTTCAGTATAATAAAAAGTGCAAAGAATTATCACAAAAATAAGATACCTACCCAATCCAAATATGTCTAATATAACATATCTGATTAGAAGTAAGTTTTACTTTTTTTCTGCCATGCAATACCTCCTTAACATCCCTCAAAAACCGTGCATAACACAAAGTATATTATGGAATGTTATATAGATATCATTTCTTATATATGGAATTTATAAAGTCATCTTTGATTATATAGTATAACATTGTCTACTTGAAAACAAATATCTGTCTTTTAATGCTTAAATGTATTTTTATTTCATTTTGGCAACTATTTTAATAGTAATTAATAATGTCAAAATTAATATAGGACTTATTTTTCTTTTTAAGATAGTATTTCCCCAAAAATAATTCTTTCTGAAATTATATAAAATAGATTTAAATACATTAATAAACTTATTACTTGAGAAAATTATTTCAGCTAACTATACATTTTAAATAATTTCAGTTTTGGCACACACACACACACACACACACACACACAATCATTTGATTTTTCCCTCTAGTTTTCCTAAACCTATATGTAAATATAACATGAATAATAGTAGCAGTTTTATAACTTAACTGTGAAATTATTAGTTTAAATATTAGTGATCCTATCTTATTAATTAAAAGGTAAGTTTGACCAAATCAGTAATAATGGAAGGGTGATTATTATCCAGATCTTTTTTTGTGTATTCTTGAAACTCTCCCAGTGTCTCAAGTTCTGGGGCTTCTTTAAATGAATGAAAAAAACCTGTATAAAATTAATTTTAACTTATCTCAGCATGTTTATTTGTCATGATAGCAAAGCAGGAACAAATTGGTCAATAATTGCTTCTACATTTCGTTAAAATGTTAGCCTATGAATATTTCTGAGTTCTGATAATTGTTAAGCTAAGAGATTGTCAAGGTAGTTATAGCCCAAGAAATATTAATGCTGAACCTAAGAAAAATAGTTAAAAAGTTTACATTCACTAAGCAGGTGATTTAAAGTGATTAATACCACAAAACCAGGGTTAATGTTACCTCTTGAAAGTAGCCAAGCCAACTGGTTGCATGGAGGTCCCCATCTGCAATCTTAGTAATTGGGAGACTGAGACAAGAAGATCACAAATTTGAGGACAGCCTCAGGATTGTAGTGAGGCACTCAGCAGCTTAGTGAGACCCAATTTCAAAATAAAAGTGGCAGATGGTGTACCAAAAAAAAAAAAAATAGCAAAGCAGATTCACAAGGAAAAAAAAAGGAGATGGTATTTGCAAAATGTGGAAGTATTAAATGCAGGATACACTTTAAACCTATTTGAGCTACTTGAGATTGCATCTACTGACTTGGAGAGTTTATCAAAACATATTCATTTTAGGTTGATATGTCCATATGCTCCTCTTCTACCCCAACAAATAATGTTATACATCCTCCTCTACAGTTGCCTTTGAATTCTGAAAGTTTTTTTTTTTTCCCTTTGGGATAGGTTCAAGATTGAAATAAGTATGTCAAAATTATTCATATACTTTATTGTAATAAGTACTAACAAATTGTTTTCATCTCTAAACATTCATTTATCTTACACCAATTTATGAAGATACTCAGTTTCTTCATGTCTCTTCTACTAATAATTTTTAGTTTTTTCTAAAGTGGATGTGAATCAATTCCTTATCCTTTTTAAAATTTGTGTTTCCTTAACTTGCAGTTAAGGAAAGCAGTTAATAGACTATTTTTATTTACTTTTTAATAAATTATTCATTTATTTCCTTTGTTAATGCTTTATTGAATTATTGTCTTTTCTCTCCAATTTATGATTCATTTTACTTTTATACTTTCAAGGCATCAATATTTACAGTCTTTGTTAGGGACATCTCCTTTACCCATAGCTTTTAAGAAAGTATCAAATTGTTTTATATTATAGTAATAGCATTTATATTCTCACTTATAAAGAGATCTATTTCTATGCCCTCATTTTTTCCTATAAACAAGGATAAGATCATATTAAATTATTTCAGTAGCTTTATATTATTATATAATGAAGAAAAGACATCTGTGCTTTTAAAATTAAATTATAAATTATTAATAAATATTTTAACATGATCTGAAAATATATATCCCATTAAAACTACTATAGGTCTTGAGATTCCAGCCAGAGCAATAAGGCAAGAGAAGGAAATCAAAGGACTACAAATAGAAAAAAGAAGAGCTGAAATTATTTCTATTTGTAGATGACATGATTTTATATTTGGAGGACACAAAAACTCAAACAAAATACTTCTAGAGTTTATTAACAAATTGAGGAAAGTAGCAAGATACAAAATCAATCTAAAAAAAGTATCTTTTCTATATGCTAAACATGAATCCACTGAAAAAGAAATTCAAAAATCAATTCCATTTACAATAAACTAAAAACCAATTTAAAAAACTTTGAAATAAATCTAACCAATGAAATAAAGACTTCTAAAATTAAATTATGAAACACTAAATAAAGAAATTGAATTTCTTAAAATATATAAAGATCTCCCATGCTCTTGAGTAGGCAGAAAAAAATATCAAAATGGCCATTCTACCAAAACTGATAGATACAGGATCAATGCAATCCCTCAAAATACCAAATGTCAGTCTTTTCAGAGCTATTAATATCAGTATTAAATTTCATATGGAAGCCGGGCGTGGTGGCGCACGCTTGTAATCTCTGCGCTTGGGAGGCAGAGACAGGAGGATCGCGCAGGTTAGAAGCCAGCCACGAGCGCTGGCTTAGGAGACCCTGTTTCCAAATGAAAACGTAAAAATAGGTCTGGGAGTGTGGCCCGGAGGTAGAAGGGCTTCCAGGAACCCCAGTACCACCAAAATACATACATACATACATACATACATACATACATACATACATAAATAAATTTCATATGGAAAAACAAAAGACCCAGAATAGCTAAAGCAATTCTCAGCAATAAGAACCATGCAAGAGGCATCAAAATTTCTGACTTCAAATTATACTACAGAGCTATAGTAATAAAAAACAGGATGGTACTGGCACAAAACAGACACATAGACCAATTAAACATAAGATAAACTAACAAATCTAAAAATTTATAACCAATTGATTTTTTTCATTCTTAAACACCAAATATTTAAAACAAAGGAGCCACAACTTTTGAATGGTATCCATGTTAGTATTTTACAAAATAAGAAAAAGAATTTCAATCTTGAGATAAAATTTTGTACTTTAGTAGGAGACTCATAAACAATGAGATTTTAAGCAATGTTAGTAAGATTTGAAATTTTTAAGGTGTGCACAATAATATTATCATATTTGTGTGCCTTTTCTTGGCTGGTTCCATAGTTTGGCAATGGTGAATTGTGCAAACTTTCAGTGCTGAGTGAACAAGCCTCAGTCCTCAGTTTTATCCTCCTCCTCCTAGTAATCACATCCATGTTTATAATTCTCGAAGCTATTTGCATTTAAGACACTCGTAAACATATATCTCCAGATGAGACAATTTCTCCGAAACTCTAGAAAAGACATTCAACTGACTACATGAATCATTAGTTAGATGATGGAAACCTTTATCTTTACACATTCTAGAGGTAATGAGTGCTTGACTTTTTCTAATGGGTATGTTCCTGGATTCTTGTTATTCTACTCTTTCATTTTACACATATACAGACTTGTATGTACACTAATGGTGCAGTTACATAGTTTTCCAGACTAAAATGATAAATATGCATCTGGATCAAGGACTTTTTGTGACAAAATATTTTCTAAACTAGGCATAATAACATTTCCTTATTAATGAAGATGAGTTCCAGAAAAGTAAATCAACTCATTTCTTGGTAGGGAATAAAAGGTACTCAAACAAAAATATCTGGCAACACTTCACTGTGAACAGCACTGTATATGAGCTTCCTAGTGTGCGAGAGAAATCCAAGAAATTGCAGTGTTTTGTGTGCGTGTGTGTGTGTGTGTGTGTGTGTGTGTGTGTGTATTCCTTAAGAGAGAATCATGAATACCTTATATCATTTAAAAATATATAACGTTTACCAGAAAGAATGTGTGTGTGTTCCTTAAGAGAGAATCATGAATATCTCATATCATTAAAAAATATCTAACATTTACCAGAAAGAATGTAATTGAATCAAATGCTCTTATGAAAAGCAAGGAATAAATGTACTCTGGGTAGAGAAAGTCTAAGGTCTTCTAAAGCAGAGCCCAAATGTCTGGTTGGAATAATAGGGAAAGGGTTATACCTCCTCTCTGGATCTTGCTCACTGTCCCAAATTATACCCGTCAGGATTTCACTCAGGCCACCCGCCTTCCCACAGATCCTACTCATCATTCTGTAGCCTACTTTTTCTACTAGAGAAACTTTCTTTGGCTCTATCTATTACTGAAAGCCTTTCATGTAATTTTTCACTTTACTAGATTTATAAGACATAATATGTTTTATATTACGACAATCTCATCACAGGCAGACTAGGCTCATCTTCTGAAAGAAAAGGCAGCCTTCTGGATGAGAAGTGCATGCTCCGCGGTCAACCATCTCCTACAGCACCTCACGTTTTAGTGGAGCCATATTTGGCCAATGTGGATCATGCACAATTAGCGGGCCAATTTTTAAAAGTGGAATTATCACAAATATAATAACAAGAGAGGTCTACCTGTCATTTAAACCTCATCCATCATTTCAATACACATGCAGACTGAAATTAAATGATCCAAATAATAACTGACAAATCCTGTGAGTGACAGTGGGTTGTATCTTTTATCAGGTAAGATATACGTATAGGATCTGTTGGAGATGTATTTTGAAGGCCCATCCTTTTGGATGTTAAATGTGCTTCAAAATGTTTAATAAATTGCCTATTTTCATATTTGACATGATGGAGTTTATTTAAAGATATGTTTTCACAAAAGCTAATTTTTCTTCAAGAAAAGGTTGCATGATTCATTTTAAAGGGTGCAAAACAAAAATCATATCATATAAAAAGGAAAAGCTGCGATTGATACTCCTCTGTCAATTTGCTCAAACTCAGATTGAAGTATTAATTGTTTACAGAATTGTGTCTATGTACAAAGATCAGAATTCAAAGAGTTAGGGCAGAGACTGGGGAGTCTATATTGGAATCGATACTGGAGGTGGTTGGGATTAAGAAGTGATAGATTTGTACTTTCAAAGGTGTTAGCAATTAGAATGAAAAAAAGATGACAAAAATTTCTGAGAACATTTAGGCCAAAAGATTTAAACTAAACTGAGTGTGGTGGTCTATGCCTGTGATCCCCATATATGGAAGACTGAGACAGAAGGATCCCCCACCCTTGTTCCAGGCCAGGGTGCTGTAATTGAGCTAGACATGATTTTAAAATATAAAGGGCTGGGGGGGTATCTCAGAGGTAGAATGCTCCTGAGTCCAAATTCTAGTACCAAAAATACAAAAAATAAAAAATTTTCAAGAAAATTTATGCTGTTATCTATAAAAAGCATGGTTTGTTCAAATACTTTCACACTGAACACATTTTTCTAGTAGAATGTGAAATCACCTATGATATAATAATGATAATAAAAGTATTTACTAAATGCTTCTTGGGATATTATATACATATCACCTGACTTAATTATTAACAATAACCTTATGTTTTAATAAAAGTATATTTTAGAATAAAATAATCAGCCTTATAAGTTTCATGAGGAAACTGAGATACACAAGTATTAATAAATTTGATTTACTAATTTTAAGAACTTTTACTCTCTTATATCTGTTAACCATTTTATTACATTTTGTTCAAGGTCTAACATAACATATGAAAGCATTAATGTTTTATTATGCATTTATTTTTGGTGCTGATTATGATAATGATGTTGAGAATCTAAGAAAGATTTGCTAAACAACTTGAGAGTAAGTCTAAAACAAATTACACTCTGTCCACCTAATCAGCTAATAATATTTGCGGTTGTCCAATTATTGTGCATTTAGCAAACTGGACTGACTACAAATAATAAAAATGAATAAATTGTTTTAATGTCACTCTAAATATGTTATAGTTTATGTATTTATCATAATAATTTGTATATGCTTTCATAAGATATATCTGTTTATAATATAATATTCATTTCAACAACTTACTGGGTGATTAAGTTCTATGTTGCCTCATAGAACCTAGGGTGTGTGTTAATAATTCAATCAAAGCTAAGATCTAAATATGTTCTTACATCTTATAAAATTAAATTTAATTACTTAGTCCGAATCAAGAAAGTCTATGATACTTGCTGACTAAAGCAATCTTACAAGTAGGTGGAGCCACTAATGTGAATATATTGAGTTTATAGAAAATTGATAAAGAATTGTTCAGTGGTTGAGACTCTGCTGACAAAGCTACTGGGCCCAAGCGGCTTCCTCTAGAGGATGAGGTTGCCCTTGCTCTGGGTAGAAGCTGCATGTGTGTTGTTCTGTTTTTGCTTTTGGGGTTGGGGTTGGGATTCTGTTTCTCTAGTTCAGGAAACCTAAAAAGTCGTGTTGTTAGCTGGTTCTTTCCCCACCACAAACTTATCTTAATAAGTTTAAAAGTGATTTATATACTCAAATATAAAAATAGAGCTAATTATAATAATTTGTGGTATTACTGAACTTATGAAATAAGTTTGTATTGCAAAAAATATTATTTTCAATCACTCTGTATAATAGTGATCACCATAAAGATATTTGGACAAAAAGTGGGTTTTCTAATGAGATTTTTTTCAAAACAAGAAAGAATAATTTTCCATAAATAAGGAAGGAAAACCTGTTTTCATTTGAAGAATAAAAAGTATTAAAAACTGAAATACCTCCTAGGTACTTTTAAAACAAAATGATATAAAAAAGCAACTGTTTCAATTAAGTAGTGTGTAGAGTTCTTCCTTAAATGAATTTTTAAGAAAAAATAGAGTGTATACTGAGATGCAGAAATAGATACTAAAACTTTTGTTATAATTTAGAAGTTTGAAAGCACATCTTAGTTTTCAGAATGAAATACCTGCATTTTGTGACCAGTTTTTTTCTTATTTATTTATTTATTTTTATTTTTGATGTAATCCCAGGGATTGAACCCAGGGCCATTCTACCTCACAGCTACACACCTAGCCCTATTTAATTCTTTTATTTTGAAACAGGATCTCACTAAGTAGCAGAGGTCCTCATTAAGTAGCTGAAGCTGACTGCGAATCTGTGATCCTCCTACTTCAGCCTCCCAAGTACTGGGACTACCAGCATGTGTCATCATGCCTAGCTTGTGACCAGTTTCTAAAACCAAAACATAGAAGCATTTTCATTCATCAAGTTTATTATTTCTGTTAAAGTTGTATAAAATCTAATTTAACTAAAAGACACTATCTTTCACCTAAAAAATCATCTATTCATTTTCATAATAAAATATAATTTGGCAACATTTTAAATTTTATTTTTTATATTTTTTGAAAATATATGTATTTAGTTTGCTAATCAATAATGTATGTATGAGGACTTTATTGCTCTCTGAATTTATTTTGATTAAATACATAATTGTTTTTTTCTTTCAGGTGCTACATATTGATTGCAATAGGCAGGGTTTGGGCTGAGTTGGGAGGCTCTCCCTAGTTGACTTGTGTTCTTTTTCATGACCAGGGACTGAATTAGTGTGCTGTATAAAATCATACTTGCAACTGAAAGATAAATGTTGAGTGCACTAAAGGGCCCCAACCTCTTCAGGATGGAATAATTTTCTGACTGCTACATTTCAGAATCAGACAGCTGATAGAAAAGAGCATCACTTAAAGTCGCTTCCAGGATCAGTGGAAGTCCGTTTTCTCTCTTCCACCTCTGCCTTTCAAGAGGAGTAGATGGAGTCTATTTTTCAAAATCCTGTTTTTGAGGGGGGCAAAGAAAAGAATAAACACAACTTTCCCTGAGGATGTCTAAATCACTTACATGTAACCTCATAGCCATTCAGTTTCCCCAGAAAGTCTACACAGTGCCCGCAGCGCATGGACATGGTGGTGAGGAAAGGGGGGCCTCTTCAGGGTTAATTCACCTCTGCAACTGTTGAAATCCCATGGCCTTGAAGTCTCTGGAGTCTCCATGTACCTTAATTTCTTTTCAGTGTGTTTGGATCTCTGCCTGTTTACTATAGTGCTCATGCCACATGAAAAGAAACAGGCCGGGATGTTTTATCTCTTGGCTGAGCTTGCTTCAATTAAATTAATGGACCCATTCAGCTCACTCTTCCCCCTTTCAGATGCACCCCTGATGAATACATTAAAAAGATCTTAAGTCTCAAGATGGTACATCATGGTATTAGCCAGGCACTCACTTCTCTCTGTCTTCTTTTTCTGTAAATCAAATAATTAATGAGATCTTCCCCTCAATAAAGCACTTCATCAATATTTTGTGGCAAAGGGAAAAAATGCCCTCTTTGCTTGTTGTAGAGCTTTTATCTCCATCTGTGTAGGATTTTGTGGGCAAATGTAGCAATATCGAAATGACAAAATATTGACTGACTTCTTGCAGTTTGTTCTTCCGAGCTGAGTGTGATGAGATAAAGGCTGTATGTGCCGTTTTGCAGAAAAGCGAGTGGCAACCTTGTCAAAATGCAGTGGGTGTTTTGTACACAATATGGAAGTTGTAATCACCGAGTGGGACAAAGTAGTTTTTCCAGAGCTGGATGTCACTGGAGGGGTGAACAGTGTTGCTGTGAAAAGCATACGTGGTTTCACTGTTTTAAAATAAAAAGTGAAAAGAATAAAGTAAAATAAAAAGTGAGTAGTTGTTTATTTTAGTTACACTTAAATCATTTATTTATTTTGAAATTTAGGATTTTTTCACAGTTTTTACCTTAAAGCTTTAATTAAAAATGATGCTAAATATGCAAATGTCTCTAATATCCTTAGTTTCAGTTGCTACATGAGAAAATTCCTTTCCATGGACTAGAGATGCTATACATTACACTATAAGATGGAAGAAGATTTTATTTATTTTATGCAATGTTCTCCAGTTGAACTGTTGGCTATTTCTCATTTTTGTGAATAGAGCAACAGCATAAAAGTTATAAATATTTCTCTTTCCCTTTATTTATATGGATGGAATCTCCACAGAAAAGTTAAGGTTGCTTTCCTGCAGTGTTTATATTCACTTTTGGATGGAAACCAATAATTCATATTTGATATTTGTCTGAATATGTAATATCACCCAATATGAGTCAGAATCTGAATGGGAATTAAGTTCAGAGAAGAAGTGATGAGCGAGACAGAGACAGAGATAGAGAGGATTTAATCATATTGCTAGATATTAAGATCAGTTCAGTCCATCCAAATGAGTGTCACCCCAACTCAGCTTGGTAAACTACTGACATGACGGGATGTTATAGCCATTATATTTTGGACTGTGGATTCAAACAACCAACTTTAAAGCAACGGGAGACCTAAACCACAAACATAGGAACATGAGCAGGAACTACAAATAGAAAACATGAGGAAGTTTGTGCTTTTATCAGAAAAATTAAATATAGTTAAAATATTACTGGAACATATTGATCAAGGGAAATTTTGAGTAGTGTTTTCCTGAAGAAAAAATATGCTTATTTGGAGGTCTAAAAAGGATGAGAGCTGTCTTTTAGGAAGCCAGATTGGATAATAAATAATTCTACACTATGTGATCCAGGGAAGTTTCATAACTATGAATGATCTTATGAATCTAATAATGATTCACAATGTGTTTAAACTACTTTAAAGCTTTTATAGTTTAGTTATGTGCCTATTTCCAGAAAGGTGGGACAAGATTGATATTTTAATTGCTCCAAATTACAAACAGTGCCCGGCATATGAAGTGGATAGCCCCATACAAGCTTTGACATTTATCAGACTTTTTTAATTGAATTGACTTAAAGATAATTCTACATTCACCTGTCACGTTCAAATTCCAACAAATATGACAGATGGAGTAGAGAAGAAAGATAAACGTATAAAATTCACAATGGATATGAAAGTTACTATTCGCATGCCAAAACAAAAATATTTAGACATATAAAGTGAATATTATATAACAAATAGATAAAAGACATAGACACCAATTTACAATTCACCTTCCAAATAAATTAGTTTTAATTTGTGATGAAATTACACTGCAGTTATTTATGTTTGCTAAAATAAAATAAATTTTCTTGTGTTTATAAAACAATGAATTAAAAAAGCAACCCTGGCAGTTAAAATTGAGTATGTTTAGAATCAAGACCAAAATATTAAATATCTAGCTGGAAAAAAAGAAAAAAAATAGAAGAGACTACCACAACATTCATTAATTTCATGCATAAATTAAGAAAATATCAAAAAGTATTAGAAATGAAAAGAAACTGAACAAAAATTCAGTGATATAGAAATCTTAGGATATTTTATTATTTCATTTAAGTATATGGATCATCTAGAAATAATTTTTTGTGGTACTGGGGATGGAACCCAAGGGCCGTCTACTTCCAAGCTACACCCTCAGCACTATTTTTTACTCTTTATTTTGAAACAGGGTCTCACTGAGTTGCAAAGGGCCTCAATAAGTAGCTGAGGCTGTTTGTGAATCTCCATCCTCCTGGCTCAGCCTTCCCAGTGCTGGGATTACAAGTGTATGCTAGCATGCCCGGGTTAGAAATATACTTAAAATTTCGTTTTTACAAGTATATAAAATATATGTTATGTCCTAAAAATAATTTCTCTAGTATCACATATTAATGAAATTAAGAGAAATGATAAGAGAAATAACAATACATTTTAAAGAATATATATGGTAAGTTTTCATTCTTGTACCACAATACAATAGAAACCTAGAGTGACGATCATGACATTAAAGAAAACAAAGTTATTCTCTTTCATGGACTTCTCTCCCTATGTAGGAGGAGCTATTCTTGTTTTTATATGTCCTTGTATTGCAAATAAACTTTTGTATTTCTATTAAAACACACAGTCCTGGGTATCTTTTCAAATGAATTAAAATCAGAATATTATAGTGATACAGGCATATACACATTAATACCAGTACAATATACAATAGCCAAAGTTATGAAAACAGATTAGGTGTCCATCAGTGTATGAATGGGTTATGAAATTATGGGATATAAACCAAATGGAATTCTACTCAACCATAAAGAAGAACAAAATCATATCATTTTCAGGAAAATGGATGGCACTGGGGAATATTATGCTAAGTGAAATTAGCCAGTTACAGAAAGGGAAGGGTCATATGCTTTATTTCATATGTGAAATCTAGGAAGAAATTGGAATACAGGAGAAGGTGGAAAAATTGCAGTAGAGTGATTGAGGTGTTTAGGTAAGGCTGGTAGGAGATGGGGATATTTTATAAAGAAAAAATTCAGTTGATGCTATGTATGTATATATGTATGTAGATATATGTATAGTTATATATATGCATATATACATATGTATGTATACAAACTTATCAGTGCTGATTTCAGTATCACGTATGGGGAAGGGGGAAAATTGGGTGGTATCTGAGATGCCAACTGTGCAAGTATATCTCTATCACTCTGAATTTCATTATGATACATGATTACAAGGCACCAATTAAAGTATTTTTTAAAACCACTCAGAAATTTATTTAACTTGTTAAAAGTTACATTTTCTAGTTAGTGGGTCAAAAACAAAATTTTTAGGAATTACCATATTTCACCCCAAACCAGCCCATGCTTATAGATAATACAGTTTTAATTAATTAATAATTGATACTTAAAAATCAAATGGATAAAAATCATTCAGAAAATACATGCAAAGTTAAGCCAAGAACAGTGGTGCACACCTGTCATATCAGTGGTTGGGATGCTGAGACAGGTGGATCACAGGTTCAAGGCCAATTTTAGCAATTTAACAAGACCCTATGTCAAAAACAAAGATCTAAAAGAGCTGAGGGTGTACCTCAGAAACAGAATGCCCCTGAGTTCAATCACTAGTACTACAAACAATAAAAAGAAAAAGGGAGAAAATACATGTGAAGAAAAAAGATTAACAACACATCAAAAGTTATCAACGTAAAAGACAAAACAAGCTTTACTGGGAAGTCTCCTGTGTAATACTTTCAGTTTCTACACTAAGTTTCTTCTTTCCTAAGTTAAGCACTAAATTCAATGTTTTGTTACTACCCTTTAATTTTTGTGAAGATTGTGAACACATGTATTGATATTCAAAATTAAACATTTAGCTGTCTATGTATTTAGTATTATATAAATGGATTCCTAGGAATTCTCTATCATTTGTCATCATTTTTATTAATGGAATTGGGGATTGTATCCAAGGACCTTCTACTGCTGAGCTACATCCACAACCCTATTTTATTTTTATTTTGGAATAGGGTCTCACTAAGTTATTTAGAGTCTCGCTAAATTGCTAAGATTGGCCTTGAATCTGTGACCCTCTTGTCTCTGCCTCCCAAGTACTGGGATCACAGGCATGTTCCACCACACCCGACTCACATCTCATCATGTTTGATTTAATCTAATGCTGTGTTTAGTCAAAGTGAATGCACTTGCAGCACAGGAATCCATCCCACATTTTGTGTTACCTATTTTTCTGTTGATGGTTATTTAGATGCTGTCCAGACTGCTGCCTTTGTAACAGTGCCACTCTAAATATTCTTGAACTGGGATCATGGTACATAAAAAATATAGCTCTACTAAGGTATTGCCTAAGAATTCCAGTCAGTTAAAGGTAACATTTAATTTTTTCCACTGAATTTTTTTGAGGAGTGTGCTAGGGGTTGAGCCCGAGGACAGTCTACATCTAAGCTACACCCACAGAACTTTTTTTTTTTTTTTTTTTTTGGTAATAGGGTCTTAATACATTGCTGTAGGTCTCATGTTAAAAGACTGAGAGGCTGGCTTCAAACCGGAGATTCCCTTCTCTCACCTTTTCATCATTTATAGGCATGCACCACTATGCCTGACTTCCTTTACTAAGATTTTTTTAAAAGTGTCTCCTCACATTAGCCCTGCTCTTTTTCAAAAGAAATGATTGTAATTAAGTGCTATAAGGTAAAATTTTCTTTTCTCTTAGAGCTGCCTGGGAATGTTCAGCAATATCTGATTTATTTATTTCTCTTATATTTTTATAACTAAATACCCCCATGCCCCAAAATTGTTTTCATTTTCATGTGCAAAATTAGCCCTTTTTCCTCCAGTTTTGAAAATAAATTTGGGGTTTGAGGATGTAGTTAGGAGGCAGAGCATTTAAAATATCATATACGAGGTATTAAGATTCCCAGAGCCACAAAACAAAATAAAAATTGCTCCAAAAACAATATTAAAAGCTATAGAAAACTATAAAAATTGCTGGGCGTGGTGGCACACGCTTGTAATCCCTGTGCTTGGGAGGTGGAGACAAGAGGATAGCACAGGTTTGAAGCCAGCCACACTGGCTTAAGAGACCCTGTTTTCAAATCAAAATATAAAAAATAGGTCTGGGAGTGTAGTCCGGGGGTAGAAGGGCTTCCAGGAACCCCAGTGCCACCAAAAAAAAAAAAAAAGAAAAGAAAAAAAAACTATAAAAATTAAAAGCAAAAATATTAAATTATGTCTTCAAATATGTTCAAACATATATGTAAACGCTCACATATATGAATGAGTCCCTGCTAATTCCTGGCATCATAATGACTGACCCAATTGTTCTTTACTGGCAAACTCTCCTGGCTGTTTCTGTAGTAACTTATCGCAAACTTCATCGCTTAAAATAAGACTAAGTTTCAGGTTACAGCTCAGAAGTCTGACAGGTGAGCAGGGTGGAACTTACCTGGAGATGGTGAGTCAGTCGGCTTCCTTGCCTTCTCTATGACCCAGGCAGCCTGCATTACTTGGCTCATGGCCCCTCTTCTCATCTTCAAAACAGGCAGTGCAGCAGCTTTCCGTCTGTCAATTTCTCACCATCTTACTTCCCTCAAAGGAGGCCTCTTTTGGTTAGTTTGCTCCCAGCTAGATAAGCCAGAACCCCCCCCCCATCTAAAATTTCTTTTATTAGTTGAATCTACAAAACCCTTTAGCTCAGTGAATTAATGTAGCCACAAGATCTAAGATTAAAGTATGTGCATTTTTCTTGGGGAGAATAAAGAAAAAATTCACTACTGAACCAAACGCCCGATGCTGAATCTTCCCTTTAACAGGTCTTATACACATACAGCTAGCAAGTAGATGTTTCCACGTAGCTGTGGATGTCAGATCAGAACAAGTGTCTGCCTAGTTCCCCAGCCTTTAGAAGAAACTGCTGATAATGCTGATGTGCTCTGAAAGTTCCCTACCATATCTCATTTACTCATTTTTTAAAAAATTGTACTAGTCATTTGCCCAATTTTTGGCTTTCTATAAAATGAGGCTGCCTTCCTTGCTAAACTTGACACACTTAGGAGATGATTCTCTGGTTCAGGTGAGCATAACACTTGGCACGTGCCCCTGCCAGCTTTCTGCGTCAGCTGTCTACGGGTGCCTGGTACTCCTATCCAAATGCACTGTAGAATTGCACTGTTCAAAGGAAGATTTTGAAACTTGGAGAAAGCTTGAAGGCCTCTCACATTTGCCTCAATCTTAGCGAAGGTATTTGTGAAACTTGTCCTCATACTTGGTCCAGTTTACAAAGCAAATATTTTCACTTTTCACTATTTCTGTCAGCTCAGCATCTGTGTAATATTATATGACGCTTAGGCTAAATGATTCATTTTTAAAACCAGAGAAAAAATCTTGTCTTTTTTTGCGTGTGTAGTACTGGAGATTGAACCCAGGGGCATTCTACCTCTGAGCTACATCCACATCCCTATTTTTTATTCTTTATTTTGAAACAGATTCTCGCTAAGTTGTGGAGGGCCTCACTAAGAAGCTGAGGCTGGCCACAAATCTGCGATCCTCCTGTCTCATTCTCGTATGTACTGGGATTATAAGTGTGCACCATCATGCCTGGCTAAATCTTATCTTTAGTAGGCTGTTGAAAGGCAGTTTATCTGATGTATTCATAAACAAACCCAAGTGGTCTTCATATATATATACATGGATATATATATGGATATATGGATATATATATATATATATTTTTTTTTTTTTTTTCCTGAGAGTAAGTCACTGAGCCAAGTGCATTACACCAGCTCAGGTTTAGTTAAGAAGACATTTAATTAGGAGGAATGTAGTTGTCATAGTGTTTGTTTTAACAAATAATGAAATATATCTCTCACAAATATTAGTATAAATATAGACAATTATAACAGAAAGGGTTAAAAAGATCCTAGCAACATAATTTGTAATTAAGTTAAAAGGTTTTTAATATTTTAACGAACAAAGATTCTGAAGCATTAACTTTTAAAATAAATCTCTGATAAAAGATTAGCAATAGCCAGATTGAAAAATACTGCAGTTCCAGGAATCATTTGACTAGATGCTGTAAGCTGAATCTGATTTAAATCTCTGTGTGTTACAAGATGGCAAAGATGCCCTTTTGCTGGCTTATCTGCTTTCAGTGTAGCTAAGTGTCCTCCAAATAATTCAATAATTCAATACACAATAATAAATGGATTTAGAACTCTGAATCCTATCAAGGACCCACCAAAAAAAAAAAAAAAAAGGCAGAATTGCAACCCTGAGTTCCCTGATTTTTTTTAATTTCCTGTGTATATAGAACTGAGTACTAGAGAGGCTGGTAATCTGGAAACACCATCAATTTTAAGCAAAACAATGTTCTGCTGTCTCTGGTCTAAGCATCAAGGAAGGAGACAGCCTACCAGAGACACTTTTTTTTTTTTGGTGGTACTGGGGTTCCTGGAAGTCCTTCTACCTCTGGGCTATACTCCCAGACATATATATATATATATATATATATATATATATATATATATATATAAATAATTTTTTTTTTAAACAGGGTCTCTTAAGCTAGCAAGGCTGGCTCTGAACCAGCGCCATCCTCCTGCGCGGGGATTACAAGCATGTGCCACCACGCCCTGCAAGAGACACTTCTTAATGGTGATCCAGGGCAGCCCTAGTCCAGCAGGCCACAGTATCATGAGCAGCACCTGCCCATCCCTTGTAAGAAAGCCCAGCCAGGGACCAGTTACCTACTACAGCAGCAGCAGCAAAAATGGATTAGGGACTGACCACCACTGCACTAGATCAGAGAATCCTTAAGCTTAAGAAATAATTTTCCTAGCTAGGTGTGTTGGTTCATGCGTATAGGACCAGTTTTTTTTGAGAGGCTAAGGCTGGAAAATTAGTATATACATAATTATATATATATATATATATATATATATATATATATAAATTTGGAGAAAATTGATAACTTAGTATTTGAATCTTCCAATATATTAACATAATATATTCCTCCATTCATTGAGGACTCACTCAAATTGCTTCTAAAGTATCATTGTTCATGGCATAGAAGTCCTATACATCAATTGTTACAGGAATCCTTAAGTGTTTTATGTGTTTAATGCTTCTATATATGGTATTTTAAAATTAATTTCCAATGGCATATTGCTAGAGTTAGAGAAATGTAGTTGGTATTCTTATATTGATTAAAATCCTCTGACTTTCCTAAACAATTTTATCAATTTCACTACTGGTTGTTGTTGTGTGGATTTACTAAAATTTTCTATGTGAATGAAAAATGTAACCACCTTCCCTCCATTCTTAATGCATTTGCCTTGCTTTGTAGATCTGGCTATTACTTATAGTCCTTCATCAAATACAAATGACAAGATTGAGGATGCCTACTTTCTGTTATCAGTGTCATGTGAACTGAAGGTTTTCGCAGAGGCACTGGAGCAAATTAGGGTAGTTCTCCTCTTTTTAAATTATGAGAATTGGGGCCCCGGGCCGAACTGCGAGTAGCACGCCAGACCCCTGGAGAAACCAGGCCCAGTAAGACGCTCGGTTCTGGGTGGGGCACGCCAGATGGGGCCCGGGTCGCGGGATTCTGGGCCCCAGGCCGAACTGCGAGTAGCACGCCAGACCCCTGGAGAAACCAGACCCAGTAAGATGCTGGGTTCTGGGTGGGGGTCGCGGGCTGGGCACGCCAGATGGGGCCCGGGTCGCAGGACTCTGGGCCCCAGGCCGAACTGCAAGTAGCACGCCAGACCCCTGGAGAAACCAGGCCCAGTAAGATGCTGGGTTCTGGGTGGGGTCGAGCACAGGGCACGCCAGCTGGGGCC
This sequence comes from Muscardinus avellanarius, assembly GCF_963383645.1. Classification (NCBI taxonomy): domain Eukaryota; kingdom Metazoa; phylum Chordata; class Mammalia; order Rodentia; family Gliridae; genus Muscardinus; species Muscardinus avellanarius. The sequence continues at coordinate 42,288,788 of NC_137786.1, forward strand.
CAGGTCGCGGGACTCTGGGTTCCGGCCAAACTGTGCATAGCACGCCAGACCCCTGGAGAAACCAGGCCCAGTAAGACGCTGGGTTCTGGGCGGGGGTCGCAGGCTGGGCACGCCAGATGGGGCCCGGGTTGCGGGACTCTGGGCCCCAGGCAGAACTGCGAGTAGCACGCCAGACCCCTGGAGAAACCGGGCCCAGAACAGAAAAAGATAAAGAAAAATATCGGAGAGGTGGTAAGAAAGCCGTTATGGATGCCAGGACACTGGAGATGCAGACAAAAATTATCTAAATGCACTGGAACTTATGGAAAAATTCGCCGTGAAAGAGGACTGCTATTTCTCTATATTGTTAAGAATCTCAGACATCACATATAAGGAGAGAGTTTAGCGGAGACCAAGGAGAAATGCGGTTTTGAAAGAGTTCTCCGCGATGGTGGTGGAGACTTGTATTCAGGAGAAGCAGAAACCGGATCTTACCAACTTTATTTTTTTGGAGAAATTACACCAAATGTTGAATGCTACCATCACGCATGCTTAGGAACACTGGACAACATTCAGAGTGGAAAAAGAGCCTGGGAAGGATTTGAAACGGTGGAGGCAGTGGCAATGCCAGTGGCCAATATTCGGGGGAGGCAGAGATCTGATACATTACAACTGGAACCTTTGAAATAATAACCACAGAGACAGTGATCGGAACCTGCTGAGGGGTTAGGCGGGCGCCGGGGCCAGTGGCCGACATCGGAGCTTGCTGTGAGGCAAGGCCACTACTGAGGCCTCCGTGGTCGGGATTGGAACCTGCAGAGGGGTTAGACCGATGCTGGGGCCAGCGAGGCCGGCATTGGAGCCTGCCATGATGCAAGGCTTGTGCTAGGGCCTCCGAGGTCGGGTCCAGAACTTGCTGAGGGGTTAGGCCGGTGCTGGGGTCAGCGAGGCTGGCATCGGAGCCTGCCGTGAGGCAAGGCCAGTGTTGGGGCCCCCGAGGACGGGACCGGAGCCTGCTGAGGGGTTAGGCCGGTGCTGGGGCCAGTGAGGCTTGCATCAGAGCCTGCCATGAGGCAAGGCCGGTACTGGGGCCTCCGAGGCCAGGATAAGAGCCTGCCGAGGGGTTAGGCCGGTGCTGGGGCCGGTGAGGCCGGCATCGGAGCCTGCCTTGAGTCATGACCAGTGCTGGGGCCTCCGAGGCCGGGATCAGAGCCTGCCGAGGGGTTAGGCCGGTGCTGGGGCCAGCGAGGCCGGCATCGGAGCCTGCCGTGAGGCATGACCAGTGCTGGGGCCTCCGAGGCCAGGATAAGAGCCTGTCGAGGGGTTAGGCCGGTGCTGGGGCCAGCGAGGCCGGCATCGGAGCCTGCTGTGAGGCATGACCAGTGCTGGGGCCTCCGAGGCCGGGATCGGAGCCTGCCGAAGGGTTAGGCTGGTGCTGGGGCCAGTGAGGCCGGCATCGGAGCCTGCCTTGAGGCAAGGCTGGTACTGGGGCCTCCGAGGCCAGGATAAGAGCCTGCCGAAGGGTTAGGCCGGTGCTGGGGCCAGCAAGGCCGGCATCGGAGCCTGCCGTGAGGCAAGGCCGGTACTGGGGCCTCCGAGGCCAGGATAAGAGCCTGCCAAGGGGTTAGGTCGGTGCTGGGGCCAGCGAGTCCGGCATCGGAGCCTGCCTTGAGGCAAGGACGGTACTGGGGCCTCGAGGCCAGGATAAGAGCCTGCCGAGGGGTTAGGTCGGTGCTGGGGCCAGCGAGGCTGGCATCGGAGCCTGCCTTGAGGCATGACCAGTGCTGGGGCCTCCGAGGCCAGGATCGAAGCCTGCCGAGGGGTTAGGCCCGTACTGGGGCCTCCGAGGCCAGGACAAGAGCCTGCCGAGGGGTTAGGCCGGTGCTGGGGCCAGCGAGGCCGGCATCGGAGCCTGCCGTGAGGCAAGGCCGGTACTGGGGCATCCGAGGCCAGGATAAGAGCCTGCTGAGGGGTTAGGCCGGTGCTGGGGCCGGTGAGGCCGGCATCGGAGCCTGCCTTGATGCATGACCAGTGCTGGGGCCTCCAAATCCGGGATCGGAGCCTGCCAAGGGGTTAGGCCAGTGCTGGGGCCAGCGAGGCCGACATCGGAGCCTGCCTTGAGGCAAGGCCGGTACTGGGGCCTCGAGGCCAGGATAAGAGCCTGCCGAGGGGTTAGGCCGGTGCTGGGGCCAACGAGGCCGGCATCGGAGGCTGCCTTGAGGCATGACCAGTGCTGGGGCCTCCGAGGCCAGGATCAGAGCCTCTCGAGGGGTTTGGCTGGTGCTGGGGCCAGTGAGGCCGGCATTCGAGCCTGCCGTGAGGCATTACCAGTGTTGGGGCCTCCGAGGCCGGGATCGGAGCCTGCCGAGGGGTTAGGCTGGTGCTGGGGCCAGTGAGGCCAGCATCGGAGCCTGCCTTGAGGCAAGGCCGGTACTGGGGCCTCCAAATCCGTGATCGGAGCCTGCCGAGGGGTTAGGCCGGTGCTGGGGCCAGCGAGGCCGGCATCGGAGCCTGCCTTGAGGCAAGGCAGATGCTGGGGCCAGCAAGGCCGGCATTGGAGCCTGCCTTGAGGCAAGGCCGGTACTGGGGCCTCCGAGGTCAGGATAAGAGCCTGCCGAGGGGTTAGGCCGGTGCTGGGGCCAGTGAGGCCAGCATTGGAGCCTGCCGTGAGGCAAGGCCGGTACTGGGACATCCGAGGCCGGGATAAGAGCCTGTCGAGGGGTTAGGCCAGTGCTGGGGCCAGCGAGGCCGGCATCGGAGCCTGCCGTGAGGCAAGGCCAGTACTGGGGCTTCCGAGGCCAGGATAACAACCTGCCGAAGGGCTAGACCAGTACTGGGGCCAGCAAGGCCGGCATCGGAGCCTGCCGTGAGGCGAGGCCAGCATCGGAGCCTGCCGTGAGACATGGCCAGTGCTGGGGCCTCCTAACCCGGGAACGGAACCTGCTGAGGGATTAGGCCGGTGCTGGGGCCAGCGAGGCCGGCACCGGAGCCTGACATGAGGCAAGGCTGGTACTGGGGCCTCTGAGCCCGGGATTGGAGCCTGCCGAGGGGTGAGGCCGATTCTGGGTCCAGCAAGGCCGGCATTGGAGCCTGCCGTGAGGCAAGGCCACTCCTGCGGCCTCCAAGGCCGGGACCGAAGCCAGCTTAGGGGTTAGACCGGTGCAGGGGCCAGCGAGACTAGACCTGGGGCCTCCCATGAGGCAAGGCCGCTGCTTGAGCCAGCGAGGTCTGGATCAGTCCACTGAGTAGCCAGGCCACTACTGGGACCATCAAGAGTGGGATCGGTACTTGCAACGCAGCATGCACAGAGAAATATCGCAGAAAATATAAATCAGACGCTTCTCTTAATCAGCAATAACTAGGAGGAAAAGGGCAACAGGAAGAGGTTGAGCTATAGAAAGGGCCCTATAGTGAAGCAACTAATGTGACCAATCAGAGGGTATGTAATACTGGAGGATGGAGCCTCTTTAAAACGCAGGAGGTACATAAACAAATGTATCAAAGTAAATCACCAAAGAAGTGTGGGATGGAGGGAGGGGGAGGGAATGGGATGGGGGCTGGAGGAGGGCTAATTGGATGATGTGTGCTTGTATATCCTCTCAAGTCTTGTACTCCAATGTGATTGATATATGACTACAATGCACCAATTTAAAAAATAAATTAATTAAAAAAATAAATAAATTAAAAAAATAAAAAATAGGGCTGGAGGTATAGCTCAGAGATACAATGTCCCTACGTTCCATCCCCATTACTGTTAAAAAAAAAAATACAATTCCTAAAATAAAAACTTAAAGAAAAAAAAATAAATAAATTATGAGAATTATTTTATTATTGTTACAATTGCAGTTACTACTAATAGATGCTGAAATCTGTCCAAAGACTTTTTGGTATCTTTTGAGGTGATTGTATTTCTTTAGATAATACATTAATTGCTAATTTTTACTGATTATGTTTTTCTAATGATAAACTCAACTTGATTTTCTGGGATAAAATCCACTTGTCAAGAGATATTAGCTTTTATTTATTTGATCCCATTCAGTTTTCAAATGTTTTGCTAAATAATTTTTTATCTACACTGATCAAGGATGTCACCTGTAAATCTCCCATCTTATCAGTTCCCTGTCAGGTTTTGCTAGAAAAGAACTGCTTTTCTCATAAAGAAGTTAGAGGACATTCTATCACTATTTTCTAGAATATTCTATATAAGATTGGAACTATTTGTAAAATAAATATTGGATAAACATCTCATTAAAACCATCTAGGCTGGAATATTTTATTTTTAATTATCATGTGTTTATTATATGTATTTGTGGGTTCAGTGTGATATTTCAATATATACATGTATCATTTTTGTAAGAAAGTTTTAAATAACAAATTCATTTTAATCATAGATACAGAATCATTCAGATTTTGCATAAAATCTCATGAGAATTTTAATAATTATTGTATTTCAAGAAATATGTTCACTTCATCTGTTCTCAAATTGCTACCATAATGCTGTTCATAATTAACACTTGTAATTTTTAGTATCACTTCAAATCATTAATATTATCTCATATCTAATATTGGGGCTTCAACTCTGCGTGATCCTCCTGTCTTCGCCTCCCAAGTGCGGGGATTAAAAGCATGTGCCATTACGCCCAGCTCATATCTGATACTGGTATTTTCTTCTTGCTTTTCTTTTTTTTTGGGGGGGTGGGTGGTACTTAGGGTGGAACTCAGGAGCCCTCTACCTCTGGGATATACTCCCAGACATTTTTTTTTAATATATTTTATTTGGAAACAGGGTCTCACTAAGTTGCTGAGAGCCTCACTAAGTAGCTGAGGCTGGCTCAAACTTGTGTGATCCTCCTGTCTCAACCTCCCAAGCATGTGGATTACAAGTATATGCCATCATGCCGGGGACTATTTTTGTTTTTCTATTTTTTTTTATTTTAAAATTAATTTTACTGGTGCACATTACTTGTACAGTGGTCCATTTCATTGTGGTATATTTTTATATGCACATATTGGATCATTTTTACTTCCTAATCACTCCCCTTCTCCCTCTTACGTATCCTCTTCCATACTCCCAGGATCCCCTTTCTACTTTCATGACATCCCTCCCATTTTACTCCTCGAGATTCCTCCTAAGAAAGAAAACATATAGCATTTACCTTTCTGAGTCTGGTTTATTTTGCTTAACATACTGCTCTTTTTTATTTTTTTATTGGTACATTGTATTTATACATCATAATGGGGTAAAAACTTGTGTAGACATAAATGCACACATCACCCACCCAGCCCCCACCTAGTCCCCACCCCACTCCTTTCCCATCCCTCCCTCCCATGCTTGGCTAAGGGTGGTTGACTAAGATATGAATAAGTACATTGTGTGCTTTAAAGAGTTTCCTTTTCCCTCCTCCCATTCCCACAGTCAGGTTGCCTTATAGGATCTCCTTTTTCTCCTCATCTATAGGATCTCCTTTTTCACCTGGAGTTCCCCCATGACCCATTTCACCCTAGCTTTTGAATACTAGGAAAAGCATCCGATTTCTTATGTTTTGTGACTGAATATTCTCAATTAGTATAATGTCCTCCAGTTCCATACATTTCCCTGTAAATAATGTGTATTTTTCTTTATGGCTGAGTAAAATTCCATTGTGTACATATCCTATAGCTTTGTAATCTATTCATCTGTTGATGGACATCTTGGCTGGTTCCATAGTTGGCTATGGAGAATTGTGCAGCTATGAAGATAGACGTACATGCATTAGTTTGGTAGTTTGGTTTCCTTTCTTTGGGGTAGATACCCAGAAGTGGTATTACTTGATCATAGGGTAAGTTCTTTGCAATTCATCTGAGGATCCTCCATACTGTTTTCCAAAGTGGTGATAATGGACATCCTTGTCTTGTTCCTGTTTTGATGGGAATTCTTGAAGTTTTTCCCCATTTAATATGATGTTGGCTGTGGGCTTATTGTAGATTACCTTTATGATGTTGAGATATGTTCCTTCTATTCCATTCTCTGCAGTGCTTTGATCATAAATGGATATAGGATTTTATCAAATGCTTTTTAAGCATCTATTGAAATGATCACATGATTTTTGTCTTTGGTTCTGTTTATACGATGAATTACATGAATTGATTTTCGTATGTTGAACCAGCCTTGCATCCCTGAGATGAACCCTACCAGGTCATGATGTATTATTTTCTTTATGTGGTTATGAATACATATTACTAGTATTTTGCTTAGTAGTTTTGCATCCAAATTCATCAAAGATATAGGCATGTAGTTCTCCTTCCTTGAACTGTCTTTATTTAGTTTTGGTATTAATGTGATGTTGGCTTCATAGAATGCATTTGGGAGAGTTCCGTTTTTTTTCTATTTTACAAAATAGGTTGAGGAGTATTGGTATTAGCTCTTCTATAAAGGTTTTATAGAATTTACTTGGGAAACTATCTGGTCCTGGGCTTTTCTTTAATGGTAGGCTCTTTATTGCTGTTTCCATCTCTTTCATTGTTATTGGTTGGTTTAAATTTTCTATATCTTCTTGACTCAGTTTAGGAAGGTTGTATTCATCTAGGAAGTTGTCAATTTCCTATTTTTTTTTTTTAGTTAGGTTGGTTAATGGTTTATCTATCTTTTTTTTTTTTTTTTTGAGAAACCAGCTTTTGGTTTTGTTGATTTTTTGTATTGTTTTTTAAAATATTTATTTTTTTTTCAAAATGGCGACTGAGGGACACAGCACTTCTCAGTAGCTGAAGCAAATAAAGTTCAAATACTTAGAAAGCAGTGTCTTAATCAACAAAATAAATACATACCAGGAACCAAAACACATCCAGGTACCTCGGCAGAACCCTGAACTTGAAGAAGAACAAAGATCGGACACGGGACCTGCTGCAGATACAATCGGAATGCTGATCGGAACGCCGATTGGCGGGCTGCTTTTGCAGCTGCCCGAGGAGCTGCCTGCCCGATATTACCGCAGCAAGATAATCCGGGACTAAAAACAGATTTAGGATCGCATCTTAAGCAGCGAGCAGCACCACATCAGAATTCTGTGTGCTCACCAGCGACCGGATCACAACTGCATAGAGACTCCCACGGAATCCTGAACCAAGTCAGGTACCTGAGGGCGCCCTGGTAAGTTGGGGTCCTAGCGTGTGTGCAGCCCCAACCCCCCAGCAGGGGCCCAAGCCTCAGAACCGAGCACTCTCCTCGCGCACCTTGTCTGCGCCACGGTCCCCTGCTAGTAGTCAGTGCCTGTGCCACTGCCACCCCTAAATTGGAGCCTGCTTGTGTGTCTAACCCCTGCCACCTTGCCAGAGCCTGCCTTCCAGGCTGCAAAAGCCCTGTGTGACCCAGAAATCTCCTTGGGGCACCCCCATCTTCTATGTCCCGTGGGAGGCAGAGACCATTACTGGACACCGCACACTGGACCCTTGAGCACCTACCCTGCACCCCTGGCCCACCGCTGGGTGTTCCCACCCTCCTGGTAGCCAGATGCTTAGTTCTAAGCGAGAACACAGCTCAATACACCTTGGAAGAGCATACAACCAGCAATAGACAGCTGCATCCACTCACACTTGGGTCCAGTATTAGCAGCGCACCCAGCCTGCACTCTCGGAATAGGCAGAGCTCTGGCAGTAATTGTGGGCATCCAGGAACCACTATCCATTTGCCCAGGGTGCATCTTGGGACCACACTGGCTAGCCCAGCTGGAATTTCCAGAGACACAGGAAAATCCATCGGGCCACAATATCTGCACAGGACCTCAGGGGGAGGTTCCAATTATACTTTGGTCATTCTCCACCCCTGCTGTAGGGAAGCACAGGCTGGAGTCTAGGGTGGTGAGTGCAGAGGTGCTGACCACAGGTTAGAATTTCGCAGAACCTGTGAATTGTACAGAATCAAATAACAGTGAAACCAGACATCCGGACACATAAACCTAAAGCAGCTAAAAAAGAGAAAGGTGTCCAAACACCCAGAGTGACCTAAGAAGATAAAAATAGAGTACAAAGAAAACTAAGAGACATTGGATGGTATTCTGAAAGCTACCAAAGCAATCAGATACGCACATATTATATGGACCTGACCCCATATGCGTAAATAAGGACTGTTTGTTTTACTTTTAATGTGGATGTTTTGTTTTATTTTGCTTTTACAGTGCTTTTGTTTTGGTATGGTTATTGCTGTTTTATTTTTTTTTTTCATTTAACCCACACTTCTTTTACTTTAACTTGTTGACAATAGTTTGCCTTATTTTTTTATTTCACACAGCTGCTAGTTCCTTTTATTTTATTTTTCTTTTTTCCTCTTTCTTCCTCTTTCCTTCCTTTTTTTTTCATTCTCCTCCTTTGATTGGTTTTCCTTCCTTTTTCTTAGATTACATAATAGTCTTGGTATCTTGTGTGGATTCTTTTTTTTATATCTGTCTGCTCCTTCCATCACCCCTATTTACAAACCTTCCCACACTAACCTACATACTTTTCTCCCCCAAAACTTTTCCCCATAATATACTTCCTGGTTTAATACTCAAAGTATTTCTTATATCTATAATTACTCTACTAACGACAAGAGTCCTAGTAGTTAACTCTCTCTCGTTCCTAGCAAGTTATTACCTTATCATACTTAAAGTCTTTCTCAACCTAAACATATCCTCTACCTAATCCATCTCCTTTACCAATCACCCCAGCTCCTCACACATCACCCTCCCTCAACACTGGAAAGGCTCTGCTGACTAGCCAATACCCCTAAACTCCTAATATTAAGATTTGACTAAGCACAATACTCACGAACAATGGGTAGAAATCAGAAAAACAGGATAGAGAACGCTATAAATATGAGAACCAGTAATTATGAAGAGACAGCAAAAATCACGAATACTGACCTACTAGAAATGCAAGAAGGGGAGTTCAGAATCTTGATGTTCAATATGATGAAAGGATTTAAAACAAGTATAGATGAGGTTGAAGGTGAATTAGAAACACTAAAAAAGAATCAGAAAGAGGTCTGGAATGAAATGAAAGAGGCAATAGGTGAAATGAAGACAGCAATAGAAAGAAATTCTGGAAGATTAGATGAAATGGAAAACAGAATATCAATATTAGAAGACAGTACATCCCAAACTGAAAACACAGTCAGCGATATACAGAAAGCTTTACAGCAACAAAACCTAAACATCCAGCAATTATGGGATAATATGAAGCACCCTAATTTACAGATATTAGGCATTGAGGAAGGGATAGAGGTACAGACCAAGGGCATCTGTAATATCTTCAAGGAAATAATCTCAGAGAATTTTCCAAATATGGAAAGAGACTTGAATCTTCAAGTCTAGGAGGCATACAGAACTCCACTGAGACAGGACCAAAGAAAAACCACTCCACGCCACATAATAACCAAATTGACCAACATAGAGGCCAAGGAAGGAATCTTAAAAGCAGTGAGAACAAAAGGACAGGTGACATATAGAGGCAAAACAATAAGAATCACCCCAGACTATACAACCCAGGTCAGGAATGCTAGGAGAGACTGGTACGACGTGATTCAGACCCTGGAATTAAATAACTTCCAACCAAGGCTCATCTATCAAGCAAAACTACTATTCAAGATCAATAGGGAAATCAAAGTCTTTCAGGATAAACAGAATTTCAAAAAATTCATGAATTCAAAGCCAACACTAGAGAAAATTCTTAAAGAAATAAACCATAAGGAAGAAAAAAAAGCAGACTTTAGAATCAGAGAAGAGAGGAAGTTAATAAGTGGGCCATTTAAGTAAAGAAGAAAGATCACACCACCCAAGAGTAGACAGAACACAAAATGGCAGAAAACAAAAATCATATTTCAATAATATCTCTTAATGTCAAAGGACTTAACTCACCAATCAAAAGACATAGACTGGCAATGTGGATTAGGAAACATAATCCAAATATATGCTGTCTGCAAGAAACTCACCTCACAGCCAAAGACATTCACAGGCTGAACGTGAAAGGATGGAAAAAGATATACCATGCCACCAGTGACCAAAAAAGAGCAGGGGTAGCAACCCCGATATCCAACAAAACAGACTTTAAACTAAAACACATCAAAAGAGACAAATCAGGGCACTTCCTTTTATTAAAAGGAACAATACACCAAGAAGATATAATGATAGTAAATATTTATGCCCCAAATATGGGTGCAACCACATTTGTAAAACAAACCCTTCTGGACATAAGATCCCAAGTAGACCCAAATACAATAATTCTCGGAGACTTTAATACGCCTCTCACACCACTGGATCGATCTTCAAGGCAAAAGATGAGTAAAGACGCTTTAGAACTAAAGGAAACCATAAACCAAATGGACCTAATAGACGTTTTCAGAGTATTTCAACCAGGAACTAAAGAATACAATTTCTTCTCAGCAGCCCATGGAACCTTCACCAAAATAGATCACATCCTGTGACACAAAGAAAATACCAGCAAATTCAAAAAATGTAATATAATTCCATGCATCTTTTCAGACCACAACGGAATAAAAGTAGAAATCAAAAACAGGAAACTCGAAAGAAAGTATTCAAATTCATGGAGAATAAATGATACACTATTGAATGATGAATGGGTAAGAGCAGAAATTAGGGAAGAAATAAAGAAATTTATGGAAACAAACGAAAACAGAGACACAACCTACCAAAACCTATGGGACACCATGAGTACTAAGAGGAAAGTTTATTGCATTGAGTGCCCACATAAAAAGGATGGAGAACCACCAAGTAAAGAACCTAATGCCACAACTCAAGGATCTAGAAATTCTGCAACAGTCTATTCCCAAAGCCAGCAGAAGACAAGAAATCATCAAAATTAGAGCAGAAATAAATGAAATAGAGAACAAAAAAATAATTCAAAGAATCAATAAAACAGAAAGTTGGTTCTTTGAAAAGATTAATAGAATTGATAAACCCCTGGCCAACCTAACCAAAAGAAAAAGAGAATCAACTCAAATTATCAAAATTAGAGATGAAAAAGGAGATATCACCACAGATAGTGAAGAAATTAAAAATATTATCAGAAACTACTTTAAAAATTTATACTCCAATAGACTTGAAAACCTGGAAGAAATTGATAGATTTCTAAGCACAGTTAACCTTCCTACACTCAACCAAGAGGAAATAGCAAGCCTAAACCAACCAATAACAACCAAAGAAATAGAAATGGCAATAAAAATTCTTCCACCAAAGAAAAGCCCAGGCCCAGTTGGTTCCCAGCTGAATTCTACAAAACCTTCAGTGAACAACTAATACCAATACTACATAACATGTTCCGGAAAATTGAAAGAGATGGAACTCTTCCAAATTCTTTCTATGAGGCCAGTATCACATTAATCCCCAAACCAAATAAAGATACCTCAAGAAAGGAAAACTACAGACCAATAACCTTAATGAACATAGATGCAAAAATTCTAAACAAAATACTAGCTATACGCATTCAAAACTATATCAAGAGAATAATACATCATGACCAAGTTGGTTTCATCCCAGAAAAACAAGGCTGGTTCAACATACGCAAATCAATACATGTTATTCACCACATAAATAGAACCAAGAACAAAAACCACATCATCATAGCAATAGATGCTGAAAAAGCATTTGACAAAATCCAACACCCATTTATGTTAAAAACACTGCAAAAAATTGGGATAGAAGGAAAGTACTTCAACATCATCAAGGCAATATACTGCAAACCCAAAGCCAACATTATACTGAATGGGGAAAAACTGCAAGAATTTCCGCTATGGTCAGGAACAAGACAAGGATGCCCACTATCACCACTCATTTTCAATATAGTCCTTGAGACTCTTGCTGCAGCAATCAGACAAGAGAAGAAAATCAATGGAATCCACATAGGAAGAGAGGAAGTAAAATTATCCTTATTCACAGATGACATGATCCTTTATCTGGAAGACCCAAAGAACTCAACCAAAAGACTTCTGGAGCTGATTGACAAATTCAGCAAAGTCGCAGGTTACAAAATCAACCTAAAGAAATCAGTGGCCTTTCTTTATGCCAACAAGGAATCCACAATGAAAGAAACAAAAGCAACAATTCCATTCACTATAACCTCAAAACCAATAAAATACCTAGGAATAAACCTAACCCAAGATGTAAAAGACCTCTCCAACAAAAACTATAAAACATTAAAGAAAGAAATAGAAGAAGACCTTGGAAGATGGAAAGATCTCCCATGCTCATGGATAGGCAGAATAAATATCATCAAAATGGCCATTCTGCCAAAACTGATCTATAGGTTCAATGCAATTCCCATTAAAATACCAGTGACATTCTTCAGAGACCTAGAAAAATCAATCATGAATTTCAAATGGAGAAAGAAAAGACCTAGAATAGCCAAAGCAATTCTCAATAACAAGAAACACGCAGGAGGCATTACAATCCCAGACTTCAAACTATACTATAGAGCAATAGTAGTAAAAACAGCATGGTACTGGCACAAAAACAGATATACTGGCCAGTGGATTAGAATAGAAGATACAGAAACAAACCCACACATCTTTAGTCAATTAATCTTTGACAAAGGGTCCAAACACATACGCTGGAGAAAAGACAGCCTTTTCAACAAGTGGTGCTGGGAGAACTGGCTAACCATTTGTAAAAAGATGAATCTAAACTCCTATATCTCACCAAACACAGGAATCAACTCAAGATGGATCAAAGACTTAGAAATTAGACTTGAGACTGTGAAGTTAGTAGAGGAGAACATAGGTTCAACACTACAACATATTGGCACAGGCAGTAACTTTCTCAACAAAACCTCCAAAGCTCAGGAAATTAAAGCAAGAATAAACAAGTGGGATAACATCAAACTAAAAAGTTTCTTCTCATCAAAGGAAACTATCAATAACCTAAAGAGGAAGCCTACAGAATGGGAAAGGATCTTTACCAGCCACCATTCTGATAGGGGGCTAATATCCAGCGTATACAGAGAGCTCAAAAGACTCTACACTAGCAAAATAAACAACCCAATCAAGAAATGGGCAAATAAACTAAATAGACACTTCACAAAAGAAGAGATACAAAGGGCCAATAGATACATGAAAAGATGTTCTACATCACTGGCCATCAGGGAGATGCAAATCAAAACTACACTGAGATTCCATCTAACCCCAGTCAGAGTAGCAAGCATAAAGAAATCAAACAACAACAAATGCTGGTGAGGATGTGGGGAAAGAGGAACTCTTTTACACTGTTGGTGGGAGTGCAAACTAGTTCTGCCACTATGGAGGTCTCTGTGGAGATTCCTAAGAAAGGTGGGAATTGATCCACCATATGATCCAGCTATACCACTCCTGGGTATCTTTCGAAAGGTGTTGGATTCAGAGAAATACAGCAACATATGCATACCTATGTTCATAGCAGCACAATTTGTAATAGCCAAAATATGGAACCAACCCAGATCACCATCAATAGATGAATGGATAGCAAAACTGTGGGAAATACACACAATGGAATTCTATTCAGCCATAAAGAAGAACAAAATTATATCATTTGCAAGAAGATGGAAAGCCCTGGAGAACATCATGTTAAGTGAGATCAGCCAAGCACAGAAGGAGAAGATACACATGTTTCCTCTAATATTCCCAAACTAGAAAACACAAAGGATACCAGTGGGACTCCAGATATTAGAGGGGAAATACTAGCTAAGTTTTAATGGAAAGATAGGAGAGGAGAAAGGCTGATCTTGATTAATGAGGTTCTACACCTGAACATGTGTAAAATTATGAATAAGACATGGTTAACCTGGACAACCATTGGTGGGAGGGGGGAAGAGAAAACGGGGGCGGGGGGGAGAGGGCACCAAATATAGTGTAAATGTATACTATTTATGTTCAATAAAAATTGTTTAAAAAATAAAATATTTATTTATTTATTTATTTATTTATTTATTTATTTATTTATTTTGGTGGTACTGGGGGTGGGACCCAGAGGATTTCTACTTCTGGGCTAGACTCCCAGACCTATTTTATATTTTATTTGGAAACAAGGTCTCACTAAGTTGCTGAGAGCCTCACTAAGTAGCTGAGGCTGGCTTTGAACCTGTGCAATCCTCCTGTCTCAGCTTCCCAAGTGTGGGGATTACAAGCGTGTGCCACTACACCTGGCTGTATTGTTTTTTTAATTCTCTTCTTTATTAATTTCTGCTCTGATTTTAATAATTTCCTGTCTTCTACTAGCTTTGGGGTTAGATTTTTCCTGTTTTTCAAGCATTTTGAGGTGTGTCATTAGGTTATTTATTTGAAGATTTTCTGTTTTTCTTATATGAGCACTCAGTGCTATACATTTTCCTCTTAATACTGCCTTCAAAGTGTCCCAGAGATTTTGATATGTTGTATCTTTATTTTTGTTTATTTCTAGAAATTTCTTGATTTCACCTTTTACATCTTTTATGATTCATTCTTCATTCAAAAGTGTGGTGTTCAGCCTCCACATGTTTATGTGGTTTCTCTGGGTCTTCTTATAGTTGATTTCTAATTTTATTCCAATATGGACTGAAAGACACAGGGAAGTATGGAACATTTTTTGAATTTGATAAGGCTTACTTTTTGGCCCAGGATGTGATCTATTTTGGAGAAATTCCATGAACAGCTGAGAAAAATGAAACTCCACTGTACTTGGGTGAAATAGTCTATATGTGTCAAACAGGTTTATTTAATTAATGGTGCTATTTAGTTCTGAGGCATCTTTACTGATCTTTTGTCTAGAAGATCTGTATAATTGTGTGAGAGGAGTTTGAAGTCTCCAAGTATTATTGTATTGAGATTTATGTGTGACTTAATGTCACAGAGAGTTTGTTTTATAAAAGTAGCTGTACCTATGTTTGGGGTATAAATGTTGATTATTGTTATTTCCTCTTACTGGATTGTTCCTTTTACCAGTAAAAAATGACCTTCTAGCTGGGTATGGTGTTGCACGCTTTTAATCCCTGCACTTGGAAGGCTGAGACAGGAGGATCACGCAGGTTCGAAGCCAGTCTCACCTGGCTTAAGAGACCCTGTTTCCAAATAAAATATAATATAGGTCTGGGATTGTAGCCTGGAGGTAGAAGGCTCCTGGGTTCCATCCCCAGTACCACCAAAAAAATTAAAAACATTTAAAAATGACCTTTGTTGTCTCTCAAAATAAGATTGGGTTTGAAGTCTAACATGGCTGATTATCTGATATCATAGTTGCTACTCCTGCTTGCCTTTGAGGTCATTTGGCATTGATTACCTTGTTCCATCCCTTTACCTTAAGTTTGTACTATCTTTCTTTGTAAGGTATGTTTCTTGCAAGCAGCAGATAGATGGGTTCTGTTTTATAATCCACTTTCCCACTTTATATCTTTTTACTGGGGAGTTGAGGCCATTTACATTCAGTGTGATTATTGAGATATGATTTTTAGTTCCTAACATGTTAAGATTTTATTTTAGTTTGAAATACTGTTTGTTCTTTTTACTTAGTTCTCTGCTGGATGGAAATTCGTGTTTCTCTGGTTCTCATGTGTATTACTTATTTTTTTTGTAGTTAATCTCTTTGAGTATTTTCTCTAGCACTTGTCTTGAAGACAAATTCCTTCAGCTTCTGTTTGTCATGGAAGCTTCTTATTTCCCCATCTAATTTGAAAGATAGTTTTGCTGCATAGTAAATTTTTGGCTGGAAGTTGTTTTCTTTCAGAGTTTGGAATATGTTACGCCAGCCTCTTCTGGCTTTTATGACTTGGTTGGGAACTCTGGAGTGATTCTAATTGGTTTTCCTCTGAATGTCACTGGGTCTTTTGTTTTTGTTCCTTTTAAGATTCTCTCCTTGGCTTCTACATTGGTCATTTTGACTATTATGTGGCATGGGGAACCCTTTCTCTGATCTTGTCTAAAGGGAGTTCTATAAGTTTCCTGAACCTGTGTATCAATCTTGCTGTATATTTTGAAAATTTCCTGCTATTACTTATTTGAAGACATTGTTGATCCCTTTGGTTTCACCTTCTTTTCCCTCCTCTATTACAATTATTCTTAGGTTGGCTCTCTTAAGATGGGCCTATATTTCTTCAATGCCCAGTTCCTGTTGTCTAATTTTTTTTTTCTAAGTTAAAAATTATGCTTTTGTTTTTGGAGTATTCATCTTTTAGGAGTGAGATTCTATTCTCCATGGGGTCTAATCGATTGTTTATAGTTTGAATTGATGTCTTTACTTCAATGATCGCATCCTTTATTTCCTTCAGACTCTCTCTAAATTCTTTTCTAAAATCCTGTATTATGACCCAGAAGGGCCTGGAGGTCCCGGCCACAAGATCCTGACCCCAGGCAGGTGGGTGGGCACTGGCGGGGTACCCTTAGGCAACCTCCCCCACCCGGAAGGACCCTGAAGTCCAGGCTGCAAGGCTCCAACACTGGGCGGGTTGGCGGGCACTGCCTGGGCACCCTTAGGTGACTTCCCCACACCCTGAAAGACCCTGAGCTCCAGGCCACAAGGCCCCAACCCTGGGCGGGTGGGCGGGCGCTGGTGGGGCACTCTTAGGTGAACCCCCACACCCGGAAGGGCCTGGAGGTCTGGGCCGCAAGGCCCCAACCCAGGAGAGTGGGCGGGCATGGGCGGGTCACCCTTAGGCGACCCCCTACCCGGAAGGACCCTGAGGTAGATGGGCGGGTGCGGGGGGGGTACCCTTAGGTGACCCCCACACACACCCAGAAGGGACTGGAGGTCTGGGCCACAAGGCCTCAACCCCAGGAGAGTGGGCGGGCACGGGCGGGTCACCCTTAGGGGACCCCTGCCCAACTGCAACCAAGGCCATGGGTGGGGCACCCTTAGGCAACCTCCCCTCACTCAGATGGGCCCAGAGGTCCGGGCGCAAGACCCTGACCCTGGACGGGTGGGCAGGCGCGCACAGGGCACCCTTAAGCAACCCCTACCCCACACACCAGGAAATAAAAAAAATTTTTCATCGCTAGGGAGTGCCTGATCCCACATCCTCCCCAAACCACACACTCCTCTCTTATTAAAAAAACAAACAAACAAAAAAAAGTGAAAAGAAAAAAGAAAAATATTCGAGAGTGGTTAAGATGGCCACTGCGGCAGCTAGAATATTGGAGATGCAGACAAAACATATACATCTGAAGTAGAACTTTTAGAAAAATTCCCCGTAAAGGAAGACTGCAGCTTCTCTACATCTTTATGAATCCTGGACATCACCTGTAAGGAGCGAGTCTAGAGTCTAGCGGAGACCTGGGAGGAAGGCGGTGGTGGCAGCAGTGGCTGAGATGGCGGTGGAGACTTGTATTTGGCTGAGATGGCGGTGGAGACTTGTATTTGGGAGAGGCAGACATCTGATCCAACCCACCCTGATCCTCTGAAGAAATTACCCCAAAGGTCGAATGCTACTGTCGTGCATGCTTAGGAATACTGAACATTATGCGGTATGGGAAAAGAGCTTGGGAAAGATTTGAAATGATGGAGACAGTCGCATTGGCAGTGGCAAGTACTCAGGGGAGGCAGAGATCTGATGTAATACACCTGGAACTTTTGAAGAAATTACCTCAGAGCCAGAATACATACTATCATCACGCACCTCGGGAATTTGGGACAATCTGCTGGCTGAAGAGGGGGCTCGGATCAGAGCCTGCCAAGGGGTAAGGTCAGTGGTCGGGGCCAGTGAGGCTGGGATCGGAGCTTGCTGTGTGGCAAGGCCAGTGCTGGGGCCTCCGAGGCTGGAATCAGAGCCTGCCGAGGGGTTAGGCCAGTGCCGGGGTCAGCGAGACCGGGATTGGAGGCAGCCATGAGGAAAGGCCGGTGCTGGGGCCTCCGAGGTCAGGATCAGAGTCAGCTGATGCATTAGGCCAGTGCCGGAACCAGCGAGGCTGAGATAGGAGCCTGTTGTGAGGCAAGGCCAGTGCTGAGGCCACGGAGGCCCAGATGGGAGCCTGCCGAGGGGTTAGGCCAGTGCCAGGGCCACCGAGGCCAGGATCAGAGCCTGCCTTGATGTATAGCCAGTGCTGGGGCCTCCAAGGCCAGGATCAGAACCTGCCGAGGGGTGAGGTCAGTGCCAGGGCCAACGAGGCCGTTATCAGAACCTGAGTTTTTTGTTCCAAATAAATTTAATGACTGCTTTTTCTATGTCTGTAAGTAATGACCTTGGTAACTTAATGGGCATTGCATTGAATCTATAGATCACTTTTGGAAGTTTGGCCCTTTTGATGATATTTGTTCTGCCTATTCATGAACATGGAAGATCTTTCATCTTCTAAAGTCTTCATCAATTTTTTTCAGTGTTTTATAATTGTCTTTGTAGAGATTTTTTTTACCTCCTTGGTTAAGTTTATTCCTAGGTTTGTTATTTAATTTTTTTTAGATATCCCAAATCAAAGTGTTTTCTGGATTTCTTTTTCAGTGGATTTATGGTTGGTATACAGAAAGCTTCCAATTTTTTAAGACTGACTTTGTATCCAGATACTTTGCTAAATTTGTTGATCACTTCTATAAGCCTTTGGTTGAGTTTGTTGGGTCTTCTAAGTATATTATGTCATTTGTAAATGGTGAAAGTTTGAGTTCTTCTTTTTCTATTTGTATTCCCTTGATTTTCTTTTCTTGCCTTACTGCTCTGGGTAGAGTTTCAAGTACTAAATTGATGAGAAGTAGTGATAATGGACATCCTTGTCTTGTTCTTGTTTTTAGGAGGAATTCTAGCAGTTTTTTCCCATTTAATATGATGTTGGCTGTGGGACTATTATAGATTGCCTTTATGATATTGAGGTATGTTCCTTCTATCCCTATATTGTGCAGTGCTTTTAGCATAAAGGGATATTGGATTTTGTCAAATGCTTTTTCAGCATCTATTGAAATGATTGTATTTTTGTCTTTGGTTCTGTTTATGTGATGAATTACATAGATGGATTTTTGTATGTTGAACCAGCCTTGCATCCCTGGGATGAACCTACTTGGTCATGGTGTATGATTTTCTTGATGTGATTTTGAATGTGTGTTGCTAGTATTTTGTTTAACAGTTTTGCATCCATGTTCATCAAATATAAAGACCTATAGTTTTCCTTCCTTGAGCTTTCTTTATTTGGTTTTGGTATTAATGTGATTTGGCTTCATAGAATGTATTTGAAAGAGTCTCATTTCTTTCTATTTCATGAAATAGATTGAGAAATTTGGGGATTAGCTCTTATATAAAGGTTTTATAAAATTTACTTGAGACCATCTGGTCCCGGGCTTTTCTTTGATGGTAGGCTCTTTATTACTGTTTCAATCTCTTTGTTTGCTATTGATTGGTTTAAAATTTCCATATTGTCTTGACTCAGTTTAGGTAGTTTGTATTTATCTAGAAAGTTGTTAATTCCTTCCAGATTTTTCATTTGTTGGATTATAGTTTTTCAAAGTAGTTTCTGATAATCCTCTGGATTTCTACACTGTCAGTGGTGATATCTGCTTTTTCATCTCTTATCTTTGTAATTTGGGCTGATTCTTTCCTTTGAAAATATTGACTTCTAGTCTTTCATATGTGTTTTTATCTAGAAATATGTTGTTTGTTTTTTAAATATTTAAGATTTACTTGATATTTTAGGTAAAAGTTTCTAATTTCATTTAACTCTGGTCAGAGAAAAATCTCTATACAGAAATATAAATATATCTCTGTTTCTCTTCATATATTTTATTCATAGATTTTTCACAAGTACATGTGGATAGTATATGTGCTATATACTTTATCATGACAAAA
Source organism: Muscardinus avellanarius (assembly GCF_963383645.1). Lineage (NCBI taxonomy): Eukaryota > Metazoa > Chordata > Mammalia > Rodentia > Gliridae > Muscardinus > Muscardinus avellanarius. The sequence continues at coordinate 42,308,492 of NC_137786.1, forward strand.
TATATTCTCTGCCTTAATGAATGAATATTCATATCTCTTTTTATTTTAAGACAGGGGTTTGCTAAGTTTCTGAGGCTTGTTTCAAACTATGATCTTCCTACCTTAAACCTCCTAAGTAGCAAGATTATAGGTATGTACCACTATGACTGGCTCTCACCTTCATATTTGAAGAATATTTTCTCTGAGAGTGGAATTATGTGGTGACAGTTTTCTGCTAAGCATTTTAAATATATCAAGAATATATTTATTTTGTTCTTTCTTTTGTCTGATGTGAAGCCAACCATAATTTTTTCTTGTTCTTTTATGAATGCTTTTTTTTTTTACTTTTTTAGCAACTTGACTTTATATACCTAGTTGTATTTTGTCTTGAATTTCATTTTCTTGTTCTAGAAATCCCTTTTCTCTATACTCTCCCAGTTTATGTGTGTGTGTGTGTGTGTGTGTGTGTGTGTGTGTGTGTCTGTCTGTGTGTGTGATTACATATATATAATATATAAGAAATATAGAATGATATATATATATATATATCATTTGATATATATATAAATCACTTGATATCTTGCAGATTTTAATATATTTTGGTTGGTTTTTAGATTTGTGTGTGTATGCACTTTAGTTTATATACTATCTAGTGATTTAAACTTTACATCATTTTTGTACTATATAATTTTGTATTAATTTTACCTCTTGAGTAACTTTTATTTATATATGTTATCTCTATTCTTAGTTTTGCACTTCCACTTGGCATTATTTCTTTTTATTTATTTAAAAAAAAAACTGGGATTGAACCCAGAGGCATTATGCAATCTACCTCCAATTTATACCCCTGGCCCTTTTTGTTTTTTAATTTGAAAAAAGGTCTCACTAAATTTTTGAGGATTCTGCTAAAGTACTGAGACTGGCTTTTAACCTGGAATTCCTGTCTCAGCCTCCCAAGATCCAGAAATGTACCATCATGCCCTATACCTTTGGCATTATTCTTAAGATTTTTCTAATGCATTCAGAATTGTATTGTCTTTTCGGCACTTATATCTGTTGTATCTGTAGGTTCTTTAAGCGTGATAATTTAATTTTTCAGCTAAATCTATCAGGTCATCTCTGGATCTGTTGCTATGAACTTTTATCTTGATAATGAGTTATATTTTTTATAATACACATACTTTTTTAACCTATTGAGATGTGGTTATATATTTAATAGAATTAAGCTTTATTTTACTTTGCAGTGAAATCACTGTTAGTCACTTTTATTATATAGGAAGCTTGATTTTAGGTGCATTCAGGTCATGCCTCTTTCTCTTAATAATATGGCATAACTAATATTTTTTGGCATTAGGGTTCCAGATCTTAAAATATTATCCTTCTGCAATTGCAATAAATAGGCTATGATATTAGGCAAATTTATCTATACTGGAAAAGTACAAACCCCAAACTCATCTTCTCAAGTACAAGATAGTGTTCAAATCTGTGTTCCTTCTGCCATCTTCCCCAGTGTCATTTTCACCTATAAATTTCACTCCACATATGTGTGATTCAGAAGTGAACCAAAATATTTTAATGATTATTTGCTGATTTGGGACTCATTTTTCTCTGTGGCTTCCTTCTTTTCAAGGTTCTCACCCTCAATTTATATTGGCTCCAGAAGTCTAGGACTTTGAAATAAAAATATGTAAACCATGTATTTTATGTTTGTGTTCAATTCCCCAAGGCAAAGACAGAACTAATGAATGATCTCAAAATTTACATAAATGTTAAATTCTGTAGGTTTGTCTTCTTTCAAGTATTGTATCTTTCTTCATTTCTGTCTTCCATTAGTTGCATTCTAATATCTTAAAAGAGAGATTTTTAGGACAAAAATTTGTTATCAATGTTGAGAGTTGGTCCAATATATACTAATTTGCCATTTCCAAAGTTGGAATTCTTAAAATTATTTTAGTAGATTTTATTTTTTATATTTTAAATGCAATCCCAAAGAGATGTTCCAGTTTTACAAACACACACAAACACACACACACACACACACACACATGTATACACACATGTGTATACACACAAACATGTATGTGTGTGTGTAAAAGTATGGTCTGCAGATATTTCTCTTTTTTACCATGACAGCAATATAAGATTACATTTTTATTATAAAATGAAAACTATATTTGTGGTGTAACAGGGTTTCAGTTGAGAGAACATATTCTGGCTCTTAGAACAAACTTTCAAATTAATTAAAATCTAGAGACATTTTTGTGCTTGAAATCATTTGTTTTTGTCTTTTAAAATGCTCTACTTGGAATAGAATATACCACATAAATACTAAATTGAATAGAATTATGCAAACTTACATAATTGGAAAAGTTTCTAAGACTACCGTATAGAATTTTCAATCTGTGATTGAATTTTAGCCTCACCTCCATTGTCCTTTTTTAATTTTTACTGTTACTGGTGCTTAATAATTATGCATCATAGTAAGATTATGACTGATACAATGTGCTGCACAAATCACTTGAAGGACTTCCCTAGGCATCCTTCTCATCCTCCTCATACATTTTGTTACACTGGTAATGTGCCTTCATATACAGATATAGCACTATTTGGGCTGTTTATTTTATGAAAAATGTTCAACATTACTAACAATCAAGGAAATGAAAACAAAACTATACTGAGATTCTGTCAAACTTCAGTTAGAATGATATTTGTCAAGAATACAGGCAATAAATTTTGGGGAAGTTATGGAGAAATAGAAATTCTCGTACACCGTTGATCTGATTGTAAATTTGTAACATCACTATGGAATTCAGTATGATGGTTTCTCAAAAGAATTCAATTAAAAAAAAGTGGAAAACAGTCACAACTGCTCTAAAAGTTCAGTGCATTTTATTCATTGTTTATGAGTAGTTCTAAAACTATTGGAAAATAAATTGTTCACAGGGAAATAGGATTTTGCAGTCTTTACAATCACAGGTAAAAAGACCTTGTTTGGATAGAGATGAATTTATGAATTCATAAAGAATTAATAAAGAACACTAGCCTATGGGTAAAAGGGGAAGAGTTTATATCTGAGTTAAAAAGCTATAGAAATGCTTAAAGACATACACCTCAAATTTGAAATATTTGAGAGATTGTACTTTCTAGTACTAGGATATATATTTACTCAAATTCCCTGAACCTCATTTTTTTGGTGAATAGCTTAACTGTTCATTGCAAAGAGTAGTAGAAATTCTTAAATAACGTTCCCACTTAAATAAGTGTTTCTGAAGCCAAATAGAAAGGAATAAAAGAAACATGCCTTTATGAAGATTCTCAGAGAATGAGATGGTGTGTGTGTGTGTGTGTGTGTGTGTGTGTGTGTGTGTGTGTGTTACTATGAACTGAACACAAAGGAATTCTACCTTCAAGCTACACCCCCAGCCCAATTTTATTTCTTATTTGGAAATAGGATTCCGATAGGTTTATGAGAATGTCACTACTCCCTGAAGCTAACCTCAAACCTACAATCCTCCTGTCTCAGCCTCCTAAGTACTGGCACTACAAGTGTGCACCACCATGCATAACTAGAATGGATTTTACAGTAAATGATGGATTCAAAATGTCTAAGTACTCAGAGACCTGGATTAAAAGAAAACCAAACCCGCTCTCTTATATTGAATATCATTAACAAGTTTGAAATAGGCAAGAACAAATGTCATTATTCAAAGTAAAACTAAAAGTAAAAATATAAGCTTAGAAAAAAATCTAATTTCACAATTATATACCATCTTTTTTCTCTCCTCAGCTTCTGATAATCAACTTTCTACATTTTTTTTTTTTTTTTTTTTTTTGGTGGTTGGTACTGGGGATTGCATCCAGTGGCATTCTACCTCTGAGCTGAGCCTCCTAGTCCTATTGTTATGTTGTTATTGTTATTGTTGTTGTTGTTTCTAAACAGGGTAACTTTGTTAGGGAGCTTCTCTCAAAAGTGTGATCCTCCAATTTCTTCTTTTTAGATTCTGTTGGAAAATGAGATCACCTTTATATGTTTTTTCTGTGGCCGGCTTATTTAACTTAACATAATTCCTTCCATTTCTGTGAATTTTGTTCTGAATGACATAATGGTCGTCTTTTAAAAATTATGTATCATTCCATTGTGAATATATCCCCCATTTTATTTATCTATTCATACAGTGATGGACATTTAGGCTGCTTCCAAATTGTTTCCATCAGCATTTTCATTGCTGTGACCCAATAAACCTGACCACACACAGCTTAGAGAAAAGACTTATTTGTGCAAGATTTTGGAGACTTAGAGGTTCAGTCCATGACAGGCTGGGTCTACAGAGCTCAGAGAATGGTGATGGGAAACAGAAAAAAGAAAAACACAAGACTGTACTCTCACATCCTGGAGGCTAGAAGCAGAGAATACACCAGGAGAGGAGAGAGCCATATGTAATTCCCAACATCACACCCCCAGGGCCCCTCCTTAGTAGCCAAGCCTCACTTTCAACATTGTTGCCCTATTTCCATGAAGGAAGACATTCTCAATCCAAATTATTATATATATTATGGCTCTTCTTAATTATGTTGAAATGGACATGGATGTTCCGTTATCTCTTTGGCATACTTATTTCAATTCCTTTGCACAAATATTCAGAAATGGGATTTTACAGCCAATAAATTATGAACAAAGTACCAAGAACATATATGTGTGAAGAACATATATGTGTAAAGTGTATAAACCACTTTAATAAGTGGTTTTAGAAAAACTAGATATCTACATGCAAAGTAATTGGACTCTTATATCTATAAAAATGAACTCAAAATCAGTAAATGATTTAAACCTCAGACCTGAAACTACAAAGCTACTAGAAGAAACAATAAAAGTTTCTTTTATTGTTTATAACAGTTATATTTTCCATAGAACTCTGAAAGCACAGGCACAGGCTCTGTTCTGAGTGTATTAAAGGGTCAGTTCATCCCAGGCTCATTGTAGAAGCTCCTGTGGTCACCAACACACTGCAGCATAAATATCCAGTAAACACCTTTGTGAAGCCTTCCTTGACTATGACAGCTGTGAGTGGTAACCCTTCCAAATGTGAACATCATTTGTATACATGTTTTCATGCACTTAATGAAAACTTATTCGTATACTCATTTTCATTTACTATTGCAACATTGTAAATGCATACATGAATTGATGGGTTTGAATTTTTCAATAGTAGAGGGTATAGAGTAAGCACTACAGCAGGAGTTTCTGCTATAATAACTACTTTAATTTTGTTATTATAATGAGTAATCTTGTATTGAAGGGGGCTGTGTGTACCCTCTCAGTAGGTGATAAAGTGGCTAGTGAGTAAAATTATATTGTTATAAACTGAGCATCCTAAATCCTAAAAATAACAGACACACGCGCTATTTTCTTAAATGTTCTCATTAATTATTCCTCTGAGAACGTGGAATTTACACCATCCTTGTGGAAACCTGAATATAGTGGACGTGAGAGAAGGGAGGAGTGAAAAGGTTCAGAAATCACCTCAGATAGAAAATCACATGACATTAACTGCATGCATAATCATATGTGAGCAATGAACAGGATTGCAACCAACTTCAATTTATGGGATCAAAATCATGACTGGAGGTCATCTGTCTAATCCTTGAGAATAGCAGCTTTAAAACGAGAGATGTCTGGTAATAAAATGCCCATTATCTGCTTCTACCCATAGGTAACCTGCTTTTACCCTTCGACCCACGAATCTGCCATGCTGAAATATCTGTGAGAGGGAACGCTTCTGAAAATGACAAATTAGTGCCAGTGAATCAGCACATCCAGCAGTGAGATGTCATTTCTGCATGTCCCGCATTCAAAGGCAATGTTCCCAGAAATGGTAATCAGCAGAGTGAAGGACATGAAGTTTTCTTATTCAATAACTTTGGGAAAAATGATAGAAATAGAATGAAAAGACAGAACTACACTTTAAAAGTTATAAATCTTCAGAAACTTTTCTGAACATCTAAATTTCTTCAAGCTACATCAAATTTCAAAATACATCAGCTCCATCTAGAAGATTATATATATACTTACAGCCCCTCCTTTCGAATATAAGAAGCATATCTCTTATTCCCAAGGAAGTGTCTTATTTCTTCTCCCATGCTATATTACCTTTTGTTAGAAGGAGGCTAACAGGGACTCTTAGCATTGTGTTGGTGACTTTCCTAAATGCCCTAGTATTTCATTTCATTTATAAATGTACATTTTTCACCAATTTTATCCTGAGCTCTGAACTGTGTCAGGTAAATTAGACAAGATACTTTCTGATGAAAGTAGTAAATAATCACAACTAAACTCACAATAGAGCAGAATGGAGGTGATTGGCTCCGCAATGAAATACTCCAAATAATTCCTCTCTCAGCCCAGTGCAGAGAGGCTGAGCACTAAACTTGCCAAGTAATTTGCAAATATGCTCTTGGCATTGTACTATACTGGCATAGCATCAAATAAAACTTAAAATCCCTAAAGAAAAAATAACCTATAAAAACCTTTTTAACTAATGAAACTTAAAAACTTTTAAACACCTGAAAAGAAAGTCTTAATTTTTCCATTTGTTGTGTAACCCAATATCATATTAAGTTTGAAATAATATTCTGAAGCTTATTAGTTATAAAACTAAATGAAATATAATAAAATATCTTCAAATAAAATAAAAAAATTAACATTTGTTTGAAAAAGTTGAATACTATTTAAATGTTAAATATTTTTCTTTCTTTTATAGACTATCTCTTTTACAATGCCATAATATATTTTCCTAATGTTATTGTAAGTAAAGAAAATTTAAAAGCTAAAATTGATAGTATGGATTTTACCATTTGTTTTGATACTGCACAATGCCAGTTTTAATGGAAAAGATGATTGTTTAACCTATGTAGAGAATCAATGCAATTACACAACTTATACTACTTAGTTTGTGCTTGAATATATGTTTTTCCTTTGGGGCATAGGTGTGTACTAGGGATTGAAATAAGGAGAGGTCTACCTCTGAGATACACCCCCTATTTTACCTTTTATTTTGAAATGGTCTGTTACTAAATGCTAGTTTCAAACCTGTGATCTTCCTGTTTCAGCCTCCTAAATACTGGGATTAATTCATGTGCCATTATGCCTGGCAACATATGTATTTTATTTTTACCAGAATAGTGAAAAAAAATATACCATAGAACTAACTCTGTTGGCTTCATTTCACTCAACATCCACACATTCTACAATGAGTAAGAAACAACTTAAAGAAAAAAGAGCTAAATGTTACCCTATTTCTCTTTCTATGACCATTTTCAACTTAAATGGTTGTCTACAATAGGAATATAACACAGGGAAATGGATATGAGAGTTTTCCTTGGTAATTTTTTTTAGTAAGCATTATTTCTGCATTTGAAGAAATTTTTAGCTGGGTACAGTGGTGCTCATCTGTAATCTCAGTATTTGGGAGGCTGAGATAGGAAAATCACAGGTTCAAGGCCAGTTTACAGTAATTTTGTAAACCCTCTTTCAAGATAAAAATATATAAAAGGCTGTGGGTATAGTTCAGTGGTAAAACACCTGTGGGTTCAGTTCCCAGTAAAACACACACAGACACAGACACACAGACACACACACAGACACACACACAGACACACACACAGACACACACACACACACACACACACACACCACACTCTCTCACACACACACACGAAATTGTGATTAAAAAGCAGAAAAGAAAGCTGAGCTGTGCCATGTATACTTTTAATTCCAGTACTTGAGAGGCTGAGATAGAAGGATTTTAGGATCAAAGCCAACCTCAGCAACATAGTGCAACTCTATTTCGAAATAAAAATAAATAAAATAGGGCTGAGGGTATAACTCAGAGGTAGAATGTTTCTGGGTTCAATCCTCAGTATTAAAATAAAATTAAATAAAGCAGAAAAGATGGTCCTCTGTTAGTGCTGCCTCAGACTAAGTCGAAATGAAATGTACCATACTGCCTTTATACAATGAGCCTTGCTAAATCCCGCCCTACCCCTGTTTTAGGTCCCCTGGAATCTTGTATTTACTATAAACTTCTGTAACCATGACAGTGTCAAGAACGTCCACAGATTTGCAAAGGTGTCCATCTCCTCTGCACATCTGCATATTCCTTTGTCCCATTAGATTTCACTTCTGAAACACAAGTTTAAAATTATGCTACTCAGAATTTCAGAGTGTAACAACATTAAGGCCAGCACAAGGTCCTTATGAATATTAGGCTCTATTTGGCATCACAGGTAACTATCCTTTGAAGCTGGCCTCCTAGAAAAGTAAATATATAGAGAAAAGCTTTCCTGGGGCTATCATTAGAACCATGCCACAAACATAAGGCTATTAAGGAAAGGTAGAACCTTTGAATGTAAGTAACAAAGATCACAAGAGAAATGGAAAATGTTAGAAACTACACCATAAAATTGACTCAAACCAGAAGACCCTCAATTACACCCTCAAACAGCATTTTTACTTTAGAAACGCAAACTCTTCTATTACTGCATATATCTATCTGTCTATCTATCTATCTACTTACTTATTTATTTATGTACTGGGAATTGAGCCCAGGGACATTATACCTCTGAATCATATACCCTGTCCTATTTTATTTATGTTTTTATTTTGAAATAAGATTTCAGTAATTTTCAAAGGGTGAGACCACAAAGTTGCTTAAACTAATCTCGAACCTGTGACCCTCCAGTCTTGGCCTCCCAAGTACTGGCATTACAGGCAGTACTTGGCACCATGTCTGTCTTGTACCTTAGTACTTTTAATATTTTGGCCTCTTGCCAGATGTAAATTTTATTAATTATATATTTCCTTGAACTCATGTAGTCAAGGAAAAAAATATCCACACCATAGTTACAGAGATCAATTGAGTGGCCAAGTTAATTTAGTAATCTGAGTAAGTAAAATACAAAAAGGTTAGCTTGCTTGAGGTCAAGTTTTATGTTCTATTTACACTAGGTTGGCCATATTGCCACTTGCCCATATGATACTCACAGATTTTCTCAGGTATCTAGATGTAGTTGTTGTTGAAATAGTAAGAAAAATAGAAATATTCATGTTACTAAACTTCTTGTTCACAAAGTGGGTCAAATATTTCTGGGAGGACTGGTCTGTGAGTTCCTTTAAAAATAGCTAATAAAACATCTCAATACCCTTTCCTCCTTCACATTGATAACTGGTAATGAAAAAAATTAAGTGAAATCTACACATCATAATTACAGTTTTAGTGTATTTGTCTATTTTTAAAGTCATTTCTATTTAAGTTTGTACATTTTATAAAAATATAGACCGAAATTACTACTAGCCAATTGAAAAAGCAAAAATATACTTATGCAACTTATAAAAATAACATGGTAATTGAATTTACTTTATTATAAGAAACAAGGTAACCTTATAACTTATTGTAATGAATGAAATATTATTCCAAAAATATTTTTAAGAACCTCAAAAACCATGAGAAAATCTGGAAATCAGAAAGTGCTGAAGGCTAAAATATGTTTTGAAATGTAGATTTTTGACGTTAATATAAAGTGAGCCATTAAAATCTAAACGGTGAAGAATGTCATCTCGGGCATACACTGCTTATATGTACGTGTATTGGGGATTTGTATTGTAAATATAAAAGAATAAATCTAGGTGTAGCTCTGTCTGCTTCAATGCTTCCAGCTACAACTTTGCCCCATTTGAAATAAATTGTACCTTAAATTTGAAGGCAATTTTCTGTAGTTTGGTGTGCAGTGCAGATTTCATCTTTGATATTTAGTAAGCCTGAAATCTTTCTAACTTGTGAAGTCTGCATGTCTGCAAACTAGGATGTCTGTGTTTGTGTTTATTACCTTTTTCATGCATGCCTTGAAATGACTAAATTACAGGTATTTTACATGTGTTTTGTGGTACAAGACAGATACAGTCCACTGGTATAATTTATCTTGAAACACCCTGTTTTACGAAATTACAGAAAAGCACTGCAATTTGCTCAATTTTTTATTTCTAAGACTATGGTAAAATCTTCAAAGCCCAGAAGATGCCTTCCAGATATGAACTTAGCCATGCAATAAACAATTTTCATCAAAGCTCTGGGTTTGGGGAAATAGAGTACAATTGTGGATTTAGAATCTTGATAATGTTTCTTACTTATTAGCTATTTTGTCTTTTGTATTTTGACCTAATTCAGTCACCAAAGACATCAGGCATCAACTCTTGTAAGAGATTAGATACACACACACACACACACACACACACACACACACACACACACACTTGCACAGGAAAAGAGAGAGAGAGAGAGAGCAGTCCAAATCAGATTATCCACAATCAAGGTAATTGTAGAGAACAAAATTGTTCCTCTGTGCTGAGCAGCTGCCTTTTGAATTTTGCATTTGATCCCAAGTGACTGTTGAAGTTACAACTATACAAGGGCTCTTTTCCAAGCCACTGAAACTTTTTTTAATTTTAAAAATAATTTTTAAAACTCATTTGACTTTTTATTATTCCAAGCATAATAATAAGTAAGGAGCCAAAAAAGATAAAAACTGTAGTAAAAATATGTTTAAACTTTCTGGTACTTAAATAAAATGCAAGGTATTTTGATGTTTAAAATAATTTCTGCTAGTTTTCAGTGGACACTTTAGATATTTTGTGTATCTAGTTCAATTTTAAATGTTCTGTCTTAACTTTTACCTAGGAATCTCTGCATATTATAAGTATCTCTTATTTTTATTGATTATTTGGATATGAATTCTTGGCATACAGTTTAACACTTCATTATAGGAATATTATCATTAGTTATGAAATGTGAATATTTGAGTTTTGTAGTTGTTTGTGTTGTTAAATTTCAAAAATTTATGAGCATTTTTTCTTTGTTAAGTCTGCCTGTTTAACATTCTGGGTAATCTGTCAGAGTATGTATTGTATATTTGTTGGGTTCAGTTGTTGAAGGTCAAATTCTGTACCTTAATCTATCATTTTGAGTTATTCTTGATGCAAAATGCTACCATTATCACCAAAGGGAATTTTTTTAGTAATTGGAGGATTCGCAGTTACATCATATTGACCAAACATAAACAAATATTTCTATGTTTCTGACCATTACATCGACAAATCAAAATACAAGGAGATGAGATTTTTTAATCATTCTTTAGAATAACAACCATTTGACACATGATAGCTCAACGTAAATATTTTAAAATGTTAAAAATATTTACATATTTAAAATATGAAAAATTTCAATTGACATGAGTTTTCTGCCTTACTGTGCTATCTTTTCTCCACAGGTAAAAATCATTTGCATATCACTCACTGAGTAGAGATTTTCACTAGTACATACTGCTGAGAAATTGGTATATTTTCTCACCCATAATTTCTAACTTTTTAACCAAGTATACATATGTATAAATATTATATTTCACATGTAACATTTCCTTTATGCCGTTTATAATTTTTACAATTTATAAGAAAGACACACATTTCTCTTTGCTGAATATTGAAAGGCAGTGTTTGTTTCATTAGGATAAAAGTTTTGCTTCTCTCACTTTGAGCTTTGAGAGACCTTCTCTTTGTTCTTTGAGCTGAGCTGATCTTAGCATCATTGGTGTACAGGGGACCAGTGTCTGTGTTCTCAGTTTCTATAAACCCACTTCCCTCTGCCAGTGTGTACCGCACCAGCTTTTTCCTTGCTTCTCTTCCAAACACTGTTATACCTTTTTCTGGGTAGTGAGTTGCCCTCAGCATAAAAAGGTAACTAATATTAATTTTAGCTATAGTGTGGTAGGAAAACTATAGACATTGAGCTTCTCAGAAAAGTGATCACGATTCATTGAAAAAAATCAAAGTTCAAAAATGCTAATACAGTACAATGAATAGTGGAAAAAGCCTAAATTTAAAAAAATATTTCAAAGTAATCATGAAAATTGTTAATTATTGTGCAAATCATGAAAATAAATCTTAATTACTAACATGTATTTGAGTTTATTTCATGGTAGACAGTGTCCTCAGTATTTTGTAGGTGGTATCATTCTGAATCTTTAAAATTCTATGGCTATCATTATTGATATTACTATCCAGGTTCATCTAACTTTAAAGCCTTTTTAGTTCCACAGTAGTTGTATCTCAGAAACTGATTACTTATCTCACGCACACACACACACACACGCGCGCGCACACACACACACACACACACACACACACACTTTAATATAAATCTCAAGAAAACATATTTCCGAGCTGGGCATGGTGGCGCATGGTTGTAACTTCAGCATTTGGGAGGCTGAGACAGGAGGGTCGTGGTTCACAGACAGCCTCAGCTAATACTTAGTGAGGCCTTTTGCAACTCAGTGAAACCCTGTTTCAAGGAGGATCTCAGGTTCTTGTCCAGCCTCAGCTACTTAGTGAGACCCTGTTTCAAAATAAAGAAAAGTAGAGCTGGGGGTATAATATCCCTGGGTTCAATTCCTAGTATAGCAATAAATAAATAAATAAATAAATAAAACGAAAGTACAATTGTGTTATTTCTATGAAAAACTGTGGTGGATGGCTTGTCAAAAACTTAAGTAGAATTACTATATGATGCAACATTTTTACTTCTGGGTATACATTCAAAAGATTTGAAAGCAAGGACTTAAAGAGGTAGCTGTATATCCATGTTCTTTGCAGCATTTATTCACAATAGTCAACTGTCTCTCAATGCAGGAAAGAGTAACTAAAATATGATATATACATACATCTATACAATGGAGTATAACTCAGCCTTAAAAAGGAAAGAAAGTCATAGACATGCCACAACGTGGATGAACCTTAAGGACATGAAGCTCGAAGAGGTAAAAATATCAAGAAAGAGCAAATACTGTGTGGTTCCCCATACGTGAGATGCATAGAGTAGTCAGGTGTAGACAAAGTTGAGTGGTGGTTCTAAGAGGCTGGGAAAGAGGAGAAGCGGGAGTTATCCAACAGGTATGGAGTTTAGATTTTGCAAGATAAAAAGAGTGTCTTAGGAACGGATGATAATGATGATAGCACATCCATCTGAATGCATTTTTTGTCACCATTATCTATGATTAAAATGGCAAAACATTTTATATGGATTATTTATTTATTTATTTATTTATGGTCCTGAAAATGAAACCCAGGAGCATTCTAGCTATGAGAAATACACCACTCCTGTTTTTATTCTTTATTTTGCAATATGGTCTCACTGAGTTCCAAAGGGCTTCACTAAGTAGCTGAGGCTGTCCACAAACCCTGATCCTCCTATCTCAGCCTCCCAAATCCTGGGATCACAAACACCCAGCTTATCACACTTTAAAAAAGACTTCAACAGCCGGGCGTGGTAGCACAAACTTGTAATCCCCGCTTGGGAGGCAGAGACAGACGGATCTCGAGGTTCGAAGCCAGCCGCGCACGCTGGCTTAGGAGACCCTGTTTCCAAATAAAAATGTAAAAAATAGGTCTGGGAGTCTGGGAGTGTACCCCGGAGGTAGAAGGGCTTCCAGGAACGCCAGTACCACCAAAAATAAAAATAAAAAAATTAAAAAGACTTCAACAGTCAGGCATGGTGGGGCACACTTGTAACCCCACCATTCCGAGGCTGAGACTGCAGGATCTTGGTTTGCGGACAGCTTCAGGTTCTTTGGGAGGCCCTTCGCAACTCAGTGAGACTCTCTTTCAACAATAAAAAGACTGAAAAATAGGGCTGAGGGCATTTAATTAATTTTCACTAACCACAACTTTTGAATAGCTCAAACTTTCCATTTTTACAATAAATTACATCATAAAGAAGTCAAAATTACCTTAATTTTTTTTTACTTTTATGAATAATGTTTGGTTCAGCCTCAGTGCTGACATCTCCTAATTAACTAATCCTGATCTGAGGATACCAGCCCATGCTAGTTTTTAAATCAAGCACTGAACTGAAAAGCACATGCAGGAAGTCAGTCTAAAGACTCTGTAATGTACACTTTAATTGCTGAGCTATCTTTTCCCTAAAGTTGTAATTCCCCAATTTTTGATACCAAAATAAATTTGACACAAAAGATAGCATCTTAACATAGTATTACTTAACAAAGATGGCTGTCATTCCTGTCACATGAAAATCCTGTCAGAAACCACACTTGTACTTTTCTGTTGCCATAGATACCATTTTTTCTCTGTGATCAAGAATAAAAAAAAGAAAAGAAAAGAAAAAACGCCGCTCAGTGTCATGATTCAAATAGAAAGAATTGAAACCACTTCAGAAATGTATACAAAGACTCAGGAGCAAGTCACTTCTCATTGAGATTTCAGTTACACAAAGTGAAATTCTAGACACCAATAGTGTTGCTTGGGCAGTGGAAAACCTGAAAAATAGAATATTAATAATGTAAAAGTGAATAGCTCCATAAAATAGCAATGAGTGTTTGGATTGACATATTGCTTCTAGATTATTTTAATCATTTAAGAAAGTATTTGAGAACTCATATTCAATATGTAAAACTTATGCAGAAATTTAGTTTGAATTTTATAGACCTAGTCTAATTTATCACAGTAGTAAAAAAAAAGAGAGAGAGAGAGAGAGAGAGAGAGAGAGAGAGAGAGAGAGAGAGAGAGAGCGTGCAAATCAGACCTTAAGACTTATGGCAGCTGTTTTATCCTGAACTGTATTTAATTTATTTTTAAAAAGGGTAGTCTCAGATTATCTATGAATTTAAGGGCGGATTAGCAAAGGGTGTGCATTTGGAGATCTGGGAAATTTAAAGGGCAAAATTATCCAAATTAAAATTGATGTCCTGATGGAAGTAATTGTATAGCTGAAAATCACCTGTACTGCAATATACACTACCCTAGAAAAGAGTCACCCTAATGGGCTACTCTAGTAAATGAGCCATGGTGGACTTTGCCAAGCCTGTAAACGAGAAATTGTTTAACTTTCACTGGTCTTTTAAACATCCTTTGCTTATATAGAGTGTCAGGAGATCTGAGAATCTGTGATGGCGTGTCTTTGAAGTCTATAAGGATGAAAAAGGCAGGTTTTACTCTCTTTTTTCTATTCAAGGAGGAAAGCCCTGGTCCAAATAAAATGACCCATCGATCCATATGATATGTCACTACAATTATTCATATGATTATTTTAAAGAAAAAAATTTACAGGTAAGAAATATGGGAAGACTCTTAAACTGTTACATTCCCAGACACAATCAGCATCATTTTGTGTTGCAAAACATTGGCAGAATTAAATATATATCCTAAGTTATTACCTACAATTATTGGGTAGCAGCAGGTAGGAAAATGACTCAATGGGTTTAGAATTAGGACCAGCCTTTGCATTCACTAATATGGAACTCTGAATAAAGCTAACATATATCACAGCTTTCCCATCCACATTAATGATGATAATATCTATCTGGAGGGATTATTACAAAGTTTAAAGAGCATATATGTCCCTATCATTCTGAACTGTATTATAATGTGAAACTACAATGTACCAATAAAAGTATATTAAAATGAAATCAATATTCATTGACATAAAAATGGCAAAATAGAGAAATAAAACATACAATGTTGTTTGATGAGATGTACACATTTGATATGAGAGATTATTTCTATCTAAATTATGTTTGGATTTAGCACAATTCTAAACAAAATACTAAATGGATTTATTTGGGATCTTACAGAGGTTATTTGAAAGAATAAAAGACTCAATAGCTAAAAATAATTTTAGTAAGAATATTAATAATTGTGCAGTTTTTAGGATTTACCAATAAAAATTGACATAGTATAGTCATGTCAGAAGAATTACTAGGAGGCACCTGGCAATACCAGTAAGTCAGAAATAGAGTTCAGCATTTATAACACTTTGATATGATAATACTATCATGTGACAACTCAGCAAACTAAACGCTAATTCTTTGAATTGAGTTTAGAAATAATATGTTAACTATTCTTGAGCAAAAATTAGACTTCATTACTTATTTTACTTGGTAGAAATAATGTATAAATGTGATAAAAATGAGCTGTATAATTTTAAATCATTCAAAAAATTTTAAGAAATAGCAAGTGAATATCAATCTATTTAAGAATGAGACATTAATCGCTTAGTACATGGGGCCATTGAAGAATTTCCAAAGAGAAAGGTGTACAGATGTAAACAGACATGTTAAATGTTAGATATTAATAATTTTAAGCCAAATATATAAGCAAATGATTAATGATTTCATCTTAAATAATATCATATTTGGATTACTCTACAAAGATCACTTTCAAGTCAATTAAGTAAGATATTGTAGGTCCAGAAGAAAAACAAATGGTCATTAAGCACATAAAATTTTTTCTGCTGCCCAAATCAAGTGGTATTAAATTTTAAAAGATAACATAAAACTGGCATGGTTGAAAAAATTCCAAATACACAATTTGGTATGGTGGAATAAGGATTCTCATAAGGTATGCTTTTTTTTTAAATATAAATTGGCATGGCCTTTTGGGAAGATGACTTGGAGAATTAGAGCTTTCATTTTTTTCATTGTCCTTTTTTTAATAACAATTGTAGCTAAAATTTTTTTCTATGGTGATAAAACTAAGATATACATAGAAAACTTTTTATTATACTTCTTTTATTATAATAATGATAAATAATCTAATGATCAAGAATGATGAAAAAGTTTAGCAAATATTATACCCATTAGTTAAATTTTATCCACTAAAATTCTTTTTAAAGCCATGTAATAATATTAAAAATGATTTTTCCACAGAGACAAAGCAGAGTAAAAGTTCTCTAATTGTATAATTTGAATTGTATGTAAGCAAATATATATATATATTCAACATTTATGTGTGAATGTTCTAGAAATGAATCCAATTACTTGGAATCATGGTTAAAATAGATCTCAATTTCTCTGTATATTTTCATGCTTGCTTAATTTCCTAAAATGTGTATTTGAGACAGAAATATGTGCCATGAGCCTTAAATGTTTCACATGTTCCAGTATCATGTGGAAGATTTATTTTATCCATTATTTACATGAAGAAACTAAAACAGAGACAATAATTTACCTTTGATTATAAAATAAAAATGTAGCAGACTGATTCTTTTAATCCAAGGCTTGTTTGGTCAGGAGAAATGTACTTTAATTTAGTAAATTACAGCAGTCATAGTATGTACCTTTTGTAATAATTAATATGTTACATTGCATCTAATTTCAATAAATAATTTCACAAAGTACTTGCATCAAAATTGAATAGATATTCAGTCTTAGTCCAGCCTAAAAACTTGGAATTCATTCATTCAAAGCACGTAGATTCTTCCTGGTTGTTACTACCCATGTTAGACTTCTTTCTTGGAGAAAAATAGCAAGTTGTATTGCTGTCATTGATATTTTAAAATAATCCAGAAAACAAATAGCACCAATGAAACCAAGTCTAGTGATTACCTGGTAAGTCACTCCCTATTTCATTGCCCAGAAATCTTTTTCTGTATCGATAATGGCATGCTAGGTAAAATAACTTTTTGGTCTCAGCTTACAAACTAGCCTGCCAGCAATTAACAGGGGTGGTCTGGGATTTATTTTAATATTGTTGAAGCACTCTTAGCCCTAGTCATATTTTCAATTGGAAGGAGCACATTACAAAGAGAGAGAAATTCCCACTAATGATTTTAGCATAGATTTGTTATGCTGTGCTTCCACAACACTCTAGGTAACGATACCCAGCACTTGAAAATACGTATTTATCGATAGACCGTAGTAGCATGATTAAAATTTTAACAAATTATCTCTGCAACCAAAGCACAGTTTTGCAAATAATGTATATTATATAGGGTATTAGTATATTCATTCA
Source organism: Muscardinus avellanarius (assembly GCF_963383645.1). Classification (NCBI taxonomy): domain Eukaryota; kingdom Metazoa; phylum Chordata; class Mammalia; order Rodentia; family Gliridae; genus Muscardinus; species Muscardinus avellanarius. Next base: position 42,326,319 of record NC_137786.1, read on the forward strand.
ATATATATGAATGACATATATGAATTAATTCAATATATATGAATGGTCAGTAAAAATATGATTTAAAGATTTTTTTTAGTGACAAAATTTATATCTATTACCAGAGTGGCAATTGACTGTAGTAGAGAAAGACTTTTGCCTGACTCTATGCAAAAGTATCGTAACAGGATGATCAGTTCAATTCCCTAACGCAGTCCCTGCAGAATGCTTTCAGTAACATGCATAATTTCCTTTTATATTTAATTTCTTTTATTTAACCTTTTCTTTCTAAATTAACGATATTTCCCTATAAGACAATAGTTTTTAACATTAGGACCAAAGGGAAAAAAAAAAACACAAACTCCAAATTAAACCTTAAGATGTTTTAGTAAAAGTAGTTCTGCAGCCAATCTTATATATTCTTATAAAGCTTATATATTAATACATATTCTTTTTCTCAATGTTCATTATTTTATGCATATCTGTACAAAAACATATATTGTAATTATATTTTAGAAGCAATGAGATTAATAGCAATAACAATACATGATTTTTATTTATTTTTAGAAAGGCTGACTAAAAGCACCTCATATTCTGAGAAACAGATTTTTTTCTCTGACTCCCAAAGCAAATGAATAAAATGTTTAAAATAGTTTGTGTTTAAATTATGATACTACAATTTAAAGTCTGAGCACAATGGTTGCTTTCATTTTGAAGTAACTTTTAGCATCGTATGTGATGGAAGAATTTCCAAGTTCTAGTGACAGTGGTTTTGTATTAACAAATTAGTATTACAGTGAACTACAATTACTCAAATACTCTGCTGCAAAAAGAATAAAAATGGTATCAAAGCTTATTTCTTTAAAATACAAACTATCACATATACTATGAATGTATTTAAACATGTATGTATTATGTATGTGATATGTATATGATCTTTTTTCTTTCTTTTTTTTTTGTGTGTGTGGTACTGGAGATAGAACCAAGGGGCTTTTTATCTCTGGGCTATACTCCCAGACCTATTTCATATTTTATTTGGAAACAGGGTCTCACTGAGTTCCTGAGAGCCTCACTAAGTAGCTGAGGCTCGCTTTGAACCTATACTAGCCTCCTGTCTCAGCCTTCCCAGTACTGGGATTACAAGTGTGCACCACCACACATGGGTATGTATAATTTTATAAAGTATATTTATGGGAATATAATTTTAAATTATCTCACTTATAACTAAACATAACTCATTTATGACACAACTAAAACAATGAAAATAAATTTTATATTTAGTTCTACTTCCAGTTTTAAGAGAATCACATATTAAATATACAAGGTAAAAATGCTGATATTCATTATTTAGCACTGTTTAAACTTTACAGTTTAAAGTTTAAGATATTTCAATAGTCTTAGTCTCGACACTATATTTGCTATAGTAATAAACTACATCAAAGAAGCCTTTTTAAACTGTATCTAGTTTTCTAAGAGAAAAAACAAAATGCTGGTGATTAATGTACTTTTTTGCTAGTACTTTTGAAAAAAATAAATATATAACAAATGTAAGTAGTAAAAATTATGTGAAGCTTAAGTATGAATAAGTTCTATAAAGCATATCATTTTTCTTAAAACATGGTGGCATAAAACTTTGCATGATGTTAGTATCCATCAGCATCCCAGCCCTCAGAATAAAATTCACATGATTCAAATCTCCTTCGCTACTGGCCAGTATTTGTCATTCTTTTAATATTTTAATTGATCTTTATTCAGTATAAATCACTGTAGAGTTGGTGGAAATGTTTTAATGAAAAATAACAAAATCCAAGAAAAAAAAGCTGCTTATGTAACATGTTCTTTAATCTTTATAAATGAAGCCTCATTTTAAAAATAAACAGACTACAGACAAAGTCGTTAATTATATGCATTCAGTTAGGTTTTTTTATGATTTGACAACTTGCATGACAGCTGTTCCTGTAAATATGACAATAAATTTTTAAATCTCCAGAGAACTGGTAAATATGGGCAGATGCACTTAACTGCTGGTGGGCAACAAAAGTCAGACTGCAGGAAACTGCGCCACTAATGTAGCTCTTGATTAATCTCTAATTACAGTTTTGTCATCTTAGCAGGGAGACAAAACTATATCACTTCCTAAATAGGCAAGCAGCGTTTGGGCACCTAGCAACCGCCAGTTCACTCCTATTAGCTGCAGTGGACCCGACGCGGTCACATGGGAGGTGGTTATGGATCACTGCCCTATTATTTAGGGAGCAGCATTTCCAGAGGCCTTCACAACAGTAGATAAATTAGCAGCTTAATAAGCCAGCACTAACTAAAACATAGCATAAGCTGAAGCATCCAGTATGTAATTAAAATAGGGCTTGCCTATAATGTCCATATTTGCACCATATATAAAGAGAAGGGATCGTCTGGTTCTGTTAATTATTCAATGAACATGCCATGCATGTGAGCATAGGATGGAAAACCACGTAAACATGTTTTCAGCTATTTCATATAATTTTATAAAATACCTACATTAAGTCTTTCAGATGTTAAAAGAAATGAATTCGTTTTCCTCCCTATGAGAGGATGCTCGTGGTTTCATTCTTAAACCCATGTTAGGTGATGAGCATTAATTAGGACCAGCGCAGCGCCAGGAGAGCCCTGGCGTCTGTAAAAGTGCCTTATTAAGCTCCAAATGGACAAATGAGGCCGATTCTCCTGCTTCCATTTCCCTTTCACTTCAGGTGCTATGAACAAGTCTAAGCAATGACCTCACACCTCTGCCTGGTGTCAGTCATTTGAAGGGAGATATAAAATTCTTAAGTACTTTTTTTTTTTTTTTTTTTGCAAAAGGCAATCCACAGTCAGGCTTATTTAATTAAATTAATGGGACATCTTCCTTAATCTTAATAGTAGAGATTATATTATTAGTATAATATTGCTCTGCAGATCCAAATATAGGATATCCAATATGATGACAACTTTTCATTTCTTTACTTTTACTACAACTGGGTTTCCAACAAAGTGGCATGAAACCGTATAATATTGTAAATTTTAAAACACTCCTATTTTTAATAACAATTTGCATTAAAAGAATCTCGTTTAAAATGAACATCCTATATATACACATTGTATGACTATTATTTATAGCTTTTCTGATGCCATAAGTATTAAGGTTATTTTTCTTTAACAGTAACATTGCAAGCACAGGTTCGAAGCCAGCCTCAGCGACTTAGTGAGGCACTCAGCAACTTAGTGAGACCCTGTTTCCAAATAAAGTATAAAATAGGTCTGCGAGTATAGCCCAGAGGTAGAAAGCCCCTGGGTTCCACCTCCAGTACCACTAATAATTAATAATAATAATAATAATAATAATAATATTGCAGAAATATTTTGTGAACAAAGCAGAATTCCTTTTAAATAATTTACATACATCAATCTGCAACTACAGTGGAGAAGCACTTTTACTAAAATGGAATCACTAAAACTAGAATTTGTTTTCATACATGCGTTCATTTTTCTTTTCTTTTTCTCTTTATCTTGTGATACTAGGGATGCAACACAGGGGATTTTGCCTCCAAGCTACACTCCCAGACTTATTTTATATTTTATTTGAAAACAGGGTCTCATTCCGTTGCCAAGAACCTCACCAAGTAGCTGAGGCTGGCTCCAAACCTGTGCGATCCTCCTCTCTAAACCTCCCAAGTACTGGGATTACAAGCGAGCACCACCACGTCCAGTTCTATGCATTTCTTTTCAACAATTTTTTTTCTAGCCGGGAGCAGTGGCACATGCCTGTCATCCCAGTACCTGGGAGGCTAAGACAGGGGAATCACAGGCTCAAGGCTTGTGTGTGGGAATTTAACTAGAGACCGTTTTAAAATTTAAAAATAAATAAATAAAATTAAAATGCCTGGGAGTGTAGTTAAGTGGTAGAATGTCCCTGGGTTCAATTCTCAGGCTCCTCCATGCTGGTGATTAATGTACTTTCTTGCTAATACTTCTGAAAAAATAAAAATATAACACATGTAAATAGTAAGAAAGGAGAAACAGTTTGCACTAAAGCAGGTATAACAAAAATTATAAAGGAATATTATGTGAAGCTTAAATATAAATAAATTCTATAAAAATTTATCTTTACACACACTCAGAATTCTTTCACACTGTAATTTCACTGTAAGGTTTTGAAGGAACCTGTATACTCTTCTCTAAAATATCGATACTAAATTACATTCCTGGTAACTATGTGCAAAGATAGCCTTTACTCTATATCCTCACCAACACTTGTTATCATTCATTTTTACATATTTTGAGTATTAGTCCCTTTCCAGATGTATGGTTTACAAATACAGGGTTTTTTTTTTTTTTTTTCAGTCCATGGGTTGTTTTTACTCTCTTAATCGGTTCCTTTCTTAAGCAGAGACTTTTAGTTTGATTCAATCCCATTTGCCTCCATATGCCTACCTTGCTTGTGCCTTTGGAGTCATAAGAAATCATTTCCCAGATCAAAGCTCTGAAGCCTTTTCCTTGTGACTTTTTACTGTCCATGTAGCGTTACAGTTTCAGATCTTATATTTAAATTTTTTATCCATTTTAAGTTGATTTTGGCATATGCTATGACATAGGATCCTATTCATTCTTCTACATGTGGTTATCCAGTTTTATTACTACAATTTATTTTAAAAGTCTGCCTTTTCCTCATTGTATGTTTTTGAATGTTTTTTTAAAGTGTATTTTAAAGTCTCACTTGTGTCTATATATCCAAAGGGATTTAAATTGATATGTCAAAGAGACATCTGCACTTTCATATTCATTTCAGCTTTATTCAGAATAGTCAAGGTGTAGAAGCAAACTAAATGCCCATCAGCTGGTGAGTGGGCAAGTGAAAAGTGGAATATAAACATACCACATTACTAAAAAATTCTTAAAAAGAAGGAAACTGTCGTTCTTGTCAACATGGGTGGGACAGAAAGGCAGTATGCTAAAGGAAGTAAGTCGGGCACAGAGACAAATACTATATGATTGTACATAAACGGGACATCTACAAAGTTAATGTCACAAGAACAGAGTACAAGGATGACTCTACAGTAGAAACAGGGGCAGGAGGAGGGAAGAGATGGGGAAAGGGAAGATGTTGTCTCTAGGATCCAAAGTCTGAGGGAAAGAATAAGCTTTTGTGATCAGTTACTACACAGTGACCAAGGTTTATAAGTTACTGCACATTTCAAAACTGATAAAAGAGCATTATTTTAAAAATAAGATGGTGAAGTGATAGATTGCTTAGTCTGACTGAATATTTCTATAATCTATACATAGATTATAGCATCACAATGTACCTTTTTAGACACATGCAACTATTATTTGACCATTAAATAAATGAATGAATAATGTGAGTTATTTACACACATTAAGTCAAGTCTCATCAAATTTTTTGAATATAACTACTTAGTATCACTAGGTCGGTTTACACTACAAAGAAAACTCGAAGATGACAAAATTTAGAAAGAAGGCTAGGGGCTCAATGGTAGAATGCGCAGTTAAAATACCTTTGAGCTATGCAAGTAAAGGTATAGATAGCCAGTTGGAATTCAGAAGAGAACTCTGCTACAGACAGGAGTTTCAGAATTCTTGTGGTAGAAACAGTCACTGAAGCAAAACGCCCAGAGAAGACTTTCTAAAAAGAGAGAAGAGGAAGAAGAGTTCACGGAAGTCAGAAAGAAATCTTTAGGAATTTCTATATTTAAGAGCCAGTTAAAAATAGTGGAAGTTGGGAATGACTGAGAATAAATGGCTGAAAAGTAAAAGAACAAGTGGAGAGCATGTCATTGCCAGTAAAAAAAAAAAAAGGAGGATAATTTTTTAAAGGAAAATCCACTTGATGCTATCAAAAGACCAAGTATTTTGAAATCTAATTGACATGCAGTATAATAATTGGCATTGAAATCAGAATGCTTTCAAGAGTGTAATGAGGAGAGGTAGAAGCCAATGTGGGAGAGCAGAGGAATAAAGGAGAAGATATGCAAAGCCAGTGGGAGCAATTGCTTCAGTCTTTATTAAATGCTGCTATTATGAAGAGAAATTCACTGGGTTTTGTTGCTACTGTTACTGTATTGGCAGGTGAGAAATTTTGTCCATCATGGTGGTCTATACCCGTAATCCCAGTATTTGGAAGGCTAAGACAGGAGGATTACAGATTCAAGGCTAGGTTCTGCAACTTAGGGAGACTCTGATTCAAATAAAAAGAGCTGGGGGTATATCTCAGAGGTAGAATGCGCCTGAATTTGACCCTCAGTACTTGCCAAAAATGAAAAATTTTATTTGAGAAGATTGTAGTAGACAAAGACATGACTTAAGCAGATAATTAAAGGATAAAGAATGTACACGTAAGACAAGACTTTTTTTCCTCCTAAGGAGTGTCTTGCAAATCCTTAGAAGTGATGTCTGTGGGCAGTGAGGGAGGAAATTTGTTCTCACTACTTTCAGTCTCTGAGGGAATTCTCTGATGCTTATGGCCCCTGGGTTACTCTAAAACTACAATGACAAAGAGAAAAATTAACTAATAATTAGTCAAACAAACTGTCTCCATTTGCATCGGAGCCCCCTTGAGAAGGGCGAGAAGCCATTACAGCCCGGTCCTGAGCTCTCTTGTTACAGGACACTTCTCCAGACACAACAGGGCCCAGTTCACTGAGGAGAAAATCAAGTTCTTCAGTGAAGAGTCAGATGTGCTTCGTGTGCTCAGAACAAAAATGAGTTATGGTGGTAATACCCAACAAAACGCAGCATATAACTTTATTAGTATGTGTAAAGTAGAGAAAAATGTAAAAAGCATAGAGATTAGGGAACTGGATGAGCCAGTTGTTGATGTACCCAGAGCTGAGAGAGAAAACCATGAGTTATGTGCTAAAGTTTACATTTTATGAAGAAGAAATGAATGATTAGATGAAAGAACATTTTCCCTAATGAGTACTTTATTTTATGGAAGTGAGTTGGACAAGCCGGGTGTGGTGCTGCACTTAAGTAATTTTAGTACTTTGGAGGCTGAGACAGAAGGATGGCAGGTTTGTAGTCAGCCTCAGCAACTTAGCGAGGCCCTCAGCAACTTAATGAGATCCTGTTTCAAAATAAAAAGTAAAATAGGTCTGGAATATAGTTTGGAGATAGAAGACTGCTAGGTTCAGTCCCTAGTTACACACACACACACACACACACACACACACACACACACACACACAAGACAGAAATGAGTTGGGCAATATTCATCCAAAGATATTTATCCAAAGAAGCAATGGGACTAAGGAGGCCATTAACCCAAACTTAAGCCATTAGTTAAATAAAATAATAAAATAATTAATGCAGAGTAGTTAAAATAATAATATCTAAAACTCTAAAATGTTACATAAAATACTATAAATAAAATGATAGTATTTATTTCATAAAATCAGATACCAAGCAGTTTGGAAAATTGTTAAGTTTTAAATACATACTGGGTACAGGTTAAAGCAAAATGACTTTAAAAGTTAGTCATTTTTAACATTTTTAGATGATTTTCTTTTTCTTCAAGGAGGGAGAAACCTGCATTAAACTTGTAGTAAAAGCCATCATACTGAGATATGCAAATGGGTAGAAATGCCAAATAAAATCTTAGCAAGCACATGAAATGGACAGCCAACCTGCTTCAAGAAAAGCCACGGTCAATTAGTTTTAACAGCTTGGGTATTCGGGAAGATTTGTTTAATGATGACACCCTCATTTTACTGAATCAATACCAGGGTGCATTTTACAATGAAATGTCTCTCTCTAGTGAGTAATTTACAATAAATAAATCCATAAATCTACCAAGCCCCTTTACTAGCCGAGAAATCTATAAGACATGCATGGCTAAAGATCAGCAAGAACTTTTGACATGAAACTTCCAGGTCAGGGAATGGGTCACTGGAGCTCTCGCAGTAAATTTGAAGAAAAAAAAAAGTTCAAAGTGATTAGCTCATTAAAGATTTGTTTACTGATCATGAAAATGCAAACATAAATGACTAGGTATAATCACCAAAAATGACTGCATTTATAGGAGGAATAATCTGCTTGCTCAGCAGACTCCCAGGTCAGGTCCTATTTCTGGGATGTTGGTGAAGTGTGCATCTTCTAAACTCCTGCTGCCTGCCACTCATTCTAGCTACTAATAGTGGTGTGACATTAAACAATTTTCTCACTCTCCCTATGCCATAGTCCTTAGCTATAAAATGAACTGATACCAACATTTTCTCACATTGTACTTTTTAGAATCAAATGAACTAGTTATGCACAGTACTTACAATTAAAAATAATGCCAGGCACAAGGCAGGCACTAAATAGCTCTATCCCATGAACATTATTTTATTGTCATTATTATCAAGTAGCAATATAAGATCTAAACTTTAACTTAATGAGAAGTAAATAAATGCTCACATTCTTACAGGACTATAACGGTGACTTTTATTGAAATTTCTACAAGTCAATATAAAGATTTTTGAATCAGAGTTTTTTATCTTTAGGGAATAATCTGAAACTTCACATAAAAAGTGCTCAATTTTTTAAGCCACAAAAGGTAAAGGCTTTCATGCATCACAAACCAGATGAAATAATTCTTTACTGAAAGATGCAAGCTTTCTACGTTATAAATAATGCAGCAACATGTATTTTTTGAACTCTATGTATGTTTGGGGACAACTGCCATCTACCTTGTTCTTATTCAACATTAGGCTTCACCAAAAGGGCCATGTATTACCTGTGATAAAATAGATTCAGAAATGCCCTGACAGAGGGATCACTCTCAATCTGCAGGAAGAGGAGGGGGAGGGAGAGAAAATTATGCCTCTGAAGTCTCTGGGTCAGAATATCACTGAGGTAGACCTTGGCATCATAGGAATACCAAAACTCAAGCAATCTGTCCATCCCACAGGTCACTCAGCCCACAGTTGGAATGAATCTCAAGGCGTCATGTAGAGCTGCTCAAAGATTTACTGACATAATATTTTTTTGCTAAATTGGGACCTCCCTCCAAACAAACAAACAAACAAACAAACAAACAAACAGTAGTACAAGTGGTGAAGGTAGCTCTTTTCAAGATGTTTACCCAGCGTAACCTTTGTTTTGGCAAATATGCAAAAAAGAACCACTGTGCTTAGTGAATAACAAATACTGCTCAATCATTCAAACACAAAAAGAATATAAAAAGAGAAGAAGTGATGAACAAATACCAAGAATCGAGCCCAAGCTGGGCATGATGGTGCATTCCTATAATCTAAGTACTTGAGAGGCCAGCCTCAGTAACATAGCAAGGTTGTGTTTCAACATAAATAATAATTAAGGCTGGGGATGTACATTCCTGGGTTCAGTCCATGTTATATAAAAAAAAAGGACTGTGCCCACAATATAGGTTGGAAAAACAGAATTTTCTCTTGTTTAGTTTTATGTATATTTAATAATTGTATATTATATATTGTATAATTGTATATATATTGTTATATACAATATTGTATATAATTGTATATATATAATTGTATTATATATTGTATAATTGTATATATAATTGTATATTGTGGGTACAGTTGAATCAAAGAAATTAGTATGTGTAAGCATGCATAAAATACATATATACACATGTACATATATGAATGCAAACTTATGGATGAATGCTTATCAGTTAGGGTTTAATAGAAGTGATTTGATCCTTCTGTGAGAAATAAGGGGTATATTAAAGCTAAACCAGTAGTGATGAGGCAGAGACAGAGGATCTCTAAACAAGCTCATTATGAATCACTAGAGAAGAGCAATGCTTCCTAAGCCTGGGCAACGGACCAGGGCCATGTGGTGGCAAAAATGCTAAGTGAACCCTTTCTTTGTACTAAGTTCTAGGTTTCACTCATGACAAATCTGATTCGGGGAAGAGGCCACAGAAATACATGTATCTAAATGAAATACAAAGAAAAACTAGATATCCAAATTATCTCCATTTACAGAGTTCCAAGAAGTACTTTCCAGGCCTCATTCTAGTAAGCCTGGCAATGTTTTTTCTCTAATTTTTTTAGTTCTTTATGCACCTTTAAAGTACATTGCTTCAGCTGGGCATGGTGGCACATGCTTGTAATTCAAGTACTTGGGAGGCTGAGATAGGTGGATTGCAGGTTTGTGGTCAGCTTCAGCTACTTAGTGAAGCCCTCCCCAACTTAGTGAGATCCTATTTCAAAATAAAAAATGAAAAATAGGGCTGGGGTAGAGCTTGGAGGTAGAATGCCCCAGGGTTCAATCACCTGTCCTGCAAAACAAAACAAAACAAAACAAAAAACAATGTTTCAATTGAGAAAACATGAGTTTCTTTTTCCCCATATCACTTAGCTGATATAATTATTTAAAAATACTTTTTTCTGGTGCTAAGTAACAATAATTAGTGCTGCCTTTGAAAACTTAAGTAATGAAGAGGCAGTAGGGTTTTTTTTTAGAATTTGGCTATAAGAGACTTATTAAACATGTTTATTAGACATCAGTACCAGTGGGGGGAAAAAGAGAAGAAAGCACAGCTGAAAGGAAGAAAAAGTCTAAATTCAATGGAGACTGATAAAACTCTGGTTAATTTTGGATTAAATCACTGGCCCTTTCCACCTTTCTGTGATCAGTTATTGGAGGGGCATGAATTTAGCAAAGCCATTCTCAGAAGTTACGGCAGATGCTGAATGAGGGAAAAGTTGAAGGTTATTTGATGAGCACATTGCATTCAGCTACTTGACAAATCTTTCCTCAAAGGGATTTATGTGGTCCATCCCCATGTATATTTATCAGTAATATCAGTAATATCTCTGTTTAATTCACTCCTCAGGAATCTGCAAACCCCACAAAATTACTATAGATAACAGCAGGCAAATGAAAACTTCTTCTGTGAAGTATCTAATTTACTTGCCCATTTTTGGTTAAGTTATTTGGGTTCTTTTTGCAATTTCTTTTATTTTTATGTGGATTATATTGAAAATGGCATACATTCAGACTGTACTTGGCGCCCTCCCACCCACTTCCCCTTCCTCCTCCCAACAATGAGTGTCCAAGTTGACCATGCTACATTCACACTTAGTTGAATGTAGCTCCTCCATTAATCAACCTCAGCCTTCTTCCTCTCTGACCCTTTCATTCTAGCTTTGCTGAGGTTTCTCCTCCATTATATGGATTCCCTCTAGTATTACTAATACTCCCTAGTTTGGGCATATTAGAGAAAACATATGTTCCTTCTCTCTCTGTGCTTGGCTAATCTCAATTAACTAATGTTCTTCAGGTATTTCAATCTTCTTGAAATGACCTGATTTTGTTCTTCTTTATAGCTGAGTCGAATTCCATTGTGTGTATTTCCCATAATTTTCAATCCACTCATCTGTTGGTGGAAACCAAGGTTTGTTCCATATTTTGGCTATTACAAATTGTACTGCTATAAACATGGGAATTCATATGTTATTGTAGTTCTCTGATTTCAACCCCATTGGAAAGATACCCAGTAGTGGTATAGCTGAATCATATGGTGGATCCATTCCCAGTTTTCTAAGGAGTCTCCACACTGATCTCTATAATGGCTGCACTAGTTTGCACTCCCACCAATAGTGTAAAAGAGTTCCTTTTCCCCCACATCCTAGCCAGCATTTGTTGTTATTTGACTTACTTATGCTTGTCACTCTGATTGAGGGTAGATGAAATCTCAGCATAGTTTTGACTTGCATCTCCCTGATGGCTAAGGATAATGTTGAACATGTTTTCATGTATCTATTGTCCATTTGTATTTCTTCTTTTGTGAAGTTTCCATTCAATTCAGTTGCCCATTACTTGATAGGGTTATTTGTTTTGCTAGTGTAGACTCGTTTGAGATCTTTGTATATTCTGGGTATTAGCCCTTTATCCAAGTGGTGGCTGGTAAAGATCTTTTCCCATTCTGTAGCCTTTCTCTTTAGGTTCTTGATGGTTTCCTTGGATGAGCAGAAACTGCTTAGTTTGATGCCATCACACTTATTAATTCTTGCCTTAATTTCCTGTGCTTTGAAGGTCTTCCTTAGAAAGTTACTGCATTTGCCTATATGTTGAAATATTGAGCCTATGCTCTTTTCTAATAACTTCACAGTCTTTGGTCTAATTTCTAAGTCTTTGATCCATCTCAAATTGATACCTGTGCATGGTGAGAGGTATTTAGTTCCATCTTTCTACAAATAAATAGCCCGTTCTCCCAGCACCATGTGTTGAAAAGGCTGTCTTTTCTCCAGCATATGAATTTGGCCCCTTTGTCAAAGATCAAATGATTCTAGGTATGTGGGTTTGTTTCTGTAGCTTCTCTTCTCTTCCATTGTTCTATGTGCCTATTGTGTCAATACCATGCTTTTTTTTTTTTTTACTGCTATTGCTTTATAGTATAATTTGATGTCAGGGATTGTGATGTGTCCTACATGGTTCTTATTGCTGATGATTGCTTTGGCTATTCTGGGTCTTTTCTTTCACTACATAAAATTTATGACTGATTTTTCTAGGTCTATGAAAAATGCCATTGGTATTTTGATAGGAATTGCATTGAATCTGTAATTTTGGCAGAATTGTCCTTTTGACTCTATTTATTATGAGTATCCATGAGTTATTTGTTTTCTTAGTGGTGAATTTTTTGAGATTTTTGTACATTCTAGGTATTAGTCATCTCACAGAGGAATAGTTGGTAAAATTTTTTCCATTTTGTCAGCTCTCTATTGAGTCCCTTGGTAGTTTCTTTTGCTATGCAGAAGATCTTCAGTTCAATGCTACCTAAGATTTTATCCTCCTTTAAATTTCATATGCCTTTGAAGTCTTGTTGAGAAAGTTGTTACCTGTGTCTGTGTGTTGAAGTATTGGATCTATGCCCTCTTCAAGGAGCTGCAAGTTCTCTAGTCTGATTTCCAGGTCTTTGACCCATCTTGAATTGACTTTTGTGAGAAAGTGGGGTTTATTTCCATTTTTCTGCATATGGTTAACCAGTTTTGCCAACACCATTTGTTGAAGACGCTATCTTTTTTCCAGTGTATGTTTGTGGCCCCTTTGTGAAAAATCAATTGGCTATATGAGTGTGTATTTGTTTTGGAGTCTTCTATTCTGCTCAATTGAGCTGTTTCTGTGCCAGTATCATGCTGTTTTTTATGATTATGGCTTTGTAGTATAAAGTCAGGCATTTTGATATCTCCTGCCTGACTTTTGTTGCTGAAAACTACTTTAGCTATTCTGAAATTTCTTGTTTTTCCAAATGAATTTAGATTGAATCACAAACTTATTTTTCTGTCTGTGAGGAATAACCTTGGAAAGTGAACAAATATTGTGTTGTTCAACATCATTAGCAATCAGAGAGGTGCAAATCAAAACTACCCTGAGATTTCACATAACTCCAATTAGAATGGAAATCATTCAAACACAAACAACAAATGCTAGTGAGAATGTGGAGAAGTGGGGACTTGAATACATTGTTGTTGGGATTGCAAATTAGTGCAACCACTTTGGAAAGCACTATGGAGGATCCTCAGAAGAATGGGGATGAACCTACCATATGATCCAGCAGTACCACTTCTGAGTATTTACCCAAAGGAATGAAAACCCAACTACAAAATCAATGCATGTATATCTGTGTTCATAGCTACACAATTCACAGTTGCCAAAGTATGAAACCAGCCAAGATGCCTATCAGAAGAGAAATAGGTTATAAAACTATGGGATAAGTACACAATGGAATTTTACTCAGCCATATAGAAAGCAAAATTATGCCATTTGTGGGAAAATGTATGGAACTGGAGAACATTATACTAAGTGAGATTAGTCAGACACAGAAACTTAAAAAATTGATGTTCTCCATAATATGTGGAAGCTAGGGAGTAAAAGGATCATAGGAAGAACTCTAGACAAAGAAGTAGAATCTATAGATGAGCAAATAAGGTGACCTAACTGAGAGGGATGGGAGGAAGCAAATAGGGAAATTCTCTAAAGTACATGAGGTACATTCAGAAACATATCAAAGTCAATCACTAAGCCAAACATTAGAAGGGTGGAAGGGGGAGAAAATGGGTAGGTATTGGGGAAGGGCTAATTGAGTATTGTATGCACGTATGCCTCTACTATCTTGTACCCCCATTAAGATGTATGACTATGATGCATTAATAAAAATATTTAAAAAGAACTGTGATATTTAATAGACCTTTTGGCAGCCTAAAACAATGCACCTTTTAAATAATTTCATTCAGATACCACAACTGACTGGTAGCATTACCTGCTACTCTTTTTTACCTATGATCATGTTTGTATTGAGACCACACTTTTCACAAAATCTGCCTTGATAAATTTTCTTTCATTGCATCTTTGAAAATTTATTTTGCTTCATTTTCTCTATTTTTTCAAACATTTATTGGCTTTATTTTGACCACCTACAATTGAAATTCTGTCATTTTTTATATTTTCCCTTCAATTTTTGAATCTTATTCATTTTTATGTTTCTTTGGAAGTTCTACCTAATTATAATCTCAACTCTTCTAGTTAATATTATATGTTGAAAACTAATTTTAATTGCTAAAATATCTCTTGCTTCTATTAGCTCCCTTTTATTGATACCTTTCTTCATTTTTAGATTTAAAATATTTTATATCTATATGATAATTCCACTTAATTTTTTCTCTTTTATTCTGTAACTTATATGCTCAAATAATTTTTCTTTCTTCTAGGACTATTTATTTTAATCATTCTTATTTGTTGTACAGTCTTTTCTAAAATTTTTGGTGATTGTGTATACACATATGTGTGTCCATTTATGTTTAAAAATTATGTCTTTCCACCCCAAATAGAAGTGTAAAGAGTTCTACGCACTTTGCTAGGTTTGTTAATTTTCTACCGTTTTATGTAATTAGATATGATGCTCACATGGGCACTGTCCTCTTAAAGGTGGCCATTAGAGATATGTCACATTTCCAAGCCTATCAGCATAATGCCTTTCTCTTTCTCTGGGAGAATTATTGAAGGAAATAATTCAAATAATGCTAAGTTCATAAATCAAGTTATCAATTTCAATCTTAATAATATTTATGGGGTGGGGAATAATCAGAATGGGATCAGGAGGAAACATATCAAGTGCTATGTGAACATGTATGTTTCTGTCACTCTGAATCTCATTAGTAAATACAATTACAGTGCACTAATAAACATATTTTAAAAATAATACTTGAAAATTTATCCAACGAGAAAGTGTTTAGCTGCAGCTGTTCTTCTGTAAGAGACAAGTCAATCTATCCTTCCTTAATTGAACCTGGAAATTTTCCTCTAGTTTTCATTCTCACTTATTACATCTACCCTTTCACAAGCTAATATGTCTTAATGTGAAAATTTTATAGAGTTAGATCGAATAGGTCAGGTTATCATTAGTTCAAATTCCCTCTTCTGTTTCATCAGTCAATGGAGGTAAGTAAGCATAGTTCATATTTTCACAAAACTAAGAACTCAGGGAAATTGACAAATACAGACACAAACAATTACAATACAGCGTGGGAAAACACTGTAGGGTTAGAAAGTTATACAGATAAGACTGCTAGGCTATACATACATGCTGCCTAAACCCATTTGAGAGTCAAATGATCTAGGGAATTTGTGGTCAGGCAAAATCTCATGGGGAAGGAATATCACATTTCTCAAGGCTTCTTACCTCATTGCTGATGGATTGTAAGAACACCAACTTGTTTTCTTGGTTATTAATTGCTATGTCATCATAAAAAACAGTATAATCATATATTCCTCATGGGGTATTTTATGGAGATTAAATGGCATGATACAGATAAAGCCTCTACAAAAGTCTTGGTTATAAAATGCCTTCAATAAATGATAACTATTGATTTTCTTCAATTTATCATATACTTTTTATCACATTTTATCTTCTCTGAGATAGGAATGCTTATTATGATTCATGCCAAAGAAAGCTGGACATGGTGGTGCATGCTTGTAATCCCAGCATTTGGGAGGCTGAGACAGGAGGATCAGGTTTCGCAGATAGCCTCAGCTACTAATGAGACCCTTTGCAACTCAGTGACACTCTGTTTCAAAATAAAGAATAAAAAAACAGGGCTGGGGGGTGTAGCTCAGAGGTAGAATACCCCTGGATTCCATGGTATCACAAAAAAAAAAGATACACACACACACACACACACACACACACACACACACACACACACATATATATATATATATATATATATATATATATATATATATATATGATTATTCATGCCAAAGAAATGTACCATATGTCAGCCAAAAGATTAGATTATGACATAGCTGTCATTGTCTGTTTATGTGTGAATTTAGCACTGCTTGGAAGGTATCTGTTTATCTATTTGTCATCTCAGCTGAAATATTTTTATTGGTAGTCCTACAAAAGATTGAACTTAAAAATTGATTCTTAATTGTCCCTCAAATGTCTACAAGGAATCAATTCTATGATGCAGAGCTATAACAAAAGACTTATCATGTAGACCCAAGAAGCCTGCATATAGTATAATTAAGTATAGTAGAGGCTGTCACATCTCTCAGAATAGCACTAACATTTCCAAATCTAAGACAAGATTTCACAACTGTGACAACTTCATTCACAATAGGTTATGATTTAGTATATAACATTTTTCTGACAAAAACTTCTAGTTGACTTTAAGATAAAGTTGAATTGCTTTTGGAGAGTCGTATATCAATCAAAAGGGAGAAACACATTTAATCTGGCTTCTTCAGTCTGTTTTAGAATCATACAACTGGTGTTAGAGGTATCAAAGGATGGATATAGATAAGAAAGTTTAACATGCCTGTGTCATGACATGCAAAATCACCAATGTCTTTGTCTGGAGAACACCTTTAGTCTCGAATAATGAACTAATTTTTCTTTTTTCATATGTGTGATACTGTGAATTGAACCCAAAGGCATTTTATATTTGAGCTACACCTCTAGTCATTTTTTTTAATCTTGGCTTTTGCTAAATTGCTGACGCTAGTTTCAAACCTGAAATTCTCCTGTTTCAGCTTCTCAAGTGCAGGGATTATAGTTTATAGGCATGGACCACTATACCCAGCAGAAACTTATTTTTCTTTTTTTTAAATGTTGAAGAGGAAGTAACCTAAATGTCTTGTCAACTTAAGAAAAATTATAAGGCTATAATGTTATACTTGGATAATCAAAACTGCATGGCTTGA
The DNA here is from genome assembly GCF_963383645.1 of Muscardinus avellanarius. Classification (NCBI taxonomy): domain Eukaryota; kingdom Metazoa; phylum Chordata; class Mammalia; order Rodentia; family Gliridae; genus Muscardinus; species Muscardinus avellanarius. The sequence continues at coordinate 42,343,512 of NC_137786.1, forward strand.
ACAAATAAATGTTTATCTTACGAGGTTGTAGGTTTAGGGGAACAGTTCTGCTAATAAAATCTAAACTCCCTGTCTGAACTGGGCTTGTCATGATTCCTGAGTCGGCTGACAGGTCTGGTTTGGACAAGCCAGTCTATAATGACTTCAGGAAATCCAGGAACCAGAAAACTTGTTACTGTTCCAGATGTTCTCTCAAATTTCAGAAGATTGTCTTGAATATATTCACATTTTGGAGGGAAATTTCCTGAGAAGAAATGAGTGAGTTTAGAATACAGTATTTCTTAGAAGCTATGCTCAGAATAGGATACTAAAACTTCAGATGTATAGTGTTAGTCAGTGAAACTTATGTCATCAGCCCAAATTCAAGAGAGTAAGTTTTAAAAAAAGACTTCTGCCGGGAGTGGTGGCGCACACTTGTAATCCTCACGCTTGGGAGGCAGAAACAGGAGGATTGCGCAGGTTCAAAGTCAGCCGAGAGTGCTGGCTTAAGAGACCCTGTTTCCAAAAAAATAAAAATAAAAAAAAACAAGTTTAAAAAATAGGTCTGGGAGTGTAGCCCAGAGGTAGAAGGGTTTCCAGGAACCTCAGTACCACAAATAAATAAAAAAATAAATAATAAAAAAGACTTCAATTCTTGATGTGAGTAGCTATCATATCACATTAGAAAAGGTATGAAATATGAAAGGAAAAATGAATTGGTAGATTGACATGAATCAACACTACTCAACCAAAATGGGGTTCCAATATGAAGGAAATGTTTGCTGTTAAAATACAATTCTTGTTTGAAATAATTCTGTTGTCAAGTAACTTGATGTTCAGACTCAAACATACAATTTACATGTAAAGTTTAGGGTTTTTTATTTATAAATAATATTAGATAGATTATACTTTGTTTTCAAACAAAATCTCCCTTACACCAAAGAGATTCTACCTGGCCTCTTTGGGAGCTGAGGTAGGACCCTCTTTGCTTCTTTCTCCCTTCTAGAAAAATCACTGACTCATTCCAGCTTCTTTAGTCCATGTCCCTTATGAGTCTTCACTTTTGTAGGCCAAACTGGTTAAAACATTAAGGAACAGATATTATTCATTTATAGTATGAAGTATATCTGAATACATTTTCACATTTCTTCCTTTGGTACTTTTGTTTCTAATTTGTTGAATTCAATATACACTATGTTTATAAATATGCAAAATTCTTTAGGAAATACTAAAATCTTTTTTACTTTTTAAATTATTATTTTATCAGTACATTAAAATCATATGTTGTAGTGAGATTCAAATTGATAAAAACATATATGCACATAGCTCTTGTTGCACTTACCTTCACATTCCACCCCACTCCTCCTTCTTTGTTATCACATGTAGTGAAACTGGGAGTGATAACTCAATATGTTGTCATAGCTTTATTTGAAATTTTTACTGAAATCTATCTTATTAGCTTTCCCTCCTCTTCTATTTATTGAATGAAGTTACTTTCTAAAGTTTAGTCCTAGCCGGGCGTGGTGGCACATGCTTGTAAAAACCGCACTTGGGAGGCAGAGACAGGAGGATTACACAGGTTTGAAGCCAGCCGCGCTGACTTAATAGACCATGTTTTCAAATAAAAAAGTATAAAAATAGGTCTGGGAGTGTAACCCGGAGGTAGAAGGGTTTCCAGGAGCCCCAGTACCACCAAATATATAAATAAGTAAATAAAGTTTAGTCCTCTTTCATTAAAGAATACATCAATTTTACAGATACAATGTTTACATTCTAATTAAGACCCGGTTATTGAATTCTATTTTCTGCTCTCCAATTGTGATGATTAATGTAGAGAATCAACTTAACTGGATTATGCAGTTCCTAAGATTATGTGACTTAAATAGTTGATGAGATAATTAATGAGATAGTTAGCTTATGTAACAGCTGACTGAAGGGAAAGTCCTCCCTAAAAATGGGCCTTGTTCTGATAGGCATCAGACCTGAATAAAAAAGAATGCCACTGTACAAAGTTATGCTTCTTCCTGAGAACAGCCTGTCTGTTCTAGCCTTCAGCTATTCAAATTGGACTTTCACCATTATTTCCCAGGAATTATTTCTTGGCCTACCCATCTTGGATTGAGATTGTATTATTGGTCACACCAATTCTGAGATTTCAGATCTTGGATGGTTGGATCAGCTACCGGCTCCTCAGGCTTTCCACGTGCAGGCACCCACTGTAACTATATTGCTTTGGACTGTAAATTGATTTGATAAATCTCTTTTTACTAAAAACATATCCTGTGAATTATGTTACTCTAGGGACTAGTATGCCAACAATGGAACTATTTTGATGGTAATTTCTAGACATTTCTCATATTCCATTCACATTGGACACTTCTACTTTTTTTGTAAAAGAAATAAGACAAATTGGCTTTGCCTCCTGCTTGAAATATCCAATAAATAAATAATGTAGCAAGTGATGATTTTTTTTTTTTTTGGTGGTACTGGGGTTCCTGGAAACCCTTATACCTCTGGGCTATACTCTCAGATCTATTTTTTATATTTTTATTTGGAAACAGGGTCTCTTAAGCCAGCAAAGCTGGCTTTGAACCTGCGTGATCCTCCGCAAGTGATGCTTTTTAAAACATTGAAAATAAATAAACAACATATCAGTGAATACTGATTTGTAAATGAAAGGAAGTAACTATAAAATCAAAATGAGGAATTTGGAAATTATGTAGTATTCCTTCTAATTCTTGGCCAAATTAATGGTCATAAATATGGGTATATTTTCCAAACTCATAGAACCGTACACTTTAAAAATAAAAAAAATTATACTGCAACTTCTGGGAAGATGGCGACCAAGAGAAAAAGCACTTACTAGTCCTGCTAACACCCAATCTCCATTGCCTCAAAAAAAGCATTCTACAAAGCCATAAAATGCTATCTGTAGAGGAATAAAAAATGATAAATACAAGAGACAGAGAATAAGAAGACTAGAAGACCAACCAGAGAGCAAAAAAGAAACCCACCCGCCTTGTGGCACTGGATGCTGCAGCAGCTCCATCTTACCTCACAGTACTGGACTCCAGAGACAAAAAGGAAAACAAGCACCTTAAGTGAGCAGCTGCAGATCAATGGGGTATAAGTCATCAGTTCTTTGTGTGAAAATACCAGTTACAACTTCCAGTGGCTGAACTCACCATGCCCTCCAGGGATCCAGAGCAGAGCTCAACACCAGAAAAGAAACCTGCAACCCTCACTGCCAAGGGCACTGCCATCTTGCCAGCAGCAGCCAAGCTCAACATGCCTGCGAGAAATCCAGACAAGCACAGACCAAAATCATAAGAGAAATTGTAGTTCCCACAGGAGAACTCCCAGCACTGCACCCCAAAGACTCCTTTAGCCATGATGAACTCCCTGTGTCTGAGATTTTACAGTTCAACCTAGTGAAGAAGCAGTGGTGGCTGAGATTACCACACCCTCCAGAGATCCAGAGCAGCTCTCAATAACACCATAAGAAAAGTCACAGTTCCCATGGGAAAACCCACAGCCTAATCCCCCAAAGAACTCACACAGCCCCAATAAACTCCCTGTGTCTGAGACTTTGAGTACAACTCAGAAGGTGAGAGCAGGGTCTGATCAGTGGAAAGTGTGGAGGGAGACCTACTCTTAACACTAGACCCATCTAGTAGAATCTCTGGGATCAATACATACCTCCCAATCATGGTGAATTGGGAGAAGTCAGACCAACCCAGCCCTAGCTGTGGAGAACAGAGACTCCTCTGCTTACCTGCTGGCATCTCTAAATTTCTACTACTAAAATTGGATCAGACATAATATCCACAAAAGACAAGATGCCAAGATATAAGAAAAACAAGCCTGATAATCCTGAAAATATGAGAACTAGGAATAGTGAAGAAATAATGGAAATAATGAATACCAACCTACAAGAAATTCAAGGAAAATTTTGGATCCTGATATTCAGTATGATGAAAGGCCTCAAAGCAAGTGTACAGAAATTTAAAGAGGAAATGGAGACACAGAAAAAGAATCAGAAAGAGGTCTGGAATGAAATGAAGGAGTCAATAAATGAAGTAAATGAAATAAATTCTGAAAGATTAGATGAAATGAAAAATAGAATATCACCATTAGAAGACAGTCCATTCAAAACTGCATGCACAGTCAACAGCATACAGAAGTCATTATAGCAACAAAACCTAAACATCCAACAACTATAGGATAATATGAAATTTCCTAACTTACAGATAAAAAGCATTGAAGAAGTTATAGAGGTAAAGACCTTACACACAAAGTCATTCAGAGAATGAAAGTTAAAGGATGGAAAAAGATGTATCATGTTAATTGAGACCAAAAATGGGCAGGGGTAGCAATGCAAATATCCAATAAAACAGACTTTAAGCTAAAATACATCAGAAGAGACAAGGCAGGGAACTTCCTTTTATTAAAAGGAATAATCCACCAAGAAGATATAATGATAGTAAAAAAGGAACAATCCACCAAGAAGATATAATGATAGTAAATGTTTATGCCCCCAAAGTGGGTGCACCTATACTTGTAAAACAAACTCTCCTCGACATCAGATCTCATATAGACCCAAATACAATAATATTGGGAGACTTCAAAACACCTCTCATGCCAATAGATCAATCTTCAAGGCAAATGATGAGTAAAGACTCTTTAGAACTAAAGAAAATTATAAATCAAATGGACCTAGTAGCCATATACAGAATATTTCAAACAGGAACAACATGATACACATTCTTCTCAGCAGCCTTTGGAACCTTCTCCAAAATAGATCACATCCTCAGCCACAAAGCAAGCACCAGCAAATTCAAAATATGTAATATAATTCCCTGCATCTTTTCAGACCACAATGAAATGAAAGTGGAAATCAACAACAGAAAGACCAAAAGAAATTATTTAAATACATAGAGATTGAATGATACACTATTGGATTATGAGTGGGTAAGATCAGAAATAAAGGGAAAATTAAAGAAATTTCTGGAATTAAATGAAAATAGAGACACAACTTACCAAAATCTATGGAACACTTTGAAGGCAGTGTTAAGAGGAAGGTTTATAGCATTGAGTACCCACATAAGAAGAACAGAGAGTCACCAAGTAAACAACCTAATGCACATCTCAAGGACCTAGAAAGAATGCAACAGTCTAACCCCAAAGCAGAAGGCAAGAAATTATTAAAATCAGAGTACAAATGAATGAAATAGAGAACAAAGCAACAATTTAAAGAGTCAACAAAACAAATATCTGATTATTTGAAAAGATTAATAAGATTGACAAACTCCTAGCCAATCTAACCAAAAGAAAGAGAAAATCAACTCAAATTATTAAAATCAGAAATGAAAAAGGAGACATCACCACAGGCACTGAAGAAAGTCAAAGGATTATCAGAAACTATTTTGGTAAAAAACTCCAATTGAGTGGAAAACATGAAAGATATTAATAGATTTCTAAGCACATATAACCTACCTAAATTCAACCAACCAATAGTAAGCCTAAACTAACCAATAGCAAGCAAGCCTAAATCAACCAATTGCAAGCAAAGAAATAGAAACAGCAATAAAAATTCTGCCATCAAAGAAAAGCCCAGGCCCTGATATGTTTCTAGCTGAATTCTATAAAACCTTCAAGAAAAACTATTCCCAATACTTCAAAACTTGTTTCAGGAAATTGAAAGAGATGAAATTCTCCCAAACTCCTTTACAAGGCCAGGATCACATTAATACCAAAAACAAATAAAGATACCTCAAAAAAAAAGAAAATTACAGACAAATATTCTTAATGAACATAGATGCAAAAATTCTAAACAAAATACTAGCCATATGCATTCAAAACTATATCAAGAGAATTATACACCATGACCAAGGTATATAAGCAAGTCTGGTTCAACATATGCAAATCAGTATGCATTATTCACCATGTAAATAGAACTGAGAACAAAATCCACATGATCATATCAATAGATGCTGAAAAAGCAGTTGACAAAATCCAACACCCATTCATGTTACAGACACTGCAGAAAATTTAACAGAAGAAACATATTTAAACAACATTAGGGCAATATACAATAAACCCAAAGCCAACATCATATTTAATGGGGAAAAACTCTTAGAACTTCCTCTAAAAGCAGAAACAGGACAAGGATGCCCAGTATCACCACTCCTTTTCAATATAGTACTCGAGACTCTTGCTGCAGCAATAAGACAAGAAAAGGAAATAAAAGGAATTCAGATAGGAAGAGAGAGTTAAAATATCTTTATTCGAAGATGACATGATCCTTTATCTAGAAGACCCAAAGAACTCAACCAAAAGAACACTGGAGCTGATTAACCAATTCAGCAAAGTTGCAGTATACAAAATCAATCTAAAGAAATCTATTTCTTTTGTATATGTCAACAATGAATCTACAATGACAGAAATAAAGAAAACAATTCCATTAACTATAACCTCAAAACCAATAAAATACCTAGGAATAAACCTAACCAAAGACGTAAAAGACCTCTACAATGAAAACTATAAAACATTAATGAAACAAATTGAAGAAGACTTTGGAAGTTGGAAAGATCTCCCTTGCTCATGGATAGACAAAATAAATATCATCAAAATGGCCATTCTGCCAAAAGTTATCTACATATTCAATGCAATTCCCATTAAAAAACAAGGACATTCTTCATAGACCTAGAAAAATCAGTCATGAATTTCATATGGAGAAAAAAAGGACCCAGAATAGCTATAGCAATTCTAGTATGGTTAACCTAGACACTCGTTGTTGTGATGAGGAGAAGGGGAAGTAGCAGGGGAGAGGGCACCAAGCACAGTCTGAATGCCATTTTCAATATTATTCACATAAAATATTTTAAATATGTCAAAAAAATTTTAAAAAATTTATACTGTTTCTTTGAGGCAAAAGCCTTCAAGATTTCCATGTTAAAATGTATGTTCCCATTTGTTTTTTTTTTTCAAATTCTTTCTTGTTAGTTAGTAGGTATTATTTAACTTTATTTTTGTCTTAAATTTAAATAAAAACATGAGAGGCATAAATATCTGAAACTAATTAACAAACGGTAACTTTTAAACCAGGATAGATTTGTCATAAAGAGAATTTGGTCTATATTATTCTTTACTGGTCTTCATTGGTTATAAAGATCAACATAGCTTTAAAAATAAAAAGAAAAACCAAAGATTAAACTTTACATGGGATAAATGTGTTATAAGTAAAATTAATAAAATTATGACTACTTATTTGAAAATAAATAAACTTTAAAGTTTAGCTGGGCGTTGTGGTGCACGCTTATAATTCCCGCCCTTGGGAAACTGAGACAGGAAGATGGTGCAGGTTTGAAACCAGCCTTAGCTACTTAGCCCCTGGTAGAAAGCCCCTGGGTTACACCCCTAGTACCACAAATAAAATAAAATAAAATAAAGTTCATATGTCACAACAAAAGACCTTGAATAGACAAAGCAATTCTGAGTAATAAGAACCATGTTGGAGGAATCACAGTAACTCATTTCAAATTATATTACAAAGCTATTATTGTAACAAAAACCACTATAATATTAGAATAAAAACAGACTCATAGGCCAAGGGGATAAAATAGAAGACACATAGACAACTTTACACAGCTAGAGCTGGCTGAGCTTTGACAAATGTGCCAAATATATACATTAGATAAAAGACTACTTTTAACAAAGTAGTTCTAGGAAAATTAGATATCAATTTGTATAAGGATAAATCTAGATATCTATCAATATCTCTGTATAAACGTCAACTCAAAATGCACCAAAGACCTAGAAAATAGACCAGAAAATTTGCGACTACAAGAAGAAAACAAGACCAACTCTTTAACATATAGGCATATGGCAGAAATATCCTCTGTAAGACCCAAAAAATAAGACTGAGAATCAGTAAAATGGGATGTCCCCAATTTAAAAATCATGTGTATAGCAAAGAAAAAGAAATACAGAGACTTTTAAAAATTTTCTCCTATTTTAAGATTATCCTTCTTCAAAACTTCTACCTCTCTTTCCCATAAGCTAGTACATTATGATGAATGAAGGCCTTGCTGGGGTGAAAAATAACTTATGAAGACACAGATTTGTGAATCATCCATGTGCTCTCAACATTTTAAAAATGTAAGCGAATGAGTAAGGAGCACAAATAACAGCTATGGTAAGCCTGACTCTGCCTCTCTCGGGATAGAGCAATATAAAAATATTTGTTCTAGGCTAAGAAAAAAGTTGCTGAATTGCATGTTGATTCTATGAGGCAATTAAATACAAGAAACCCCAGACTACTAATCCTATTATCCACCTTCTACCTCCAGGAAAATTAAATGTGAATATATTTTCTTTTAATTATTTCTCACTGTAACAAGTATTTATTCAATCTTTGAATACGGAAAACAAGAATACACTATATTATTTAATATGTTTCTATATCATTACTAATTTTCATAGAAAAATCATCTCAACTTTAATCAAATTTAAATTTAAAATAATTTTTCAGTAAAAGGAAAAAGTACTTTGAAAATAGTTTCAAACATGTTCCAACTGACATTAAATGCATATAACAAATGCCCTTGAAGAAATTTGACAGTAAAATTAAGAAAGTAGGAGTATATGTAAGCCATAGATTCAGAACTGAAATATACAAAATAATTTGGATAAAAGTATTCTAATGCTTTAAAATAATAGAGTCAATTTTATTGAAGACATAAATAGGTGATTGTTTATAAGGAAATCAAGAAGCCCCTTAAAATAAAATTTCATATAATTATTTAAAACCAGAAACTTTGGTGAAAACCAGGAATGAGAATATAACTTAGAATGCTGGAAAATCAGTGTGCTTGGTTGAGATTTCTTTACAACTCAGTATTAAATTGATTGCAAGAATAAGGGCCTTGTAAAAGTGCTGTTGATAAAAAGCAGATAAGCAAACACTGGGAAAATAGGAACACATTATATGAGGCTTAGGACCAGACCTTTTCAGAGGGTCCTGGGGACATATATTTAACCATGCAATTAAATCTCCCTGGTTTTAAATCTCTAAGCACAATTTCTGATAACTTTCAAACTTTCATGGAACTAGCTTAATATTCACTAATAAAAAGAAAACAAAAGCCTTGATTTATTTAAGAGAGAAGAGATTTTGTATACTCTTGCACTGGAATAGCCTTCAGTGAGTGATAAGCATGATAAGCATCTTTGACTTCCCTTCAGTTCATCAGGATATTTTACTCTAAATAATAAATTAATTTTAGTTTAAATCACAGTGATTATAACTATTAACTACAAAATAACTATGTTACCTAAAAGTATAACAAATAACTTCATATATTATAAAATTAAGCTTGTCTTAAGGCAATTATTTATAATATGTAGACATATTTATAAATGAAGAAATATTAATGGATATTTGAATTAGCAAGCATTGTACCAATTTATTCTACTTAAAATGAAATTGAAACAATTTCTCTAAAATCTAAATATTAGTATCTGAAAATAATATCCTGGATAATATATATATATATATATATATATATATATATATATATATATATCTTTAACAGTAAGAAACATTTGATAGGTGGTCTCCAGGAGGCAGACTCAATAATAACCGAAAGTATTCAGAAATGTATTATATGTATAAAACAGTTAATAAGTTTACAATGTGAGAAAGCTCTTTCAAGTTGATAATATACAAGAAATATTTCAACTACAACAGCCTAGAGCTTCAAAAGCACATGTTAAGAAGGAGCATAGATGTAGACAGACTGATTGGAATTTGAAGTGCCATTAGGTTTTTTCAGCTAGAGATGGAAGCAAGACAGGCCTTCCAGCAGACGGAGCTTGAGGAAAGCTACAGACATGGAAAACAGTGCCTGAGAGCAATGTATGTCTCTAATAAATCAAATGTGTTTGGCTTCAAATAAGTTTCATCTGCTGAGCACCTTGGCATGTTGGCAACACTGGTTCTTTTGTTTGCACTGTTAAAGGAAAAGGCCGATTGACACATGAAAATTTAGTGTTTGGCTGGTCCTTCCATTCCTTCCAATTTATCATCTGTATACATACATATTTTATTTATTTTAATGTTGTCTCAGATGTCTCATAATCTAATTATTTGTGAACTTCTTTTATCTCTTTTAAACATGAACATTGAATAACCTAGAATTTGGAGCATGGCCATTACAGAATATTCTATATTAAAATACCACATCTATTTCTCAAGAAACTATCATAAAAGGAACACAAATGGCTGATGTATATATATGTGTGTGTGTGTGTGTGTGTGTATGTGTGTGTGTGTGTGTGTATGTGTGTGTGTATGTATGTGTGTGTGTTCAAAATCATTAGCAACTAGAAAATGTAAAACAAAATTACACTGAGATTCCATCTAATTCCAGTTAGCATAGAAATCATCAAGAAAACAAATGATAAATGCTGCAAAAATGTGAGAAATAGGTACTATTCTATACTGCAGGTGGGGATGTAAATTAGCATATCTATTATGGAGATTAGTGTGGAGGTTCTTCAAAAGTCTAGGAATGTCCCCACCACATGATCCATCTATACTACTTTTTAGTGTCTTTCCTAAAGTCATAATATTATAGTGATATATGCATACCTATATTTATCATAGCACAAATCACAATACCCAAATTATAGAGCCAAACTAGCCGTCATCACCGGATGAGTGAATTACAAAACTGTGGTGCATTCACACAGTAGAATTTTATTTAGCTATAAAGAAGAACAAAATTATGTCATTGGCAGGAAAATGGATGGAACTAGGAAATGTTATGCTAAATAAGATCAGCCAGTATCAGAAAGCCAAGGTTCCTATGTTTTCTCTCAGTTGTGTAAAATAGAAAAAAAAGGAAACAAAAGAAATTTTAGATAAGTTGAAAAGAGTGAGACCATTAGAATAGTGGGAGCGGATGAGGAGAGAAAGGGGAGGGGGAAAGGAGAATCGATGAAAGAAACAGTTCAAATAATGCTATAGCTGTATGTGAAGGTGCTGCTACCAATCTCACTAACATTGTAGGGAGGGAGAAGGGGGACCAAGGGGGATCCAGGGGAAAAACACCAAATATGGTCCTGCATATATGTTTGCATCACTTTAAACCTCACTATGATGTATAATTACAGTGCACCAGTGAAAGAACTTAAAAAAGTGCCAATGTTAAAAATGAAAAAAAAACAAAAATACAATGAATTATTTCTTCACTGTCTCCACTGCTTTTCAAAATGTAATTGAACTCCTCCTGCATGTCTGATTCTCTCATTCACTCTCCACTCTCTTTAGACTTCTCTCTCTCTCTCTCTCTCTCTCTCTCTCTCTCTCTCTCTCTCTCTCTCTCTTCTCTCTCTGCCTTCTCCCACTCCTTTGAACTTGGGCTCAGGAGTAATAGGGCTCATTTAATAGTAACTGTTTGACTTCATAGTTCAAATGCTAAATAAGCAGTTTTCCCTTAGTCAAATATTGACTTTATAGATACCCAAGACCTAATATCAAGATCCCTAGTTCATAATACGTAAATAATATGAAATGCTGACTAATTTTTGACACAAGCTTAAAATTTTGCCCAGAAGAAATGATGTTCTCCAAATGGAAATATAACACAACTCAACACCACAGTGGATGGGTAGGATGAGAAGCCAGGTGGATCACCCTTTTTATTCTGCAAAGCCCTTTCCCTCCCCCACACACGCAGCCCTACTTCACAGCCTTGTTAACCACTTAAGCTTCTGCAAAAAAAAGTATGAGCACAGTTTCTCCTTCCTCAAGGAAGCCTGGCATCAGTTAAAGGAGTGCAATTGGATAGAGTGACAGATAGCGTTCATACAATGGAATCAGAAGCCCGCTCACTGATCCCATGGGAAAACTCTAAAAAGACTAGGTTGTCCTTAATGTAGCTGATTTAAAATGGAGCTGGAAACTCATTCGGTAGCAGAAACAAGATCACTGCCACAGTGAATCTCACAAATAGTCTAAGGTTCCTTATCATTCTTCCACAATACCTCAAATCAGGTTTCTAATTTGTTAGCTACTATGTCTGAGCAAATTATTTGCTGTTTTTGTTTTTTCTTGGTTATACATCCATATCATGCTATGGCATTCTTAATGAAAAGAAACAGATGTACAGTTAGGATAAAAGCCTCCATTATTAGATGCTAATAAATTATATAGGAGTCAGACTCAAGATTAGAATCCTGAAAAATCCAAACTTATTCTTGCAGTATAGTAATGTAAATATGCGCATCTGAATAAAATGGGCTTCAGATGGGAGGGGGTATTCTCAGCCCAAGGTGAATAATTAGAATCAAAATATATTCTTTTATTTCTTTTTTCTCTCTCCTCTTCTTGTCTCTCTCTCTCTCTCTCTCTCTCTCTCTCTCTCTCTCTCTCTCTCTCTCTCTCTCTCTCTCTCTCTTTGTGGTACTGAGGAATGAACCCAGAGAAATAAATTCTACTTCTAAGGTATTCCCCCAGCCATATTTTTTTTCATTTTATTATTTTGTTTTTATTTTGGAGCAGGGTCTTGCTAGGTTGCTGAGTCTCACTGAAATGAAGAGGTTGGTCTTAAACTTGAGATCCTCCTATTTCTGCCTCCCAAGTACTAAAAGACAGGCATCTACCACTATGCTTAACTAAATAAAAGAATATGTTTCTATTTACTTACTGCAACTTGTTTTGAAGCAAGATAGATTTCCTGTAATAACATGTGGAAGAAAAGTTGTGTCATAGTTAAAAATTAGCTCCACAATTACTTCATGCTTTTTTAAACTATGTGTGTGTGTTGTGTGTGTGTGTGTGGGGGGGGGTTACTGGAAAATTAACACAGGGGCATTCTACCTCTGAGGGACAACCTCAGCCCTTTTTAATATTTTATTTTGAAACAAGGTCTCCCTAAGTTTCTGATGGTCATGCTAAATTGCTGAGGTTAGCCTTGAATCTGATATCCTCCTATATCGGCCTCCAAAGTACTGAGATTATACATATGCACAACACTGCCCAACTCTTTTCTAATTTAGTAAAGGACAAAGTAGACGTTAAATCCAGTAAAATAGAAGAGATAATATCCCTATCTTGTTATTTGTACATTTCACATATTATAAAACTGTTCATTCCGATTAATTTTTGGGTAATTTAGACAGGGTAACAAATGTAGAGAAATATTTGAAAAATTAAACCAATGGCAAAACTTAGAGAGGCCCTCTGCAGCTTGGCAAGACCTTGTTTCAAATTAAAAAATGAAATAGGGCTGAGAGTGTAGCTAAGAGGTGGAATGCCATGGGTTAAATCTCTAATACCCCCCTCACACACACACAAACATAAATAAGCATTAGTCTGGATATAAGGCCAATGCCAGCTGTGTATCAGCCCTATTGACCCATGTAGGAAAGCTACACAATATATGAACAATGCTAGCTAGGCATGGATGTTGTTCTCTGTTCAGTGATGGTTACTGGGTGCCCAGTGCTCTTAAACTGGCCTTAACAGACCACCTGAAGGAAGTCATGCTTTCATGACATCTTTTGCATTATTTTTGCTAATATATTTGCCCCACATTTTCTGTATATTTTCATCTGGATAAAGTAGATTATGTGGCTGATTATGTTATTAATGTATTTAGGTGAAAAAGTTCCACACATACAGTGTGAAAGCATAATTGTGTTTTTAATTCAATTGATTCCAATACTTTTACTTAGAATTAGTCTATATTTTTAAATGCACTAAATTTTTGCTGTTTTCTCTGATCTCACAGGTATTTCAGTTCTCAGTAATGCCCATAAATAAGTAATGACCATGATTATTTATCAATAATTCTAATCACTGTTACTCAGAGATTAATTGAACGTATGAAGATGTAAATACTGTTTTCTCAAAACTAGAAATCCTAGAAACATGAATTAATTAAAATGATTGCCCAAAATTAGAATTTTAAACTAATTTAAAGGGGAGAGGCAGCTCTAACTGCAAGCAGAATGAACTTCCTTGAAAGAACAGTGATACCTAGATTTTAGTTTCTGAAAATCAAAACAATGATGCTATACCATAAGAAAAAATGTATTAAAAATAAATACATTCTCTAAATTACCACTTTATTACATAGAAATCAATGCAGATCAGGCCATTCAATATAAGAGGCTTTATAAAATAAACAAAGTAGAATAAAATCAAGCTTATTTTTAAAAATTAAATCAATGAAAGTACATTATCATGTACTCATTCTACTAGTTGGTTTTTAAGTTATTAATTTAGTTCCTCTGTGAGGTATTTTCCCTTAATTTGAAGTAATTTACTAGTAAGTTATATCTTAATTTATGAAGTGTTGGCTTTTGAGGAAAAGATGGTTTAAAAATAAATTCTGCAGTTCTGATTTTTCACTAAGTCAAAAATATTCTGTTCTCCAATTTTTATTATAACTTTGAATTTGCGAGATATTAGGTAACAAAGTTTCTTGAGTACTAGTCATGTGTCTAGAACCTTGTAGCTACTTCTAGAACTGGAGGATTTAGGATTGGGAAGCCACTCTTATTTGAACATATTCACTCTTATGGGCTCACTTTCCAGTTATTTGTTTATGTCTTATACATTAATCATTTATCTATTTGTCCCTTAGAAAAAAAGACTAGATAACCCCACTTAAACGTCTTACAATCAAACTCATTCAAAACTCAACTTCTTACTTCTGACCCCCAAATCTTTAACTCTCTTGTATTTTTGTCTAACCAGTTCAGAAACCACTAGTCTTCCATGGCACCCCCACCCAACACAGATATTAACTCACCTTCTCAACTACTCCTATGACCAGGAATCTATTCTTCTTTTTGGAATCCATTTCTTCTCTTTAGTCCTTCAGTTTTGATTCACAGTCATATTGTTTTTTTCTTGATTTATTAGTTTTAAATTATCTTTGCTTCCTTTCTTTCTTCCTTTCTTCCTTCCTTTCTCTCCCTTTCTTTCTTTCTTTCTTTCTTTCTTTCTTTCTTTCTTTCTTTCTTTCTTTCTTTCTTTCTTTCTTTCTTTCTTCTTTCTTTCATGTGTTATAGCAGATTAGACCCAAGAGTTTAGCTCTAACACTGAGCTATATCCCAGCTCTTTTCATTTTCCTTGAAAAAGGGTCTCACTAAGTTGCAGGATGCCAGCCTTGAGCCCTCAGTCTTCCCATCTCAGCCTCCCAGGTATTGGGATTTCAGGTGTGTTCCAACATACATGGAAGCAAGTTTGCTTGTTTTAAACCTCTAATTAAATTCATGTATTTCTGAAAAGTAAATCATACTATGTAGTATTAAATTTTCTATTTCTCTTCAATATCATAGTTCTTAGAATTATTTTAAGCCCTTGGTAATCTGGCCTTTGTTTTGTTTTTTTTTATCTCTCTTTTATGATTTTCAACTTAGACCTTCTCCTTGCACACAATAATCAACTTTTTTTTCACAATCTTTAGTACAGATTCTTTTCTGGTCATATTGACCTACTCAGATTTCCCTGAATATAATAAAAAACATAACTTTCCATATATTGCTCTTCTGTTCTGTTACTTGGCAAATCTATTCTCTTCCTTCATTCTTCTGGCTCATAAACCCTTAGACTTTTGAAACTAGGTTTAGCTGCCCCATCTCCATGAATTCTCATACCTTGTCTATACCTTAATCAAAACCTTTATCACACAGCATTCTTTTATCTATTTCCATGACTGACTTTCCTATTATCTTTATGCACCATGACATTAGGAAACTAAAAATTAAGTTTGAATTTTTTTTTACTATTTAGCAGTGTGCTCTGCATTAGGATACAAAATAAATGCTGAATATATTCATATTAAATTCATGAATATGAAGTTTGTTAATTCATTCAAGCAACATATGTTAAATGTCTACTATATTTCAAAAATGATTCCAGGTCCTAAACATAAAATAAACAAAGAAATGTGTTTTGGGAACTCATATTTTACAGACAGGAAAAACAAAGACAAAAATTATGAAATTTCAATATTATTTCAAATAAGGTCAAAACAAATAAAATAGAATCTTAAGCCTTATATGTGGATACTAAATTTAATGATAAATGAATGTTAAATTTAATATAAATCTGCATTCTTTTTTAATCAAGAAAATTCCATTTTTGTTTGAGATAGCAAAGTACCTATCAACATATTTATCTCAAATTTCTTGTAATTAGGTACGACCATGTGATTCAATCCTAATCAATGTGCTCATGTCACTGGATGATCAGAAAAAAAGGCTATTTTTAATTTTTGTTTTCTTTGTATGTTCTTCTCTGCTGTATAGTAGAAGAGAAAATACCAGAAAGTAGACTAGAGTTTTTTAGGTTACTACAAATCAAGAAAAGCAATCATGCCTTATGGATGGCAGAAAGGAAGATAGAAGCTTGCCTAACTCTGTCTTCACATCAGATGAGAAAAACAAACATTTCTTTTTTTAAACTACTTATGGTTCTGTTAAGTGAATCATAATGCAATGCTGATAAACTGATTATTTACATATTAGTAAAAAAAAAGATGTGTCATAGAGTCAGTAGTGACTGTGAAACATATCTTACCATCATTACAACGCATGAAAACATACAAATAACATTTCAAATGCTTTTGGAAAACTATATTTTATATTTATATGCAAAGACATTAGTTTTTAGAACTAAAACTATATATACTATGATTTCAATTCTTATTATACAGTCATGTAGTTTCATAATGTAAACATCCATTACTGCTTATAGAAAATACAGCCACTTAAAAGTCATTCTAAAATGTCTTATAAATGTTTGTACATATAAGAAGTCACTGAAGTACAGAAGACATGAAACTGATACGTCCTTCATGGGAGGAATAGAGAGGAACTAGCATTAGCAAAGTCAGCAAAGGCAATGTCATAGAGACCCATAAAATATTTTTGCCTTCTACACTTTTAATTCATTAATTCCCTAAAAATGGGAATTTCAAAAGTAGACCTTTATTTCTCAGCCTCTGACTCTGGTATTTAAAATAGAAATTACAATTGAAATTCACCCAGGAAATTTAATACTAAATTTTTAATGAATTATTTTTCCCTTAGTGGAAATAAATGCATCAGACTTTCTAGTCAGTTGGAAGTGTGTGTGTGTGTGTGTGTGTGTGTGTGTGTGTATTGTGTGTGTGTTTGTTTGTATGCACATATATACACATATATACATAAGAGAGAGTGTATGAGCACTTGTGAGCATGTATGCGAGTAAAAGGCAGTATGTGCAATTTGTGGTGCAAAAAGAAGGGAGAAAATGAGTAATTTAAGAACTGAAAGACAGACACTCCCCAATTTTTTTTGTATGTGGTGCTTTTCTTCTAATTCAAGATTGAAAATCAAATAGAAAATAGTAGATTTTATTATCACTTGAAACAATATGATTTCAGCCTTGGTAGAAATATCACCAAGCCATGCAGTTCTTCAAGAAAGACTCTAGGAGCTGTCTCTGGACCAGATACTGATACCCTGCCTTGCAGTCTCCAACAAGGTATTAAGTATCAGCTGCCTCAAAGGTTGGCGCCAACTTTCTTCTTCAGCACACCACAAACCAGAATTAATTGCAAATCAATCGAGCAAAGTACAACTGATCAGTAAACCAATTAGTAATTTTAGCTGTTCATCCTGTCTTCATTTACTAGGGGGGAAAGTGGGAAATGGAAACGCCTTTTAGACCACATATAAGATTCCAGTCTTTTCTTCACTGCCCTCTTTTTTCCCACTTCTTTACAAGAACATTCTTATGCAAAACCTTCAGAAAGTTTCTGGTACATGAGTATCATGCAAGTAGTCTTTGAATGTGTTCATTTTATTTTGTCTGTATAAGTTATCTCTAGCAGAGAAACTATTATTTTCTGCTAGACAAAATAATACTGAACAGTTTTCCTACGCAAATATGCTACACTCTCTATTTTCAAATCATAATTTGAGAAAAGAATAACTGGCATAACTTTTTTCAGCTTTTATTATATTCATCCTTTACTAATGTAGTTGATATAATAAAGTTCTCTGACTTAAATGTAAGTCGTTCTTAAAAGTATTTATTCATATTTTCCCAACTTTTATCAGATGTGATGCCATCTATATATATCATCTATCATTATATCTTTTGGGATATAAATATTATAATGTCATCACAGACGCCAAATAAATCTATAGACTTTTTAATTTACCTGTCCGTTCCAAATGAATTTACCTTTGATAGCATTCTAGGTATTGCCTACCATTGAACAGAGGTTCATATCATTATGTTGTACAGGCCTATACTCCTGTGCTGATTAGGAATTTTGTCTTTGTTACTTAATTACAAGGCAGAACATCAATTTGCAGTGACTCACTGGGAAGGGTTTATATAAAATTATTCTGCTTGAGGAAGAAATTAAATTCAAATTACTGCTGCAATTCATAGATGATAGGTTATTAGTGTAGCTCAATGGAAGATATTTAAGAACCTACATTGTCTTACTGGGGACTCAGGTCATTACTAATATTATTCTATAAGTACTAATAGTGGTAGCCAAGAAAAATGAGTTTTTTCATACACTAGTAAAAATAAAATGAATCCACTTGAGTGCACTTAAAATTCTCATGGAAATTTATCTACTTAACTCAGTTATAATATAATATTAGTTTCCACAAGACTCTGTTGCTTTAAAAAAATCAACAATAGAGTAAATCTAAATGGTTATCACATTGTTTTTTATCACTAGAAATATCTACTGCAAAAATTCCTCTTTATAACATGTCTCCAAAGATATATATATGTATATATATACATATATATATATATATATACAGTATTTCAAAAGGAAATTATAATAAAATGGGTGAATTGAGCTGGGCATGGTGGCACAAGCTTGTAATCCCAGCATTTGGGAGGCTGAGACAGGAGGATCACGATTCACAGACAGCCTCTGGAACTTAGTGAGACCTTGTTTCAAAATAAAGAATAAAAAAATATGGTTGGAGGTTTAGCACAAAGATAGAATGTCCCTAAGTTCCATCTGCAGTACTGGAAAAAAAAAGGTTGGTTTGCCTAAGAACACTAAAACAGGGAAAACTAATAATTGCCTTTTAATAAACTCTCAAAACTTATTATAAAATTTATTTAATATTACCTATCCTCCTATGATTTTTGTTGAATTCTATGTACGTTCTCTATTATCAGAAAATACATTTTTAAAGATTTTCTTTCACTGTAGGAAATAATACAGTTCAGAAGAGCTGAGAGAAACTGTGTTAGTCCTATACACCAGGCACATAAACAAGACAAGCAAAGTAATCCCCAGTACTCTCTGCAAATGATTATATTATGAAGTTATCATAAGCCATCATTCTATACAGACTTGATAGTGTGATAAATTTCTTTAATAAGTAGCAGACATCATCTAATATACTTACCTTAGATTGAATCACTCTTCCTATATGCACAGTGTGATTCAGCCAAAATCATGTTGCCTATCTCACTGCAAATCTAACTGAAAAGTTCTAAGTTTGGTTGGCTGTAATACCATGTGCATTCAGGAAGAACTACTCAATAGTCTTTTAGTAGAATCTTACCTAATTCATCGAGCCTGTGTCTTAGGGCTAGGACATTCACAGGTGTTTCTTAAGTGATATTACTTCTTTTCCCTTCCCTTGACTGCAGTATCCACAAACTATTTCTCTAAATCGCCAGTCTCTTTTGATATTTTTGTTATTTGTTTGAGGCTTGTTTTGTTTTTTCCCCCCAACTATTTAGGTAATATGATGAATCTACAAAATTAGAAGAGAGCTTTTACTGTATAGAGTCAATCAGTTTAGAGAGATACTAGTTTAATCTATAAAAGAAAATAAACTTTCCAGTGAGGAAAGTGTGTCCTGTTCTCCTTTTGTTGAATATCTACTATGAAGGTAATTTTAATTTAGTTTAGGAAGAAATTATAGTAAGAAAGGGAATAACAACTTCTCTCTTTTTTAAGCATTTAATTTAAATCATTTAAATTTAATTTAATTTCTTATTGTTATCATTTATCATTGCAATGTAATCATTTATCTTAATGAGGTACAAGATGGTAGAAGCAACTATGCACACATCATTCATTTAGCTCTTCTCCAATTCCCACCCCATTCCCACCCCTCTCCTTCCTTCTCATGTTTGACTTACTGATTGACTTTGACATTTTTATGAAAGTACATCATGTACCTTAGAAAATTTCCCTCTTCCTTTCTCCCATCCCACTCAGTTAGTTTACCTTATTTGCTCATCCTTCCTCCTCTAGAGTTCCTCTCATTACCTTTTTCCTCAGTAACTTCCACATATTAGGGAAAGCATCTGATTTTTTTTTACTTTTTGTGACTGACTAATCTCACTTAGCATAATGTCCTCCAGCTCCATCCATTTTCTTGCAAGTGATATTATTTTGTTCTGTGTGGCTGAGTAAAATTCCATTGTGTACATATTCCATAGTTTTATTACTTTAATTTGGTTTGGCAAGAAATTGTAGTAAGAAAGGGAATAACAACTTCTCCTCTCCTTTCTTCTTTCTGTTGTGGGTAAAGGGAATAAAGAAAGGGTAGGGGAACACAAAAACCTGGAGACAAAATGGCTAACAAGAGCACAGCTGCTTGCAATGGCCAGTACTAAAATATAAAGACTTTGATAATTATTGAGAAAAGAGGATTGGGAACAGATGAACAGCTGGCCCAACCCTTACACAGGTAGCCATAACATATATGAAGCATTTTGATTTACGTGATGTATTTTCCATCCTTACAATTTAAATGTGTCTCTTGGATTTAAACACAGACAGAAGAATGTTGTACCCTTTTAAATCATGAAATTGACAACACTGCTGGTTTTATCTTTGGTCTGTGGTTTATATGTTTAACTATTTAGAGTCAAGGTCTATACTCATTTATTCTTTTTTCTTTATTTCTAAGGAACCAAGGACACTGACAATGCTACTACCTACATAAAAATAGGTCTAGGTATGATAACAATAAGTGATAGTCTTCTGTGTTCAATAACATAATAAATGTATTGAATTCTAAGTAGCTTAAGGAGCTTCTAAGCACATGGAAATTGCATTAAGTTTAAAATATATATTTTAGATATTAATAAACTTTATCCTTGATACCTTTATTTCTTTTTTTTTTTTTTACAGTTGTCCTGGAGCTAAATTTTCTGTTGAAGAAAATACATAATGAAAAAAAGATAGTGACAAAAACTATGAAGAAACAATTACTTTACAATAAACTTGAAGATAATCAATTTAAGAAGAGTAGGAATGTGTTCGGAAAGCCTGGCTCACCTCTGACACTTTTTATTTCTTCCTAACTCTTATCACTTATTCTCTTTGTATTCCTCTTCTCTAATTTTTCCATCATTACATTTTGTCTCCATCTGTTTAGGTCAGCATTCTCAGTGCTGTAATTCAAAGCAACTGACCACAAGAACTAAGAGGATAGAGATTTATTTTCTCACATTTTTTTAGGACTTCAGGGGTTTGGTCCATATTAGCCTATGTAATTTCTATAGAGCTCAGAACATGGCATGAGGAGCAGAGAAAGCAGCATGAGCTCTGCTCTCATATGATGGACAAAAAGATAGTAGGGAGATCTGGGTGAGGTGGTGCATGCTTGTAATCCCAGCAAACCTAGCATTCAGGAGGCTGAGACAGGAGGATTGTGATTCATGGATAACCTCAGCTACGTAGTGAGGGCCTTTGCAACTCAGTGAGACCCTATTTCAAAATAAAGAATAAAGAAAAAAGTAGGGCTGGAGGTATAGCTCAGAGGTATAATGTCCCTGAGTTCCATCCGCTGTGCTGGAGAGAGAGAGAGAGAGAGAGAGAGAGAGAGAGAGAGAGAGAGAGAGAGAGAGAGAGAGAGAGAGAGAAAGAGAGAGATATTGCAAGCGACCAGGAGGATGAGTGATATAATTCCTAAAGCCACACAACCTCATGGACAATTGCTCTAAAATTTAACCCACCTCCACCATGGTTGCCTTGTCTTCATGAATTCTAGGGGTACTTTCTAAATCCAGATCATAATACCATCCATATGGCTGCACTTTAGCTATTTTTAGTTAGAGAATATCATTAAAGAAAGTAGAAAGTAACTCTAGGTTCTTTGCCTGGGCAAAAATCCTCTCCAGAACAGTATATCTGTATTCCTAAAGACATCACAGTGTGTTTTTATATTTAGTAGCCTTGGGTTTCATATCAGAATTTAATCACTTTAACTAAAAAAAATGAGCTTCAACCCTATCTACTTGTTTGGTCAACATCTTCTGTTATAGGAAAGTTTAAATTTCCTCCTCTATTGTTTCATTCTGTGCTTTTATTACTATTGGTTCTATTATTTTCTCATACTCATTGTACTTTTGCTTATTACCTAGAAGCCCAAGATCAAGATGTGAAAAGAGCTGTGGTTTAATTTTACAGACATCAGAAAAGGAATATAGGTATGAAAAGCTATTATATTCCAGCATCAGTCATTTCTTTAGTTTACACAAAATGAATGCCTAGGCTTTGCAAATAAATACACATTTGTAAGGCTATTTTTAAGTAGAATTTTGGTATGGGGGTGAATGGTTAAATCTACTTAAAGATTCAAGGTTGAAATAAATAGATTCTTCTTTAGAGCCCAGATGACTCATGAGTAAAGGTTAAGCAGATGTCTTAGCAGAGACATCACCCCATGGACTCTCTGCTTCTGATCACCTTTGTTCACTTTCAGGTTCAGCACTGCCATCCAACTTCTTCAAAGTTTTCTTTCTGAGTGTTGTGGTGCAGAACTGTAATACCAGTACTTGGGAGGCTGAGAAAGGATGGTTACAGGGTCAAGGCCAGCCTTAGCAATTTAATGAATCCCTCAGTAACTTAGGAAGATCCTGTTTCAAAATAAAAATATAAAAAGGTCTGGGGTATAGCTTAGAAGAACAATGACTCTGGGTTCAACCCCTCCCAAATAAACATTTTCTTATGTGAAATTTTATCCTGCCTACAGGTTAGAGCCTCATCCAGGATCCTCTTTCCTATCCACTTGCATATTTCCTAAGTGTGAGTTATTGAATCTAGAAATTATCTCCGAATTTCAGCCACACAATCAAAGCACCAAATGCTAAATGTAAGAAAGGATAGAAAAAAGTTTTCATGAATCACATTTTGAAAGCAAATCCAAAATGGGTAAGAATCAGCTGGGTTGGATGTCCTCATCAGTGTGGATTTCAACACACCTCATGTTTTAAGTGGCTTTCTTTTTTAGGACAGAGCAACGTCACACACAGTTTCTAAGAGTCAAAGTTGTGCAGGACATCTTAGCCGGATGCCATTAAAGAGAAAAAAATATTTGCAAGGTGCCTTCTCCATCCATAGATTTTATAACTTTCATTAATATGTTTAAAAATAAGTTCCGTAGGAAACCCCAAATATTTGAACTACTTCTTTCCAACTTTCCTGAGTGAAAATATTACTTGTATTATTGATAATGACCAAGCTGTCATAGGTGGTTCTCTATCCCTTTGCTATATATGCTTGCACTGGCAACTGCAGCCGTAGGTAAAGCTGAACAAGAACAGGTGTCTCACGTGGAAGGGGCCTGTGCAAGGCACATTCATGGCATGAGATGCAGCAGGGGGCGGGCACATTCTTCCTATAGGCAACCTTACAATGGAGAGAAAAGGACAGATACGATCTTAATGTGTCCCTATATATTCTTCTCAAATAAGTCATTCTGTCTTTCTATGATCATAGTGATTAAAGGAGAAAAACATGTACTTAGTAAAATGTTCCAAGAACACCAAGAAAGCAGAGAAGTAATTGTCCTCTACTACAGAATAGTACAAGTCTATACTACTTTATCTATAACATCAACATCCTATAGCTCTATTAAAAATATGCAGCCAATTTATTTGGCTACAAAACCTCAACTAAATAAAAGAATAAGATTTATTGATTGCTTCTACTTATGTGTATTATTTTTATAATAGACATATAAACCTGTCATTAAGTTACTGTCTCATAATTCCAATCCACCCTTCCATACTTGGCTCTGAATCACTAAGGCAAAAGATTATTTACATCACATGCCTCCAGTTATGTTCTACCAGTAAGTACACTGAAGGAAGATCAAAGGGCAGGATAAGAGAAGAGGGGATTTGCTTCTTTTTGTTTATTTCCTAACAAAATTGCTTCCACATTCCAATCCAGCCTCCAGGTCTGTTGTCAGTTCCATAATCAGACTCATGACTTGAGTCAAGCAATGTTCACTTCTATCTCTCCAAATTCTGATAAATATTTCTGGCTCCTGTCAGGCTTTCCTTCTTTATTCTTTTCTATCTCAAACACCTGTGTAACCAATCTCATGTTAAGCTTATTCTATTGAAATATCTGTTGACATTTCTGTTCTTGTTTTTTAACTTTATTGAGGTATAATTAAAAAGTAGGATTTGTACATATTTAAGGTCTATATTTTGATGTTTTGATTAGGTATACCATGTGAAATGATCACCAGAACCAATCTAGGGACCATAGCCAGCACTTCACATTGCTACATTGTCTTTTTATTTTTTTTAAGTAGTCAGAACACTTAAGATCAACCCTCCTGGCAAATTTCAGCATGCAGCAACACATTACAACCCATACTCATTGTCTTAGTCTATTTATGCTTTTCTAACAAAATACCTATGGCAGATAATTTGTTAAGAACAAATATTTGAGGCCAGCATTACCATGATATAAAAAAACAGATAAAAGACACACAAAGAGAGAAAGCTGCAGGCCAGCAACCTCGATGAACATAGACATAAAAATCCTCAAAAAAATAACACTAGCAAATCAAAGCCAACAGCACATCAAAAAGATTATTCAACATGATCAAGTGGGATTTACCCCAAGGATGAAAAGATGGTTCAATACATGAAAATCAATAAACACAAAGCACCATATTAAGATAATGAGGGGAAAAACATATGGTTGTTCATTGATGCAGAAAAGGCTCTTGATATGATTCAACATCCTTTTGTGATACGTATGCTGAACAAATTAGGCACAGGTTTGTGACCGGTCTCAGCTACTTACTGAGGCCCTCTGCAACTTAGTGAGACCTTGTCTCAAAATAAAGAATAAAAAATGGCATGGTGGTGTAGCTCAGAGATAGAATGACTCTGATTTCAAACCCACAACAACAAAAAAAAGAAGAAAGCAATCCCATTCACTATAAGTATAGAAAAACAGAAAAGAAGCCCTAGAAAAGTTTTAAGCAAAGATGCAATAAAAACTGTATAATAAAAATTTAAAACATTAGTGAAGTAAAGTGAAAGTTCATAAAAAGTAGAAAGACATTCTGTATTCATAAATTAGAAGAAATAATATTGTTAAAATGTCCATACAATCCAAAGTAATTTATACATTCGATGCAATTCTTATCAAAATGCCAATAGAATTCTTCAGAGAATTGAAAAAATAATAATTCTACAATTTATATAAAACCACATGATACCCTGATTAGCTAAAGACATTTTGAGCAAACAAAAGAAAACAAAACACACACACAAACCTAAAAGTAAAAGGTATCTTGCAAAGTGACTTCAGAAATATGACAAAGCTATCTCCGGGCATGGTGGCGCACGCTTGTAATCCCAGCGTTTGGGAAGCAGAGACGGGAGGATCGCGCAAGTTCAAAGCCAGCCGCGCTGGCTTAAGAGACCCTGTTTCCACTTAAAAAGTATAAAATAGGTCTGAAAGTGTAGCCTGGAGGTAGAAGGGCTTCCAGGAACCCCAGTACCACCAAAACAAACAAACAAACATATGACAAAGCTATAATTATCAGAAGAGCATGATATTACCATAAAATAAGCAAATGTGACAGAATAGGGCTCTATAAATCAATCCACACATCTACAGCCAACCTAATTTTGACAAGAGTTCTAAAAGCACACATGGTGAAAAGACGGTCTTCAAATGAATCATGTTGGGAAAATTGAATATCCACAAGCAGAAGAATGAGGCAAGATCCCTGTCTCTGGCCAGTTACCAAGTATAACTCCAACTTGATTAAACACGTACGTGTAAAACCTGAAACTACGAAACCAATAGAAGAAAACATAAGGTCAATGCTTCAGAATTTTAGAATGGGCAGAGGTTTCGGGCCAATACAAAATAAGCAATCAAACAAAAGCAAAAATAGACGAAAGGAATTATATCAAACTAAAATTCTTCTGCACAGCAAAGGAAGCCCTCAGCAGAGTGCAGAGACAAGCTACATAACGGGAGAAAATATTGACCATGTGTACATCTGAAAATAGATTGAGACCCAGAATGCAAAAAGAAGTACAAAATTTCAGTAACAAGAGCCTGGCATGGTGACACATGCCTGTAATCCCAGTATGTTGGAGGCTGAGACAGGAGAATCTTGGGTTTGAGGTCAGCCTCAGAAAGTAGTAAGATTCAAATCAGCTTAATGAGACACTGTTTCCAAATAAAATTTAAAAAGGGAGATTGAGACAGGAGGATTGTGTTTTGAGGAGAGTCTCAGCTACTTCGTGAGGCACTTTACAACACATTGAGACCCCTATTTCAAAATAAAAAGAATAAAAAGTAGGGCTGAGGGTGTAGCTCAGAGGTAGAATGCCCCTGGGTTCCATCCCCGGTACCTCCAGTACCACAAAATAAATAAATAAGTAAATAAACAAATAAATAAATAAATAAATAGGACTGGGGATGTAACTCAAAGGTAGAATGTCTCTGAGTTCAATCTCCTGTACCAAACATGCAAAATTTAAAAGCAAAAAATAAAAATAAAAATATCCACAGATCTAAGTAGTTTTCAAAGAAAAACATGAATGGCTAGAAGGTATATGAAAAAAAATTCTTAATATTACTGATTTCCTGCCAGGCGTGGTGGCACATGCTTATAAGCTCAGCATTCTGGAGACTGAAACAGAAAGGATCGTGGTTTGAGGCCCTTTGCAACTCAGTGAGACCCTGTTTCAAAATAAAGATTAAAAAATAGAGCTGGTACTGTCACTTACAGGTAGAATGCCCCTGGGATCCATCACCAGTACTGAAAAAAATATCACTGGTTTCCAGGGAAACTCAAATGTGAATCACAATGAGGTATGACCTCAACCCAGAAAAAAACTGGCCGATGTCAAAATGTAAAGATAGCATGTGCTGACCAGGATGTGAAGGAAAGGGACCCTCATATACTGCTGGTGGGAAGGTACAATCATTATGGAAAACAGCATGGATGTTCAACAAAAAATTAAAATAGAACTACCAAGCTAGGCAAGGTGATGCATGCCTATAATCCTAATATTTAGGAGGCAGAGACAAGAGGATCACAGGTTTGAGACCAGTTTTATACACAACCAATACCCCTTTCCCCACTGCCAAATGGAACTACCGTATTATCTAATAATGCCTCTTACTGTGTATGCATCCAAAGGAAGTGAAATCAAGTACAGCAAAGAAACATCTGCTCTCCCATGTTCACTGAAGCACCATTCACAGTAGAAGAGGAAAAGAAATAACCTAAGTGTCCATCAACTGATAGACAAAGAAGATAAAGAAAATATGGCACAAATATACAATAAAATACTATTCAGCGATAAGATAAATGATATACTGTTTTTTGCAACAACATGGATGGAACTGAAGATATTGTTAAGTGACATAGGTCAGGCACAGAATGACAAGCATCACATGATAATATTTATATCTGGAATATAAAAATGTTGACCTCATTTGAAAGTAATCAGCAAAGGCCATGGTTTGAGGAAAAAGGAGCAGGGATACTTAGATCACTGGGTATTAAGTTATTATTAGAGAGAAGCAAGAAGCTCTGAGGTACTACTATGCAGTGTGATAGCTGTAGGTAACACTAATGAACTGTACATTTCAAAAAGCTAAAAGAAAATTTTTGAAACTTTTCACCACACCAAAAAAAAAAATATATATGTTTGAGAAGACAGGTCTAAACACTATTTAAACACTAGGCTTCATATACAAATATTGAACCTTCATGGTACCCCTTTAATTTGTACATTTATGTTTTTGTGTATCAGATAGAAAGAAAAAAGAAAATAATAATAACAAAAAAGAACAGAAATGTATTAATTTTCTCACAGTTCCAGAGGCTAGGAAGAGTAAATTCAAGGCTCTAGGAATTGGGTCCTCCCATGAGGGCTGCTTGCTAGGATGGTTCCTTAATCTTGTGTCTTCCAATTAGCAGAGACTACATACCCACCTTGTGAACAGTAGAGAGACACTAGAGCCAAAAGGAACATTCAGCTTCTCTTTTAAGTGCTTTAGTCCTATTCACAAAGGAGAACCCCTCATGGCCTAGTCACCTTTTAAAGAGGCCACCTCTAGCTGGGCATGGTGGCACATACCTATAATCCTAGTACTTGGGAGGCTGAGGCAGAAGGATTCACAGGTTCATAGTCAGCCTCAGCAAATTAGCCAGAGTCTCAGCAACATAGCAATATCCTGTCTCAAAATAAAATAAAATAAAATAAAATAAAATAAAATAAAATAAGACTGAGGTAGACTCTCCCTGAGTTCAATCCCAGTATCTGCCCTCCAAAATAATTTTACCTCTAAATATTATCACAATGGTCATTACATTCTAACATAGAAATTTGAGAGAGAATGCATTCAAACCATAATAGTCACTATACTGTACATTAGATATCCAGAATTTTTTCATCCTAAATAACTGAAGCATCAACATATCCCTGTTTCTCTCTTCCCTCACCTCTGGACACCATTTTGCTCTCTCCTATGTTGTGTTTGACTATTTTAGATTTAACAAATAAGTAAAATTGTACCGTATTTGTATTCATGTGTCTGCCTTATCTTACTGAATGTGTGGTGTCTCCCTAACTGGCCCTTAACTAATATTAGTATGCTACCACAGAAACTTCTGGGAATGTTACATAATATTGGTATGGGTACTGTATTATCTTTCTAAAATTCAAAACATTCAGAATTCCAAGACACAGCTCATGCTAAAAGTCTTGTATAAAGAAATGAAAGAAAGTATGTTGTAGTGATTTTTTAATATCTTTTTAAACTAGGCCTGGTATAATCCCAGTACTTGGAAGGCTGAGACAAGAGGGTCAGCGGATCAAAGGATTGTAGGTTTACAGCCAGCCTCGGGAACTTATCAGGGTCCTCTGTAACTTAGTAATAATCCTATTACAAAACAAAAATTAAAATAGGGTTGAGAAAGGGGACTATGGCTCAGAGATAGAATGCCCCTGGGTTCAATACCCAGTACCCCCCAAATAAGTAAAATTTACAAAATAAAATAAAACATGGCTTATGATCCAACATGATCAAATATTTTCCCCAGGTGATATCTGTCCTTATGTCTTAAAAATCACTTTCTTCCAGGCATGGTGGCACACACCTGTAATCTCAATATGTGGGAGGCTGAATAGGTGGATTGAAGGTTTGAAACCAGCCTCAGCAATTTAACAAACACAATAAGTATCAACACTATGTTTCAAAAAAGTAAAAAAAAAAATTAAAAATGTCTATTGGGTATAGCTTGGAGGTAGAATGTACCCTGGATTCAATATCCAGTAACACAAACAAAACAAGAACAACAAAACATCTTCTATTCACTAGAAAGAAAGAAAAAGTCACAAATACCTTAGCAGCCACTTCCTTATATGTATGCAGGTGTAAATTGACCATTCTAGAACATATTTATTAACTTATTATACAAAAGCCTTAGCTCTATCTGGGGAAAAATGAAGAGACAGTCTTCTTACAGTTGTACCACTACTCTCCAGATGAATCTTAAAGTATGCATATTGATTAAGGTAAGGTTTGAGGCTGACTTCCAAGGGTCTAGTCCTCAGGGCTGCCCAGTGGTGAGCTCCTCTGGGGCATTCTGTTCACTTCCTTCTGGTTCCCTGAGGCCTCTGCACTAAGTGGACCCATCCAGCAGCTGTGCCTTTTATCATGTCTCTTCCTTACTCACTCTTAGATACAAAAGCTTATGGGGATGCTAATGGATTTTTAACAACTGCCCTAGTATCCTACAGTTTCTGAGCTATGCATGCAAATGAAGCTATGACTACAACCCCTTAGGAATCATTCGCTCCCAATAGTGATCAAACAAGAATCATGGTGTCCAAAGGTTGAAATGAGATATGCAACTAAATTGCCAGTAAAGATAGTGGAGGAGTATGGGTAGAAATTTGTATTTAATTGGTGTTACTAAATAGCTAATTGAAGGCCTTCCCTTCATGTGATGCAAAAATAAAATTATTTAAATAGTCTGAATGCAAATATCTAGTCATGCAATCACATGCTTAGAATCATAAACTGTTAGTCTTGAAAGGACTTTGATGATCATTGAAACTTAATCATTGCCTATAGATGATAGCCTCCAAACCTTTACAATTATGCACTTTTATATTCACCTATTTATTGTGTGTGGACACACAGCTACTACTGTATTAATATAGTATGTACATTATAAGTCATACAGAATAGGTATGAGAAAAGGCAAATAAATACACTCATGAGTTTTAATGTTGTCCCTCTGAATACCAACAGCACTCCTGGTATGTACTATGAAGGGCAGACACTGGATGTTAATCAGCCCATAAAAGAATCAGCATCCAGAGAGAATAGAAAGCAGATCAGCAGCGCTAGTGAGGAAATGTGCCATCATCAATGCCAGATATTCCAGGTGCGCATGCTCACACTTCTGTTCCAGATGACAGTGCATGAGAAAACTTTGCTGATACTTTCTGTTGCTGGCGGTAACTGTTACACAGTTCCTTATCTTGCCTTCTCTTCTCACTGCTACTTCATGGTTAGGTTCTGTGTTTCAAACAGAAAAGTTGTTGAAAGTATCTTACCCACCGCATTCTTACTTGATTTCCCCTCACTGTATTCCCCTCTAACATATGGCCTACCCCCCAACATTACATTTTTCCCAAACTATTTTTATTATCATGTAGACATATACCAGCATATGTTCCTAAAAGAAGGATTTTCCACAAATTAAAACATTCTATTTGGCTCTAAATATGGAAACTAAAAAATATGCAACCCACTGGGAAATGAATTACTCATCCATTGTGTGTCACATTTTAAACTAGCAACTCCATAACCTTAAAATACAGCTCAATCTTAAAGTATTAATTTTGAAAAGATGCATTTGTGCTAATGATTTACTGGGAGGAAAAATCCTTTAATCTAACCCTTTTGCTTATGAACTTGAAAGTTGAACTCCATAGAAATGACTGACTGCAACAGCAGGGACTTTCACCAGCTGATCAAAATTAACAGTTTCTTTCAATTGTTCTAATTAAGACCAAGGGGAGTTCTGGAATGTACCAACAGCATCTCAAATTGCTCCCTAGCTTAAAACTAGCTTCTGGGAAGAAATATCAGCTTTTACTTTTGCCTACAAATAGTTTAGTCTAAGTTTCTATTATTACTGTTTACAAAAAGCACTGTGTGGACATATCCCATGAGATTAATTTTTTCAGTTTTATTTCATTAGGTTGGAAAGTGAAACAATTAGAGATGAGAAAGATAATAATCTGAAGTAGAAATGTGCTAGGAAGCAGACACTAGCTCTGTAAAACTGATGAATGCACTTATAAGCATAGGCTAATATTTTACATAGTAATAATTTTTATCTCACTCAATAATTATTTCATATTTATGCAAAGCACAATTAGAGAAATCAGATAATTGGATCATGATCACAGTAATAATATAAAAAGAATTTATTAAAACCCTAATATGAGTATTGTTTTAAAATGTGTATCTTAATGAGGCTGAGGATTTCTCAAGAAACCTCTCTCTAACATTGAAAAGCAAGTTTTCCTACTAAATTGAAATGTATTGTCAATTATCATTTAACTACAATTGGTGTTATTAAAGTAAAAGTTTTATTAATCATTATAAATTTTCATTTTAATATTTTATATAACAGTATCTTTTATTATTACATTAATATTTTAATAAGGAGGAGTCTACCTTGTGATACACTTTTAAATAATTCATTTAAGATATTCTGAAGGACTCTCACTTTGGAGAATTCAAATAAAATTAATTATTTAAATAACTCCTCAATCATTAAGGTTGTATGAATGGTCAAGGATGCATATAAGCCAGTATCAATATTGTCATCATTGAAGCAAAAGCAGAAAAGAGTTTCAAATCTTCGAGTTTCAAATCTTCACTGGTATATAATTCACTGACGAGTCATTTAAGTGGTACTTATAAAGTAATAAAATAAAGATTATTTTCAAGGTCAACCAATTGAATTCTGAGTACTTAATGTATTATGATAAAGATCCCAGAGCCCTATAAGTCAACCCCAACGAGCTTTCCTATAAGGTGGGATTGTATTACGAATGACAAAAATATGTCCCCTTGCTTCATCGCCACTTCAAGCTAGTTCTTCCTTGAATATGGCAATTTTCAGTTTAAAGACTTTTGAGAGGGCATACTCTTTAACCTTATGCACAATCCCTAAATAAGTAATTGACTCTTTCAACTCAGTGCTGTGTGAAGATATGAGCAATCTCTTGTAATTAGCATTCTTTCCTGGGAGTGGAATGATGGCAAGGTGGTAAATGGCTCACAGAGAAGCATTCCCTTGCCCAGGGCTGGACACAGACTATTTAAAACCTGTGTGAAAGAGTCAACAGGATTAACATGGAGTCAACTTCCTTGGGAAATGGAGCCAAAGAGATTCTAAGGAGACAAAATACTTCAAGACAATCACACTCATGGTGAAAATCTCCAGACTTACTGATCCTGTCACTTTTAATTCAATCGAAGACATGGACATTAAGCAGGGCTACGAAGGCTTTTTTATGACCTTAAACCCTCCCCCTTTTTACATCCTAAAAACTTAAGATATTTAGCTTTTTTCACATAGACACAAACTGAAATCTCTCATAAAATTTTGGGAAACACTTTTTACTTATTTCGATGTACATGCAAGAAGATTATCACCTTTATATAAAAGCAGTACTTTTACCACTAACTTTTGGACTATATTCTACTTTTTTTTGTTTAATTTGTAATTCTTGCCAGTTTTCTTTTAAAAGTTCTAGTTATAAAAAGCTCATTAAAATTCTTGAATGGAATTTATATTTCCTGCAACTTGCCCATGCAAATTTCTAAAATATTTGTGTGTTTTCTTATTATTGAGTCTCTAATTGGGAATTTAAATATACAAGTAGATAATAGAACTTCAGGAGATATTTATTTTAACCTATTAAAAGACTATTATATTAATAGGCATTAGATCTAAATATATTAAAATTGATTTCTCATTGAAAATAAAAGGAGTTACTATTTTTGTTATATATATATAATTAGAAAACTATTACTTATTTATAGTCTATTATGGTGTATATATGTAGTGAAGATATTAATAACAGTTATCCCCTCCCTTTGAAGCATTTATATTGTAGTTTAATTCTCATAAATATTAAATAATAAAATGTGTTAATGATAGATTGTGGACTCTTTCTGAAAATAACCAGCTTCTAAGATAAAATTGTATCACTCAGCCTGGCATGGTGGCACACGCTTGTAATCCCTGTGCTTGGGAGGCGGAGACAGGAGGATCACGCAGGTTCGAAGCCAGCTGCGCTGGCTTAAGAGACCCTGTTTCCAAATAAAAAAGTATAAAATAGGTCTGAAGGTGTAGCACAGAGGTAGAAGGGTTTCCAGGAACCCCAGTATCACACACAAAAAAAATTGTATCACTCATGAGCCAGCATATAATTCCAGAATGGCAAATGTCAAAAACCCCAACTAAGACTATGGGTGGAAGAAAGCCTGAAGCATCTAATTATTTATCAAATTTTAACTAAATTGGTTTGATAAACAAAAATTTTTATTTTAAGTCAAAATATATAGAGATTACTTTCAATGTTTAGATTTCTTTTTATACAGAAATACAGGTAAGTTCACATACTCTTTAATTCACTCAGTTGTGCATGCAATCTTTTACTAGCAAGCAGTTACATTGTGCTTACACTGTGCTCTAACTTCTTTACAGATATTATTTCTTCTCCCTTCCTATAGTTTTGACTTTCCTCATATATGCGATTACATGAATTCTTCTAGATATAGAAAACTGACTCTTAATGAATGGGGCACTGGCCTATAGCTAGTGTGCATAAAATATGTGGGAAAGGGAATGATAGAACCTGCTGTGACAGAATCCAAGACTCAGGAAAATTGAGTACTATTATAAGACCAAATAGGGGGCATTCAGTAATAAAGCATGAAAGTCAGCAGGCTGTAGTTTTCTTTTTAGAGACTGAGTGTGAGCTTCTTGACCCAGATACCTGGACATGCTGTGTGTTCTGAGAAGGAAAGAGCGGCCAAGGATTACACTGTGTGTAAAGCATCTCAGTAAACTCTCATATTTGTAAGTCCAGGCAATTCTGCTGAGGGACACTCATAAAAACGTGCAATGTTGACCAGAAGGAACCTTTTCTCTTCTTACTGTGAAACAAACTTAAAACTGTCACAGCTCTATCATAATCAAGAAAATCATTAGGTAAGATAATGTTTTTAGAATCTGAAGCCTAAAATATACCGGAAATATACTAACTGGTTTATATTAAGAAGAAAACTTGAAATAGTAATGGAGATTTTACATTCCTCACAAGTAGCGGCAGATACGGTAGAAATATCTATATTCTACAAGCAACATTATTAAATTTTATTTTGTGAGGGAATTTTTTTTCAAATAAGACCAAGTTGCTTTAAATGTTAAATTAATATTTAACTTCCCGATCTTCATAAAAATTGTCTCCTGGCTTGGGAACCTTATTATTTAACCTCTGTTTCTGAAATTTTAATGAAAAAAAAAATTAGCTAAATTGGTGCCATGTTTGAAAAGTTAAATTACATAGGTAATTATTTGTATTCCATTTAAAATGCTCTCCTGGAGTTTAAGAATGGTTTACTAGATCATCTACTTTATGAAAATCTTCTCAATGTAAAAATCCATTATGCTGAGCAATAAAATGATCTACTTCAGTATAATCTGAGAAGGTAGACAATTTGCTATTTGAAGATATGGCATTTGATTTTGAAAAACAAGAATCCTAAAATTATGGAATCCAATATATTCTATACTCTTTTGTATGTTTAAAAATCATCAAACATTATTTACAAAATTATGCTATCAGAATTATTAGAAAAGATAACAGTACCCTGGACAATGTATATAAAAAGAGCACTATAGCACCAAGTACAATGGCGCACATCTGTAATCCCTGTACTTGGGAGGCTGAAACATGAGGACTGCATGTTCAAGGCCAGCCTTAGCAACTTAGCAAGACCCTGCTCTTTTTTTTTTTTTGTCTCTCTTTTTCCTTTTCTTTTTGTATTTCATATCTGTTCTCTCCTCTCTCTCTATCTTTTTGTGTGATACTGAGGATTGAACCCAAAGGCATTCTACTTTTGAACTACACCCCAAATCCAATTTTATTTTATTTGAACACAGGGTACTGCTGGGTTGATAAAGAGTTTTGCTACTTGCTGAGGCTGTCCTTAAAACTTTGATCCTCCTGTGGTACCCTCTTAAGTACAAAGATTATAGGCAGGTACCACCACACCCAGCCTGCAAGATCCTGTTTCTAAATAAAAAATAAGACTGTGAGTGTGGCTCAGAGGTAGAATGCTGTGAGTTTAATTCCTAGTACAAATGAGAGAGAGAGAGAGAGAGAGAGAGAGAGAGAGAGAGAGAGAGAGAGAGGAAGAAAGAAAAAAAGAAATATGAAAGGAAAAGAGAGAAAGAAAGAAAGAAAGAAAGAAAGAAAGAAAGAAAGAAAGAAAGAAAGAAAGAAAGAAAAAAGAAAGAAAGAAAGAAAGAAAGAAAGAAAGAAAGAAAGAAAGAAAGAGGAAGGAAGGAAGGAAGGAAATAGCTCTGTAGCTTGGAGATTGTAGATACATGCTTCAGAATGTAAGACAGCTATAAATATTGTGGTCACTTTATAGAAAAAATATATATGTATATATTCCAAAATAAATGATACTTTATGTGAAAAATGGGTTTAACTTTATATACATGAGATTAAGCAATTAAATTTTCCATTTTATAAGTAAATATATAAGCCTTAATAATCAACTTCTTCTGTTGCAAAGTGCATAAAATAATTGGTTTTGCTTTTACCTTATGTCCCAACGAAAGATAACAGAAAAATACTACATGGGGAGGGACTTCAAAACAATAAAAATAAAAACTGAATGTACATGTGAAATTAACTAAACCAATAGACACAAAAATCTCACTTATCTTTTTCCCACACAAAAATAGACCTCAGATCGAGTTATAATTTCCCCAAACATTTATCACCTAAAGAGGTGAGGTGATGATACTCTCTGTGAAGGCACTGGCTGTCACAGATCACTTCTTCCCCTTTCTGCAGCTCAGTCCTTTCTGATGAGAGGTTAACCTCTGTGGCATTGTAGGTTCCTGGGATAGCTGGTCTCTAGCTAGATTTGACTAAGAAGAGATACAGGCGCAAAACGTAGATTGGGAAAGTGAAGACGCTAGGCAGTTCATCCGCCTCCTCTGCACAGCTGAAATAAGTCCAACTGAAACCACATCTCCTCCAAGATTCCTGCTTCTGTGATTTTCTGTTTTAATTTCTTTTGGATGACTTATCTTTGAACTTCACCTCCTATCCAGTGTCCCTGGGCATTCTACTGGGAGCAGCATCCTGCTGTTTCTAAGCACTCTGATGCCTCACTTGGCCGTAGTTGTCTTGGCTTTGTTGTCATGAGTATTATCAATTCCTGCATTAAATTATCTCTGCTTAAAACATATAAAGTGGTGTATCTTTACCTAGTTAAGTCCCAACCCGTTTATGTTTGTAATATGATATGCTAGACTCCCTTCAAAGTGTTTTATATTTACTAAATCAGTTCATCTTCACTACAAATATATAGTGAAGTTACTAATAGTATCCCTGTTTATACAGGAAGAAATTAAGGTACAGAGAATATTGATTGAAATATTGCAAATGTTCACTAGTCTGTGAACAGGAGAGCAGGAGAGTTTACATTCTTAACAACATACATGTTTTTTGAATACCTCAGTTGATCTCACTACTAAAAAATTATGAGCATTTGGTCAAAAAATTTGTCATTGAGCCTGACACAGTGGCACATACCTATAACCCAAGTACTTGGGAGGCTGATACAGGAGAATCACAAGTTTGAGGACAACTTCAGAAATTTAGCAAAACCTTCAGCAACTTTGGAAGTCCCTGTATTGAAAAAATAAATATTTAGGACTAAAACTAACCACGCCCATAAAATATCTCTATAAAGAAAATGATAAAACATTGAAAAAAGAAATCAAAGAAGATCCTAGAAGATGTAAAGATTTTCCCATGCTCTTAGTTAGGCAGAATAAATATCATCAAAATGAACATTCTTCCAAAAGTGATCTACAGTTTCAATCAAAGTTTCCTCAAAGACACAGAAATATCAGATCTTAAATTCATTTGGAACAACAAAAAACCCTGAATAGCCAAAGTAGTTCTCAGCAACAAGAACCATACAGGAGGCATCACAATACTTTAAACTATACTAAAAAACTTAAAACCAGATGGTATTGGCACAAAAACAGACATATAGACAAATGGAGCAGAATAGAAAATTCAGAAATAAATCTGCATACTTACACCCAATTGATTTTTGACAAAGGAGCCAAAAACACACACTGAAAAAAGATAGATTCTTTAATAAGTAGTGTTTGCAAAACTGGTTAACCATGTACAGAAAAATGAAAATAAACCCCACTTTCTCACGTTACACAAGAGTCAATTGAAGATGGATCAACGATTTGGAAATCAGACCAGAGACACTGCAGCTCCTTGAAGAAGTCATAGGTCCAACACTTCAACACATAGGCACAGGTAAAAACGTTCTCAACAAGATGCCAAAGGCACAAGAAACTAAAAAGCAGATCAATATAGGGGAATGCATTAAACTAAAGACCTTTTATACAGCAAAGTGAACCTCAACAGAGAGCTAGCAGAATAGAAGGAAATTTTGCCAACTACTCTTCCAATAGAGGAATAATATCTAGAATATACAGAAAACTCAAGAAACTCAGCACTAAGAGAACAAATAACCCAATAAAAAATGGGCACATGAACTAAATAGACATTTCACAAAAGAAGAAATTCAAGTGGCCAATAAATGTATGAAAAATTCTCAAAATCATTAGCATTAAGAGAGATGCAAATCAAAACTATCCTGAGATATCACCTAACTACAATTAGAATGGCAATCATTCAAAACACAAACAACAAATGCTGGAGAGGATTTGGAGAAGTGGGAACTCTAATACACTGTTGGTAGAATTTCAAATTAGTGCAACCACTTCGGAAAACAGTATGGAGGATTCTCAGAGAAATGAGAATGAACCTATTATATGATCCAGCAATGTCACTTCTGGGTATCTACCCAAAAGAATGGAAACCACCAAATTAATATTTGCTTATCTATGTTCATAGTGGCACAATTCACAATTGCCAAATTATGGGACCAGCCAAGATGCCCATCAACAGATGAATGGATTACAAAACTATGGGATATGTACACAATGGAATTTTATTCATCCATAAAGAAGAACAAAATTATGTATGTTACAGGGCAATAGATGAAACTTGAGAACATTATGCTATGTGAGATTAGTTGGTCATGAAAATAAAAAATCAAAGGCTGTCTCTAATATGGAAAACTAGGGAGAAAAAGGTCATAAGAAGAACTCTAGATGAAGAAGGAGAAGCCATAAATGAGCAAATAAAGCAACCTTAGGGAGATGGGAGGAAGAAAGAGGAAAATTTCCTAATTTACATGATGTACATTCATAAACATATCAAAGACAATCACTTAGCCAAACATGAGAATGAAGAAGGGAGACGAACTGGGGTGGGAATTGGGAAAGGGCTAAATGAGTGATGTGTGCATGTATTCCTCTACTGTTTTGTACTCCATTAAGATGTATGACTACAATGCAATAATAAAATAATACAAATCAAAACAACTGGAGATATAATTAGGAGAACAACCTGAGTTCAATCACCAGTACTGAAAGTCAAAATAAACTTTAAAAAAACCACTGAGTATTCAGAGTTCTGTGCCTTGTAAAAAAAAAAAAAAACTTACGTTGTAAGCAGCAAGGATATGCTCAAGAATCCAAGAAGTTTTAAATGCTGTTTACTTAATTACAACACTAGAGACCAAAATTTTGTTTAAAAGAAAAAAGATCTATGCTTTCAAAATTTCATAAATTGATAAACATTGTAACTCCAACTATTATAATGACAGAAATGTAAACACAACATCATAAATCATAAATGTCCTAGTGCATTTTTGTTGCTATAACAATGTCCTTGAGGCTAGATAATTTATAAAAAATAGATGTTGATTTAACTTATGGTTCTGGTGGCTGAAAAGTCCAAGGGGATGGCATCTGCATCTGGTGAGGTCCATAATGATGCATTATAACAGAAAAGGGGATTGCATGAGGAGAGGGCATGTGAAAAAGCTGGCTTTATAGCAAAGACAGTACTATGAAAGTGGTTTTAATCCATCATGAGAGTTCTACCTTCAGACACACCACTAGGCCCCACCTCCAAATGCCACCACATTGGGGTCAAGCATCTAACATCTGAACTTGTAGGTGTTATTAAAAACCATAGAATTCTTGGGGTAGATACCTAGAAGTGATATTGCTGGATCAAATGGTAAGTTTGTTCCCATTCTTCTGAGAATCCTCCATTTTGTTTTCCAAAGTGGTTTCACTAATTTTCAGTCCCACCAACAATGTTTTAGAGTTCTCACTTCTCCACATTCTCGCCAGCATTTGTTGTTATTTGTGTTTTGAATGATTGCCATTCTAATTGGAGTTAGGTGAAATCTCAGTGTAGTTTTGATTTGCATCTCTCTGATTGCTAATGATGTTGAGTATTTTCTATATTTATTGGCCATTTAAATTTGTTCTTTTGTGAAGTGTCTATTTAGTTCACTTGCCCGTTTTTGTTGGATTATTTGTTTTCTTAGTGCTGAGTTCCTTGAATTCTCTGTATATTCTAGATATTACTCCTCTACTGGAGATGGCAAAAAATCTCCCATTCTGTTGGCCCTTGGTTAAGGTTCTTGACTTTGTTGTACTTGCTTTGCTATTCACAAGCTCTTCAGTTTAATGCAATCCCATGTATTGATCCACCTTTTAGTTTCTTGTCTGAGTATCTACCTGAGAGAATGGAAACCAAACTACCAAACTAATGCATGTGCATATGTTCATAGCTGCATAATTCACAATTGCTAAACTATGGAACCAGCTAAAATTTTCATCAACAGATGAATGGATTACAAAATTACAGCATATATACAAAATAAAATTTTACTCAGCCATAAATAAAAACACAATTATGTCATTTACAGGGAACTGTAGAACATATGCTAAATGATGTCAGTCACAGAAAATGAGAAGTCAGATGTTCTCCTTATTATGCTGAAGCTAGGGAGAAAATGGGTCATAGGAGGAACTCTAGATGAAGAAGGAGATACTATAGATGAGCAAATAAGGTGACACAACTGAGGGGCATGGGAGGGGAAAAGAGGGAAATTTCCTAATATACATAATGGAAATTCACAAACATATCAATCACTAAGCTAAATATGAGAAGGAGAGAGGAGGGAGGAAATGGGGAGGGAACTGGTAAGGGCTAATTGGGTGATGTATGCATATATGCCTCTACCATCTTGTACTCCATTAAGATGTATGACTACAATGCACCAATTAAAGAAAAACATAGCAATTATCAAGTTTATTTTTTCCAAGATTTTTTTGTTGTTCTCTATTGTTTATGCTATGAAGAAACCCTGAGCTAATGCTAAATATTGAGCAGATATTTAGAAAAAGACTGATGATGACATTTTAATAATTTACTGCTATGAAAAATTTACCAAAATATTGCTTTGTTTTTCATTCCACAGCAGACTAGTGAAACTGAAGTATGGACTTTACTCATGGAAAAGCATATTTTAAAAGAACATGTTGGGAAAATCACAGCAATTAAAAGTAGTAGCTTCACTAGGCATGAGGGCTCACACTTGTAATCCCAGCATTTGGAGACTGAGATGGAAGAATTGCAATTCATGGCCAGCCTCAGTTACTTAGTGAGGCCATTTACAACTCAGTGAGACCTTGTTTCAAAATACAGAATTAAAAATAGAACTGGGGGTGTAGCTCAGAGGTAGAATGTCCCTGGGTTTCATCCCCAATACCACACACACATACAAAAGTAGTAGCCGATTAAGTAAAAATTCAGAATTAAAGTTAAGTACAAACTCTCTTCTCTCTTTTCATCAGATTCTACTTTTGCTGAGGAATGCAATGTATCCCTGTAAGTCCATAAGCCTCTGTAGAAGTTGTCCCATCAGCAGTTATAAAGGTCAGTCCTGTTAGGATCTAGACGCTTGGAGGTCCTAGCTATCTCCATTTGGCTTCCAATATTTAAGAAATGGCCATCGGGCCTGATTCTTCAGTGAAATATGAAGGAAAGTTCACCGGGAATCTCTGAGGTAAAAGCTCTTCTTTTCTCAGAAAGAAAATTTTAGAACTTGAACCTCAAACATTTTTTTCTTTCTTCAGAGAATAGGAAGCCCATGGTCCAGAATAATTATTGGCAGACATTTAGTAAAACCAGTAACAAGATGAAGTGAGACCCTAAATGTTGGGCCAGGCAAATAGAAATTATCTGTGTGCTGATGAAGTCGTGAAGCTATCGATAGGCCAGTCCTGAAACCCACCCTACACTGATCTTGTTACATAACCCAGTAAATGTACTGAGGTGCTTTCTGTACCATACATCCAGGCCAAATGAAAAAATAAATTATGAATATTTCATTTTGTGAATCTGTGTTCAAATCATATTCTTATAAGATAGTAGGTGTAACTGATACTCGCCAAATGAAAAAATAAATTATGAATATTTCATTTTGTGAATCTGTGTTCAAATCATATTCTTATAAGATAGTAGGTGTAACTGATACTCACTGTTCATATGCCCTAGATTGGGCCAGATCTATAATAGATCCAGTGCAAAATGAAAGTTCAAGTTCCTTCTTCAAAAACCAGTCTCTGTACTAGTGGAGCAGTAATTCAGGCTAAGGGCTCTTTTGAGCATGGGATCCTATACAACAGCAGGTCTCATATTCATGAAGCTAATTCTGCCCATAAAGGTAGTCCTCTAAAATATTTATGCCTCAGTTTCTCTATTTATTAATTGCCAGTGATATAATAGTGTCTATGTTAGAAATTTGGTGAACTTCCTAAGAACCAGCAATCATATATTAATATAAGTTATTCAGGAGCAAATATATTTAAATTAATATATGTATTAGCTATATACAAAGAAATATCATTTTTTATTATAGATTAATTGAACAATCATCCAGGGGTTCTTGTTTTATTTTGTTGTTTTGGAGGGTTTTTGTTACTGATGATTGGACCCAGGAACTTTATACCACTAAGTTACATCCCTGCCCCTTTTTTATTTTGAAACAGGGTCTCACTAAGTTGCTGAGGCTAGCCTGGAAACTGTAATCCTCCTGTTTCAGCCTTCCAAATACTGAGAGTATAGGCATATGACACCATGCCCAACTTTTAGTGTGTTTTTGAGCTATAAAATAATGTGTTTTCCTCTGGGCAGAAAAATTTCTTGTTCACATGATTTTTCAGGTGGTAAATGTAATAGCCGCAGGGATGTAATCTTCCCTCTTCCCACGTTAAATTGTCTATAGAAATAAGTGAATAAATCTATGAGGAATTGTAGTAAGCCAAATTTGTTTTGAGGCCTCCAGTCCCCTAGCCATCCAGTAAAATTAGTGATTTAAAACTATTTTAAGTTATATATTCCTTTGAAAAGATTAAAACTAAATATTTTCCAATGAGGCAATATGCAAGCCTTTCTACACAAAATTTTCTGTTTTACTTTCTTTTTTTGTGTGAGTCTATGGTATGAGAATTGAACCCAAGCGATTTCTACCTCTGAGCTACACCTCCAGGTCTATTTTAGCTTTGTATTTTGAAGCATGGTCTTGCTAAGTTACAATGCACTGGCCTGGAACATGTGATCCTTTTATCTCAGCCTCCCAAGTACTGGGATTACAGTTGTGTGCCATCACACTTGGCTACTGATATTTTACTTTCAATGTGAAGCTCATTCAATGACTTCCTATCTATTTACAATATATAGATTAAAAGTCACTACATCTCTGAAGGGAACCATTTTAAACAGAAATTTGGTTTCAAATTTTTGGCTTAGAATATTTCACTTGTTTATACTTACTATATAAGATAAATTCAACTTGCTTAGCATCATGTTTAAACAAAACCACTTTATTGCCATTGTTCTGCTCTTTTTAGATGGACACATCATCAATATTGAGCTCATAGTTCTTCCAGGGACCATGTAGTTTCTTATTTAAAACTCTAGTTCTCAGCCTTCTTCAATGGAGAACAATGTAGGGGATATTTAAAATAATAATATAATAAAGCCTGAGCTTCAGACCCAAAGATTCTAATTCAGTTGGACTTTTGTGGGTTTTAAACATTTGTATTTTGAAAAATATTCACAGATAAGTCTAAAGTCCTCTCTGGGTTGACAAATATGTAAGTTGTCAAGTAGGCTGATTCTTTTTAAAAAAGCTGTAGGTATGTGAGCTAGGTATGCTTTAGGTATGTGGGCTAGGTTTTCTGACAAACACGTGAATTATTAGAGTTAGTTAAGTACAGAAGAGGATAAAATAAAGAAGGTTCTTTTATGAGATCTAAAATTAATAGTGTGATTCCATATGGAGAATAATTCAGGTGGGATATGGGCCAGTAGTCACAGTAGGCTAAGGGTATCTTCTTTCACCCAAACCCTACAGCAACACCTGGAATACCACAAATAAGCAGATGTTAAGATATGTATTAACTATAAAATAATAATAGGAATACTCCTACCAAAGATTTTATGTAGTTCCACATTTATTCATGGGAATATTCACTTGTTTGGATTGTAAGGAAAAGAAATTTTATCAATGACATTCCTTCTTCCTCAAGTTACAAAAATATAGAATATAATTTTTTTATTTAAGATAGTAAGATTATAAGCCTGTAGATGGTCAATAGAATAACTTCATTCTACACTTCTAATGTCCTTGTAGATAGAATCAAATCATTGCTATAGCTGAGATTATTCGAGAAATAAATTATGGTATCCTTGCCATCATGTCATAGATAACTATTAAGAAGGGGCTCAATTAGATTGTGTTGACACGTGTCATAGTGCACATGTAATTTTTTCTATGCCTGCATAAATGTCAATATTTAACTTTCATCATTTATGTGTAAATGTTAAACAAACATTTGCTTCAGTCAGCAATATTCCTTTTGGAAAATGTTAAGCTTTTTTTTAATTTCAGAATGGTTTGCATGTAATCATTTTCACAGTTCATCTAAATTCTTCTTATTTCTATAACAGTTTAAGAACCTAA
Source organism: Muscardinus avellanarius (assembly GCF_963383645.1). Lineage (NCBI taxonomy): Eukaryota > Metazoa > Chordata > Mammalia > Rodentia > Gliridae > Muscardinus > Muscardinus avellanarius. The sequence continues at coordinate 42,388,118 of NC_137786.1, forward strand.
AAAATGTATAACAAAATGTGTTGGGAAAAAAGTAGCAATATTGTATCAGGCCTCCACTAATAAGTAGTAAGATAAATGATTAGAAAATTAGTTTTGTTCTAAAGAATTAGAAAAGCATGGACCTCAAGATACAAGAAAGAAGATTCTCTGAGTCAGTAGGAACCTGATCAGCATTATTAGGTGCTATTTCTTCATGATACTACAGGAAAATCCATAAGGCTTGTACCTGTCACCACTGTGCTGAGATTAGTTACTCTACTTGGTGTGAGATTTAAGTGTGGTGATGAATGCTATTTCACACCAGACAATCAGAATACATCACCTAGAAAAAGAATACAAAGTTGCCATTGCTGTTTTTTATAGCATTTTGGTCCCCATATTTTTCTGTTAGATTTTTTTTTAACACGAAACTCTGATATGCTGCTATGTACATAGATGTTTCACGCAAATTACAGGCCTCTTTGATCCGTTAAGATACAGCAGCATAAGACATTTTCTTGACGAAATTCTAGGCTTCTAAAAGGAATTTAGTAACAGGATCCTACTTCAGACCTCACACCACCACAGCTATCAGGCTTTCCTTCTCTAAAATTAGGATACATGTAATAACAAAATGACTTAATAGTGGAACACATTACCTTATAAAAGACAATTTTAACTATTTCTACCCTGGATAACTCATGTTAGTTTTCAATAATTGCTGCTGTAATGCTAGCTAGTGTAGTTTCTTTAAGAGACATCTTTTGCTCATTCCTTCCCCTTAGTAGAGGAGATGAGGTAATTCCATGGATTAGCTACTATTGTTAGATAATTATAGCCACCCAAACCATCATGGCTATCAGAGGCATACCTAGGTAGATGGAGGATATGACACAAATACACATGTCCATAAAGGACCTTGTGTTTGGAAAATTCAGGGCCAAATGAATACCTAAAAATATCACCACCATTATGTTTTTTTCTATCCACTGTCACTGGCTGGATAGAACACCAGGACCAGAAAGGGGCAGAACTATGCTAAAAGCTGGCCCATCTCCATGATCTTACTCAAGAAATACAACTTGAAGAACATTGACATAAGCTTTTAAGGAACAATACCCATCGTCATATCTACTCAAGGGCACACAGTGTCACTATTTTGAAAAGGAGACCCTCAACTGGGAATAATCTGCTAGAAGTACTTAGAATTTTCCATGTCTGTGAAAGGCGTTATTATGCTTTCTCCTGATTTTCCTCCAATTTCTCTTAAATGCAGAGAAGTATTAGAAGACAGCAAATCTAAGACTCATTGTAAAGTGCTTTGGCAAACAGAACCAGAAACAGTTTTAGTAAACTGAGTTTCCCACCATCAAGCAGGTAGAATAACATATTCTAACAATAGCATCTGTAAGCCTGTCATGGTGGCACATGCCTGTAATCTCTACTTGGGAGGCTGGGACAGGAAAATCGCAGGTCGGAAGCCGGCCTCAGCAATTTAGCAAGGATCTCAACAACTTAGTGAAATCCTGTTTTCAAATGAAAAATAGAATCAGGCTGGGGATGTAGCTCAGAGGTAGAATGTCCTGGATTCAATCCCCAGCACACACCCACACACCCACACGCACACACATCAGACACACAAACAAAAATCCAATAACATTTGCAGTAAAAAGATGTAAAGCAAAATCTGCATATGTAGTCTAGCTATGTCATTAGAATTTGCAGTGTACAAATTTGGACACTAAGTTATTTAGTCATTTATTTAATCATTTATCCACTTAAATGCTTCTCATCATTTCCTTCCACCTTTTTCATAGTGGCCTTGAAAAGAAGGAATACCCCATAAGCTCTTTCAAAGATGCTGGCTTTATTTGGTTTCCCTCTTCTATTGGTTCCCTGAAGATGACACCCCTTGAAGTGATCTCATAAGGTATTTCTTGATTTCAGAGACTGGGCTTCTCTAATGGATTATCTCCTTCTTATCCAGACTCTTTTCTGTACCCTTTGTAAGGAAATGCCAGCCAGCTGGAACAGGAGGGCAGCAAGTACAGCTGGGAATTTCGAGCCCACAGGTGTCCGTTCTCGTATTTGATAGCTTGCCAGTATCAAAGCTGGATTTGTTGAGGGGATCCCCACAGTTGTTTCACAGAAAGAAAACTATCCACTGGCACTAATAGTAATAATCCCCTCCTCCATCTCTGACTTAGGCCTTGAGCTAGAGCCATGGCCCACTTTCCTTACCGGGATTGGACTGGTATCAAGTTCTCCAGCCTTTCACAAGTGGGTGGCAGACTGTCAGGACAGGAATTAGATGGGTCCAGGTGGCACCACCTGCTCAGAATGCTTCTGACTATTTCATGTTTCATTACTGCAGCACGCCATTGTACCATTTTTTTCTTTTCTTGCCAATAATAATGTTACCATTTGTTTGAGCTTAATGTCTATTGTAGACTCTGCTTTTGGATGTAAAGAACCTGAAAGTGATTTTTTTTAATTCACAATATGGGACAAACCCAAGAAAAAAATTGAATTATTTTGTTGCATAGAATAATACAAGGTCACTGAATTAGGAAGGTCATGGGTTCAATGGCAGATAGATGGGAAGAAATATTAACCATGATTCTCCAGGAGCTAATTATTTTTTGGTTGTTGGTATAGTTAAAATACCATAATCAGGAATCTTTGTGTTTCTAAATAATATTTATGGATAGAAAAATTCAAATATAAACATCCATAGGTTAATAAAGATCAGTTCCTAACACATTTTTATTTTATTTTGTACCTTATTTATTACTACTTTCAGAATGTTAATCATACTTTTATGGCTGACCTAAGTTTATTTATTTCGGTATTGAGGCATTGTACCTAGAGGTACACTCCTAGACCTTTATTAACTTTAAAAAAGGGTCTCACTAAATTGCCAAAGCTGGCCTCAAATTTGCTATCTTCTAGTCTCAGCCTCCCAACTGCTGGGGTTACAGATGTGTGTCCCCATGCCAGGCATTGTTAAGCAGATGAATGGACTGGAAACTCCTCAGAGGAGCTGTGGATGCAGTTGGGGAACTGTGGGTCTTGAGGAGGTAGGACAAATAGATATATAAAAAGAAGAACAAAAGCATGTCATTCACAAGAAGATGGAAAGCCCTGGAGAACATTATGTTAAGTGAGATCAGCCAAGCACAGAAGGAGAAGGTACATATGTTTCCTCTAATATGCCCAAACTAGGGAACACAGAGGATACCAGTGGGACTCCAGATAATGGAGGGGAAATATCAGCAAAGTTTGAATGGAAAGATAGGAGAGGAGGAAGGCTGATCTTGATTAATGAGGGTCTACATCTGAGCATGCGTAAAATTATGAACATGACATGGTTAACCTGGACAACCATTGGTGCAAGCGGGGAAGGGAAACCGGGGGCGGGGGGGAGGGCACCAAATATAGTTTAAATGTATACTATTTATGTTCAATAAAAAATTGTTAAAAGAAAAAAAAGTTAGTTTATAAATGACTTAAAAAGTAAGTCAGGCAAAAAAAAATGTAGGAAGGAGAACAACTTAAAATACAGTGTTCATGGGAGCCTTGCAAAGGGTAAAACTGGATGGAAACTTGAATGAATTATGGAAACAGCAGGCACAACCTTCCTCAGAGGAAAAGAGGGATGAAGGTCCTGAGGCAGGTTTACAGTCTACATCCTTGAAGAACATCAAGAAAGCTAGTGCCACTCAAGTCAAGTAAGGAAGAAATAGAAAGGAGTCGAGAATTTGACACAGTGCACATCTGCAATCCCAGTATTTAGGGGGCTAAAAAGGGAGAATAACAGTTTTGAGGTCAGCCTCAGCAACTTAGCCAGACCTTGTTTCAAAATTACGAAGGGAGGCTGTGGGTATACTTCAGTGGTGGACTGTCCCCCAGGTTCAATTCCTAGTTTATAAAATAAAGAAATAAGGAAGGAAAGAACGAGAAAAGGAAAAACGAGGCCAACAATTTTAGAATTTTTTCTAGTGGCTCAGATTGTATGAGGTCTGGTGCCCACAAGAACTCTGCAGTCTGTTCTCAGTGAGATGGATACCGAGGGAATATTTTGAGTTGGATATCAACATTGGTATTGTCTCACCTAAGAAAATCATTCTGGCAAAAACCCATTCACCACAAGTACAGACAACTGAAAACTTTTATCTTTGTGTACATATATATTAATCACTATGAATTTCACTATAATATATAATTCCTATGCACAAATAGAAATTGTTTTAAAGAACCTCGAAGAATGCTTATGTGCTTTAATGAATTAATTAATGTTGTTTTTATATGGGAAACAAATTGTAAGAAGAATAAGAGTGAAAGAAAATCAGACCAGAGGTGACTGCAGGGATACAAAGATTAACAATGGCTTAGCAGGGGTGAAGGTAGAGACCCAGAAAGTGATAAAAAGTTATTCATCTTGGTTTGTATTTTAAAATTAGACTTACAAGACTTGGTAATGTGTTGGAAAAAGGATGTGAGGGAATTTCATCAAACCTAAAATGCCAGTACACGGGGTTTTTATCATGTTTGGGAAATACAGTTTTTAGGCTCAAGTTAAGCAGGGGTGTCAGTTTAAACTCCTTATTTTACCAGATTAGTGTTTTCTGATGATTAATGACTTTTAACACCTTTTCATATACCTGTTGGCCATGTGTACGTCTTCTTTAGGGAAACATGCATTCACACTTGCTGCACATCTTTTTAACAAAATGGTTGTTTGATTTACTATTAGTTATAGGAGTTTCCTCTGTATTTTAGATATTAACTTTTATCGGATATGTGCTTTACAACTGGTTCTCCCATTATGTGTGAGGGGTTTTTATTCAGTCAATTGTTTCTTTTGCTTTGTAAAAGCTTTCCCACTTTGGTGTAGTCCAACTTGCTTATTTAGGTTTGTTGCCTGTGTATTTGGTGTCATATTCAAAATCTGAGAGTAATATCCTGAGAATAAATGTGCCCTATGATTTTTTGGAGTATTATAATTTCAGGCCTTATATTTAATACATTTTGAGCTGATTTTTCTCTGTAGTATAAATTGTATTTAATGGCATGTTGATATTCAGTTTGTATATCACCATTTGTTGAAGAGACTATCCTTTGCCCACTGTGTAGTCTTGGTGCCCCTGTGCGAGATCAGCTGACCCTATGTATAGGAGTTTATTATTGGCTTCTCTATTCTGTTGTAGTGGTGTGTGTGTGTGTGTGTGTGTGTGTGTGTAGAGGGTGTTGCTGAAAATTGTACCTCTACCTCTGACCTCTGAGGTACAATTCAACTCTAGCCCTTTTTATTTTTAATTCTGAAACTTCATCTTGCAAGGTTGTTGAGAGTCTCACTAAGATGCTGAGGCTGGTCTCCATCCTGTGATCTTCCTGTCTCAGCTTCCCAGTTACTGGGATTACAAGCATGTGCCACCAGCCCTGGATGAATTTCAAGATTGTGATTTTTTTATTTGTGAAAAAATAACTTTAGGCTTTAATAAATGTTTCACTAAATATATAAGTTTAGGGATATTATGGCTATTTATTTTAGCAGTACTAACTCTTCTAATCTGTAAATATGGATTGCCTTTTGATTTACTTGTCTTCATTATTATTATTATTACTTATTTTTGGTTTCCAGGATACAAATTTTACCTCCTTGGTTAACTGTGTTTTCTAACTAGTTTATTATTTTTCATGCTAGGTAAATAAAATTATCATAATTCCATTTTAAGTTTGGTCATCTTTAGTATATAGAAATGTGAAATTTTTGTATGTTAATTTTGTGTTCTGCAGCTCTGTTGAGTTTATTAGTTCTAACAAGTTTTTTGTGGAATATATAGGGTTTTATATATAAGAACTTGTCATCTGTGAACAGAAACAGTTTTTCTTTTTTTG